>NC_133455.1:22396792-23141792 GCF_048565385.1 Saimiri boliviensis | reverse complement strand
GTTATAGACCTAAAGTTCTTGGTGTCCATCATGCCAGTAGGGAATAAAGTTGACTCAGAGGAAACCAGAGGGAATGATGGAGGGATTTCTGATGACATCATTTGAACATCCTAATCAAGCCATACCTGAAACCTTGACTAGATTTGGGTGCCAAGAACCTCCCTTTATTGCTTAAGCCAATTGGAGCAAGCATGCCTTTCATTTTTGATCAAGAGTCTTGGCTAATCTAGCATCTATGTGTCCCTTCATAACATGGCTTCTCACTTTGTATCTGATGTTGCAATTATTCCTGATCACATTTCATGGGTCCTCCTTGGCTATGATAATTTTTTTTTTTTTTTTTTTTTTTGAGATGGAGTCTTGCTCTGTCATCAGGCTGGAGTTCAGCGGTGTGATCTCGGCACACTGCAACCTCCACCTCCCGGGTTCAAGTGATTCTCCTGCCTCAGCCACCCAAGTAGCTGGGACTACAGGTGCATGCCACCATGCCCGGCTAATATTTATATTTTTAGTAGAGACAGGGTTTCACCATGTTGGCCAGGTTGGTCTCGAACTCCTGGCCTCAAGTGATCTGCCTGCCTTGGCCTCCCAAAGTGCTGGGATTGCAGACATGAGCCACCGTGCATGGCTGACTATGAGATCTTGAAACCAGAATTCCTCCTAGGTGAAACCAGAATTCCTCCTAGGTGCCAGGCACAACTCAGGTGTTTGGGGAATGCTTGGTGAATGAGTGGATGGATTGTGGATGGATGGACTGATGGATGGAAATAATTAAGATGTCCCTCCAGAACATCAAGTCCCCAAATTGAGACCTATGCTTCTCCAGGCCTTTCTCAAAATATTTGTCCCATTCTGTGTTCATTACTTCAGACAATACCTGTTTATTGATCACTACAATGTGTGAGGCTCTGTGCCAGGGACCGTGCGGTACGGTGGTGCAGAGCCCGTACCCTGGAGTCACATCTACCTGGATTTGAACCCCAGCTCTGCCCCTTGATCTTGGTGTGACCCTGGACAATTTGCTTAACATCTCTGAACCTTGATTTCTTCATATGTAAAATGAGCATTAATGGTACTTTCTCCACAGAGTTGTTATGAGAATAGCCAAGATAAAATGACCGCTTACAATGTGTCCTTTACAAATGTTAGCTGTAATTATGCTCTTGTCTTCTGATTTAACTAGTTGGTTAGGTAGGTAAGGAGAGAGAGTTAGAGAGAGAGAGAGAGAGAGAGAGAGAGAGAGAGAGAGAGGAAACAGCAAAAATAAATGCATATTTTTCCCTGTCTGATAATTTGTGGAAAATATACTTGTCTAGACCAGTGGTTCTCAACTAGGGGTGACCGTGTGCCCCCAAGGATGTCTGGCAATGTCTGGACACATTTTCGTGTCATGACTGAGGGAGTGCTACTGGCATCTACAGCCAGGGTTGCTGCTAAAATATAGGACAACCCCCATGACAAAGAAATGTCTGGTCCCAGTGGACACAGTGGCCAGGCATAGTGGCTCACACCTATAATCCCAGCACTTTAGGAGGCAAAGGCAGGAGGATTGCTTGAGCCAGGAGTTCAAGACTAGCTTAGGCAATATGGGGAGAGCCTGTCTTTACAAAAAAATCCAAAAAACTTAGCCAGGCATGGTGGCTGTGCCTGTAGTCACAGCTACTTTAGAGGCTGAGGTAGGAGGATTGCTTCAACCCTGGAGGTTGAGGATGTGGTGAGCCGTGATTGTTCCACTGCACTCCAGCCTGGGCCACAGAGAGAAAATCTGTCTCAAAAACAACAAACAAACAAAAAACATCCACAGGGCCTAGGCTGAGAAATCCTTGTTGATAATGCATTGACATCTTCAAAATCAAGTGCCACGGTGCAAGGTACAGTGTCTGGCATGTAGTAGGTGCTCAATGAATGTTTGACAACCACATGAATGAATGAATGAATGAATCAATGAATGAATCAGTCAATCACAGAATGAATGAATCATCGAATGAATGAATGAATGATTATATAGTTCATTTGTCATTTGGCTGAGTGCCTGGGACAGGGCTGCATCTGAGCAGCTGTTCAGTAAATGGTTATTGACAAGTTACTGTAAACATCCCTCTCTGAAGCAGTTGGGGAGCGAGGTCCTGGCGGTGAACCCCCAGCCTCACAGCTGTGGTTCCAGGTCATGATAAATTGCTGTGGGAAGCCACAGAGCAGACAGCTCATCACACATTGTGATAGATTCATTGTCTTCTCTTGCGGCCCCCTTTATCTCAAACTCTCAGCCAAGAAGGATTTAAAGGGGCTGAGAGAGAGCCTGTGGATGCTGCTCTTCAGTAAAAGGAGGGGAAAATGGGCCCAGACTGGGGATCATCATTAACAGGCTCCAGGGTCAGGATTAGAATTAGAGATGGGGGTGGCAATGGTGGCGGGACCTTCTTCATCACCACACTTTGTCTAATTTATTTATTCAACAAATACTTATTGAGTACCAGAGACTCTTTGGGGCTACATGAGTTAACAAAACAGACAAAATTCCTACCCTGGGGCTGGAATTTATATTTTAAGGAAGCAGGATGAACAATGAACATATACCATCTATGAGGGGCCCCAAGCACTAGGAGAAAAATCAGGCAGGGAGCGAAGATAAGGCATGTTTGGGGTTGACCTTTTTCATTGAGGCAAAGTTCACGTAACATGAAATTAACAATTTTAAAGTGAACAGTTTGCTGGTGTGGTGGCTCAGGCCTATAATCACAGTACTTTGGGAGGCTGAGATGGTAGGATCACTTGATCGCAGGAAATGGAGACGGACCTGGGCAACATGGCAAGACACCGTCTCTATTTTTGTTGTTTGTTTGTTTGTTTCGAGACCAAGTCTCACTCTGTTACCCAGGCTGGAGTGCAGTGGCATGATCTTGGCTCACTCCAACCTCCACCTACCGGATTCAAGCGATTCTTGTGCCTCAGCCTCCCAAGTAGCTGGGACTAGAGGTGTGAGCTACCGTGCCTGGCTGATTTTTGAATTATTTTAGTAGAGACAAGCTTTCACCAGAGTTGGAGTCCAGGCAGGTCTCAAACTCCTGACCTCAGGTGATTCACTCGCCTTGGCCTCCCAAAGTGCTGGGATTACAGGTGGGAGCCACCGTGCCCAGCCTCTGTTTTTTTTTTTTAAAGTGAACAATTTAGTGGCATTTAGTTCATTCACAATGTTGTGCAGTCACTAGCTCTGTCTAGTTCCATAACAGTCTCATCACCCCACAAGGAAACCCCATACCCATTGAGTAGTCCCTTCCTCCAGCCCCCGGCAACTACTAGTTTTCTTTCTCGGTATGAATTTGTCTGTTTTTGGGTATCTCACATAAATGGCATCATACACTATGTGGCCTTTTGTGACTAACTCCTTTCACAAGAAGCTCACCTTGTTTTCAAGGTTTATTCATGTTGTAGCATGTGCCTTTCATTCCTTTTTATGGCTGAACAAATTGAAGTGCATGGATAGACCACATTTTGCTAGTTTATTCATCTGTTTGGGACATCTGGGTTGTTTCCATCTTTGACTATTGTGAATAGTGCTGCTATGAACATTCAGGTTACAGGTATCTGTCTGAGACTGGACACGGTGGCTCATCCCTGTAGTCCCAGCACTTCAGGAGGCTGAGGTGGGGGGATCACTTGGGGTCAGGAGTTCAAGACCACTTGAGGTCCAAAGTTCGAGACCAGCCTTCAAGACCAGTGAAATACCATCTCTTCCAAAAATTAAAAAACTATCTGTTTGAATCCCTGTTTCCAGTTTTTGGGGGTAAAAACCAAAGAGTGGAACTGCTGGGTCATATGGTGATTCTATATTTGACTTTCTGAGGGACGGCTGAAGTGTTTTCCATAGAGCAGCACCATTTTACATTCCTAACAGCGATATGCAAAGCTTCCCATGTCTTCATTTTCTCACCAATACTCGCTATTTTTGAGATGGAGTCTCATTCTGTTGCCCACGCTGGAGTGCAGTGGCGTGATCTCGGCCCACTGAAACCTCCAACCCCTGGGTTCAAGCGATTCTCGTGCCTCTGAGTAGTTGGGATTATGGGCACCTGCCACCATGCCCAGCTAAATTTTGTATTTTTAGTAGAGACGGGGTTTCACGGTGTTGGCCAGGTGGGTCTTGAACTCCTGACCTCAGGTGATCTGCCCACCTCAGACTCTCAAAGTGCTGGGATTACAATTGCGAGCCACCGCATCTGGCCTCCATTTTAAAAATAATCATCATCCTAGTGGAATGAAATCATATGTCACGTGGTCTTGGGAGGCGTTTCCCTCACACAAATCATTACGTGGTAAGCATCTTTTCATGTGGTCATTGGCCGTGCGTATATCCTCTTAGATAAATGTCTATGCAAGTCCTTTGCTCACTTGTGACTTGAGTTGTTTGTCTTTTTGTCATTGAGTTAGAAGCATGGGGTTAACTTAACTTTGTTTATTGATTTATTTATTTTTTGAGAGAAGGTCTCACTCTGTTGCCCAGGTTGGAGTGCTGTGATGCAATCATGGCTCACTGCACCCTCAGCCTCCTTGGCTCAAGCGATCCTCTCACCTCAGCCCCTTATGTAGCTGAGACCACAGGCATGCACCACCACATCAGGCTAATTTTTCACTTTCTATAGAGACCAGGTTTTGCCATGTTGCTCAGGCTGGTCTCAAACTCCTGGGCTCAAATGATCTTCCTGCCTCAGCCTCCCAAAGCAGTAGAATTATAGTTGTGAGCCATGATGCCCGGCCTAAACTTTTAAATAGGGTGATCAGAAGAGATCTCCCTAAGATGATGACCTTTAAGTGAAGACCTTAAGAAGGTGAGAGGGTGAGCCAAGGAGATATTTGGGAAGAGTATTCCAGGCAGAGAAGACAGCAAATACAAAGGCCCTGAGGCAAGTCATTTTCATTTGTCTGGAACTCTGTTTTCCTGTCTGAAAATGGGGAGGAATAAGACCATGAAGCATCACATCAGATGTTAGCAAATTATCAACACCCGGGCTCACCCACGGCTCTTGCTCTTAAGCAAGATACTTAATGTCTCGGAGTTTCAAAGTGCTCACGTATAAAATGGTGATAATAATTGTACTGACCTCACAGTGTTGTCAGAATTAAAAGAAATACACCTTGCCAGGGCCTGACACACAGTAATGTTCAGAAGTATAGGGTTTGAACCCAGACTAGGAGGATTTCCAGTCCTGGGGGGCAATCATGGCTCACTGCAGCCTCGACCTCCCAGGGTCAGGTGATCCTCCCACCTCAGCCTCTCAAGTAGCAGGGACTACAGGCACATGCCACCATGCCCAGCTAATTTTTGTATTTTTTTTTGTGGAGACATGTTTTACCATGGCTGGTTGCCTAGGCTGGTCTCAAACTCTTAGGCTCAAGTGATGTGCCTGCTCAGACATAAGCCACCATGCCTGGTCCCTTCTTTCTCCCCTCCCCTCCCCTCCCCTCCTCTTCCTTCCCCTCCCTCCTCCCCTCCCCTCCCCACCTCTCCCCTTCCCTCCCCTCCCCTCTCCTCTCCTCTCCTTTCTTTTGAGTTAGAGTCTCACTCCATTGCTGAGGCTGGAATGCCGCAGAACAATCATGGGTCACTGCAGCCTTGAACACATGGCTCAAGCCATGCTCCTGCCTTAGCCTCCCAAGTTAGGATTACAGTCATGAGCCACTGCACCCGGCTCAGTTCTCTTCATTTCTATGGGAGAGTCTGAAGCGTTCCATGGTGAGGAGGCCTGTGGTACATACTGCCTGCCTCCCTATGCTTTCCCCTATTTATGTTTATAAAAGCATAATTTACTTAGACCCTAACAAGACCCTCCCTGCTTGCAGGGAGATTAGAGTCTGAATCCCAGCTTTCACCAAATGACCTTGGGCAAATTTCTTAACCTCTTTGAACTCATTTCTTCATCTGTGCCCCAATATTGTGGACAGGATTCAAGATCATATTGTGTTGATAGGAGAATTAACAGAGATGATGTATGTGAATATCACCAGCTTGTGACTGGTGCTCAAAAAAAAAAATCTTCCCTCCACTATGACTTCATTGTGTGTGTGCCCAGCAAATACCATTCAGGGCAATCAAAAAACAAGATTACTTTTTTTTTTTTGAGATGGAGTCTCGAATTGTCATCCGGACTGGAGTGCAGTGACACGATCTCGGCTCACTGCAACCTCCACCTCCCGGGTTCACACAATTCTCCTGCCTCAGCCTCCCAAGTAGCTGGGATTATAGATGCACACCACCACACCCGGCTAATTTTTTGTATTTTTAGTAGAGATGGGGTTTCACTATGTTGGCCAGACTGGTCTCGAACTCCTGACCTCGTGATCCACCCACCTCAGCCTCCCAAAGTGCTGGGATTACAGGCGTGAGCCACTGCGTCTGGCCAAAAAAAACCACAAGATTACTGTAAATCTATCATCTTCAACACACGTTACCATGGTGTTTCGCTCTGTTTTGTCTTTTGGTGGCAAATAGATGTGGGCCTTTGGGTCTCAGGTGAGTGCTCAAATTCCAGCTTTTGTGCTTTATTGGCTGTTGGACCTCTAGTGAGTGTCTTAACCTGTCTGAGCTTGAGCTTCCTGGCCTAACTTACAAAGCAGTTGTAAGGATCCAAGATAATTTTTGTAAAGCACCCAGCACCCGAGAAGACTTTGGGCCTTATAGGGCCATAGGTGGTTATCCTGGTATGAAGAAGGGGGCAAGAAACCCTTGCAGTTTGGGTGGCAAGAGAAGAACAGGAGAGAGAAATTCCAATCAGGCTCTTTAGAAATACCGTACAGAGCGAGTGAGAGTGAAACCACAGTCGACACGTTTCCAGCGCTTTTCTCCCTCTAGAAAGAGCTAGGGATCAGGAGTCTCAAATTCGAAGTATCACTTTGTGCAAAGCTAACTCTATGCCCTTGAGCAAATGGCTTCCCCTCTCTGTGCCTCAGTTTTCCAGGAATCCCTTTGTAAAGACTGTTTCTTCTCTGTAACCATGGTGGTACTGCTATTGACCAGCAGAGGGCAGTGATGCACCAACATTCTCTACGGATCTGCGTTGCTTTTGTCTGGCCTTGGGCAGGAACGTTGAAATTCGTTAGCGGTCTGTGTCACTCTTTTTCAAAGAGCCTTATTTTATCCTCAGTGCATAGTCAGAACACGGTCTTGCCACGCATCGATGAGGAAGCAGAGCCTCAGAAGCATAAGAAATGTAATAATTGGTGGTTTTGTTCACACCACATCCTAAATTTAGACTATCAGAATGGTGTGCACACATTGCTGTATGTTTGGGCTGCGTAGCATCAATAATCCATTACCTGCTTTATGGTTCATGAAGCACTTTCTGATTCTCAATATCAGAATTCTCATCTTATTCTCCTCCAGGTTACAGATGAGCAAACAGTGGTGTCTAGAGGCTGTGTCATTTGGCTTAGCATTTTCTTGTGTTTTTTTCCCTCCCCTCCTTTTTTTTTTGAGACGGAGTTTCGCTCTTGTTACCCAGGCTGGAGTGCAATGGAGCGATCTCGGCTCACCGCAACCTCCGCCTCAGCCTCCTGAGTAGCTGGGATTACAGGCACGCGCCACCATGCCCAGCTAATTTTTTTGTATTTTTAGTAGAGACGGGGTTTCACAGCTTGTTGACCAGGATGGTCCCTCCATCTCTTGACCTCGTGATCCACCCGCCTTGGCCTCCCAAAGTGCTGGGATTACAGGCTTGAGCCACTGCACCAGGTCTTTTCTTTTCTTTTTTTTTTTTTTTTTAACAGCTTTGCTCTGTCACCCAGGCTGGAGTGCAGTGGTGCAATCTTGGCTCGCTGCAACCTCCACCTCCCAGGTTCAAATGATTCTCCTGCCTCAGCCTCCCAAGTAGGTGGGGTTACAGGCGTGCACCACCACACCTGGCTAATTTTTGTATTTTTAGTAGAGATGGGGTTTCACCATGTTGGCCAGGCTTGTCTCAAACTCCTGACATCAGGTGATTCAGCTGCCTCAGCCTCCCAAAGTGCTGGGATTACAGGTGTAAGCCACCACACCCAGCCTCTCCAGGTTTTATTTATTTATTTTAGCAACAAGGTCTCACTATGTTGCCCAGGCTGGCCTCGAGCTCCTAGCTTCAAGTGATTCTTCCACCTTGACCTCTCAAGTAGCTGGGATTACAAGAGTGAGCCACTGCACCTGGCACTAGCATATTCACAATCAGCTCCATCTTAGAGACTATTTGATTAACTCCCAGAAATATTAGCTCAACAACCACAGAATCTGGCATTTTGCAGTTTTGTTGTTGTTGTTTAGATGGAGGCTCACTCTGTTGACCAGGCTGGAATGCAATGGCCCAATCTCTGCTCACTGCAACCTCTGCCTCCTGGGTTCAAGGGATTCTCCTGCCTCAGCCTCCCGAGTAGCTGGGATTACAGCCCACCACCATGCCCAGCTAATTTTTGTATTTTCAATAGAGACAGGGTTTCATTATATTGACCAGGCTGGTCTTGAACTGCTGACCTTGTGATCTGCCCATCTTGGCCTCCCAAAATGCTGGGATTACAGGTGTAAGCCACCATGTCCAGCCTTGCATTTTGCAGTTTTTCTGTGATAAAATACAGTGAGTTCTCATCCAAATATTGCTCCTTGTTTTGTAAAAGGAATTAAGCTCCTTTCCCTGTCTCAGCAGCCACACCAGTTATTAGCAATCCCATAGGAAACTGGAATAGCTGTACATAGACAGTGGTTCTCAAAAAGGACTATCAAATGACACACCTGTCCCCAGCTCCAGATTCTGATATCCACACTCCAACCATCCAATTACTGTTTCTGATGGTCTTTCGATGTTGTTGTTTGTTTGCTATTGTTTTTTGTTTTTGTTTTCAGATGGAGTCTTGCTGTGTTGTCCAGGCTGGAATGCAGTGGTATGATCTCGGCTCGCTGCATCCTTCACCTCCCAGATTCAAGTGATTCTCCTGCTTC
Organism: Saimiri boliviensis; assembly: GCF_048565385.1. Classification (NCBI taxonomy): domain Eukaryota; kingdom Metazoa; phylum Chordata; class Mammalia; order Primates; family Cebidae; genus Saimiri; species Saimiri boliviensis. The sequence goes on along the minus strand of NC_133455.1, from coordinate 23,132,836 downwards.
AGCCTCCCAAGTAGCTGGACTACAGGCATGCACCACCATAAACTTTTTTTTTTTTTTTGAGACATAGTTTCCCCTCTTGTTGCCCAGGCTGGAGCGCTGGGATGCAGTAGCGTGAACGTGGCTCACTGCAACCTCTGCCTCCTGGGTTCAAGCAATTCTCCTGCCTTGGCCTCCCAAGTAGCTGGGATTACAAGCATGTGCCACCACACCTGGCTAATTTTTGTATTTTTAGTAGAGATGAGGTTTCACTATGTTGGCCAGGCTGGTCTGGAACTCCTAACCTCAGGTGATCCACCTGCCTCAGCCTCTCAAAGTGCTGGGATTATAGGTGTGAGCCACCGCGCCTTGTTTGTTGTTTTGATGTTTTTGTGTGCTATGTCAACAGACTCTTGGGTTGGATAAGATGCTGTAACAGAAAAGCGTGACTTAAATTAACTTAACAAACAGTGGCTGGGCGCGGTGGCTCAAGCCTGTAATCCCAGCACTTTGGGAGGCGGATCACAAGGTCAAGTGAGCGAGACCATCCTGGTCAACATGGTGAAACCCCATCTCTACTAAAAATACAAAAAATTAGCTGGGCATGGTGGCGCGTGCCTGTAATCCCAGCTACTCAGGAGGCCGAGGCAGGAGAATTGCCTGAACCCGGGAGGCGGAGGTTGTGGTGAGCCAAGATGGTGCCATTGCACTCCAGGCTGGGTAACAAGAGTGAAACTCCGCCTCAAAAAAAAAAAAAAAAAAAAAAACACACAAAAAAAAACCTTAAACATGTAAATGTTGGGAAAATTTAATTCACCTAACAAGTAAACTGCAAGGTAGCTAAGGTAGCCACTGAACAACATCAGCAGCTTCTCTCCATTTTTTCACTTTTATCATGAAGGCAAAAATGCCCTTGAGTATGAGTCCCCCTCCTGGGTGCAAGATGGCAACTGCATTCCCAAGCATGGCAGCCAAAGGGGGCGGCAGCCAAAGGGGGCAGCACCCAAAGGAAGATAAAAGGCCTCTTCCTTGTGTCTCTTTATAAAAGGAACCACCCGCCCAAGCAGATTTGCTCGCACATCTCACTGGCCAGAAACGGATCCCATGGCCCTGCTTAAACCAGTCAGGGAATGAGATTAACATGAAAGGAATGAGATGAACATGAAGGCTTAGGCCTCTGGTTCTCAACCAGTGGTGATTTTATCCTGGAGGGGACATTTGGTGCTGTCTGCTCATATTTTGGATTGCCACAACTGAGGGCAGGATGCCTCTACTCTACTCAGTACAGTACCAGAGATGCTAAAATATTCCGATGTAGGACAGCCCCACAGCACAGAATTAGCTGGCCTTTTTTTTTTTTTTTTTTTTTTTTTTTTTTTTTTTTTAATATTTTATGTGAGACAGGGGTCTGGCTATATTGCCCAGGCTGGTGTTGAATGCCTGGCCTCAAGCAATCCTTTTATCTTGGCCTTCCAAAGTGCTGTGAATCTGGGCGTGAGCCCCTGACCTTATCTGGCCTAAAATGTCAGCAGTGCTGAAGTTGAGAAACCTTGGCATAGACCGATTCACTAGAGGATTGTCTCTCTAGTGCAGGGCTTGGGGCTGGTATCTGCCCTCCATGAAGCACATAACTGCAAGGGGGAGGGAGGACAACACACAAAATGGAGGTTCAGAGAATTTGAAAGAAGCAAGGTAGGGGCTGGCTTTAGGGAAGGGGACCAACAGTCTCTTGTTCTGTGAATTCAGCTCCCAGCAGGCTCTAAGCAGCTCTGACACCGTGTGCCCTGATGCTGGGAGGTAGGAATAGCACAGAGTCAACACTCGGCCCTTGCCCTCACATTGCTTATAGACCAGCTGTTTAAACTGATGGTATTACTTCCTTTTTGCTACTATCATGTATAGTATCACCTCATGGTGGAAAATACAGAAAGGAATACAGAAACAAAGCCAGAATCGCTCATACTGCTACCACTCAGAGAGAGCCACAATAACATTTTTTTGTTTGTTTCCTTCCAAACTTGGAACTGTTTTCCAATTGTCACAATCCACACAAATTATCTCTTCAATCTTTCATTCAGTCCACAGCTATAGAGCTGAGTGCTGGTGTGCGTGGTTCGGATTCTCATGCCCTGGGAGTTCCCAGAAGAATAAGTTCGCTGGAGTTCAGAGCAGTTGGATCTGGGAGGCTTGATTGGGGCAATCTGAATGAAGAAAGAGGGAATAGGATGGCTTCCACGGAGCAGAAAGGCCTGCACCAGGAAGATTCCAGGTATTGTCGATATCTGGTTCTTTGACTTACTCAGCAACCGTTCCCCACTTCTTTTCTTTTCTTTTTTCTTTCTTTTTTTATTTTATTTTATTTATTTATTTTTTTTTTGAGACGAACTCTCACTCTGTCACCCAGGCTGGAGGGCAGTGGCACGATCTCAGCTCACTGCAACCTCAGCCTCCGGGGTTCTAGTGATTCTCATGCCTTAGCCTCCTAAGTAGCTGGGAAGGCGTGCGCCACCATGCCCGGCTAATTCTTGTATTTTTAGTAAAGATGGGGTTTTAACATGTTGGCCAGCCTGGTCTCGAACTACTGACCTCAAGTGATCTGCCCACCTTGGCCTCCCAAAGTGCTGAGATTAACGGGGTGAGCCACCATTCCCGGCCTCATTCCCCACTTTTGGGAAGAACACCCGGCTTTCCTTTGGAGGAGTCATTCCTTCCTCCCCGTCAACTCTCAGCTACTGCTTGGGTTTAGCTAACCCTATCCCCGGGTTCCAGGTGATCACATAACACAACTCTGGTCAATTCCTCCTGCCAGTGATTGGCTCATGGCTGGGCACATGACTAGATCAAGCCAATCAAGACCAAGGAGACTGTTCCATCTATGGGGCCTGTCTAGAAAGCAAAGCTCTCTCTCTATCCTTCTGTTATCTATTTGGATCTATTGGGATGAAGCCTGGAGCTGCCTGTGGCTATTTTGCTATCAGGAGCAAGAAAGCCAACACAGTGAAGAGAAGAGCTGAGAGATGGAGGAAGAGTGACCACCCTGAGGGAAACCTTGGAGCCTCTCCCGCCAGTTGTATTGAAGTCCTTGGCTTCCATGGGTTTCCAGTCACATAATCCAATCAATGGCCTTTTTTGGCTTAAGCCAGTTTCAGTTAACTTTCTGTCTTTTGCAACTGAAAGTTCAAACATTCTTTATTTCCTAGAGTAATGGAAAAATGGACTCAGAGTCAAGAAGGACTTTGCTCTGCCATTAACCAGCTGTGTCCTTGGGTAAATCACTTCATCTTCCAGAATCAATTCTCTAGAATGGAGGAAATAATATTTTCCTCTTGTGTGGCTGAAAAACTGAATGATCTCCTGTGGCTGGCAGTGCTTTGTGAACGTGAAGAGAAATACAAATGCAAGGGGTTCTTATGAAATGGCAGAGATAATTTTAGGAAAGAGGTTTCAGATGAGCTTAAAAGGATGGCAGGCTCCAAGGTAAACTTGGATGCTGTAGAAACCAGGTGGTGACGGAAGCCTGTGAAATGGAGGTAGGTATAAGGAAGATCATAGGCCTTTCTGTTCTACTCTTTCCTTTCCTCTTTGATAAATACATGAGACAAAGGAATATTACTGTAAGAAAAATGGCAGCACAAACGTGATGCTCACAGTCAACTGACACTGGCTTTAGGATCAGAGACAATAGGGAGTGGTGGGGACTGTGGCAGACTGGCCAGTGCATGCCCCATTGCAAGCAAGCAGACTTCCTCAGCTCCAGCCAATCTGTGCCACACAGTATGACCAGATTTTCTAATTTTTCTTTTTTTAATTATTTTCTTTTTTTTTTTTAATAAGAAAGTGGGGAATATCTTTTAATGTTTGAGTATTTTCTTAAAGTTTTCCTTTTTTTTTTTTTTTTTCTTTTTGAGACAGAGTCTTCTGTGTTGCCCAGGCTGGAGTGTAGTGGTGTGATCTTGGCTCACTGCAACCTCTGCCTCTGGGTTCAAGCAATTTTCCTGCCTCAGGCTCCTGAGTAGCTGGGACTGCAGGCATGTGCCATCACACCTGGCTAATTTTTTTTATTTTTTATTTTTTGTATTTTTAGTAGAGATGGCGTTTCACCATATTGGCCAGGCTGGTCTCGAACTCCTGACATCAAGTGATATGCCTGCCTTGCCCTCCCAAAGTGCTAGGATTACAGATGTGAGCCACCATACCTGGCCAGATTTTTCATCTTTTTTACTTAACACAATAATATAATAAAGGAATATAGGCTCCCTTATTAACATAAATCTAGTTTAAAAATATTATTTTTATGAAGTTAACCATGTTTATTTAGCCATTTTCTTAGCTTTTGCCATCATGGTTCTTTGAGAATTTTCTTTGTAATTGCTGCAGTGAGCTTGAAGATCACAGATGTGTATAATTTAAATATTACTTCCTCAGGTTTATTCTTAGAAGTAGTATTACCTAATCAAAAATTCTCAACATTTCTCAGGGTGCTGCAGTTTTTACATTGCATATCAAAACTGTTGTTACTGAAATCGGCATTCCTTTCATCAGTTCACAGAAATATGCAAGCACAGACATCTTTAGATCTATGTCCAGCTGTGTTCATTTCACAAATTTAGAAATGAAGCCTAAAGATCTGAACCCAGAGGCCAGACCTCCAGACTTCCAGTCAGTTTCCCCTGCATTCACTCTGATTTATTAAGCAGTTAGGCTGGCCCTTCCCAACCCAACCCACGCAGTGGCAGAGCTTTTGTTCCTCTACCCATTAGAATTTACACTGGTCCCAGCCCCTCATCCACCTCCTGTGGGATGCCAAGCAATATGGAGTTTGGAGTTTGAGAAGCACAGAAATCTCCTGAACCCCACCACGAGTCCACACTAGGTTGCGAGTTCACACCAGGGTCGCAAACCAGAAACTGGAAAAAGTAATTTTTCAAGGCAGCCTAGAAATCCAGATTTTTATGTAAAAGGTCTCAGTTTCATTTATTTATTTTATTTTGTTTTGTTGTTATTATTATTATTCTGAGACAGAGTCTCACTCTGTTGCCCAGGCTAGAGTGTAATGGCTCAATCTCGGCTCTCTGCAACCTCTGTCTCCAGGGTTCAAGCAATTCTCCTGCCTCAGCCTCCTGAGCAGCTGGGACTACAGGCGCATAACACCACACCAGGCTAATTTTAGTAGAGACGGGGTTTCACCATATTGATCAGGCTGGTTCAAACTCCTGACCTCAGATGATTCACCCACCTCAGCCTACCAAAGTGCTGAGATTACAGGCACGAGCCACCACTGCCGGCCAGAGATGGAGTTTCACCATGTTGGCAGGGCTGATCTCAAACTCCTGACCTCAGGTGATCTCCCCACTTTGGCCTCCCCAGAATACCTTAATTTTAAATATTGGTTATTTTCTTAAAATCCTGAATGAACCAAGTACAGCTTATCTAGTTACAATTTAGTACAATTTAGCTAGTTTGTGGTCCCCTGTGTAGATGCAGAGATGGATCTTAGGAGAATGAGAGGGTGGCTGGCAGGGAGACATCCTTTATCCTTTTTTTTTTTTTTTTTTGAGACAGAGTTTCGCTCTTGTTACCCAGGCTGGAGTGCAATGGCGCGATCTCGGCTCACCGCAACCTCCGCCTCCTGGGTTCAGGCAATTCTCCTGCCTCAGCCTCCTGAGCAGCTGGGATTACAGGCACGTGCCACCATGCCCAGCTAATTTTTTGTATTTTTAGTAGAGACGGGGTTTCACCACGTTGACCAGGATGGTCTCGATCTCTTGACCTCGTGATCCACCTGCCTCGGCCTCCCAAAGTGCTGGGATTACAGGCTTGAGCCACCGCGCCCGGCCGAGACATCCTTACAAAAACAAGAAACAGGCAGAGGGTTATTCCATCCTCTTCTAAAAACAAATGTGTAGCAATTCCATAAACTTTCTTAGACGTTTATTTTTATTTTTATTTTTATTATTTATTTATTTATTTATTTATTTTATTTTTTATTTTTTTATTGCATTTTAGGTTTTGGGGTACATGTGATGAACATGCAAGATTGTTGCATAGGTACACACATGGCAGTGTGGTTTGCTGCCTTCCGTCCCCTCACCTGTATCTGTCATTTCTCCCCATGCTATCTCTTCCCACCTCCCCACCCCCGCCCCTCCCCCATTTCCCCCCAACGGACCCCAGTGTGTAGTGCTCCCCTCCCTGTGTCCATGTGTTCTCATTGTTCATCACCCGCCTATGAGTGAGAATATACGGTGTTTGATTTTCTGCTCTTGTGTCAGTTTGCTGAGAATGATGGTTTCCAGGTTCATCCATGTCCCTACAAAGGACGTGAACTCATCGTTTTTGATGGCTGCGTAATATTCCATGGTGTATATGTACCACATTTTCCCTATCCAGTCTATCATCGTTGGGCATTTGGGTTGGTTCCAGGTCTTTGCTATTGTAAACAGTGCTGCAATGAACATTCATGTGCACAGGACCCCTTCCTGACACCTTACACCAAAATTAACTCCAGATGGATTAAAGACTTAAATATCAGACCTAATACCATAAAAACCTTAGAAGAAAATCTAGGCAAAACCATTCAGGACATAGGTGTAGGCAAGGACTTCATGACCAAAACGCCAAAAGCAATGGCAACAAAAGCCAAAATTAGACGTTTATTAAATCCTCACATCAACCCTGTGAGTTAGGGCAGGTTAACTCCATCATGCAAATGGAGAAACCAAGGCCCAGACACCAGCTAACCAGTAGCCCCTCAAGGTTGTACTCTTTACCTCCTCACTGATGGAACTTAAGTCAGAGCTGACCTTGAAGATCACTAAGAAGCTCAAGACCATGCAAGGAAAATGAACACTTTTGCTTAAAGAAGGCCGACCTGACTTTGTTCCGCACTGCACCACTGATGCCTTTCAAGTCTCCTTGCCTTAAGGTGAATGTAACCAATGGGCACCACTTTGATAATGTAGCAGCCATGGAGTGCACTGCTCGCATCTCCCTCTCGAGAGTCTGCACAGCCAGGCGCAGTGGCTCACACCTATAATCCCAGCCCTTTGGGAGGCTGAAATCACTTGAAGCTCACTTGAGGTCGGGAGTTCGAGACCAGCCTGGCCAACATGGTGAAAACCTGGCTCTACTTAAAAATACAAAAATTATCCAGGCATGGTGGCATGCACCTGTGGTCCCAGCTACTCAGGAGGCTGAGGCATGAGAACCACTTGAACCTGGGAGGTTGAGGCTGCAGTGAGTTGCGATCATGCCACTGTGCTCCAGCCTGGGCGACAGAGTGAGACCCCGTCTTTAAAAAAGAGAGAGAGAGAAAGAGAGAGAGAGAGAGTGAGAGAGAGTGAGTCTGCACGGAGAGCACAGTTGACTCAGTCCTCATTCCCACTCCTCTGGATCCACCAAGTTCATGTCAAGGCCATATTTCCTCGGATGGGCCTAGCCAGTGACTGAGCGCAGCCGGGGTGACAGCACAACCCCACTGCTGCTGACCTGAGATTCATCCTACCGGTGACTTCGTTCAGGAAGCCCCCATCAGTCCAGCCAAAACTTTCTGAGACCTACACTGCTGCCTGAAGCTCCTCCCACTCACTCCTTCCCCCTCTCTTTCCCCAAGTGTTAGCCCAGCATCCCAGTCTGAAGATGTCTGCTCTTTATCTTTTACAGGCATTCCCTTGATAAATCCCCTGCAAGTCTGAGCCTGTCTTGGCATCTACTTCCCAGAGGATCCGAATTAACACAGATAACTTCCATTTCGTAGGATGAGGTAATGAAGTCTACAACCATCCAAACTCACAATCATCTGCTGTCACGGAAACAGTTTCACACTGCAATGGTAAGGACGATGGGCTTTGGGTAGACCAGGGTGTGAGTCCTACCCACCAGCAGTATGACCTTTAGGAAATGTCTCAGCCTGCCCTGACCCTCTATTTCCTCATCCACTGAATCAGTGATTGATAGCTGGGATAATTTTGTTTTGTTTTGTTTTGTTTTTAGATGGAATTTCGCTCTCTTTACCCTTTACCCAGACTGGAGTGCAATGGCGCGATCTCAGCTCACCGCAACCTCTGCCTCCTGGGTTCGGGCAATTCTCTTGCCTCAGCTTCCTGAGTAGCTGGAATTACAGGCACGTGCCACCATGCCCAGCTGATTTTTTGTATTTTTTTTTTTTTTTAGTAGAGACGAGGTTTCACCATGTTGACCAGGATGGTCTCGATATCGACCTCATGATCCACCCACCTCGGCCTCCCAAAGTGCTGGGATTACAGGTGTGAGCCACCGCGCCCATTGCTGGGAGCAATTTTGATTCCTCTGCGACATTTTGCAATGTGTGGGGACATTTTTTGATTGTCACAACTTAGGGGAGAGGAATGGTTGTAACTGGCATCTAGTTGGGTAGAAGGCCAGAAACACTGCTAAATCTCCTACAATGCAAGAGGAGCCGTTCCACAACAAAGATTATCCAACCCAAAATGTCCACAGTGTGGAGGTTGGAAAATTCCATGTTAAATGAGGATGATAATAGTAAGCTGATTCAAAGAACTATTGTGAGGACCCAGTGGGATTATGTATTCAATATCCCTCGCCCTCCTTGTAAACTCCACAAGGGCAGGAACCAGGTGAGGCTAGATCAATGTTCTATATCATTAATGACTGGAACATAGAAGGTACAAAGTAAATTATTAATTGTTGAAATATTCATCAAATGCGTGCAAATCAACCAATGTTAATTGTCATCATCTTCGTCACCGTTGCCATCTTTCCAGCCCCTGGCTCAGTGCCTGAGGCGTAACAGGTCCTCAATCTTTGTTGAATGAATGCATGAGAAATGAAGGATTATTTACTCATTAACTACTAATCTGTGTGCTTTAGAGAGATATTGGAAACTCTTGAGAAATAGGCCTGGCCTTTTCCTTTTTATTTGCAATGAGGAATTTTGTTCATCAAAGAAATTACTTTAAAGGATTGAGACTGCTGCCAACCCACAGAGTTGGAGTCGAGGGGCCTGACTCAGAGTCACGGAGAGGTTAGGACACACATCTTGCAGGGCTTAGGCAGAAAAGGAAAATGGGCCAGGCTTTGTGCGAACTTGCTGTGAAACAAGAGCTGTTTTCAGGGCCCAGGAACACGCTCTGTCCCATGTTTAATTTCTTCCATCTGTCTGGTATCTGACCTCTGCTGCCCTTTAAGCCATTGCCACATATTGTCTGTGCACGTTCCCATATAAGGTGATCTCTCTCTCTCTCTCTCTCTCCCCTCTCCTTTCCTCACTGTCTTGGCCCTTCCCTTTCTCTCCCTGTCTTTCTCTCTCCCTCTCTCCGGGTAGCAGCGCTGACTTCCTCCACCCTGTTTGCCCTCTCTCTGCCTTCCCTGGCAGACTCTGCTGCGAGGATGGATGGCTGGAGAGCAGGAAGGGGTAGGGGGCTGCCAAGGAATGTAACAGGTTTATTTTTGTTCAGGCTGCATTCTTTGCCCAGCCTGCAGGCCCCAGCCACTTGGGAATGTCACATGCAGATAAGACAGTGGGGGTGACTGAGACCTGTGGCTCAAATCTGCAACACCCCAGGTGTGAGCCTCGTCACAGAGTCGGGGGAGCTAAGGGTTGGGGGGGGAACCAGGAACTCTGAGGTCATGGGACTCACCTGTTCCCACTGCCCTGTGTCTGACTCCTAGAAAAATAAGTTTGATCCTTCAGGGAAACAATTGCAGAAATTGAGATCTGTAAACACCTAAGCCCATCTCTGGGCAAAATCCAACATCTACAGGAACGTGGAGAAGAGCCAGGTGTCAGGGTGAAATTAACATCTGTGTGACTTTGGGCAAATTGTCTGACCTCTCTGACTCTCAGTTTCCTTCTTTGTCAAAATAGTATCAGTGAATCTGTTCTCTACTATTCTGGTATCATGGTGAAAATACACTCCCTGAGGGCAGGTATTGTCTATTTTGTTTCCTGTGGTTTCACCATCACCTCAAATACTGCCTGGCACACAGTAGGTGCTCAACTATGTGCTGAGCAAATTAAATGAGATAATGCTTTTAAGTGCTCAGCACCCATGAAATGAGAGCTGATTCAATAATACTCTTCTCAATGACAACAGATATTTATTAAGCACATCTTAACAGCCAGACCCTATTAGGTGCTGAGTACACAGCAGCAGATAAGACAGACAAGGCCCATGCCCTCAGGGAGCTTACATTTGAATGGCAGAGATCTATAATAAAGTAAGCTAAGGTCAGAGAGTACTAAGGGCTATGAAAGAAATTTTTTAAAGGACATAGAAGTGTGTTTTTTCCAACCTTTTGACTGTGACTCACAGCAAGCAATATGTTTATCATGTGAACCAATGCACACGCATGCATGTTTATTAAAAGGAAAAAAAAAAAACAACCGTGGTAGACTGTCTGCACCAACATCTGCCAACAACTTCTCTCATTCCTAGAATGCACACGTTACTCCGCCATGAAGAGGTGGAGTCAAGGCAGGGTGCGGTGGCTCATGCCTGTAATCCCAGCACTTTAGGAGGCTGAGGTGGGTGGATCACGAGGTCAGGAGTTTGAGAACAGCCTGGCCAACATGGTGAAGCCCTGTTTCTACTAAAAATGCAAAAATTAGCCAGGTGTGGTGGCACATGCTTGTAATCCCAGCTACTTGGAGGCCGAGGCAGGAGAATCACTTGAACCCGGGGGGCAGAGGTTGCAGTGAGCTGACATCGCACTACTGTACACCAGCTTGGGTGACAGAGCAAGATTCTGCTTCAAAAAGAAAAAGAAGTGGAGTCAAGACCCGCTGCAGGGGCTCACACCTATAAACCCAGGGGGAGACCAAGGCTGGAAGATTGTTTGAGGCTAGGAGTTTGAGCCCCACCTTGGTAACACAATGAACCTCCATCTCTACGAAAAAAAAACATAAAAAAGGTGAGGCCAGCTTCCCCTTCCCTGTTTCTGTTTATTTGTTTGTTAGTTAGCTAGTTTGTTTTAGAAATGGAGTCTTAGTCACCCAAACTGGAGTGCAGTGGTGTGATCATAGCTCAGTGAAGCCTTGAACTCCTAGGCTCAAGTGATCTCCCTGAAACCAGCCCAACACTCCCCTAGACTGTCATTTGGACAAATGTAGACATTGACTCTTCTGCTATTAAAGCTGTATTTGTTTTATCTGAGGACCTTCAGGCCTCTCAAAACCAGGTACCAAAGAACTGAAACTCACCAGATCAGGCCATCAGATGCCTTCTTGCCCCTCTCTAGTTTCAGTTTACCCACACGTTGTTACATTTCTTCCCTGCTATATAAACCCCTAATTTTAGTTGGTCAGGGAGATAGATTTGAGAATGAGTTCCCATCTCTTCAGCTGCAGCACCGGATTAAAGCCTTCTTCCTTGGCAATACTTGCCATGTCAGTGGTTGGCTTTCTGTGCAGCAAGCAGCAGGACCTAGTCCAAACCCCTGATGTTTTGGTAACACTCTGCATCAGCCTCCTGAGGAGCTAGGACTATAGGCATGTGCAACCACACCAGCTAATTTTTTTGTAGAGATGGGGTCTCTCTGTGTTGCCCAGGCTGGTCTTGAACTCCTGGGCTCAAGCTGTCCTCCTGCCTCAGCTTCCCAAAGTTCTGGGACTACAGGCATGAACCACCACACCCGGCCTCTTCCTTCCCTTAAATCTGGGTGGCTCTTGTGATTTGCTTTGGTCAATAGGATAGAATAGAAACAACTCTGTGCCTGTTGCTGGGCTTCAGCTTTAAAGGGACTGGCAGCTTCCACTTTTGTGCTCTTGGTACCCAGAGCTGTGAAAGGAAGCTCAAGTCAGACAACTGAATGATGAGAAGCCACAGGAGAAGGAGAGCTTCCATGTGAAAGAGAAGTGGCCACCAACAATAACGTCCAGACAGGAGGGACACTGCATTGGATGTTCTAGCCCCACGTGGACCTCCAGCTGGATTCAGCCATATGAGTGATCCCAGCAGATACCACGTGGAGCAGAACTGCCCAGCTGAGCCCAGCTAACTCACAGACTTGTGGGAAAAAATGGCTGGATATCAATACATTTAGAGTGGTTTATTAAGAAGCAAAAAATAGGCTGGGACAGTGGCTGTAATCTCAGCACTTTAGGAGGCTGAGGCAGGCGGATCACTTGAGGTCAGGAGTTAGAGACCAACCTGGCCAACATGGCAAACCCCCATCTCTACTAAAAATACAAAAAAGTTAGCTGGGCATGGTGGCTCATGCTTGTAATCCCAGCTGCTCAGGAGGTTGAGGCAGGAGAATCATTGAACCTGGGAGGTGGAGGCTACAGTGAGCCGAGATTGCACCACAGGACTCTAGCCTGGGCCAAAGAGGGAGACTCCATCTCAAAAAAAAAGAAAAAGAAAGAAAAAAATATTTCTGACAAAGTAATATTTACCTTTATCCTTGTGTGATATTTTCTGTTTTATTTCATTGCATTTTAAAAACTGTTAATTGAGACCCACAAAATTGATTTCAGTTCCCTCTAGTAGACCATGACCAACAGTCTGAAAAACACAGTGATGGAGGGTGACTGATAGGTTGGTTACTTTAAGTAAGAGGGACAGAAAAGACCTTGCTGGCTGGGCAGGGTGCCTCATGCCTATAAAATCCCAGAGCTTTGGGAGGCCAAGGCAGGAGGATCATTTGAGCCCCTGAGTTTGAGACCAGCCTGGGCAACATAGCAGGACCATGTCTCTATGAAAAATTAACAATTAGCTGGGCATGGTGGTGAGTGTAGTCCCAGCTACTCAGGGAGTTGAGGAGGATCACTTGAGTCCAGGAGGTCAAGGCTGCAGTGAGCCATGATCATGACACTGCACTCCAGCTTGGCAAGGCCCTTGTCAAAAAAAAAAAAAAAAAAAAGGAAGAAAAGAAAGAGAGAGAGGAAGGAAGGAAGGAAGGAAGGAAATAAATGAAGAGAATTACTTGGAATACTCCCAAGAAAAAAAAAAGGAAGAGAAGAAGGGAATTTTTATATAAATATATAAAAATATATTTATATAAATATATTTATATAAATAAATAAATAATTGAGATGAGATTCACATAACCTAAAACCAACCATTTTAAAGGGAACAATTCCATGGTAATTAGTACATTAACATATATCATGCAAGCACCACCTCCATGTATTTCCAGAACATTTTAATCACTTCAAAAGGCAATTCTCTTTTTTTTTTTGGAGACAGAATCTTGCCCTATCGCCCAGGATGGAGGGCGGCGGTGCAATCTGGGCTCACTGCAACCTCCACCTCCCAGGTTCAAGTGATTCTCCTGCCTTAGCCTCCAAGTAGCTGGGATTACAGGCCTGTCCCACCACACCCAGCTATTGTTTGTATTTTTTTTTTTTTTAATTGAGATCTGATGGTTATGTGTATACATATATATATAGTATTTTTAGTAGAGACAGGGGTTTCGCCACGTTGGCCAGGCTGGTTTTGAACTCCTGACCTTAAGTGATCCACCCGCCTCAGCCTCCCAAAGTGCTGAAATTACAGGCATGAGCCCCTGTGTCTGGCCTCAAAAGGAAATTCTGTACCCATTAAGCACTTGCTTTGCATTCTCCCCTCTGCCCAGCCCCTGGCAACCACCAGTCTACATTCTGTCTTTAGGGATTTGCCTATTCTGAGTATTTCATATAACAGGAGTCATACAACACGTAGCCTCTTGCATCTGGCTTATTTTGCTCAGCACTATGTTTTCGAGGTTCATATATGCTATAGCACAGACCAGTACTTCATTTCTTTTTATGGCTGAATAATATTCTACTGTATGTATATACCACAATTTGTTTATCTATTCACCCATTCGCCCATCATTTTGAGTCGATCATTTTCATCTGCAGCGCTGTCATAGACCTCGATTTGACATCATCAGCCGCAGGAGGATGAGAAGGTCTTGGCAACATGAAGGGCGAAGCCAGTTTGTGCCCTGCTGCTCATGTCCCTTCCCACCAATCTTCTCCGGCATGATTCCCAGCTTCCTGATGGCCCAAAAATGCAGCTCCACTGCCGGTTACCCTTAAATACTCCCCCTGAATTCTATAAATACACCAAACATTCAGCTGGGAGAAAAGGAACTTGAAAGGCATCTGAAATGAAAATATACTTTTTTTCCCAGCATTGGCCAAGTGTTTTCTCTCCATCTTCCCCCTCTTTAATTCAGGGATAAGAGCTTGGATTTCCAACCATTAGCTCTCTACCTGGGAGAGAGAAGAGCTTCCTTGGCAAAGCCCTTCTAGGCAGAGAAGCTCAGGCGCTGTGTTGATGTGGTCCCTCCCACACAGAAAATCCCTGCGCCTCCCGCCTCGGTCTGTGCTGGGCCGGCTTGAAGCCAATTTAGAAGGTGGAAGAAAATGGCTTTGGAATCAGGCAGACCTATGTTTGAATCTTGTCTCAGCCAGCTACCAGCTCTGCAACCTTCAGCCTCTATTAACTCTCTAGGGCTCAATTTCCTTACTCATAAAATGGGGAAAAAATAATACTGTGGCTGGGTGTGGTGGCTCACGCCTGTAATCCCAGCACCTTGGGAGGCCAGGGCGGTAGAATTGCTTGAGCCCAGGAGTTCAAGGCCAGCTTGGGCAACATAGTAAGACCCTATCCCTAAAGGGAAATGCAAAAATTAGCCAGGTATGGTTGTGCTTGCTTGTAGTCCCAGCTGCTCAGGAGGCTGAGGCGGGAGGATCTCTTGAGCCCAGGAGATCAAGGCTGCAGTGAGCCATGATCACACCACTGCGCTCCAGCCTGGGCAACAAAGTGAGACTCTGTCTAAAAAAAGAACAACAAAAAACTGTCCTTGCAGACTTGTTGTGAAGATTAAATGAGATTATGTAGGTGCAGGCAGTGTGCCGAAATGAAATTAGGCCTAACTCACATAATGCCTGGAACTTCCGCTACAAGAGAGCAAGGGCATCTTGGAAGACATGGGGCTGAATTGGCTGACCCCACAAGGCCTGACTGCCCATCATTTTGACTGTGTGATTTTATTTATAAGGTTAGTCTGCCCCTCCAGATCCACACTACTGTCCCCCCACTATTTTTTTTTTTTTTTTTTTTTTTTTTTTTTTTTTTTTTGAGACAGAGTCTCACTCTGTCACCCAGGCTGGAGTGCAGTGGTGCAATCTTGGCTCACTGCAACCTCCATCTCCTAGGCTCAAGTGATTCTCATGCCTCAGACTCCCAAGGAGCTGGGGTTACAGGCATGTGCCACCACACCCAGCTAATTTTTGTACTTTCAGTAGAGATAGGGTTTCGTCACATTGGTCAGGCTGGTCTTGAATTCCTGACCTCAAGTGATCTCCCCACCTCAGCATCCCAAAGTGCTAGGATGACAGGCATAAGCCACCATGCCTGGCCCCCCTGCTGCCATCTGCTTCCCCATCTTTGCCCAGGGAGGAGCATCTGCATCGATGACCTCAGGGGAGCTCCCTTGCTCTTTGGCTCTCTGTTGGGTGTAGCTAGTCAGGAGCCAGGCAAGAGGAGATTAGAGGATAAGAGATGGGGATCAGGGCCGGGCGCGGTGGCTCATGCCTGTAATCCCAGCACTTTGGGAGGCCGAGGCGGGTGGATCACAAGGTCGAGAGATCGAGACCATCCTGGTCAACATGGTGAAACCCCGTCTCTACTACAAATACAAGAAACTAGCTGGGCATGGTGGCGTGTGCCTGTAATCCCAGCTACTTAGGAGGCTGGGGCAGGAGAATTGCCTGAGCCCAGGAGGCGGAGGTTGCAGTGAGCCGAGATCGCGCCATTGCACTCCAGCCTGGGTAACAAGAGCGAAACTCTGTCTCAAAAAAAAAAAAAGAGATGGGGATCGGGACTGGCTGCATCAGAGGCTCTTGTTAGGCAACTGTCTCTGCAGGGCTGACCAGTCTGGCTTTTGGTGCTTGACCTCTTCTCTTCCTGCTTCAGGCTTAGGGCAGCAATGACTGCTTTTGCTGCTGGTCTCGGTTGCCCTAAATGCTGTCCACACCTTTATAAATAGCCCTTTATTAAGCTATCCTCAATTGCCCAGCATGTGCCATCTTTATCCTGCCAGGATGCTGACTCATACAGAGGTTATCAGTTTTAGTCCACGATGCAGATTTGCAAGAGGAAGGACATTATTTTATAACCAACTGAAACCCAATTCTGAGCCCCCATTCTGCGAGGTTGGAGAGAAATGTAATCTCATTTTAAGCATCCCCTTGTCCCCTGACACACATCCTGGGAGATGTCAAGTCCCTGGTCTCTTTGCAGTGATGTCACTCTGGGCAACACCTGCAGTCTTCTGCCAGTGGCCCACCCTAGTGACTGCTTGGTCACCCATCCTCCCAGGCTGCATGTCCTTTCAGGTCTAATGGCATTGATCCTTCCCTGTCAGACCGGGGACAAAGAAAGCTTCGGTCAGACTGGAAGGCACTGTACTTACGGTGTGGCCTCCTTAAAGTATTTCTTCCTTTCGAGGAGCTGCTCTGGACTTATCAACTTGTGAGCCTTCCCACTCTCCATAGCATCTGTCTTTTCTCTTCTTACTCTTGTTTTGTCTCATTTTGTTTTGTTCTGTTTCATGTTGTTTTGGGACAGGGTCGCCCTCTGTTGCCCAGGCTGAAGTGCAGTGGCACAATCCTGGCTCACTGCAGCCTCAACTTCCTAGGCTCAAGACATCCTCCAGCCTCAGCCTCCCCACTAGCTTAGACTACAGGTGGATGCCACCATGCCTGGCTAACTTTTTATTTTTTGTACAGATAGGGGTCTCACTGTGTTGCCCAGGCTGGTCTCAAATCCTTGGACTCAAGTGATCCTCCCACCTTGGCCTCCCAAAGTGCTGAAATTACAGGCCTCAACCACCACACCCATCTTACTCTTGAAGGAACTCCTCTCTCCACTCCCCACATGAGGACAACCAATACAATCTCCCCCAAACACTTTAGTTCTTCACAGGCCTACAGCATCTGTAGGAAGCACAGATGACTAAGCGAAGTACAGCTGCATTTTCAACCTGCAAAAGTTAAGACAATAAAAATTGTTTCAAGAGGACAAGAAACAGAAGGTGTACACACATAAATTAAGATGTGAATAAATTCTGATACATATTTGAAGTATTTAGCAAAGTTTCTGACATATAGGAAGCACTCAATAAGTGATGATATAATGATAATTTCAGCCCACTAAGAATGTTAGATGCATCCTGGCTAGGCACGGTGGCTCACACCTGTCATCTCAGCACTTTGGGAGGCCGAGGCAGGTGGATCACTTGCGGTCAGGAGTTTGAGACCAGCCTGAGCAACACAGTGAGACCCCATCTCTATCCCCCCCCCAAAAAAAATTAGCTGGATATGGTGGCACCACCTGTAGTCCCAGCTTTTCAGGGGGCTGAGGCCAGGAGGTAGAGGCTGCAGTGAGTTATGATCGTGCCACTACACTCCACCCTGGGTGACAGAGTGACACTCTGACACTGAAAAACAAAAAAGGTTAGATGCATCCTGTAGTTCAATCCTACTGATAACTAAGCAGTTAATATGAATTGCCTATTATTTTGGCTATTGTACATTGCCCATCAGCGATTTTCAGTCTTTGTGAACCATAGCACATTTATAAATACAAAACCCATTTTAAAAAAGCCATCTGAGAAAAATATCATACCAGGCACACATTTAAGAAGACCTCCAGAATCTCATCCATTTGAGTGTTTCACGTATTATTTATCTTCTTACATACCCACAAGATTAAATTGCCAGAACAGAGACAATTTAGGATATCTGCAAAATGCAATTCAGGTTTCCGTTCAAATTTAATTTCTTTCCTCTCCGAGTAACCTAGATGGCAAAGGCATTAAATGACAATTAATGGATAACAGAATAACCCACTTCTGAATTTGTTCCTGCGTCTGGGTCATTTTTCCTTGTTTTAAAAGAATGAGAGAAAGTGGGCAGCCTGCAGAATAGCCCCAGATGGGATAGCATCTTGAATCCTGGCACTCGCTGAATACTCGTGCAGAATCCAGAAATATCTCATGGTCAGGATGAAAGGTCTAAATTTAATACCAAAAACAGAAAATTGGCTTGGCTTCCCTGTACTCTGCACAGGAAAGTTCTTGTTTGGAAGTTCTGAAATGAGAAGGGGTTGGACACATTATGTTCATGGACAACCTCAGATGTTTGTGGATATCTGGAGGGGTCTGCTATTATCCTAAGACTTCATTTGGCCCACAGTGGAAGACCACATTGAAGAAAGATAATTCCTGGAAGGAAATCAGGGAGAAGGTTCTCATTGATATAGATGCTCTCTGCCGCAAGTACAGGCTTATTCCTCTTCTGGTTTTTCTTATACAGCTTTCCAGATTTAACAGCCTTCCCTGACCACCTGTGTGAGAAATCTGGTGGTCTTGTTTGCATAGCATCTCTACCTCCAATAAGGGGATCCAGCCTTTCCTTTGGTTTAAGAATGGTCTGACACACTTCAGACCAGTGAGAGTGGGCCCTGGGAATTCGCTGCCACTATTGGATTAAAAGTTCTACCTTTTTTCTTTTCTTTCTTTCTTTTTCTTTTCTCTCCTTTTTTTTTTTTTTTTTTTTTTTTTTTTTTTTTTTTTTTGAGACAGGTTTTCACTCTGTCATCCAGGCTGGAGTGTGGTGAGGTGATCATGGTTTGCTGCCTGGGCCTCCTGGGCTCAAGTGATCCTCCCACCTAAGCTTCCTGAGCAGCTGCGACCACAGGTGCACTCCACCATGCTCAGCTAATTTTAAAAATTTTTTGTATAGATAGAGTCATGCTATGTTGGCCAGGCTAGTCTCAAACTCTTACACACAAGTGATCCTCCCACCTCGGCCTCTCAAAGTGCTGGAATTCAGGGGTGAACCACCCTGCACATGGCCAAGGTTCTACTACAGAGACTGCTAGGCTGGTAGAACACAAGCCTATTGCTACTAGCAGCTCATTCAGAGAAAGTAGGGGTGAGAGACAGAGATGGAGGGAGAAAGACTATCCAGATGATATCATTGAGCTCCTAGGTCAAGCCATACCTGAAGGTAGTAACATCCTTAGACTTCTGTGGCAGCCAAAGCTAATACTGGATGCTAATCCAGTATGTTGACTTCTCATTAGCCTCTGTTCCAGGAAGGCCTCTAAGATTCCAAGTCTCTCTATTGTTTATCTATTGTTCGTTGTGTAAGAGCACATACTCACTGTAAATCCTGCCATTAGGCCAAAGCAACCTTGATGTTATTATACTTATCATAAATCCTACCCTTAGCATTTGTACTACACATCCCTTCTGAAGCACCTATACCCTTTCCCTATGATATATGAGCTGTAGGTCTGGGAGGTAATGGTGCTGGGATCCACCACCTTGTCTCACCATCACCTGAGACACAGACATGGCCGCCATTTCTAAGTCCTTCTTAAATGTCTCTCTTTCTCTTTTTTCTTTTTTGACAGAGTAGTCTTGCTCTGACGCCCAGGCTGGAGTGCAGTGGTATGATCTTGGCTCACTACAACCTCTGCCTCATGGGTTCAAGTGATTCTCCTGCCTCAGCCTCCCAAGTAGCTGGGATTACAGGCACAAGCCACCATGCCTGGCTAATTTTTGTATTTTTTCTAGAGATGGGGTTTCACCATGTTGGTCAGGCTGGTATCGAACTCCTTACCTCGAGTGTTCCTCCCACCTTGGCCTCTCAAAGTGCTAGGATTAAAGGTGTGAGCCACTGTGCACAGCCTAAATGTCTCTTTCTAAGAAGATGGGTTTGTCAGCCTCTTCTTTTCACTTCCCAGCTTCCTCAGACCTTGGGAGTAGGTTTCCATAGGCCTGCCCACCCCAGAACAACTTCATAATTACGAGATAAAATCTCTTCTCATTTTTTATCTTGTAACCAAACTGAGGCTTTAAAAAATACACTTTATCAGGAGTAATTTCCCCCTCTGAATAATCAAACCAAAGCTTTGAAACTGCAGATATCCCTTATTATCTACACAGTTAAATAAGGAGATAAGAAGGGGCAGCTTCAAGTATTTCTAACCTCCTCCTCACCTCGCCTCACCCTCTCCTCCACTGGAAGATAGTGAACATTTGAGGCCCATCCACATCTGATAAGCACATCTTCTGATCAGAGGGCTTCTGGTAAGAAACAGATTGGGAATTCTAGTGCTTTGGTAGCAAGGGATGAGTAGGTTTCAGTAACAGGTCCCTTACGTTATATACAAAAACTACTAAAGGCTCCACATCTTGGGTCCTGTAATCTACAACTATGTGTACCCAACAGGCTAAAAATTAACAAAAATTGAAAGGAAGAGACACTGTAAGAATGAATCCTCTCTTCCATCCCCCTGATATATATACCCTGCTCACCTGAATTAGGCAATGGAATCCTTCTTCATAAGGGGGTAAAAGTATGAATACTAATGTTCATAGCAGGATTATTTATAATAGCAAAAAAGTGGAAACAACTCAAATGTTCAGGAATAGAAGATGCATAAACAAAATGTGGTCTATCCATACGATGGAATTATTTGGCCATAAAAGGGAATGATGGGCCAGGAATGGTGGCTCACACCTGTAATCCCAGCACTTTGGGAGGCTGAGGTGGGTGGATCACTTGAGGCCAGGAGTTCAAGATCAGCCTGGTCAACATGGCAAAATCCCATATCTACTAAAAATACAAAAAATTAGCCAGGCGTGGTGGCACATACCTGTAGTCCCAGCTACTCAGGAGGCTGAGCCAGAAGAATCGCTTGAACCCAGGAGGCGGTGGTTGCAGTGAGCCAAGATCGTGCCACTACGCTCCAGCCTGGGCAACAGAGGGAGACTCCATCTTAAACAAACAAACAAACAAACAAACAAACAAACAAAGGCAATGATCTATGCTACAGTATGAATGAACCTTAAAAACATTATACTAAGCAAAAGAAGCCAGATAAAAAAGATCACATTTTGTATTATTTCATTTATATGAAATGTCCAGAAAAGGCCAATCCATAGAGATGAAAAGTAAATTAGTGGTTACCCAGGGCTGTGAAGTGGGGAGCTTTTCATTGTGGCGGTGATGGCTGAAGGGTACAGGGTTTCCTTTTGGTTTAATAAACATGTTTTGGGATTAGATAGTGGTGATGATTACATAACTTTGTGAATATGCTAAAAGCCATTAAATTGTACACTTTTTTTTTTTTTTTTTTTTTTTTTTTTGCCCTGAGACAGAGTCTTGCTCTGTCTTCTAGGCTTGAGTGCAGTGGCACGATCTTGGCTCACTTCAGCCTCTGCCTCCTGGGCTCAAGTGATTCTCTTGCCTCAGCTTCCTGAGTAGCTGGGATTACAGGTGCCCACCACCATGCCCAGTTAATTTGTGTGTGTGTGTGTGTGTGTGTGTGTGTGTATGTGTGTGTGTGTATTTTTAGTAGAGACGAGGTTTCACCATATTTCAGGCTGGTCTTGAACTCCTGGCCTCAGGTGATCCTCCCACCTCATCCTCCCAAAGTGCTGGCATTACAAGTGTGAGCCACCATGCCCAGCCTGAATTGTACACTTTAAATGAGTGAACTGTATGTATGTGAATTATATCTTAATAAAGCTGCTTCAAAAAGAGAGTGAGGAAGGAGTGGGAAGCTTTCAGAAAGGCTGTCACATATGGTTGGAAATTCCCTCCCTCTATTAAAAATGTCAAATATAGTTCAGCCAAAAGGCATTGTTGGGAGCTTACAGAGAAGACTCAACATAGCATTTGAGTAGAAAAAAATCTTCATGGGTGGCTCAGTTGGGATGAGATCAGCAATGCCTCTGTTGCTGTGAAACTGCTGCTGAGAATTTCCGCTTAGACCCTTCAGTGAATCCAACCAAAGTTTTATCTTAAATGTTTCAGGGGACTGGCTCGGCATGGTGGCTCACACCTGTAATCCCAGCACTGTGGGAGGCTGAGACAGGAGAATTGCTTGAGCCCAGGAGGTGGAGGCTGAAATGAGCCGAGATGGTGCTACTGCACTCCAGCCTGGGTGACAGAGTGAGACTCTGTCTACACACACACACACACACACACACACACACACACACACACACACACAGAATCAGGGGGTGGTAGCTAATCTTCCTTTGGCCTAGGGGACCCAATATATGCAGCTGTATTTTTTGCTGTGAGTCAGAACATACATTTTCAATATACAGATTACAGGAAGCATGCTGACTGGCTTCAAATTTTTCCCTGTGTTCCAGAACAACCGTATTAAGCATAAAATCTATTCAAGTTTGAGTGCAGAGAAACCACTCCTATCTAGGACTTCTATAGCCTATACCCATAAACCCTATAGAAGGTACAAAACTAACCTTTTTTTTTTTTTTCCTAGATGGACTCTTACTCTGTTGCCCAGGCTAGAGTGCAATGGTGTGATCTTGGTTCACTGCAACCTCCGCCTCCCAAGTTCAAGTGATTCTCCTGCTTCAGCCTCCCGAGTAGTTGGGATTACAGGTGTGTGCCACTTCGCCCAGCTAATTTTTGTATTTTTAATACAGATGAGTTTTCACCATGTCGGCCAGGCTGGTCTCCAACTCCTGACCTCAAGTGATCCACCCACCTCAGCTCCCAAAATGGTGGGATTACAGGCATGAGCCATGGTGCATGGTAAACCATCTTACTTTTAAATTTTTATCTTTAAAAAATGTTTACTTTTTCTTTCTTTCTTTCTTTTTTTTTTTTTAAGGTGGGGTATCATTATGTTGCTCAGGCTGGACTTGAACTCCTGGGCTCAGGCTATCCTCCCACCTCAGCCTCCCAAAGTGCTGAGATTATAGGCATGAGCCACCATGTCCAGCCTCATTTTTTAAAAAAGAAGAAACATAAATGTCTTCAGTGCTTCCCAGCTATCAGGCACTGTTCATCACTTGTTTTCAACTCACTTAATTCTCACGTCAACTCTACTGAGGAAGGTTTTATTATAGCCACATTTTACAGATGAGGAAAGTGCAGCAAGATGAAGTGAGGGTACACAATGGAAGATGCAGAATTCAAACTCAGGTAGCCAGGGGTGTCTCCTAACACACCCAACAGAACCAATGAATTATATAATCCCTTCTATAAATCTTGTATTGTTTCTCTCAGGATTACGTAAGTTATTTAATTTTTTGAGGTTTTAAGTGTTGCCTCCTGTAACTGGTTGTGAACATTCTGTGGGCTGGGGCCAGTTTTAGTTTCTCTCCAAGAGCCCTGAAGGGAACCTACACTTGATATTTCAACAGTCAGAGGGCAGCCAACAATGGAACTGGTCTCAGAATGTTGTCTTGCCCCTGCCCAAAACATTCTCCCTTTTCCTATTTGGTTAATTTTTACTGATCCTTTTTAAGAGAAGGGGGGGGGTCTCACTCTGTTGCTCAGCCTGGAGTGCAGTGGTGCCACCCCTGGCCAATTTTTACTTTTAATTTTTTGTAGAGAAAGTGTCTTGCTCTGTTGTCCAGGCTGGTCTTGAACTCCTGGGCTCAAAGTTATCTTGTTGCCTTGGCCTCTCAAAGTGCTGGGATTACAGGTGTGAGCCACTGTGCCAGATCTAATTTTTACTGATCCTTAAACGTCACTCAATTTGACAGAAACTTTACTGGTGGTATGGCCCCTTTGGTACCTCCCTCCCCAGATAAACTTGAGGCCCTTAATCTTGGCTCCCAGTCATTGGGTCTTTTTGTTATAGCATTTTTCTCAGTTACATTGGTGTTGCTCCTTTCATAACCTCTGCCAGCACTAGAGTATCAGCTCCATGAGGGCAGAGGCAGGTAAGTCCTGCTTTTCTGCATTCCCAGCGTCCGCATAGTACAGGGTATATAGGAAATGCCTAATATGTAATCTGTTACTTTTGTGTGTGGTTAAGTCTGATGCTAAAGCTATAGTTGGTTTCATCTTTGCTGTTTGAGCAGGCAACTAAGTTTTCAAGATACCAAGAATTTGACTTTTTTTCCTCCTTCTCTTTCTTTCACTACCAGCTGATATCACAAAGTATTGAGGTCTCTAGGCTAATAAGGGTTGGTTTAAAATACCATTTGCCAACTAAGGTCTCCCATAAACCAGCTAGAGCAAATTCCAGTAGACTTTTAAATCTCATCAGTGACTGGGCACAAAGATTTCCCTGACTCCTGCACGGGATGTGAACTCCATGAAGACCACAAGGAGAATTTATTTCTTCTGCAGGTGCTTAAGAAAGCCCACTCAGAAACCAAAAGAACCATAGGGCACTTACTTCTCCTGCACCCCCTCTCAGGCTCTCAGCATATTAAAAAATTACTGGGTTTAAAAAAAATTAATTCCCAGTACAGGCAATGTGGCCCAGTAATGTGACACAGAAGCTGAAATCTCTATGATGAATGTGTCTCCTTTTAATCCTGCCAGAGTCTCACTACAATTGTTCCTAAGCATAACCTAATTTGGAGATACTTACGTCAAAAACCTAAATTTGAAACTCAGGCCAAATGCTTGCTCATCTCAACCCCCCTGCCACCCAGCCCTGCCTCAAAAACAAAAAAAAAGTCATCACCCACGTTTGGCGCATGAATGAATGTAACAGCACAGGCATTTAGCATAAAGTTAATCATGTGGACAGTATTTTGTAAACTGCAAAGTGCACGACTTTCGGAAAGGTTATTGTAGCGCGTATAGGTCGGATTAAGAGCCCCATAACACCCTCAGTTCTCCGCAGTGGCTCAGCTTGTGGCTCCGCTGTGCAAATAAGGCCGGCGCCCCTCCGCCCAGCTCCGCCTGAAGCCCCGCCCCCAGCGCGCGCGCGCTCCCCCGGAAGTGATGCAACGCCACGGCCTAGCAACCGTTGCCAAGGAGCTCGTCTCTAGGAGCCCTCTAGAGCCCGAGTGCCTCCTGGGGGGTGGGGAAACGGTTTCCTGAGGAGAATTTGAGGTAACCTCGCCAATTCGCGGTCGGAAATTCCCCTGAACCCGAACTAGGAGAGAGCTGTTGTCCCCCTCTTGGTTCTGATGTAGCACCTCGCAGGGGGAAGGAGTCGTCGCGGTTAAGCCCCCAGTTAGGGGATCGGGCCCTTACTGGGCTTAGTGCGGATCCAGGCCGCTTCCTGGCGGGATGAACCGTCCAGGGGTCCAGGGCAGCTCCCGCGAGAGGCCTGGGCAGGTGTGGGGTCCCCTGTCCTCTGTCCCGAGCCTTGCGCGGGGGGGGGGGCGTGGGGGACACTATTTCTGGGACTCCCCGGAGGCTGCGGGTCGACGCTCGTGCCAGCCTGGGACCCGGGCAGCACGGTTTCTGTCCCAAATTGTGCCAGAGAACACGCACGTCCTGGTTTTCATTGCTCCCCGCCCCTTGCGGCTCGTTTGTGGGTGAGGGCTTGGAAATTAGCGCGGCGACTTCGCGCTGGAAGAGGAACAGTAATTGCTTTTGCTAATTTTAGAGCGCAGAGCCGCTGGGCTCGGATAGCCTACCTGTTCGGTACATCTTTGTCCTTAGCGAGTGACCATTGCTGGCTGGCGGGCGACTTGCGGGGAACCCAACAAGTTTCTTTGCCTTCCTGGGAACATTTTACTGGTTTTTTTTTTTTTTTTTTTTTTAAGGGAAAAGAGAATAATTTCTAAATCATTTAAAATGAAATACATGTTTCTGCAGGCAAAGGTTATGACGTGGACTTTTACTTAAAATACTTTAAACAGTGGAAAAGTAACACTTCCTAATGTGGATTTTGAAAAAAACTTATGTAAAGATTTTCTTTTTATAGCTTAAAGGAAACCTCAGATTTATTATAAGCCATGTTGGTTGTCCTATCATCTTTTGATTATTTCTTAGAAATAATATTTGTGCATAATTTTTCATCGTTGTGGATAAATGATCATATTTCTCTCTCTCTTTTTTTTTTTTTTTGAGATGGAGTCTCACTCTTTTGCTCAGGTTGGAGTGCAGTGGCACGATCTCTGCCTCCCAGGTTCAAGCGATTATCCTGCCTCAGCCTCCAGAGTAGCTGGGATTACAGGCATTCGCCACCACACTCAGCTAATTTTTGTATTTTTAGTAGAGACAGGGTTTCACCATGTTGGCCAGGCTGATCTCGAACACCTGACCTCAAGTGATCCTCCCGTCTCATCCTCCCAAAGTGCTGGGATTACAGGCGTGAGAGACAGCACCTGGCAGCAATTCATTTTTTAATTCTGACCTCAAATGATCCACCTGCTTCGGCCTCCCAAAGTGCTGGGATTACAGGTGTGAGCCACCACGCCCGACCTTTTAATTAATTTTTAATCCTTAAAGCATTTACCTAGGTAAGGCTATTTCAGCAATTAAGAAATCAGATACTCAATTTTTAAAAAAAGTTATGATCTTTCTCACTGCCAGCCTGATTTCCTTTAGATTTAGGCTTATGTTGTTTCTGGCCTTGGGCCCGTCAACAAGTTCATTCCATCTAATGAAAGAAGTCACTGTTTTAGACATAGTGGATGTTCAAAATGGAATTGGACACAGATACGGAATTTACAGTTTAGCAAGGAAGAAGAGTTTCGTACCTAAAGAATAGCACAATTTCAAAAGTAATGCTAGGAGAGAAGTGCAGATAAAGTGCGGTCAGCTATGGAGGACAGGTGTTGTCACTCTGCTGCAGAACTTGGGGGCTAGCTTGAGAAAGACTTCCTGGGGGAACTGGCATTTGGTGGGCACGGCTTGAAAAATGGTTGAGGGGTTTGGTACTCTGAAGATGAAGGAAGGATGAGCCATCATTTTAGACAGAGAAAGTAACATTAACTAAAGGCAAAGTGATGGAAAAACTAAGGAGCAGTGACTGTTTCTACACGCTGAAATTTGAAGGAATAGAAAGGTGACAATTTGGAAATAAAGTTGAAAAAGGATAAGTTGTGCCAGATCATAAAGAGTCTCGAAATCCAAAAAGTTTTAACTGTATTTTATGTGCAATAAGGAGCCTACAGATGATTTGGAATGGGGAGAGGTGGAGATCAGACAACAGGAGGCTGGTGCCTCGTTGAGGGCCAAAGGAAATGAAGGGGCCTGAATGACTCTAGGGCAGCAGAGTGGGTTCGTATGGGCCACACCAATAACAGAAATGGACGAAGAGCACTTGAAGTGTGCAGCCTCTCCTCAGCTGCAGTTGCTTGTGGCCATGCACAAACGGGAGCCCACAGTTGCCAGATCTGATTTTCAAGAGAAACTGGAAATCTGAATTTTAAAGTAAAAATCTCCCAGTGTTTTTTGGGAGATTTGGGGGAAGCATCTTACCTGCATGTCTACAGCCTAACAGATGTTTAATTCCTGGGCAGAAATTATGCAGCTGCGTGGGAGAGGTATTAATGTAGGTAGGATTTATTATTCATCTGTCCGCATTAACTCAGATAATGACTGTTACACCAGATGCATATACAAAGCATTTGATGTTAAAATTAACAGTATATACTACAGTTTTCATAATGAAGCTGTTATACTTGGAATTCTTTCAACAAAACCTTTTTCATATGCCATGTAGAATTATACTTTTCATGCCTAGGTTATATGAACTTAATTCTGATTTTTTCCCAGAACTTTTGTTACCAGTATTGAGGAATTTTTTTTCTATTTTTACTCTTTAGTTAAAATTATAAGACCTAATTATGAGTGATCAAATTAAATTCATTGTGGACAGTCTCAATAAGGAGCCTTTTAGGAAGAACTATAATTTAATCACGTTTGATTCCTTGGAGCCAATGCAACTATTACAAGTTCTCAGTGATGTTCTGGCTGAGATTGACCCAAAGGTAAGAGTTTTCTCTTTCTTTTTAATGGGTAGCAGAAAGCCAGTTTCGGCCTCTAAATAACTGTGTGTCTTGGGCAAATTATTTAACCTCTCTCGGCCTTATTTTCCATGTCTGTAAAGTAGTAGTAAATGATCCATAATGTTTCTCTGATCGCTCAAAAATTAAATTATCTACTAGTACCTTATTTAGAAATTATTTCTCTACTTCCAGACATAAATAGATTTGGTTAGGGAATGAAAATGCTTTTACAGAAGGTTTTATTGTGTTGCAAGTTAGCTCATGTCTCTCATATACTGGTCCATTCCACTGGATACTTTTTTTGAAACTTAACATTCTTAATATGAATCTTGATCTGACTTGGGTGCACCCTCACTTGGAATCTGGGGCCCTCCATCCTTAATCTGTTTTATGAAGAGACCATTGTGCTGTTAAGCTCTAGCAGAACAATTTTGTCAGTGAGTTTAAATATTGTCCTTTGTTACATATACAACAATAACATATTTTTTCAATTTCTTTGTTAGCAACTTGTGGATATTAGAGAGGAGATGCCAGAACAAACAGCCAAACGAATGTTGAACCTTCTTGGTATTCTTAAATACAAACCTTCAGGAAATGCCACAGACATGTAAGAATCTGATCGTATATTGAGTTTTTTAAATTATGCTTTGATATCCAAACTTTCATATACTGCAATCAATCTTTTTAGGTAATACCTGGTTTTCCTAATTTGATGGCCTGAGAACATCACCAAGTTTCAAAATAATTTTAAACCATCTATAACCAAACTTAGAAGTCAGTTCCTTCCCCTAATCAAACTGTCTGGTAAATCCACCATACCATTCTATCATTTATCTGCCAACCTAGATAAAAATGGCTTAAACGCAACTTTCTTGGATATGCCAATGACAGATTGCGGGCCTAATTTTTCTTCTTTTCTTTTTTTTTTTTTTTTGAGATGGAGTTTTGCTCTTGTTACCCAGGCTGGAGTGCAATGGCATGGTCTCGGCTCACCACAACCTCCGCCTCCTGGGTTCAGGCAATTCTCCTGTCTCAGCCTCCTGAGTAGCTGGGATTATAGGCACGCACCACCATGCCCAGCTAATTTTTTGTATTTTTAGTAGAGACAGGGTTTCACCATGTTGACCAGGATGGTCTCAATCTCTTGACCTCGTGATCCACCTGCCTCGGCCTCCCAAAGTGCTGGGATTACAGGCATGAGCCACCGCACCCAGCCATTTTTCTTATTTTCTAACTAACGTACAGACTGACTTTAGAATAACCTTGGGGCCAGGCATGGTAGCTCACGCCTTTAATCCTAGCACTTTGAGAGGTCAAGGTAGGAGGACTGCTTGAGCTCAGGGCTTTGAGACCAGCCTGGACAACATGGCAAAACGCTGTCTCTACAAAAAATACAAAAAAAAAAAATCAGTTGGACATGATAGTTGATGCCTCTAGTCCCAGCTACTTGGGAGGCTAGGGTGGGAGGATCACCTGAGACAGGAGGTTAAGGCTGTGGTGACCTGTGATTGTGCCACTATACCCCAGCTTGGGCAATAAAGTGAGACTCTGTCTCAAAAAAAAAAAAAAAAAAAAGCCTTGAATTTATCTTTTAAGAACGTTATAGAAAGCAATTTGGAATTGCAAATCAGATAGCATTTTGAGCAAATGCTATCTCTCTTCAAAGTTTACCGTTAAGTGTGTGTGTGTGTTTCTCTGTCTTAGGAGTACTTTTCGTCAGGGTTTGGTGATTGGAAGTAAACCTGTAATTTACCCAGTGCTCCACTGGCTTCTTCAGAGGCCTAATGAACTGAAGAAAAGAGCGTATTTAGCTCGTTTTTTAATAAAACTTGAGGTACCAACTGAGTTTCTTCAGGATGAAACTGTGGCTGACACCAATAAACAGGTAAACAATGCATAAATAGTGCAGTGAAACTGTAATAGATTTCAAGGTGTACTATTCAGATACATGTTAATCTTTCTTATTTGCTGTCTTTGTAGTTCCAAGTGGCACAAGAAGATAAAAAGATTGACCTTTGGGTCAATCTCAGCCAGAACATCACTGAGAGCTTGTAATAGTTGCAATGTTCAGCTGTGGCCACATCTCAAGATAATGGCTTTTGCACACAAATATCATTTCAGTAATAGGAGTATGTGAATAGAAAAAAACCCTGATAATCAGGTTTTAGAATAATTTATTATTTAGCAATTGTGGGTAGATATGATACTGGGTTAAGTCTACATAGTACTTTATTCATCAATAAAGTGACTATATAGTTTGTTATCCAAATTAGAAACAGACTATCGTAACAATTACACCAAGACAAATGGTTTAAATTGACACTATCCCAGGCAAATTGGAACATGTGAGCCCCTGGAAAGAAGCAGGCAAAGAAGCTAGGCTTGCAATCTCAAAGGACTTCCCAGTCAGACAGAGGGTGGAGATAGATTCCGGAGTTTGAAATTTTAGTGCACCTTTCTCACCAGAGTTTTGGAACAACACTCTGCTCTGGGATAAGGTCTTAAAGCTCTTGAGTACTGAGGATTCTAGCTATCTGGCTTCTGATCCTGAGATCCCTAAGCACATTTTTGGCCAAAGACTGTAGGGAGAAAGAAACTAGGCTTAGATTTAAAAGGACTTTGATTTTTTTTTAAAAAAAATGCTTCTGTTTAATGTTTCACACTTTTATTCCATAGCACTTACATGGACTGATTTCTGCCAAATTGTTGTCAATAGTTTGTCAGTCTGTCTTTCCCAATAATTATATTCTGAGGTCCATGGAGACAGGTGTCATGTCTTATCTATCTTTATTTTCTTCCAGATTTTGTATAGTCACTTCTAACGTGAACTCAGTATTTGGATTGAGTCACAATAACCGATTATTTTTATTTTTATCCATATGTTGTGCTATTTTGGGTGAACATGGCAGTAACTCAGAATAGGTCAATATTGATCTCTTAAGGCAGTATATTTGCAAATAATTATGTCAGATGTCACAGTAGTTGCCATGGAGAAGCATAGCAGAATGAGACCACTTGTCTACTTGTCCTTACCTTTTAATATTTTACATAATGTGGGAAATAGAAAAGTGTAAATGTGTACTTTCTCCTTCCTAGGCTCCCACCATTGATAAATCTGATAAAAACTAATTTATCTAGAGGAAGTTGATTAAGTCTTTTTTTTTTTTTCTTCTGAGACAGAGTCTTGCTCTGTTGCCCAGGCTGCATGAAGTGCATGGGCGCCATCTTGACTCACTGCAACCTCTGC
Organism: Saimiri boliviensis; assembly: GCF_048565385.1. Taxonomy (NCBI): domain Eukaryota; kingdom Metazoa; phylum Chordata; class Mammalia; order Primates; family Cebidae; genus Saimiri; species Saimiri boliviensis. Next base: position 23,101,911 of record NC_133455.1, on the reverse strand, counting down.
CTCCCGGGTTCAAGTAATTCTCCTGCCTCAGCCTCCCAAGCAGCTGGGATTACAGGTGCTTGCCACCATGCACAGCTAATTTTTGGTAGAGATGGGGTTTCACCATGTTCGCCAGGCTGGTCTTGAACTCCTGACCTTGTGATCCACCCACTTCTGCCTCCCAAAGTGCTGGAATTACAGGCGTGAACCACCCTGCCTGATTAAGTTTTTGCTAAATATGCTTAGCTAATTAATGAAAGAATTAATGATAATAAAGACATCCTGAAGCATATATGGTGGGTATCTCTCTCTTTCTCTCCATATATATATATATATATATGGAGAGAAAGAGAGAGAGAGAGATACACACACAGTGATTTGTAATATATAATGATTTAGCCAGTCATTTCAGGGATCCTAATAAAAATGTGTATTATCTTTCTGAAGGAAGAATTGTAGAATTAATAATTTGTAGATTTATAAGATATGATCAAGAAAAATATTATTCTTGTCATTCCCCATCAAGATCACTTTTTGGCCAGGCACAGTGTCTCATACCTGTAATCCTAGCACTTTGGGAGGTCAAGGCAGACAGATTGCTTGAGCTCAGGAGTTCAAGACCAGCCTGGGCAACATGCTGAAACCCATCTCTACAAAAAATACAAAAATTAGCCCAACGTGATGGCATAAGCTTGTAGTCCCAACTACTTGGGAAGCTGAGGTGGGAGGATCACCTAAGCAAGCCCAGGAAGGTCGAGGCTTCAGTGAGCTGTGATGGTACCACTGCCCTCCAGCCAGGGTGACAGAGTGAGATCCTGTCTCAAAAACAACAAAACTATTTTTAAAAATTTTTAGATAACAGGATTTTTTTCATTCATTTAACTACTTTTTTTTTTTTTTTTTTTTTGAGACTGAGTCTCGCTCTGTTCCTCAGTCTGGAGTACAGTGACATGATCTCAGCTCACTGTAACCTCTGCTTACCAGGTTCAAGAAATTCTCCTGCCTCAGTCTCCTGAGTAGCTAGGATTACAGGTGTGTGCCACCTGCCCGGCTAATTTTCTGTATTTTTGGTAGAGACAGGGTTTCACCATGTTGGCTAGGCTGGTCTTAATCTCCTGGCCTCGAGTGATCCATCTACCTTGGCCTCCCAAAGTGCTAGGATTACAGGTGTGAGCCACCATGCCTGGCCCATTCAACTACCTTATATTAAACACCTGCATGGGTTATGCACTGTGGTAGGCCCCAGGGATACAGGTTTGTACACAATGAATATGATTCTTTTCCTCTTGGCTCTCACAATATAATGGAGGGAGACAGACAGGAAATTATAATAGTTATAATCATCCATGATATCTACTCTGATAGGATAGATACAGGGCCAGAGAAGGCTTCTCTGAGAATAGTGGAATGTACGTTAAGACCTGAAGGATGAATAGAAGTTGCTTCAGTTACAGGTGAGGGAGTCATAGATATATAAGCTGGAGGCAAGAACAGGGAATGTTCAGGGACTCAGACATCAACATACCTAGAATGTAGAGTTTGAGGTGAGAAAGTAACCAGAAATGAGATCGAGAAGTATTTAGTGTTGTAATGGTAGAGATGTACTTTTTTGTATGCTATGTAAATGTTTAAGGATGTGTTTTTGTATTTTTAATGCTGTTCTTACAGTGACTTGAATAATCACTGTGAGTTAGTAGATAACCTGATTAAGAAAACTCAACTGGATCTAGTTACTAGCTTATAATTTATTAACTTATTCTTTTAGTATGAAGAGTTAATGGAAACCTTTAAAACTCTGCATAAAGAATATGAGCAGCTCAAGACATCTGGATTTTCTACAGCAGAAATAAGAAAGGTAAAGGAAAGAAAACATGGTAACAAATTTTTGGGATTTGAATAATATTGGATTTAGCATTTTTGTTTTTGCCTAATTCAGTATGAGTCTCAAGACTGTATGGAGACTAGTGATAGCAAATGGCACATTTTATTTTGTGGGACCTTTGGTAGTTCCTTACTGAAGAAATTGGTGAGACTGTGGTAAAGTCACAATGAGTAGTTACTTATAGTATGGAAGAAGAGTGATAGATGTCCATCTACTATTCCTCCATTATATCCTGTAAGTAAACCAGGATAATAAAAATAGCCTAGAGTCTTTTTTTTTTTTTTTTTTTTTTAAGAGACAGGGTCTCACTCTGTCACCCAGACTGGAGTACACAGTGGTGTGATCACAGCTTACTGCAGTCTTGACCTCCCAGGCTAAAATGATCCACCTGCCTGAGCTTCCTGCATAGTTGGGACTACAGGAACACACCACTATGCCCAGCTAATTTTTATATTTTTTTGTAGAGCTGGGATTTCACCATCTGACCAGGCTGGTCTTGAACTCCTGGGCTCAATCTATCCTCCCACCTTGGCCTTTCAAAGTGCTGGGATTATAGGCATGAGCCACTGCTGCACCTACCCTCTATTTCTTGTTTAATCATATTTTCTAAATTTTCTGCAAATTATATGTTCAAGAATACTTTAGTAGGCCAGACGTGGTAGCTCATGCCTGTGATACCAACACTTTGGTTGGCTGAGGCTGGAGGATTACTTGAGCCCAAGAGTTTGAGACCAGCCCAGGCAAGACCCTGTCTACACACACACACACACACACACACACACACACACACGCAATTAGCCAGGCTTGGTGGTACACGCCTATAGTCCCACAGGAAGCTGAGGCAGAAGGATCACTTGAGCCTGGGAGTTCAAGGCTGCAGTGAGCTGTGGTTGTACCACTGTACTCTAGCTGGGTGACAGAGTGAGACCTTGTCTCAAAAAAATAAAAAAGAGAAGAAAAAATAATTCACTCATAATCTTATGCTTTAGAGACAACTATGGTTGACATTTTGATAAATATATTTAAATCTTTTTCTTGGTATTCTATAGATAAATGTAATCTGCTTCTTTCAAGTAATGTCATATTAGCACTTTTACTCATGTCATTAAACATTCTTCTGCATAATTTTTAATTGCTTTTGTATTATGCTGTGATTTATTTATCAATCTTCATACATTTTTGTTGTTTCCAAATTTTAAACATAACTTGCATTAATGAGAATCTTTATAGATGATGACTTTTCATGAATGTTTTATTGGGACAAATCACCAGATAATAAAATTATTGGGCTAGAAGGGATGAACATTTGTTTTAAGACTTTTTTTTTTTTTATGAGACAGAGTTGCACTCTGTTGCCCAGGCTGGAGTGCAGTGGAGTGATCTTGGCTCACTGCAACTGCCAATTGCCAGGTTCAAGTGATTCTTCTGCCTCAGCCTCCCAAGTAGCTGGGATTACAGGCACTCACCATCATGCCCAGCTAATTTTGTATTTTTAGTAGAGATGAAGTTTCACCATGTTGGTCTGGCTGTATTTTAAGACTTTTGATACTGTTTTTCAGTACAATGCTATCAGGAATGAGTAAGAGTGCCCATTTTTCCAAATTCTATCAATACTGGCTACCACATATATTTTATTTTACCTTTAGTATTACTGTGATAGTTACACTATTAGTTTTTTAGATTTAGGAAGGAGTTTTTAAATTTTTATTTATTTTATTATTTTTTATTTCTTTGAGATGGAGTCTTGCTCTGTTGCCCAGGCTGGAGTGCAGTGGTGCAATCTCGGCTCACTGCAACCTCTGCTTCCTGGGTTCAAGTGATTCTCCTGCCTCAGCCTCCCAAGTAGCTGGGACTACAGACGTGTGCCACCATGCCTGGCTAATTGTTTTGTATTTTTGTTAGAGACAGGGTTTCACCACGTTAGCCAGGATAGTCTCAATCTCCTGACCTCATGATCCACCCACCTCGGCCTCCCAAAGTGCTGGGATCACAGGCATGAGCCACCACAGGCATGAGCCTGACCTATTTGTTTGTTTTCATAACAAAATACTATGAAGCTGGTTAACAGGAAGGAAGTTTGTTTTTGAAGTCTTTATTTTCAGAGAGGGAATTGGTTAATTGGCAAAACCAGGCACAGATTTATGTCTTGAAAATACCATAGCCTTAAAAATAATTTTGATGGAAAATTGGCAGACTGTATGCTTTGATATTTAACAGAGCAGATGGGATGTCAGCAGCTGTTGCTCATGTATTTAGACCTGCACACTTTCCATTATAGAAGATTTTTCAAAAATCATGTGCCCATATTTGGAATCGGAACACAAATGTGCTGGTTGGCAGCTGTATCTTGCTGCATTATAACTGATTTTTGTTGCATTTCTAGATGAACGCCAAGCTGCCAAAAAAGTTACCCTGCATAAAGAGCCCTGGGGGAAAAATATAAATGACCTTCATCCAAAAGAGGATCTTGGTTGTCCATGCTCTGGTTATAAATGATGAAAATGTTAAATGCATAATCAAAATAAAACCTTATCTGTATCCTACAGATTGAGAATACTTTTTCTTATAATGTCTTCTTTCCCACTTTTTAGGATATCAGTGCAATGGAAGAAGAAAAGGATCAGCTCATTAAGAGAGTTGAACATTTGAAGAAAAGGGTAAGGCAGAATTAGCCCTGTAAGACTTTGGCCCCAAGTCTCAAGAACTTGCAAAGATTTAGGAATGCAAATAAAGATTCAGCCAAGCATGAGTGTACATCTGAGGATGAACTCAAATAACACTGACGGAAAGGGAATCTCCCTAGGCAGTAGCCCAACACTTTCAAGGACCTGGAGTCTAGATCTTTACTGTCATCTCTAGGGAGTACTGTTTACCAAAAAGAAATGATAAGTGGATGTCTGAGTCACATGACATGCTAATTTTTTTCCTCAAACCTGACAGTAACATGCACTACTTATTCCCTTACTGTAGGTGGAGACAGCTCAGAATCATCAATGGATGCTTAAAATAGCACGACAACTTCGAGTTGAAAAAGAGAGAGAAGAATATCTTGCACAACAGAAACAGGAACAAAAGAATCAGGTATCCACATAAACGTTTATATTCTCAATAGGAAAGAAATAGTTCCTTCTGACAATCCAAATGTAAAGAAAAGAGTTTTAGAGTTGTAGATGTTAACATTCCTTTTGCTAACATAACGGAATACTCTTTTAATTAAGATAAATATTTTAGGCCGGGTGCGGTGGCTCAAGCCTGTAATCCCAGCACTTTGGGAGGCCGAGGTGGGTGGATCACGAGGTCAAGAGATCGAGACCATCCTGGTCAACATGGTGAAACCCCATTTCTACTAAAAATCCAAAAAATGAGCTGGCATGGTGGCACGTGCCTGTAATCCCAGCTACTCAGGAGGCTGAGGCAGGAGAATTGCCTGAACCCAGGAGGCGGAGGTTGCGGTGAGCCGAGATCGCGCCATTGCACTCCAGCCTGGGTAACAAGAGCGAAACTCCGCCTCAAAAAAAAAAAAAAAAAAAAAAGATAAATATTTTGTGACACCAACAGCAGCAACAATACTACTTTTTGGGTTTTACACTCTGAATTGTATCTATACATTGTCTTTTGGCCTATGCTTACCTCATGTTGCTCCAACATTACAAAAGAGTCATTGTAGTGTTAACAGTAAGATTAACTGCTAATAAAATTTCTAGAATCTCTAGAGGATACCTTTAGATTCCAGGGCTATGAGACTATTCTTTTTATTCCATTGAGCATAGTACCCTCTGCAATTTACTGCAATGGCAAGTAAGTCCTGAAAAGGCTCAAAATCACCTACACTCCATGTTTTTAAACTTTGCCTTAAAGAAAAAATAATTTACTCAGAAATTACTACTTTATTAAAAATCTATCTTAAAATCTGAGTAGACTTATACATTAAAAATATATTCACATAAGCATCATTTACTACTAAATCAGCAGTTTAGATGTTTGGCTCTGCTGGCACTTGACTTGGCATTGAAGTAGTTTCACTGCAGCAGTAAGCCCTGAATGGTTACTTGGCATCTGCTTGTGATTCTGAAACATCTCTGTGAGAATGTTAACATTACTTAGCATTAAGAAAACCATGTATAACAAGAAAAACCTGGTGCCTGTGTTTCTTTGATAAGTATTTTTACTTAATCTGCAAATTGAATAAATAAAAATTTCTGAAAACTTCTTTAAAAAATTTAAGTGAAAAGGTATTGAGAGAACCAGTTACATTTTGGGTTTAATGTGGGAATTTTCTGAGTTCTTATTTGTTCCTTTTATATCATAAGAATTATATGGAACTAGTATTTTCCATTGCTTGCCTAAATGAGAGGTAAGCTTCAATAGACTAAGCAAGTAATTGATTTAATTGTATTTTAAAGCTATTTCATGCAGTGCAGAGATTGCAAAGAGTACAAAACCAACTGAAAGGCATGCGCCAAACTGCAGCAGATGCAAAGCCTGAAAGTAAGTGGAAATTATTATATGGTATGGGTGATTAGAAAATTTTAATTTAAATAAAGATCTTCCTAAAAAATCAGTTTGTGGGAATTAATTATCATCAAGTGATGTCTCAGCATTTTGGAGCATGATTTCCTAGCTGGAGAAAGAGAGTCCTGATGAAGACATACTTGGGGACCTGGTGTTTTTAAAAATTCCTAACCAGATGGCCGGGTGCAGTGGCTAATGGCTGCAATCCCAGCCCTCTGGGAGGCCGGGGTGGCCGGATCACTTGAGGTCAGGAGTTCGAGACTAGCCTGGCCAACATGGTGAAACCCTGTCTCTACTAAAAATACAAAAATTAGCTGGGTGTGGTGGCAGGCATCTGTAATCCCATCTACTCAGGAGGCTGAGGCAGGAGAATCACTTGAATCTGGGAGCTGGAGGTTGCAGTGAGCTGAGATCACGCCACTGCACTCCAGCCTGGACAGCAGAGTGAGACTCCATCTCAACAACAACAACAAAAATATCCTAACCAGTTTTTCCTGTCAAAGACTGAAGATAATAATAACAATTGTAGAGGGAGGCTGTCTGGTTTGTACTTATATAAAGGATTTAGCATGACTGGGGTGGTGCCTCACACCCACACTTTGGGAGGATGAGGTGGGTGGATCACTTGAGATCAGGAGTTTGAGATCAGCCTGGCCAACATGATGAAACCCTGTTTCTACTAAAAGTACAAAAAAATTAGCCAGGTGTGGTGGTGCACACTTGTAGTCCTAGCCCCTTACTTTGAAAGGCTGAGGTGGAGGATCACTTGAGCCCGGGTGGTGGAGGTTGCAGTGAACTGAGATTGTGCCACTGCACTCTAGCCTGAGCAACAGAGGGAGACTGTCTCAAAAAAAAAGAAAAAGAAAAGTAAAAGCTTCACATATTTGTGGTGGTTCAGTGACTCACGCCTATAATCCTACCCCTTCAGGAGGCCAAGGTAAGAGGGTTTCTTGAGCCCAGGAGTTTGAGACCACCTTGGGCAACATATCAAGACCCCACCTCTACAAAAAATAAAAAATTAAGTGGGCATGATGGTACATGCCTATAATCCTAGCTATCCTGGAGGCTGAGGCAGGAGGATCACTTGAGCTCAAGAGTTCAAGGTTAAAGTGAGCTGTGATTGTGCCACTGCACTCCAGCCTAGATGACAAAGCAAGACCTTGTCTCAGTAAACAAATAGTATATATTTTAAGTGTATTCTTTTTAAAAAAAATCTTTTTAAGTTTTAAGTTTTGGTTTACATGTTCTAAACATGCAGGTTTGTTACATAGGTATACATGTGCTGTGGTGGTTTGCTTCACCCATCAACCTGTCATCTAGGTTTTAAGCTCCACATGCATTAGGTATTTGTCTGAATGTTCTCCCTTCCCTTCCCTCCTCCCCACAATAAAGCATATTCTTGATTAATTTTGACATACCTATACACTGGTGAAACCATCAGCTTTTAATCAAGATCACAAACTTATCCGTCACTCCTAAACATTTTCATTGATTCTTTTTAATGTCTCACTCTTGCCCCTTCTGCCTCTCTGTCCCTCCCCAGGCAACCATGGATTTGCTTTCTGTCACTGTAAACCAGTTTATATTTTCTAGAATTAGAAACTTTTTTTAAATAGAGAAAACATTATTTAAGAGCCACCGCACCTGGCCGGGTCATGCTTTTAATCCCAGCACTTTGGGAGGCCGAGGCAGGTGGATCACTTGAGGTCAAGAGTTTGAGACCAGCCTGGACAACATGGTGAAATCTGTCTCTACTGAAAATACAAAAAATTAGCCAGACTGGTTGTGTGCAATTAATTCCAGCTACTCAGGAGGCTGAGGCAGGAGAATCACTTGAATCCCAGAGGCAGAGAATGCAGTGAACCCAGAATGCACCACTACACTCCAGCCTGAATGACAAAGCGAGACTTTGTCTCAAAAAAAAAAAAAAAAAAAAAAAAAAATTCAAGTCAGAATTTGTAAATGTGTAAGTGGAAAGATCTGAAATAAATTTTGTAAATCTCACTAGGCTGGGAATTTATAACAAAACCATCATTCACTGAAAATCTGTGTGTATGGTTGTCCATCTGCAAAAATAAACTAAAATCTTAATATAAATTGCTTTTTAACTGTAAACTAATAATACTTTATAAAATAAAAAATGCCAAAACATGGAAAACCTAAAACATTTATGTGTTGATAGATACTTTGTTTCTTTTTTCTTTTCTTTTTTTGAGACAGTCTTCCTCTGTTGCCCAGGCTGGAATGCAGTGATGCGGTCTCCGTTCACTGCATCCTCTACCTCCTGGGTTCAAGCGATTCTTTTTTCCTCAGCCTCCCAAGTAGGTGAGACTACAGGCATGTGCCACCATGCCTGGCTAATTTTTGTGATTTTGGTAGAGATGGGGTTTCGCCATGTTGCCCAGGCTGCTTGCAAGCTCTTCACCTAGGTGATCCACCCACCTTGGCCTCCCAGACTGCTGGGATTACAGGTGCCAGCCATCCGCCTGACCTATTTCTCTTTTTTAGATTTTAACTTATGTTACTTTTAGTAATGTCTTCATTGGCTTGAAGCTGACAAATGATAATGAATTACCATTTATGAACTGTTAAAATAGAAATGTAAATTGCACTTGGTGCAATGGCTCACACCTGTAATCCCAGCACTTTGAGAGGCTGAGGCAGGTGATTGCTCAAGCCCAGGAGTTAGAGACCAGCCTGGGCAACATGGCAAAACCTTGTCTCTACAAAAGAAAATACAAAAATTACCTGGGCTTGGTGACATACACTTGTGGTACCAGCTACTTTTAGCTGCTCAGGAGGCTAAAGTGGGAGGATCACTTGAGCTGTGAAGGTTTAGGTTGTAGTGAGCTGAGATAGTGCCACTGCACTCTAGCCCGGGTAACAGAGCAAGACTGTCTCAAAAAAAAAAAAATTATATATATATATATATATGTGTGTATATATATGTATAAATATAGTGTATATATAATATATATACACTATATATACACACATATATACTATATATAATATATACGCTATATATAGTATATATATATACACAATACATAGTATACTATATATAGCGTATATATTATATATATACACAATACTAAATATACTATATATTGTGTATATATATACTATATAGTATTGTGTATGTATACACAATATACATACTACACACACACACGCACATGTATATATATATATATACTGCATCAAAAGAAAAAAAATACATGATCATCTGTATAAAAGAGCACCTGGGTTAGATTTTATTTGTGTTATCATTTGGTTCAGAGATTTCTTTTTCTTTTTTTTTTTTTTTTTTTTTGAGATGCCGAGTCTTGCTCTGTTGCCCAGGCTGGAGTGCAGTGGTGTAATCTCAGCTCATTGCAACCTCCACCTCCTGGGTTCAAGCAATTCTCTTGCCTCAGCCTCCTGAGCAGCTGGGACTACAGGCCCATGCCACCACGCCCAGGTAATTTTTCGTATTTTTAGCAGAGACTGGGTTTCACCATATTGGCCAGGCTGGTCTCAAACTCCTGACCTCATGATCCACCCACCTCAGCCTCCTGAAGTGCTGGGATTTACAGGTGTGAGCCACAGTGCCTGGCATGGTTCATGGATTTCTTAAATACTTAGAAGATAAAATATGACCCAACAATATATCTGGCTCCACAAATGTTATTTTTGTGTATTGTGGAATATAAAATAATTAGGTTATAATTTGAAAATTATACTAATACTAATACTCATACTAATACTTTTTCTATGATTATTTAGATATTCTTCCATGCAAATTGTGTTTCTTCATTCTAATTAATAATAAAATATTTTAGTGGTCAATCTTTTAATGTACTATGCTAGATATTATACAGATTATTTTCAACATATATGTCCTATCCAGGCCTTATATTTAAAATAGTATACAGAATATCACTGTACCTACTCTTTTGGGCTGAATATTTATTTATTTTATTTTTAAAGGTTTAATGAAGAGGCTAGAGGAGGAGATAAAATTTAATTTATATATGGTAACTGAAAAATTTCCTAAAGAAATAGAAAACAAGAAAAAGGAATTACATTTTTTACAAAAAGTAGTTTCTGAGCCAGCTATGGGCCATTCTGATCTTCTTGAACTTGAATCTAAAGTAAGTGAGAATCATCTTTTTATAGCTCTCAATTTTATCTGATCCCCAGTCCTGTAAAATTATGTGAACTGCTTTCTGTAGCATCCCACTATTAACTCTTAAATTAACCTGTGCTAAGAGTTGACAACTCTTTTTGTTTTTTGTTTTGTTTGTTTTGTTTTTTTTTAAGAGTTGACAACTCTTATGAGATATTGTACTTTATGAGGATTACAGAATGTTATGCTGTTAATTAATCCACATGATGTTATGAAAACATAGTAAATTGATTAGTAAATGAAGTAACTTAAACATATAAATAATAAGTTGACCAGTGGGTTTATGTCTTCATTATATAAACATCTAGATGGGATGTTTAAAAATATTTTAATTATTTTCATTTTCAAGCATAATATTATAACAATTTTTTATTTAAAGCTAATATTTTTATTAACCTTTTATACCTGCCTTGGAATTACTAAATGTTGTAATGCTTATTGAAAGCTGGTATCATGTTATCCCTTTTTTTTTTTTTTGAGATGGAGTCTTGCTCTGTTGCCCAGGCTGGAGTGCAGTGGCACAATCTTGACTCACTGTAACCTCTGCCTCCCAGGTTCAAGCAGTTCTTCTTCCTCAGCCTCCCAAATAGCTGGGACAGGCACCCACCAGCACACCTGGCTAATTTTTTGTGTTTTTAGTAGAGACAGGTTTCACTGTGTTGATCAAAATGGTCTTGAATCACCTGCTCTCGTGATCCTCCCGCCTCAGCCTCCCAAAGTGCTGGGATTACAGGCGTGAGCCACCACGCCCGGCCGTCTTTTTTTTTTTTTTTTTTTTTTTTTTTAATGGCAGTACTTGCTCTGTTGCCCAGGCTAGAGTGCAGTGGCATGATCTTAGCTCACTGCAGCCTCTGCCTCCTAGGTTCAAGTGATTCTCCTGCCTCAGCCTCCCAACTAGCTGGGATTACAGGCACAAGCCACCATGCCCAGCTAATTTTTTGTTTCATTTTGTTTTATTTCTTGAGACAGAGTCTCACTCTGTCACCTAGGCTGGAGTGCAATGGTGAGATCTCGGCTCCCTGCAATTTCTGCCTCCAGGGTTCAAGCTATTCTCCCTCAGCCTCCCAAGTAGCTGGGAGTACAGACATGCGCCACCACGCCTGGCTAATTTTTGTATTTTTAGTAGAGATGGGGTTTTGCCATGTTGGCCAGGCTAGTCTTGAACTCCTTACCTCAGGTGATCTGCTTGCCTCAGCCTCTCAAATTACTGGGATTATGGCATGAGCCACTGCGCCTGGCCTGATTATACCATTTTTGTTCCCTAGAATTAAAACACTAGGCCAGGTGCTGTGCCTTTTTTCTTTTTTTTCTTGAGACAGAACTTGCTCTGTTGCCCAGGCTAGAGAGCAGTGACACAATCTTGGCTCTCAGCAACCTCTACCTCCTGGGTACAAGCTATTTTTCTGCGGTGGCCTCCCGACTAACTGGCATTTCAGGTGGGCACCACCACGCCCAGCTAATTTTTTTTTTTTTTTTTTGAAACAGAGTCTCACATTGTCGCCTAGGCTGGAGTGCAGTGACATGATCACGGCTCACTGCAGCCTCAATCTTCCAGGCTCAAGTGATCCTCCCACCACAGCTTCCCAAGTAGCTGGGACTGCAAGGTGCATGCCACCAGGCCTGGCTGATTTTTGTGTTTTTTGTAGAGACAGGATCTGGCCATGTTGCCAGCATGGTCTTGATCTCCCAAACTCAAGAGATCCACCTGCCTCTGTGTGCCTCAGCCTCCCAAAGTGTGGGAATTACAGGTGTGAGCCATTGCACCCAGCTTAATTGAAAGGTTTTGACTTGCTAATTCTTTAGTGTGCTTAATATGTGGTTAATAACCACTAGAATTAAATACATAATTCTGGCTGTTTTGTTCTTTTAATTTACTTAGAGAAATTACATGTCCAAGTCAGATCTGGCTAAAATTTTTTTATTTTGTTTTGTTTTTGAGATAGAGTCTCAATCTGTTGCCCAGGCTGGAGTGCAGTGGTGGGATCTCTGCTCACTGCAATCTGCACCTCCTAGGTTCAAGTGATTCTCCTGTCTCAGCCCCCAGAGTAGACGGGACTACAGGCACATGCCACCATGCGTGGCTAATTTTTTGTATTTTTAGTAGAGACAGGGTTTCTCCATGTTGGCCAGGCTGGTCTTAACCTCCTGACCTCAGATGATCTGCCCACCTTGGCCTCCCAAAGTGCTAGGATTACAGGCATGAGCCACTGCGCCTGCACCCGGCTAAAATTTAATGTCACAGAATTAGAGTTAAGGATAGAGATAACTCTAATCTTTAAAAGGATAGATACACTGAAAACCATGTTTTTTGTTTTGATTTGTTGAGGAACTGTATGCTTCTGTTGGATTTATTCAGTTTTATTATGTTTTGGAAAGATTTAGATTAATGATTAGGGTAAATGATAGCTATTGAAGAATCATAGATCATTAACACAAGAAGGGCATCATCCCTGTTAACTCTCAGCTGGGTTTATGAATCCTCGTAATAATTCCTGGTGCATGTTTGTTCACAGTTGCCTTATCACTTGCAGTGACTTGAAGTCACAACGAAAGTGTAGGGGTAACTTCAGATTTTTAGAAAGCATCTTTGGGGTAATAATGTATGAATATTTCATGTAAAATACTTTAGAATAATTTAGACATAATTAAATCTATGTAAGTAATCAAATTGTGTAACTATATATCATGAAATGTAAATTGTTTCTAAAAGTAATCGTAACAAGCTACTCATAACATTAATGGAACTGTTTTTCTCAACAGAGACAATGTTAAGAACCAAAGGCCAGGCACGGTGGTTCATGCCTGTAATCCCAGCACTTTGGGAGGCTGGTGGATCACCTGAGGTCAGGAGTTTGAGACCAGCCTGACCAACATGGAGAAACCCCATTTCTGTTAAAAATACATACTTAGCCAGGCATGGTGGCACATGCCTGTAATCCCAGCTACTCAGGAGGCTGAGGCAGGAGAATCACTTAAACCCGGGAGATGGAGGTTGCAGTGAGCTGAGATGGAGCCATTGCATTCCACCCTGGGCAATAAGAGTAAAACTCCATCTCAGAAAAAAAAAAAAAAAGAACTGTAAATTCAGGCTGGGTGCCATGGCTAATGTTTGTAGTCTCAGCACTTTGGGAGGCCAAGGTGGGAGGATCACTTGTGTCCAGGAATTCAAAACCAGTGTGAGCAACATAGCAAGATCCCATCTCTAAAAATAATAGAAATAATAATAATAATAATAGTCTAGTCTGGGTGATAGACTGAGACCTTGTCTCTTAAAAGAAAAAAAAAAACTATAAATTCAAACCTGGTTTGGCCATTTGTGTACTTGTAGGGAGAGTTTTAACTTTTTTTTTTTTTTTGCTTTCATACTGTTTTAGATAAATGAAATAAACACAGAAGTTAATCAGTTGATTGAAAAGAAAGTGATGAGAAATGAGCCCATTGAAGGCAAACTCTCACTGTATAGGCAACAGGTAAGAACATTCTTTTGGCTCAGATATTTAGATCTGTAAGCATATTTGTGAACCACTGGCTGTGTTATCTATAGTCTTAAAGTGAGAAGGAAGTAGAGAATAATTGTTACTCTGTCACTGCTAATCTCCAGAGTATAACAAATAATTAGTGGAAAAGCTACAAAAGATGCTTATTCAAGTTTGAAATTTGATACTCTTAAAAATACTTAGTTTCCGGGGAAATGGAGAGAGAGATCCAAGATGGCTGATCACTAGCAGCTCGGGATTGTAGCTCCCAGTGAAAGCGCAGAGAATGAGAGGACGCCACACTTTCAGATGAATTCTTGTTGCTCACGCACCAGGAGATTTTCAGTGGAGGAGCCCCACGGGTCGCCAGCGCGACTCTTGTGACCGGCGAGGCGGTTTTGCCGGTGCCTTGGAGTGTCGGTTCTTGGGGCAGAGTCAGAAAAGCACCATCAATCTTAACACCGCTGTTTTAGTCAGCGTAGTGGGTTGCTCAGATTTCGGCGCTGAGAATCAATAAGTTGGACGTCCACTCAGAAACCCAATTACAAAGACGGTAATTATAAAGACCACAGATGGATAAATCTACAACAAAAGGAAGAAAACGGCCAAAAAAGGCTGAGAATACCCAAGATCAGAACGCCTCTCCCTCAGCAGGGGATCACAGTTCCTCATCAGCAACGGAACAAGGCCTGATGGAGAACGAGTGTGTTCCAATTACAGAAGCAGGCTTCAACATGTGGATAATAAGAAACTTCTGTGAATTAAAAGAACTTGTTCTAACCCAATCCAAAGAAACTAAGAACTTTGAAAAAAGGTTTCATGAAATGTTAACAAGAATACACAATTTAGAGAGGAATATAAGTGAATTGATGGAGCTGAAAAACACAATACAAGAAGTAGTGAAGTATGCACAAGTTTTAACAGCTGAATTGATCAAGCAGAAGAAGGGGTATCAGAGGTCAAAGACCAACTCAATGAAATAAAACGAGAAGACAAGATTAGAGAAAAAAGGATAAAAAGGAACGAGCAAAGTCTCCAAGAAATATGGGACTATGTGAAAAGACCTAATCTGCGCTTGATAGGTGTACCTGAATGTGACAAAGAGAATGAATCCAAGCTGGAAAATATGCTTCAGGATATTATTCAGGAAAATTTTCCCAACCTAGTAAGGCAGCATAATATTCAACTCCAGGTAATACAGAGAACACCACAAAGATATTCCTCAAGAAGAGCAACTCCAAGGCACATAATCGTCAGATTCACCAGGGTTGAAATGAAGGAGAAAATACTAAGGGCAGCCAGAGAGAAAGGTCAGGTTACCCACAAAGGGAAGCCTATCAGACTTACAGCAGATGTCTCAGCAGAAACCCTACAAGCCAGAAGAGAGTGGGGACCAATATTCAACATCCTTAAAGAAAGGAACTTTCAACCAAGAATTTCACATCCAGCCAAACTAAGCTTCATAAGTGAAGGAAAAATAAAGTTTTTTGTGAACAAGCAAGCACTCAGATTTCATCACCACCAGGCCTGCTTTACAAGAGCTTCTGAAAGAACCACTGCACATAGAAAGGAACAAACAGTATCAGCCTTTCTAAAAAAAATATCAAAAAGTAAAGAGCATCAATATAATGAAGAATTTACATCAACTAATGGGCAAAACAGCCAGCTAATATTAAATGGCAGTATTAAACTCACATATATCATTATTAATTCTAAATTTAAAGTGACTAAATCCCCCACTCCAAAGACAGACAGGCAATTTGAATAAAAAACTAAAACCCATCGATATGCTGCATCCAGACCCATCTCACATTCAAGGATACACAAAGACTCAAAACAAAGAGATGGAGAAAGATTAACCAACCAAACGGAGAGCAAAAATAAATAAATAAAAAGCAGAAGTTACAATTTTTGCCTCTGATAAAATAGTCGTTAAAGCAACAAAGATCAAAAGAAGCAAAGAAGGACATTATATAATGATAAAAGGATCAGTGCAACAACAAGAAGAGCTAAAGATCCTAAATATATACGCACCCAATACAGGAATACCCAGACATACAAGACTTATAAAGAGACTTAGACTCCCACACAATAATAGTGGGAGACTTCAACATTAATATTAGGCAGATCAATGAGACAGAAAATTAACAACGATATCCAGGACTTGAACTCAGATCTGGAACAAGTAAACTTAGTTAACATTTATAGAACTCTCCACTTTAAATACACAAAAAATATACACTCTTATCAGTACCACATCATATCAACTTAGAAGTTTAAATGAAATATTGGTTGGCTCCTTGTTTGTTATTGTCTTCCCTCATTTTCTTTCATGTCTCTATTATTAAGCACAATTATAGGCATACCCATATTTAGACTGCATTCTAGCCTGGGCAATAAAGCAATACCCCCATTCTCTCTCCCTGTTCCTCTTTCTCTTTCTTCCTCTTCTTTATTCATTTTCTTATTATTCTTTTTTTCTTTCAAAAAAAAAAAATACTTAGTTTCCTTAACATGTACAGACTGTGGTAATAGAGCTGTTTCTGTTTTTATCTGTGACTGTGGAATTTTATTTTTAAAATGAAAACTTACCTTAGGTGGTATAAATAAAAATATTTATAATTTTTTTAATTTTTTTTGAGACAGAGTCTCACTCTGTTGCCCAGGCTGGAGTGTAGTGACACGATCTCAGCTCACTGTAACCTCTGCCTCCTGGGTTCAAGCAATTCCCCTGCCTCAGCTTCTCGAGTAGCTGGGATTGCAGGCACCTGCTACCACACCCAGCTAATTTTTTGTATTTTTAGTAGAGATGGGGTTTCACCATGTTGGCCAGGCTGGTCTCAAAATCCTGACCTCAAGTGATCTGCCCACCTTGGCCTCCCAAAGTACTGGGATTACAGGTGTGAGCCACTGTGCCTGGCCAATATTTATAATTTTTAATGAGTTAATAACAGTATGCTTTTTCAGGTCTAACGTTAGTTTGCAAGTGTAGAATAAACTAAATTTTAGTGCTAAAGCATTTAGTATTTTATCCACAACTAAATTGTCACTTACTTTTTGAGAGTACTTATCTTGTTTTATGTTTCTATCAAAGATTCAAGTGAAAGCCATTTCTTATCTACAAAGAAAGAACCCAGACAGGAGGATTTTAGTGTGAAAAGCATTCTGTAACCTCAGAAAATACTAAGCTACATAACAAAGCATTATTTAAGGACATTAGAATTTTTTAAAAACCTTTATAATGGAAATTTTCAATCAATTACAAAGGTAGAGGCAGATTGTTCAGTAAACCCTCATGTGTCCCTGAGCTACAGGGTTCATGGCCATTCTTGTTTCCTCTATACTACCAACCCCAGCGGTATTATTTTGAAGCATATTTTAGACTTCTTCATATCATTTCATCTGTTAATGTTTCAGAATATATCTCTAAAAGATAAAGGCTTTTTAAAAACTTAACCGCAACGTACCACATCTGAAAATTTTAATAATTCCTTAATATCAAAAAATAGCCAGAAAATCAATCACATTTCCTTGTCTCTCTTTTTTCTTTTTTTCAGTTAAGATCCATATAGGATTCATATATTGCATTTGGCTGATAAGTTTTTTGTTTTTGTTTTGTTTTTTGCTGTCACCTGTCTGTCCTAGAAAGTTTGTCTCTTTTAATCCATATATTCTCTTCTCACCCATTTATCTATTTAATGCTTTTTGACAATGTATGTGTTGGCAAAACTGGTTCATTTTTCCCACGATATTTCCCACAGTTTGTATTTTTTTTTTGAGACAGAGTTTTGCTTTGTTGTCCAGGCTGAGGTGCAGTGGTACGATCTTGGCTCACTGAAACCTCTGCCTCCTGGTTTCAAGCAATTCTCATGCCTCAGCCTCCTGACTAACTCAGATTGTAGGTGCCCACCACAACGCCCAGCTGGACAGTTTGTATTTCACTGATTGCAACCTGATGATGTTGTTTTATCATGTTCATTTGTTTCCTGTATTTCCTATAAATTAGAACTAGAAGCTTCAACAGATTCTGGTTTGAAATTTTTTTGGGCAAGAAAACTGTTGGTTTTTGTTTTGTTTTGTTTTGTTTTTTTCTGAGATGGAGTTTCATTCTTGTTACCCAGGCTGTAGTGCAATGGTGCGATCTCCGCTCACCGCATCCTCCGCCTCCTGGGTTCAAGCAATTCTCCTGCCTCAGCCTCCCGAGTAGCTGGGACTACAGGCATGAGCCACCATGCCTAGCTAATTTTTGTATTTTTAGTAGAGATGAGGTTTCACCATGTTGACCAGGATGGTCTCAATCTCTTGACCTCATGATCCACCCACCTTGGCCTCCCAAAGTGCTGGGATTATAGGCGTGAGCCACTGTGCCCAGCCTGTTGTTTTTTTTTTTTTTGAAATGGAGTCTCGCTCTGTTGCCCAGGCTGGAGTGCTGGAGTGCTGGAGTGCAGGAGTGCAGTGGCTCACTGCAACCTCTGCCTCCTGGGTTCAAGCGATTCTCCTGCCTCAACCTCCTGACAATAAAACTTTCTAGGTGATATTACCTACTTTTATTTGGAAGTGATAATGCTTGGTTGTCTCTTACTGTGACATAAGCAACTATTTACTATCATTGCTTATCCATTAATTTTATTACAAATTATAAAATGTTCACATTTTGATTCCTTCTTCATTTATTAGGTGAACTACTTTTATAAAGAGAAACCCCTCAACTATTTGGTTATCCTGAGCTGTAGTTCATATAGAATAGGCAGGTTACATGCTTCATTTTTATCATTTATCAGTTTTCATAATGGATTTGTTTCTTCTAACTCATTTGCATCCACCAACAGTGAAGTGATCAATTAGGGCTATTTGTTGTTGTTGTTGTTTTTGTTTATTTAATGTCTTTATGAATCCTAGATATTATAAGTTTCAAACATTATTCTTAATGATGCTCAAATTGTCCCAGTTTTGGCTAATGGGAGGCTTTTCAAATTAACTTTTGAGTTTTTTTCAGATTTTAGTGGTATTTGATAATTTCTTTGCTTTCTGGATTATTAAAGAGATTTCTAGGCTCATCCATCGTTTATATTTCCTACTCTAGACCTGGAATTAGACTTTCTTCTGTGAACCTGATTTGTTTTAAGGGAAACGGTATTTAGAAACTGAAACGAGAAAAGTTCCCTTGTTTCCATCGCAGGGCATCCTACAGGGGGAGTGACTCCCTTCTTTAGTACCCCACTGTTCAAACCTCTAGGAGAGCATATTGACAGGCAGGTTGTCGCCTCTGTCCCCACGTCAGTATCCAGGGGTGAATGTTCACAGCTGAAACCCCAGTGGGTATGTATTACAGTGTGCTCTTTTAGTTTAGCCATCCGTAGGCGGCTTATGTTAGTCAGTTCAATTAGACCCCTGCCTTATTGCAAGGCCAGAGGGCTTTCTGTATTCTGGGGTTCTTGCCTTGGTGTACTGAAGAATCAGATCACATGTGGGCTTGGAGAATGAGTGCAAGGTTTTTTTTTTTTTTTTTTTTTTTGAGACAAAGTTTCGCTCTTGTTACCCAGGCTGGAGTGCAATGGCGCGATCTCGGCTCACCGCAACCTCCGCCTCCTGGGTTCAAGCAATTCTCCTGCCTCAGCCTCCTGAGTAGCTGGGATTACAGGCATGCGCCACCATGCCCAGCTAATTTTTGTATTTTTAAGTAGAGACGGGGTTTCACCATGTTGACCAGGATGGTCTCGATCTCTCGACCTCGTGATCCACCCGCCTCGGCCTCCCAAAGTGCTGGGATTACAGGCTTGAGCCACCGCCCCCGCAAGTGCAAGGTTTTATCGAGTGGAAGTAGCTTTCAGCAGATGGGGGAGCCAGAAGGGAGATGATTTTCCCCTGGAGTCAGGCCACCGAGTGGCCCAATTCTTCTCAGATTACCCTGACTCTTCTCCCACTGCCCCAGCCAGACTCTGCGTTGTTCTGCCAGTCAATGGCCTAGGTTGGTCAATGGCTTGCCAGTGCCTGTCGGTGTCTGTCGATGTTGAGCCACTTGTGCCTTCTTCCACTGATCTGCTCCTCTTGACGTCCACCCACTTGCGTGTCTATCTGCTAGGGTCTCGGGTTTTTATAGGCGCAAAATGGGGCATGGCAGGCCAGGGTGGTTTTGGGAAATGCAACGTTTGGGCACAAAGGCAGGAGTGCCTGTCCTCACCTAGGTCCATGGGCATAGACCCGGGGTGGAGCCCTCACCAGGGACCATGCCCTCCTCTACCCAGCACTTCCCTGCCCCACTTCCGTATCAAAACCAGTCTGGGTGTTAGGAGTTCTCATTGGTTTTTTGTTTGTTTGTTTTCTTTTCTTTTTTTTGGACAAAGTTATGTTCTTGTTGCCCAGGCTGCAGTGCAATGGTGTGATCTCGGCTTACTGCAACCTCCACCTTCCAGGTTCAAGCAATTCTCCTGTCTCACCCTCCCAAGTAGCTGGGATTATAGGTGTGTGCCACCACGCCCAGCTAATTTTGCATTTTTAGTAGAGATGGGGTTTCACCGTGTTGGTCAGACTGGTCTCAAACTCCTGACCTCAAGTGATCCACCTGCCTTGGCCTCCCAAAGTGCTGGGATTATAGGTGTGACCCATCACACCCAGCTATGTTTTTTAATAGCCATTGTTTTTAGGTCTTTTCAGTGGACCAAGCCAGGAGGGATTTCTTTGTCTTTCTCTTTCATAAAGTACACCATCAGTGCATACTCATCCTTCCAAGTTCAGATTCAGGACTACTTGATTTTACTTAGCCTCATCAATCTCACGTGTTTTTCCTTTTCCCACAATGAAAATCTTGGTTCTTAGTAACATCAACATAATGTAATTCATCATTTGCTTTTGTCCAGTGGAACCAACATAATTCATCGCTTGTTTAATATTAATCCACATTTTAAACAGAACAGTCTCACAATAAAAGTACTTCTAATACCATCAAAAATATAATTACTACAGAAAATTGATTTTTAGTTCATTTTGTTCTTGGGATGTGTATTCAAAGAAGTTTCTAGTGTCTGTCCCTGTGCTTCCACCCTATTCTTTCCTTTCCACATAGGCAATTTTTTTTTATTTTCACATTTTATTATTTCATTAGAAATATTATAATATAGACATATATACTCATATCTCACTCTTAGGGAAAGAAGAACATATTAAACACACTCTTCTTCTTCTTGCATTTTTTCTTCTTAATATATGCTGGTGATCATTTCATAGTAGAAAAACTATTCCTTTTTAAAAATAAGTTTATTGAGATGTAATTCACATACCATACAATTCACCCATTTAAAGTATGCACTTCAGTGGTATTTTAGTGTATTTATAGAGTTTGTGCAACCAGCACCACAAACAATTTTAAAACAATTTTATCATCCCTAAAAGAAATACCAAACCGATAAGCACCCACTTTCCATTTTTCCCCTAAACCCCCAGCCTCAACTGATTTGAGACCAAATCAGTTTCTGTAGATTTTTGCCTGTCATGAACATTTCATGTAAATGGAATCTTTTACTGTTATTCTTTGTCATTGACTTGTTTCACTTAGCATAATGTTTTTAAAGTTCATCCAGGTTGTAGTATATATATCAGTATGTCATTCCTTTTTATTGCTGAATAATATTCCGTTGTATGGCTACATTGTGTTTATCTATTCATTGGTTGATGGACATTTAGATTGTTTTCACTTTTTGGCTATTACGAATAATGCTTCTATGAACATTTTAAAAAATTTTTCTTTGAACATTCTTATGCAAGTTTTTGTGTGGACATATGGGATTCTAAAATTAGTTTTTAAATCGACAAATACAAATTGTTTATATTTATGGTATATAACATGATGTTTTAAAATATGTATCCATCATGGAATGGCTAAATCAAACTAATAAACATGCATTACCTCACATACTTATTTTTTGTGGTGAGAACAATTAACATCTACCCTCTTAACAATTTTCAAGTGTAAGATACATTAACTATAATCATGATATTATACAAAGATTTCTTGAATTTATTCCCCCTAACTGAAATTTTGTATCCTTTGTCCAGTATCTTTCCAATCTGTATGCCTCCCCAATCCCTGATAACCACCATTCTACTCTTCTGCTTCCATGAGTTCAACTTTTTAAGATTCCACATATGAGTGAGATCATGTAGTATTTGTCTTTCTGTGCCTGGCTTATTTCACTTAACATAATGTCCCTCAGTCTCATCTACGTTGTTATTAATGACAAGATTTCCTTCTTTTTTAAGGCTGAATAGTATTCCATTATGCATATACCACATTTTCTTTCTTCAGTCATTCATTGATGGACACATGAATTGATTCCATATGTTGGACATTGAAATTAATGCTGCAATGACCATGTAAATGCAGATATCTCTTTAATATACTGATTTTTATTTCTCTTGGATATATACACACTAGTGGGATTGCTAGATTATATGCTAGTTCTATTTTAATTTTTGAGGAACCTAAAAAATTTTCTATAGTGGCTATACTAATTTACATTCCCAACAACAGTGTACCAGAGATCCCTTTTCTTCACACCCTCACTACCACTTATTATTGTGTGTCGTTTGATAATAGCCATTCTAACAGGTGTGAGGTGATAACTCATTTTAAAACTTACATTTCCTTGATGATTAGGGATGTTGAACATTTTTTCGTATACCCATTGGCCATTTGTGTGTGTGTGTGTGTATGTGTGTGTGTATATAATTTTTTTGTTTTTTTTTTTGTTTTTTTTTGAGGCAGAGTCTCACTCTGTCACCCAGGCTGGAGTACAGTGGCTCAATCTTGGATCACTGCAACCTCTGCCTCCCGGGTTCAGGTGGTTCTTTTGCCTCAGCCTCCTAAGTAGTTAGGACTACAGGCGCGTACCACCACGCCCAGCTGATTTTTGTATTTTTAGTAGAGACCAGATTTCACTATGTTGGCCAGGCTGGTCTTGAACGCCTGACCTCATGATCTGTCTGCCTCGGCCTCCCACACTGGGATTACAGGCATGAGCCACCGTGCCCAGCCTTGTAGATCTTATAAGTGTCTTTGTAGGTTCTCAGCCCATTCATTGTTTAATCAGTTTATCTATTTTCTTGCTATTGAGTTGAGTTCCTTATATATTTTGGATAGTAATCTCATTTTTGAATTGGGTTGTTTGGTTTTTTGTTGCTGGATTTTAGGAGTTTTCTGTATATTCTGGATTTTTTTTTTCTTAGAGATAGGGTCTCACTCTGTTGCCCAGGCTGGAGTGTGCCATCATAGCCCACTGCAGCCTTGAACTCCTGGGCCCAAGTGATCCTCCCTCCTCAGCCTCCCAAGTAGCTGAGACTACAGGTACCTGCCACTGCACCTAGGTAATTTTTTGTAGAGATGCTTTCTATGTTGTCCAGTCTGGTCTGGGAACCCTTCAAGAGATCCTCCCACCTTTGCCTCCCAAAGTACTGGGATTACAGGCGTCAGCCACCGTGCCTGGCTTATTCACGATGTTAATCCCTTATCAGATAGATGATTTGTAAATATTTTCTCCCATTCTGTATGTTGCCTTTTTACTCTGTTGACAGTGTCTTTTTGATGCACAGGTTTTTAACTCTCATGAAGTCCAGTTGGTCTAATTTTTTTCTTTCATTGCCTGTGCTTTTGGTGTCATATCCAAGAAATTATTGCTAAATTCAGTGTTGTGAAATGTTTGCCTTATGTTTTCTTATAATGGCCTTATGCTGTTCCCTAACAGTATCAAAGAATGAGGTAGGAATTTACCCTTCTCTTGAATTTTTTGGAAAAGTTTGAGAAGGATTTGGTATTTGTTATTTAAGTGTTGGGTGGAATTCACCAGTGAGGCCATCAGGTCCAGGGCTTTTCTTTGTTGGGAGATTTTTTTCTTTTTTTAAGTTAAACCAATTTTTTAAATGATTTTAATTTTTAACTTTTGTGGGTACATAGAAGGTGTATATATGTATGGGGTACATGATATATTTTGATACAGGGATGCAGTATGTAAGAATCACATCATGGGGAATGGGATATCCATCCTCAAGCATTTATCCTTTGTGTTACAAAAAAATCCAGTTACACTCTTTTAGTCACTTATAAATGTACAGTTAAATTATTATTGACTATAGTCACCCTGTTGTGCTATCAAATACTAGGCATTATTTATTCCTTCTAATTATTTTTTGTACTCATCGTTGGAAGATTTTTGATGACTCTTTCAATCTCCTTACTAGCTACAGGTCTTTTCAGTTTTTCTATTTCTTTGTGATTTAGTCTTGATTATTATTGTGTTTCTAGGAATTTGTCCGTTTCATCTAGGTTATCCAGTATATTGGTGTGCAGTTGTTCATGCTGTTCACTTATAATTCTTTTTATTTCTGTAGTATCGGTAGTAATGTCCCTACTTTATTTGAGTTTAGTAATTTTAGTCTTTTTTTCGTAATCCAGCTAGCTAAAAGTTTGTCAATTTTGTTGATCTTTTCAAAGAACTGACTTTGATTTTAATGATTTTCTCTATTTTTCTTTTTCCTTTCTTTCTTCCTTCCTCTTTTCTTTCCTTTCTTTCATCTTGCTCTCGTTGCCCAGGCTGCAGTGCAATGGCACAATCTCAGCTCACTGCAACCTCTGCCTCCCATGTTTCAAACAGTTCTCCTGCCTCAGCTCCCAAGTAGCTGGGACTACAGGCATGTGCCACCACACCCAGCTAATTTTTTTTGTATTTTTAGTAGAGATGGGATTTCATCATGTCAGCCAGGATAGTCTCAATCTCCTGACCTTGTAATCTGCCTGTCTTGGCCTCCCAAAATGCTGGAATACCGGAGTGAGCCACCGTGCCTGGTGTTGGTTTTTTTTTTAAATGAGACAGGGTCTCACTCTGTCACCCAGGCTGGAGTGCAGTGGCGCAGTGTTGGCTCACTGCAACCTCCGCAACCTAGGTTCAGGCGAGTCCCTCACCTCAGCCTCCAGAGCAGCTGGGACTACAGGCTAATTTTTGGATTTTTTGGTAGAGACAGGGTTTCACCATATTGTCCAGGCTCGTCTCAAACTCCTGACCTAAAGTGATCCCCCCTGCCTCAGTCTCCCAAAGTGCTGGGATTACAGGCGTGAGCCACCACACCCGGCCTTCTTTCTAGTTCAGTTGTAACATTAGGTTGATGATTTAAGATCTTTCTTGTTTTGTAATGTGTTTATAGCTTTAAATTTCTCCCTTAGCACTGTTTTCACTGTGTCCCATAAGTTTTGATATATGTATTTTTATTTTCATTTATTTGTAAGTATTTTCTAGTTTCTTTTGTGATCGATTCTTTATCTATTGGCTACTTAAATGGGGGTCTTTTTGCTCTTGGAAGTCCCCTCTCTCTCACTAGCGAGAGAGCTGTTTTCCTTTCATTTTCTCTTTGTTTTGCCTGTTAAACCTCCTACTCCTAAAAAAATACAATAAAAATGTATTTTTGGCCAGTGTGGTGGCTCATTCCTGTAATCTCAGCACTTTGGGAGGCTGAGGCAGGAAGATGACATAAGGCCAGGAGTTCAAGACCAGCCTGGCCAACATGGCAAAACCCCGTATCTGTTAAAAGTGCAAAAATTCGCCAAGCATGCCGGGCATGGTGGCTCACGCTTGTAATCCCAACACTTTGGGATGCTGAGGCAGGCGGATCACCTGAGGTCAGGAGTTCGAGACCAGCCTGACCAATATGGTGAAACCCTGTCTTTTTTTAAAAAAAAAAAAAAAAAAAAAAGGAAAAATTAGCTAAGCATGGTGGTGTATGTGTATGTCTGTAATCCCAGCTTCTCAGGAGGCTGAGGTGGAAAAATCAAACCTGGAAGGCAGAGGTTGCAGTTAACCAAGATTGCACCTCTGTTTTACAGCCTGGATGACATTGCAAGACTTACACGAAGAAAAGAAAAAAATGTATTTTTAATGTCCACAAATTTGTGAATTTACCAGTTTTGTTTCTGTTAATGATTTCTAGCTTCATCCTGCTGTAGTTAAATAAGGTACTCTGTATGATATTATGATATCTTTTAAAATCTATTAAAACTGTTTTTGTTTTGTTTTGTTTTGTTTTTGAGACAGAGTCTCACTCCATCACCCAGGCTAGAGTGCAGTGGCGAGATCTCAGCCTCTATATGTCTCAGTTCTCTGTATGTCTACTAGATCTAGTTGGTCTATTTTGTTAAGTCCTGTATTTTCTTTTTTTTTCTTTTTTTTTTTTTGTGTGTGAGACGGAGTTTCGCTCTTGTTACCCAGGTTGGAGTGCAATGGCGCGATCTCGGCTCACCGCAACCTCCGCCCCCTGGGTTCAGGCAACTCTCCTGCCTCAGCCTCCTGAGCAGCTGGGATTACAGGCATGCGCCACCATGCCCAGCTAATTTTTTTCTATTTTTAGTAGAGACGGGGTTTCACCATATTGACCAGGCTGGTCTCGATCTCTTGACCTTGTGATCCACCCGCCTCGGCCTCCCAAAGTGCTGGGATTACAGGCTTGAGCCACCGCGCCCGGCTAGTCCTGTATTTTCTAACTTACATTGTTCTATCCATTATTGAGACTGAATGTTGAAGTCTCAGACTGTTGTTATATAATTTTCTTTTTCTGTGTTCAATTGTTTTTTTTTTTTTAATTTTTTTTAAAGGAATTAATTCAAGAATTCTATCAGTTTTTGCCTCAGATATTTTGATGGTCTGTCAATAGGTGTGAAAATGTTTGTAATTGTTTATAATCTTGCTGTATTGAATCTTTTACTAATAGATAATATCCTTTGTGTCTTGTACACTTTTAAAATTTAACGTTATTTCATGTAATATTAATATAGTCACCCTGTTGTCTTTTGTTTACTATTTGAATGGAATATCTTTTTCCGTCCTTTCACTTTCAATTTATTTATATCTTTGGATCTAAAATGAGTCTCCTGTAGACAACATTACTTGATTCACATGTTTTTTATCCATTCTGCAAATCACTGTCTTTTAATTGGATATTCAGTCTATTTATATTTAAAGTAATTACTTCTGTCATTTTACTATTTGTTTTCTATATGCATTATAGCTTTTTTGTCCCTCATTTCCTGCTTTACTGTCTTTTGTGTTTAGTAGATTTTTTATAGTGAAATGTTTAAATTCTTTTCTCATTTCCTTTGTGTATATTCTACAGCTATTTTCTTTGTGGCTACCAGGGGGATTACATTTAACATCTTAAAGTTATATCACTGTAATTTGAAGTTATACAAGTTTAGCTTCAATAACATACAAAAACTCTGCTCTATTACAGCTCGATCCCTATCCCTTTCAGTTGTTCATGTCACAAAATTACATCTTTACACATTGTGTGCCCCAAAACATAAACTAATAATTATTTTAAATGCATTAATCTCTTAAATTATGTACAAAACAAATGTGGAATTATAAACCGAAATTACAATAATACTAGCCATTCAGCTATTAATAATAATTATATTATTTTAAATGTATAGTCTCTTAAATTATGTTGCAAACAAAAAGTGGATTTACAAACCATTGTTACACTAATACTGGCTTTCATAATTGCTTATGTATTTGCCCTTATTGAGTTCTTTCTTTCTTATACATTTAGTATCTTTTTATTTCACCTTGCAGGACTTATTTGGGCATTTCTTGCAAGGCAGGTCTAGTTGTTACAAACTCCCTTAGCTTTTGCCTATCTGGGAATGTACCTTTTGTTTATCTGGGAATGTCTTAATTTCTTCCTTACTTTTTTTTTAAGGGGGGAGATGGAGTGCAGTGGCATGATCTCCACTCGTACTACAACTTCTACCTACTGGGTTCAAACGATTCTTCTGCCTCAACATCCTGAGTAGCTGGGACTACAGGTGTCCACCAGCACACTCAGCTAATTTTTGTATTTTTAGTAGAGATGGGGTTTCGCCATGTTGGCCAGGCTGGTCTTGAACTTCTGACCTCAAGTGATCTGCCTGCCCCAGCCTCCCAAAGTGCTGGGCTTACAGGTGTGAGCCACCACACCTGGCCTATTCCTTACTTTTGAAGGACAGTTTTGCCAGATATGGGATTCTTGGTTGACAGTTTTTTTTGTTTTGTTTTGTTTTTTAAATGGAGTCTCACTCTGTTGCCCGGAGTCTCACTCTGTTGCCCAGACTGGAGTGCAGTGACACGATCTCAGCTCACTGAAACCTCTGCCTCCTGGGTTCAAGCGATTCTCCTACCTCAGCCTCCTGAGTAGCTGGGACGACAGGTGACTGCCACCACACCTGGCTAATTTTTGTGTTTTTAGTAGAGACAGGGTTTTATACCAAGTTGGCCAGCATGGTCTCAATTTCCTGAGCTCAGGCAGTCTGCTCACCTCAGCCTCCCAAAGTGCTGGGATTACAGGAGTGAGCCACCACACCTGGCTGACAGTTCTTTCTTTTAGCATCTTAATATATTATCCCATTGCTTTCTGGCCTCCAAAGTTTCTGATTAGAAATTTGCTGATGATCTTATTGAGGATCTGTTATATGTGACTAGTCAGTCTTTCAATGCTTTTACAGTTTGCCTTTGGCTTTGACAGTTTTATTTATTTATTTATTTATTTATTTATTTTTGGAGCAGGTATAGAAGTTTATTTTAAAAGGCCTTAGATGCCAGGTGCAGTGGCTCACACCTATAATCTCAGCACTTCGGGAGGCCAAGGCAGTCAGATCTCGAGGTCAGGAGTTCAAGACTAGCGTGGCTAATATGGTGAAACTGTGTCTCTATTTAAAAATACAAAAATTAGCTAGGCATGGTGGTATGTGCCTGTAGTCCTAGCTATTCAGGAAGCTGAGACAGGAGAATTGCTTAAACCTAAGAGGAAGAGGTTGCAGTGAGCCAAGATCGTACCAGTGCACTCCAGCTTGGGCAACAGACTGAGACTCCATCTCAAAATGATAATAATAATAATAATAAAAGGCTTTAGAACAGAAAAAAAAAGGAAGCGCACTTGGAAAAGACCCAAGTGGGCACATGAAGGTTAAAGAAAGAAAGTCAAGTGCCAACAGTTTGATTTTAATGTGTCTCAGTGTATGTCTCTTTCAGTTCATCTTTCTTGGAGTTTGTTCTGATTTTTAGGTGTTTTATTTCATCAAATTGATGAAGTTTTCAAGACATTGTTTCTTCACATATTCCATCTTTCACTTTGTCTTTTTCTTTGGGACTCCCACAATGAATGTATTGGTCTACTTAATGGTGTCCCACATGTCCCTTAGGCGCTGTTCAATTTTCTTCAATATTTTCCTCTATTTCTCAGAGTTGATAATTTCCATTGTCTTGTTTTCAAGTTCACAGATTCTTTTTTCTGCCTCCCCAAATCTGCTTTTAAATCCCTCTGGTGAATTTTTTTTTTTTTTTTTTTGAGACAGAGTCTTGCTCTGTAGCCCAGGCTGGAGTACAGTGGTGTGATCAGCCTCCCAGGTCCCAGTTCAAACAATTCTTCTGCCTCATGTAGCTGGGATTACAGGCACGCACCACCATGTCCAGCTAATTTTTGTATTTTTAGTAGAGAGGGTTTCACCATGTTAGCCAGGCTGGTCTTAAACTGCTGATCTTGTGATCCGCCTACCTCAGCCTCCCAAAGTGCTGGAATTACAGGTGTGGGCCACTGTGCCAGGCCCCTCTAGTGAATTTTTAATTTCAATATTGTACTTTTTAGTTCCAGAATTTCTTTTTGCTTTCTTTTTAGGTTTTCTCTGTATTGATATTTCCATTTTGTTAATACATTGTTTTTTGTTTTGTTTTGTTTTGCTTTGTTTTGTTGAGACAGAGTCTCACTCTTGTCACTCAGGCTGGAGTGCAGTGGTGTCATCTCGATCTTGGCTCACTGCAACCTCTGCCTCCCAGGATCAAGTGATTCTCCTGCCTCAGCCTCCTGAGTAGCTGGGACTACAGGCGTGTGTCACCATGCCCAGCTAATTTTATGTATTTTTAGTAGAGACGGGGTTTCACCGTGTTAGCCAGGATGGTCTCGATCTCCTGACCTCATGATCTGCCCACTTTATCCTCCCAAAGTGCTGAGATTACAGGCGTGAGCCACCGCACCCAGCCTACATTGTTTTCTTGATAGTCTCATCTGCTGTGAGTTCTTTGAGCATCTTTAAGACAGTAGTTTTAAAATCTTTATCACTTGATCTGCCATCAGAGAATTTCTATTGATTCATTTTTTTCCTTTTTTTTAGATTTTGTTTATTTATTTTTGAGACAGATTCTCATTCCATTGCCGAAGCTGGAGTGCAGTGGCATGATCTCAGCTCACTTTAACCTCCGCCTCCTGGGTTCATGTAATTCTCTTGCCTCAGCCTCCTAAGTAGCTGGGATTACAGGTGTACACCATCACACCCAGCTGATTTTTGTATTTTTGGCAGAGACAGGTTTCACCATCTTTGCCAGACTGATCTCAGAACTCCTGACCTGGAGTAATCCCCCTGCCTCGGCCTCCCAAAGTACTGGGATTACAGGCATGAGCCACCATGTCTGGCATGTTTTAAAATTTTTTTTAAAAAAATTATATTCTAAAAAATAGAAACAGGGTCTCGTTATGCTGCTCAGGCTGGTCTCAAACTCCCGGCCTCAAGGGATCCTTCTGCCTTGGCCTCCCAAAGTGTTGGGATTATAGGTGTGAGTCACTGTGCCTGGCCTCATATTTTTCCTTTAGATGTATCCTATTTTATTGTTTTTTTTTTTTTTTTTTTTTTGTATGCTTTGTGATTCTTTTGGTTGAAAAGTAGATATTTGAATCTAATAATGTAGTAACTCTGAAAATTAGATTCTCTCTTTTCCCAGGGTTTACTGTTTTTTACTGTTTTTATTTGGTGTAGACTGTCCCAAAGAATAGGCTAAAATGTAAAGTTAAGATAGGCTGGGCTCAGTGGCTTATGCCTATAATCTCAACACTTTGGGAGGCCAAGACAAGTGGACTGTTTGAACTCAGGAGTTTGATACTAACCTGGGCAACAGCAAGTCCCTGTCACTATTGAAAATACAGAAAGGTAGCTGGGTGTCATGGTATGTGCCTGTGGTCTCATCTAATCTGGAGGCTGAGGTGGGTAGATTGCTTGAGCTCAGGAGGCGGAGGTTTCAGTGAGCCCAGATTGCACCATTGCATTCCAGCCTAAGTGACAGAACCAAACCCTGTCTCAAATTTAAAAAAAAAATTTTTTTTAATTATCTCAGGTCTTTTCTGAGCCAGTGCCCTTCCCTGGGCATGTGTGGTCACTTTCTAGATTTCCCCATATATGCAGTTGTTTTTTAATGTCTTAGTCTTAAATGTCTGGCTTCCAAAAGGGGAAAATGAGAAGAATCAAAGGGAGAAAAAAAAAGGATCTAGACCTATAAATCCTCTAGAAGTCACTTCAGTCAGAGCGGGAGGGACTTGCAACAATCGTGCAAGATGCAACAGTGGCCTCCCTCTCTTTGTCTGCACTTCTGTGATCAGAAGCAGCACTCAGTGCATAGATCCCCAGTACTGGAGGAGTAGGTCCTTTCTGTTCACCCTTGCTCCAGCAAGCTGTGTTCAAGCTGCACCAGGGAATCTCACCTCTTCAAACGATTTTGAAACTCTTTTTGTAAAATTTATGTGTAAATATTGTATTGGTCAGGGTTCTCCTAATCAACCTGTTCCTGGATTTTGGGGTGCAGGGAAGTACTCAGTGGACTCCAGACTCTTGGTCTCTCTCTCTCCCAAGAATGGGAGAAAGGACCACAGCGGGTGTGCTTGTAAAGTAAATACTGGACCCAAAAAGTTTTTGTAGAAAAGTGATTTATTTAGGCAGAGAGAGAAAAAGGAGAAGGAGAGAGAAAGAAGCAGCTAGCTCTCACACTGAGTGAGAGAAAGACAAGCCGCTCTCACACTGAGTGAGAAGGGTTCCCAGAGGGAGAAAACCAGAGAAGGAAAGCTCCTCTCACACTGAGTGAGAGAATCCAGAAAGATGGAATCCAGGAGAGGAAAGCAGCTTCCGCACCAAGTGGAAGGGAATTGAGAGAGAGAGATGGAGTTTAGGAGGGGAAGACAAGCTTCCACAAGCTTTCCAGAAGAAATACAGCTTCCACAAAGGGAGAGTGGAAGGTGACCCAAGTATGGAATCCAGAGGGATGTGGAAGAAGGATACTTTTAACCTAGGAGGAATTTCCACCTTCTCCAAGCCCCCTGGCCAATGAAAAGAGTTCCTTTAAACTTCCACTGGAGCAATTGACCTTTGGTTCTTCCCGCGCACATGAAAATTTGAACAGAAACTATTAAGTCTCCTGGATGGAGAGGCATGGGAGGGGGGCATGGCACTGGGAAGTTCTTGCCCTTAAAACTATGCCCCTTTGTGGACCCAGAAAGAGAACATATTCCCTCAAACCATATATCCTATTGGTTAGTCAGAACCAATGAAGGATGTTTCACTCTATAGAGCTATTCTAGCTTGAAAAATGAGGGAGTCATTGGTTCTGACTAACCAATAGGATATATGTATATATAAAAGAGACTTTATTATGGATAATTGGCTCACACAATTACAAGGCAAAGTCCCATGATAGGCCATCTGCAAGCTGGAGAAAGAGAAAAGCCAGTAGTGGCTCAGTCCAAGGCCAAAAGCCTCAAAACTAGGGAAGACAACATTGCAGCCTTCAGTCTGCAGCCGAAAGGCCAAGAGCCCCAGGAGGCTGTTGGTGTCCCAGAGTCCAAAGGCTGAAAAACCTGGAATCTGATGTCCAAGGACAGGAGGAGAGGAAACATCTAACATAGGAAGAAAAAAAGAGAGCCAGTAGACTCAGTGAGCAAAGCTATCCCACCTTCCTCGCCCTGCCTTGTTCTAGCAGCACTGGCAGCTGATTGAATGGTGCCTACCACATTGAGAGTGGGTCTTTGTGTCCCAGTCCACTGATTCAAATGTTAGTATCCTCTGGCAACACCCTTACAGACACACCCAGAAAAAATTATTTACCAGCCGCCTAGGCATCCCTCAATCCAGTCAAGTTGATACCTAATATTAACCATCACACATATTTTTGCTTTTATCAATGAGGGCTTTTCTTTCCTTATGTCTTCTGACTGATTTTGTCTATGAAAGCTATTGATTCGTTTTCTGTAGTTTTTCCATTGATTCTTTTGATCTTTTGGGGCACATAATTATATAACATGCAAATTCCAATTTTTCCTTTCCAATTTTTATGCTTCTAATTGCTTTCTTATGCCTGTTAGCAAGTACTTTCAACACTGTAATTAAATTGTAGTAAAGGTAGTGGGCATTTTCTTCTTGTTCCTGACTTTAGAGGGCAATACCCTCATATTTTTCTATTAAATAAGATCCTGGTTTGGAGATGAAGTTTATTTTATCATGTTACTTATTTTATTATTGCCATGTACTATCAATTCTTTTTTTTTTTTTTTTTTTTTGAGACAGAGTGTCGCTCTTGTTACCCAGGCTGGAGTACAATGGCACAATCTCGGCTCACCGCAACCTCTGCCTCCTGGGTTCAGGCAATTCTCCTGCCTCAGCCTCCTAAGTAGCTAGGATTACAGGCACACACCACCATGCCCAGTTAATTTTTGTGTTTTTAGTAGAGACGGGGTTTCACCGTGTTGACCAGGATGGTCTCGATCTCTTGACCTCGTGATCCACCCGCCTCGGCCTCCCAAAGTGCTGGGATTACAGGCATGAGCCACCGCGCCCGGCTATACTATCAATTCTTATACAGTCTTGTACTCTACCATTCCTTCTTCACCACTTTGGGGTTTTTTTTCTTTTGAGATGGAGTCTCTCTCACTCAGGCTAGAATGCAGTGGCACAGTCTTGGCTCACTGCAGCCTCCACCTCCCAGGTTTAAGCAGTTCTCCTGCTTCTGCCTCCCAAGTAGCTGGGACTACAGGCACACCCTACCATGTTTGGCTAATTTTTGTATTTTTAATAGAAACTGGGTTTTACCATGTTGGCCAAGCTGATCTTGAACTCCTGACCTCAGGTGATCCGCCTACCTCAGCCTCCCAGAGTGCTATGATTACAAGCATGAGCCACCACGCCTGACCCACTTTTTTTTCTTTTTTTCTTTTTTTCTTTCTTTTTCTTTTCTTTTTTTTTTTTTTTTTTTTTGAGACAGGGTCTCTGTCATCCAGGCTAGATTGCAGTGGCATGGTCATGGCTCACTGCAGCCTCAACCTCCCAGGCTCAAGTGATCCTGCCACCTCACCCTGTCAAGTAGCTGGGACTACACGTGTGCGTCACCACATCCAGCTATTTTATTTTATTTTTTATAGAGTCAGGGTCTCACTATGTTGCCTAGGCTGGTCTTGAACTCCTGGGCTCAAGTGATCCTCCCACCTTGGCCTCTCAAAGTGCTGGGATTACAGACCTGAGCCACTGCACCCAGCCTCCTTCATTTTTTAAGCTAGAATAGTTCTATAGAGTGAAACATTCCTTCATCATCACCTGTCTTTTCATTTTTTTTTAAACAAGAAGAAAAATAGAATTTTCTAAGGGTTTGTGCTAGACATTCCACTCTCCTGTCAAATTTGCTTGAAAAATTATTGGTGTCATTTCACTTAAGACAGTTTGGCTAATATTTTTCTTAAACTAGTACAGATATGGTTCATTTAAGGAAATCTCCCAAGAGTTACTAGAATATAAAATGCTGCTAAGAGTAGCCATTTGCATTTTGTAAACATTTGCCTAATTCTGGTGAGTCAGATGTTTGATTTTGAACCTGCATTTTATTTATTAGAATGCTCCAAATATAATAAATGTTTTAACATTTCACTATAAATGTGCAGATATTGAATTTCATAAGATGACCTGTGTTATAGTTTTGAGAATAAAGCATTTTTTTTTTCTTCCAATGAAGGGAAACCTACCATGTAAAAATACAGTAGACTTGGTGTTACCTTCTATTGACTTACCTGGGATGTATTTTCATTAGCCTTTGAGTATTATTTGAAAAGACTTTTAATATTTTTCTCATTAGCACATTTTTATTTATCTGCTGATATGTCTTATATTTTCAGAGCTTTGTCTTCCAAAATGTTTGTAGGTTGGTACTTAATATACATTGTATGTTCATATTAAATATTATAATTAGTAATGATGAGTAGTAGGGCAGGGGGTATTGATTAGGAGAGGCCAGGCTAACATTGAAAATATAACTTGGTAAAATCTAAAAAATAGATAATTTCACAAGATAATTGAAAGTTGATTTTATATCTTAATACATTCATATTTAATGCTCAATTAGGCATCTATCATTTCCCGTAAAAAAGAAGCCAAAGCTGAAGAACTTCAGGAGGCCAAGGAGAAGTTAGCCAGCCTAGAGAGAGAAGCATCAGTAAAGAGAAATCAGACTCGTGAATTCGATGGTACTGAAGTTTTAAAGGGAGATGAGGTAAGCTGAGCCATCTCATGGGACAAGGGGAGGAGTATTGTTTTTTATGTGAAACTATTAGTGTGTTTGACTTTCTTAGTTTGAATGTTAATATTGGGCAGTTAATCTTATTTTATAAAAGTTATTTAAAACCAAATAGTCTTTTTGCAATAATACTGAGGTACTCTTTTTTTTGTTTGTTTGTTTTGAGATGGAGTTTCACTCTTGTTGCCCAGGCTGGAGTGCAATGGCGTCATCTTGGCTCACTGCAACCTCTGCCTTCCGGGTTCAAGTTATTCTCCTGTCTCAGCCTCCTGAGTAGCTGGGATTACAGGTGCCAGCCACCACACCCAGCTAATTTTTGTATTTTTATTAGAGACAGGGTTTTACCATGTTGACCAGGCTGGTCTCAAACACCTGACCTTGAGTGATCCACCCACCTCAGCCCCCCAAAGTGCTGAGATTACATGTGTGAGCCACTGCACCTGGCCATACTGAGATGTGAGCCATTGCACCTGGCCATTTTGATGTAAAGTTGCAGATATGTTAGTGATTTTACGAGATACTATGTTCCAAATTTTCTCTTTTTAGTTAAGTGAATTTATATTGGATTTAAGTATTATAAATATTAAATTATAAAAGTGAAAAACAGTATGAGCAAACAGATAATATAAAAATTTATATTTGTTGATAAATGCATTTCCATAAAGGGCTAAGAAAATATCACAAAGTTATTTTGTCAGTAATACATACTTGTCTGGTGAGGCCAACCTTATCATTAGAGGCTTACAAGTTTAAAAAAATATAATTGTGATGGCTGAATAGGAACAGCTCTGGAGTGCGGTTCCCAGCAAGAACAATGCAGGTGATCCCCAGGCAAGCAGGGTCTGGAGTGGAACTCCAGCAGGCCTATAGCAGAGGGACCTGATGGTTAGAAGGAAAACTAAAAAATGGAAAGAAATAACTTCAGCATCAACAAAAAGGACATCTACTCAGAGACCCCATCTGAAAGTCACTAACTACAAAGACCATAGGTAGATAAATCCACAAAGATGGGAAGAAACCAGTGTAAAAAGATGAAAACACCGAAAACCAGAATGCCTCTCCTATTCCAAGGGATCACAACTCCCCACCAGGAAGGGAACAAAGCTGGATAGAGAATGAGTCTGATGAATTTACAGAAACAGGCTTCAGAAGGTGGGTAATAACAAACTTCTCTGAGCTAAAAGAACATATTCTAACCCAATGCAGAGAAACTAAGAACCTTGAAAAAAGGTTTGACTAAATGCTAATAAAAATAAACAGCTTAGAGAAGATTATAAATGACTTGATGGAGCTGAAAAACACAACACAAGAACTTCGCAAAGCATATACAAGTTTCAGTAGCTGAATCAACCAAGCAGAAGAAAGGATATCAGAGATTGAAGATCAACTCAATGAAATAAAACAAGTAGGCAAGATTAGAGAAAAAAGAGTGAAAAGAAATGAACAAACCTCCAAGAAATATGGGATTGTGTGAAAAGACCTGATCTACATTTGATAGGTGTACCTGAATGTGATGGAGAGAATGAATCCAAGCTGGAAAACACTCTTCAGAATATTATCTAGGAGAACTTCCCCAACCTAGCAAGGCAGGCCAATATTAAAGTCCAGAAAATACAGAGAACACCACAAAGATATTTCTCAAGAAGAGCAACCCCAAGGCACATAATCGTCAGATTCACCAGGGTTGAAATGAAGGAAAAAAATGCTAAGGGCAGCCAGAGAGAAAGGTCCTGTTACCCGCAAAGGGAAGCCCATCAGACTCACAGCAGATCTCTCGGCAGAAACCCTGCAAGCCAGAAGACAGTGGGGGCCAATATTCAACATCCTTAAAGAAAAGAACTTTCAGCCTAGAATTTCATATTCAGCCAAACTTAAGCTTCATAAGCAAAGGAGAAATAAAATCCTTTATGAGCTCAATTCCTGAAAGATTTTGTCACCACCAGGCCTGCCTTACAAGAGCTCCTGAAAGAAGCACTAAACAGAAAGGAACAACCAGTACCAGCCACTCCAAAAACATACCAAATGGTAAAGAGCATCAACACAATGAAGAAACTGTGTTAACTAATGGAAAAAACAACTAGCTAGCATCAAAATGGCAGGATCAAATTCACATATAACAATATTAATCTTAAATGTAAATGGGCTAAATGCCCCAATCAAAAGACACAGACTGGCAAATTGGATAAAAAGTCAAAACCC
Source organism: Saimiri boliviensis (assembly GCF_048565385.1). NCBI lineage: Eukaryota > Metazoa > Chordata > Mammalia > Primates > Cebidae > Saimiri > Saimiri boliviensis. Next base: position 23,064,309 of record NC_133455.1, on the reverse strand, counting down.
GTAAGTGTGCTGTATTCAGGAACCCCATCTCACATGCAAGGACACAGATAGGCTGAAAATAAAGGGATGGGGGAAGATTTACCAAGCAAATGGAGAGCCGAAAAAAGCAGGAGTTGCAATCCTAATCTCTGATAAAATAGACTTTAAACCAACAAATATCAAAAGAGACAAAGAAGAGCAGTATATAATGGTAAAAGGATCAATGCAACAAGAAGAGCTAAGGATCCTAAATATATACGCACCCAATACAGGAGCACCGAGATACATAAAGCAAGTTCTTAACAACCTACAAAGAGGCTTAGACTCCCACACAGTAATAGTAGGAGATTTTATTACTCCGCTGTCAATATTAGACAGATCAACAAGCCAGAAAATTAACAAGGATATCCAGGACTTGAACTCAGATCTGGACCAAGCAAACCTAATAGACATTTACAGAACTCTCCACCCAAATCCACAGAGCATACATTCTTTGCAGCACTACATCACACCTACTCTAAAATTGACCACATAATTAGAAGTAAATCACTCCTCAGCAAATGCAAAAGCATGGAAATAACAAACAGTCTCTCAGACCACAGTGCAATCAAATTAGAATTCAGGATTAAAAAACTAACTCAGAAGAGCACAACTTCATGGAAACTGAACAACTGGCTCTTGGATGTTGACTGGATAAACAATGAAATGAAGGCAGAAATAAAGATGTTCTTCAAAACCAACGAGAATGAAGACACAAAATGCCAGAGTCTCTGGGACACATTTAAAGCAGTGTCTAGAGGAAAATTTATAACAATAAATGCCCACATAAGAAGCAAGGAAAGATCTAAAATCAATACCCTATCATAAAAATTGAAAGAGCTAGAGGCGCAAGATCAAAAAAACTCAAAAGCTAGCAGAAGACAAGAAATAACTAAGATCAGAGCAGAACTGAAGGAGATAGAGACACAAAAAAAACTTCAAAAAAATCAATAAATCCAGGAGCTGGTTTTTTGAAAAGATCAACAAAATAGACTGTTAGCCGGATTAATAAAAAAAGAAAAGAGAGAAGAATCAAATAGATGCAATAAAAAAAAATAAAGAGGATATCGCTATTGATTCCACAGAAATACAAACTACCATCAGAGATTGCTACAAACAACTCTATGCACATAAACCAGTAAACCTGGAAGAAATGGATAAATTCCTGGACACTTGCATTCTCCCAAGCCTAAACCAGGAAGAATTTGAAACCCTGAATAGACCAATAACAAGAGCTGAAGTTGAGGGAGCAATGAATGGCCTGCCAACCAAAAAAAGCCCAGGTCCAGATGGGTTCACAGCTGGATTCTACCAGACATACAAAAAAGGAGCTAGTACCACTCCTTCTGAAACTATTCCACACAATCCAAAAAGAGGGAATGCTTCCCAAATCATTTTATGAGACAAGCATCATCCTGATACCAAAACCCAGCAGAGACTCAACAAAAAAAGAAAACTTCAGGCCAATATCCATGATGAACATAGATGCAAAAATCTTCAATAAAATACTGGCAAACTGATTGCAACAGCACATCAAAAAGCTTATCCATCACGATCAAGTAAGCTGCATCCCAGGGATGCAAGGCTGGTTCAACATATGCAAGTCTGTAAACGTAATCCACCACATAAACAGAACCAAAGACAAAAACCACATGATTATCTCAATAGATGCAGAGAAGGCCTTCGACAAAATTCAGCAACCCTTTATGCTAAAAACTCTCAATAAACTAGGTATCGACGGAACGTATCTCAAAATAATAAAAGCTATTTACAACAAACCCACAGCCAATATCATACTGAATGGGCAAAAACTGGAAGCATTCCCTTTGAAATCTGGCACTAGACAAGGATGCCCTTTCTCACCACTCCTATTCAATATAGTATTGGAAGTTCTAGCCAGAGCAATCAGGCAAGAAAAAGAAATAAAGGGTACTTAATTTGGAAAGGAGGAAGTCAAATTGTCTCTATTTGCAGATGACATGATTATATATTTAGAAGACCCCATCGTCTCAGCTCAAAATCTCCTGAAACTGATAAGCAACTTGAGCAAAGTCTCAGGACACAAAATCAATGTGCAGAAATCACAAGCATTCCTATACACCAATAAAAGACTTAAAGAGAGCCAAATCAAGAACCAACTGCCATTCACAATTGCCACAAAGAGAATAAAATACCTAGGAATACAACTAACAAAGGATGCAAAGGACCTCTTCAAGGAGAACTAGAAACCACTGCTCAAGGAAATAAGAGAGAACACAAACAGATGGAAAAACATTCCATGCTCATGGTCAGGAAGAATCAATATTGTGAAAATGGCCATTCTGCCCAAGGTAATTTATAGATTCCATGCTATCCCCATCAAGCTACCTATGACCCTCTTCAAAGAACTGGAAAAAACCACCTTAAACTTCATATGGAACCAAAAGAAAGACTGTATAGCCAAGACAATCCCAAGCGAAAAGAACAAAGCTGGAGGCATCACGCTACCTGATTTCAAACTATACTACGAGGCTACAGTAATGAAAACAGCATGGTACTGGTACCAAAACAGAGATATAAACCTATGGAACAAAACAGGCCTTGGAAGCAATACCACACATCTACAACCATCTGATCTTTGACAAGCCTGACAAAAACAAGCAATGGGGAAAGGATTCCCTTTTTAATAAATAGTGTTGGGAAAACTGACTAGCCATGTGCAGAAAGCAGAAACTGGACCCCTTCCTGACACCTTACACTAAAATTAACTCCAGATGAATTAAAGACTTAAACATAAGATCCAACACCATCAAAACCCTAGAATAAAACCTAGGCAAAACCATTCAGGACATAGAGTTAGGTAAGGACTTCGTGATTAAAACACCAAAAGCATTGGCAACAAAAGCCAAAATAGACAAATGGAATCTAATTAAACTCCAGAGCTTCTATACAGCAAAAGAAATAATCACTAAAGTGAACCAGCAACCAACAGAATGGGAAAAAATTTTTGCAGTCTACCCATCTGACAAAGGGCTAATACCTAATCTAGGAAGAACTAAAACAGATTTACAAGAAAAAAAAAAAAAAAAAACCCATTCAAAAGTGGGTGCAGGACATGAACAGACACTTTTCAAAAGAAGATATATATGGGGCCAACAAACATATGAAAAAATGCTCATCATCACTGGTCATTAGAGAAATGCAAATCAAAACCACATTGAGATACCATCTCACGCCAGATATAATGGCAATTATTAAAAAATCTGGAGACAACAGATGCTGGAGAGGATGTGGAGAAATGGGAACACTTTTACACTGTTGGTGGGAGTGTAAATAAGTTCAACCATTGTGGAAGACAGTGTGGGGATTCCTAAAGGACCTAGAAATAGAAATTCCATTTGACCCAGCAATCCTATACTGGGTATATATCCAAAGGATTATAAATCGTTCTATTATAAAGACACATGCACATGTATGTTCATTGTGGCACTGTTTACAATAGCAAAGACCTGGAAGCAACCCAAATGCCCATCGATGATAGACTGGGCAAGGAAAATGTGGCACATATACACCAATGGAATACGACACAGCCATAGAAAACAGTGAGTTTATGTCCTTTGTAGGGACGTGGATGAATCTGGAAACCATCATTCTCAGCAAACTGACACAAGAACAGAAAATCAAACACTGCATGTTCTCACTCATAGGCGGGTGTTGAACGATGAGAACACATGGACACAGGGAGGGGAGCATCACACACTGGGGTCTGTTGGTGGGGCATAGGGGAGGGACAGCAGAGAGTAGGGAAGTTGGGGAGGCATAACATGAGGAGAAATGCCAGATATAGGTGATGGGGGATGGAGGCAGCAAACCACATTGCCATGTATGTACCTATGCAACAATTCTGCATGGTCTGCCTGCGTACCCCAGAACCTGAAGTGCAATAAAATATATAGATTTAAAAAAATACAATTGTGTCTCACATTGCTATGTGCTTTAAATTTTAAAGAATGCTTTAACAGCCTTTATTTCATTTATCCTTCTGTCAGACTCATAAGATTAGTAGGACAAATAATATTTTTTATAGATGACTGAACTTAAGTGCAAAAAATATATTTTCCGTCCTTTTTTAATAAAATTAGCTCAAGAAAGAATGAATGAATGCAGTCAAATATTTTATTTTAGCTTGGTGCTTTTTTAGGAAAATAAAGTGATAGGTCATATTTTAATTCCTAAACATTGCCCATATTTTACTAATTTTTACAGGCTTTAAAATTTGTATTAGCTGCTAGATCTCAGCAAAAGCTTCTATGAAAAGCTACTCTTGTCCAAACCTCATTTTTGGCTTTGAAAAGTTATTGAATCCATACTGGTACAAATTGGCAGTGAACCTTCACTGTGCCAAACAAACGAATTGCTCCCATAGTACCACTTTTCTCTGTAGTGGTTCTGCTTGTACCCTCCCAATGTGCCTTTTAGCTTGTTGGGGAAATAGTAGATTCAGGAAGTCAACATGTGATTGAAAAATTTCCTTGCTTTTAACATCCACTTCAAATTGTTTTTAAGACATGGGAGTGTTTTAAATGATATTTGGAAGTCAACAGTGTGTGCTTTATGACATCCTTGCTGTCTGGGAGGAAAAAAAAAGATTAATTATGCAGCAATTTCACGTTACAAGAGACCATGCCACCTCCTAGCATTTTTATCTTAAGAAGATGCTGCCCAAATGACAGGAAATACTAATTGTTCTGGCCATATTTGGCATGAATAGTACTTATAATTCAGTGTTAGATGTTCCCTCTATGCAAATACGAGGGAAAAAACCTAGTGCCAAGTTATTAGCCTTTATTTTTGAGAAATCATGGTGAATAGAAGGAGGATCTAATGACAAGGGAGAAAAAAGCATTCTTTTTTTTTAAGAGGAAAAAGATATAATTTGGAAATGATAACAACTTAATTTTGAACAATGTCTGGTCAGAAACAGAACAAATCAAGTAAGGTATTTGTCAGTTACCTAAAAGAACAGAAGATATTGGGGAACATTAAGCATAATTTTATAAAGAACAAATCTCGGTAGATCAATTTTATTTTCTACTTTGTTGAAGTGATAGGCCATATGGACAAAAGAGAAGTTTATTATATTTAAAATTATATAATACAGCTGGAGGTATAATTCACTGAGGTGCCTGATTTGGTATCACATGGTTCACTGAGGTTTCTGGTTTGATATCACATAGTAATCTCCAGAAAATCATATCCTCTGCCCCCCATCTGTTAACACAGTTGGTGAGAAGGTATTGAGAATTAGAGACATGGTGTTTGGAAAGAACACTATGCCAGCAATTACATACAAAAGGAGGAAAGGGGGACTCACATTTATTGAGCACTTTTTGTTTTTTGAGATGAGTCTCGCTTTGTCACCCAGTCTGGATTGCAATGGCACGATCTTGGCTCACTACAACCTCCACCTCCCGGGTTCAAGCAATTTTCCTGTCTCAGCCTCCTGAGTAGCTGGGATTACAGGCGCCCACCACTATGCCTGGCTAATTTTTTTTTTTTTTTTTTTTTTTTTTTTTTTTTTGAGAGGGAGTTTCGCTTCTTGTTACCCGGGCTGGAGTGCAATGGCGCAATCTTGGCTCACCGCAACCTCCGCTCCCTGGGTTCAGGCAATTCTCCTGCTTCAGCCTCCTGAGTAGCTGGGATTACAGGCACGTGCCACCATGCCCAGCTAATTTTTTGTATTTTTAGTAGAGACGGGGTTTCACCATGCTGACCAGGATGGTCTCAATCTCTCGACCTCGTGATCCACCCGCCTCGGCCTCCCAAAGTTCTGGGATTACAGGCTTGAGCCACCGCGCCCGGCTGCCTGGCTAATTTTTATATTTTTAGTAGCGACAAGGTTTTACCTTGCTAGGCTGGTCTAGAATGCCTGACCTCAGGTGATCAGCACACCTTGGCCTCCCAAAGTGCTGGGATTACAGGCGTGAGCCACCACGCCCGGCCTATTGAGCACTTTTTATACAAAGCTCTGTGCCAGGTACTTTGCAAACAGCTACATTTTTACTTCTTGCAAAAGGTGTTGTCATTTTCCTTTTACAGTTGAGTGATGCTCAAGGAGATTGCAGATTCACACAGCTAGTAAGTGGCCGAACTAGGAGCCAGGACCTCTCCAAGGTCTGTTGACCTTGAACAAATTACTTGACTTCCCTGAGGCTTCTCTATCTGTAAAATGGGGCTGATTGTTCTTTATTATCTCTAGGAAAGGGACACGAAATAATAGATGCTAAAGCTTCTGAGAAAATCAAAGGCTCAGTCAACATTTAACACCTGACATGTGAAGCTGATGATTCCCATGAGTGGTATGTTACTATGCATGTGAGAGGCAGCATGGTGGAGTGATTAAGAGTGGCTCTAGAGGCCAGGCATGGTGGCTCACGCCTGTAATCCTAGCAGTTTGGGAGGCTGAGGTGGGTGGATCACCTAAGGTGGGGAGTTAGACACCAGCCTGACCAACATGGAGAAACCCTGTCTCTACTAAAAATACAAAATTAGCCAGGCATGGTGGTGCATGCCTGTAATCCCAGCCACTCAGGGGGCTGAGGCAGGAGAATTGCTTGAACCCAGGAGGTGGAGGTTACAGTGAGCCGAGATCACACCATTGTATTCCAGCCTGGGCAACAAGAGCTCAAAAAAGAAAAAAGAAAAAAAAAAAAAAAAGTGGCTCTAGAACTGGATTGTTTGAATACAAATCCTGGTTTTGCCACTTACCAGCTGGCCGACCTTGGACAAGTTCCTTACCCTCTTTATACTCAGCTGTAAAATGTGAATGTTTGTAGTATATACCTCCTAGAATTATTTTGAGGATTAATTGAACATGCTTAGAACAGCACTAGGCACATAGTAAATGCTCAGTGTGTTAGTTCTTAATAATTTGCCTATTTTTGTGATTCACTTGAATGAAGAATTTGAAAGCTAGAAATGTAGTTTACAGCTTAAAAGTTGAAACTAGTATTTCCCAGACTGGGAGCAATTTAGTAGCAATAAATATGAAATAGTTTCTGTTTAGGAATAAGTAATTTACACAAATTTAAGATGGAATAAGATAGCACTAATGAGAGTAATTTTAGCTGCCACTCACTGAGCAGTTACTATATGTGCAGTCTTGAGCACTTAAAAAATATAGCTTTAATGATGGTTATACAACAGCAATGTGAATGTACTTAGAGCCACAGAACTGTATACTTAGTGGTAAGAGTGGTAAATTTTGTTATCTCACAGTATACACTAATTCGTCCTCTCAGTAAGCCTCTGAAGTAAGTATTACCTCTATTTTATAACTTAGGAAACAGAGAAATTGAAATAATTTGTCCAAAGTCACACAGTTAGCATGTAAGAGAATATAGCCATCCTAAATGGCAATATTTGATTTCCATCAAATATGAATTCTAAAATTTACCCATTCTAGTAGTGCCATCTCCAATGCACTATTAGAATGGGTAAATTTTAAGATGCATATTTGACTCTAAAGAGGACTGCACTGTGAACAATCATTAATTGGAAGTGTTAGTTTGCTAGAAATTATGTGACGCCATTTGTTTGGATGTAAAACTTTATCCTTGATTGTCTATATGTTGTTGTTTGATTGTTCTTATCTTGGAAAAATTTAGGAACATAATGTGTTAAGCATAAATGTAGCAAGTTCTAGACATATGCAGTGATTTATATTTGTTTGTCATTTTCTTTTTAGAGGTCCATTAGTAGTTTTTAGTTTGTTGGTGAAGCATGCATTTTGATGCTTCCTACTGCCATTAAAGTTAATATTCCAGATACTACATATTGTCTAAGAGTTTTAGCTCTTCTGATTGCAGATGCTACAGGCACTTTTTCTTTACTAGGCCTTTTTATTAGTATTTCATTGGTTTTCCTTATTAGTAAAAGATGAAGTGTCTAAAAGTGCTTCCCTCTATTGTCCTTTATCATTTTAACATTTTATTTTTATAAAGTAAGGCAGTACAAAGGAATAAGCACAGGCGTGTATTTATCTCTTATTCTGCCAGAGTTCTGACATAAGTAGGAATTGTTTGAACAGTTGAAATTATCTTCTCAGTGATAAAGGTACATTTTCCTGCCCATCCAGTCAATCTTGATTTCTTTCTCTTCATACCAATATTTCAAAGATGATAGAAACTACGTTCTATTAAACTAACACCCTGCTAACATAACTGAAAATGAATACTAATGAATGTTTCGCTGTTTTTATATCTCAAAGGTTTTTATATTGGATTTTAAGTACATCTTTTTTTTGTTGTTTTGTTTTCTTTTTCTTTTGTTTTTTCTCTTGGATTTTAAGTACATCTTAATATAAATCTGGTTGAATTGATAATCAAAATATTTTGATTGCTGTCATCTCTTAGGAAATGTACACATAAAAATGCCAGGGAGATATGCCCTTTATCCTGATTTGTTTATTGTTATTATTAATACTATAATATTCATTTTTTAAATTATCCAGTTACAATGTGCCAGACACCATACTAGGTTTCTTTTTTTTTTTTTTTTTTTGAGACGGAGTTTTGCTCTTGTTACTCAGGCTGGAGTGCAATGGCGCGATCTCGGCTCACCGCAACCTCCGCCTCCTGGGTTCAGGCAATTCTCCTGCCTCAGCCTCCTGAGTAGCTGGGATTACAGGCACACGCCACTATGCCCGGCTAATCTTTTGTATTTTTAGTAGAGACGGGGTTTCACCATGTTGACCATGGTTGGTCTCGATCTCTCGACCTCGTGATCCACCCGCCTCGGCCTCCCAAAGTGCTGGGATTACAGGCTTGAGCCACCGCGCCCGGCCATACTAGGTTTCTTATATGCATTATATCATTTATTTCACTGTACAACTCTATAAGTACAATTTTTTTATTTAGTGTTTGTTGTTCTTGTTGTTTTTCCTAGAGACAGGATCTCAATCTGTCACCCAGGCTGGAATGCAGTGGTGTAATCATGGCTCACTACAGCCCGAAACCCCTAGGCTCAAGTGATCCTCCCACCTCAGCCTCCTGAGAAGTTGGGACTATAGACATGAGCCACCATGCTCAGCTAATTTTCTTTCTTTCGTGTTTGTGTTTTTGTTTTTGTTTTTGTTTTGAGACAGAGTCTTGCTCTGTCGCCAGGCTGGAGTGCAGTGGCGCAATCTCGGCTCACTAAAACTTCCGCCTCCTGGGTTCACGCAATTCTTCCGCCTCAGCCTCCCGAGTAGCTGGGACCACAGGAGCGTGCCACCACGCCCAGATGATTTTTGTATTTTTAGTAGAGACAGGGTTTCATCATGTTGGCCAGAATGGTCTCAATCTCTTGACCTCGTGATCTACCCACCTTGGCCTCCCAAAGTGCTGGGATTACAGGTGTGAGCCACTGCACCCAGCCTCTTTTTTTTTTTTTAAATAGAGATGTGGTCTCACTATGTTGCCCAGGCTGCTCTTGAACTCCTGGCCTCAAACAATACTCCCACTTCAGCCTCCTGAAATGTTAGAATTACAGACAAGAGCCTGTGCCTGGCTGTAATTACTATTACCAGTTTTTACAGGTAAAGGATCTGAGATGCACAGAGGGTTTCATTTTATTTTGTTTTATTTTTTTATGGCCTATGGCACCCGGTCACATAGAGTGTTTAAGCTGACTTGCCTGACATCCCATTGCTAGTAAGTACATAGTAGAACCAGGATTTGGATTTAGCAGTCTGGCTTTAGAGCCATCAATAATTTGCGCATGACAGAAAGCTAGAAGAAATAGTCAACCTGAAACAGATGATGCAATTATAATTCAGAATCATCTTGGTAGATAGAGGCACTGTGCTTAAACAAAATGCCATTGATGGGATTATAATAAATATAATATGATAGAATTCAGGTTTTGTCTGCCAATTCATTACATCATCTATTACTAATGCAGCTTTAAAAATTATTATACTATAGCAGCATAAATTATTATACTACATAACATAGCAGCATAAATTATTATACTACATAAAAATGCATAAACTGTTTTACTATGTTAATAAAAAATAGTATCCTATTTATGGTCAAATTATGCCTGCAGTATTATTTTATATTTTTGGCTTCATGGTTTTTTTTTTTTTTTTTTTTGAGACGGAGTTTTTGCTCTTGTTACCCAGGCTGGAGTGCAATGGCGTGATCTCGGCTCACCGCATCCTCCGCCTCCTGGGTTCAGGCAATTCTCCTGCCTCAGCCTCCTGAATAGCTGGGATTACAGGCACGTGCCACCATGCCCAGCTAATTTTTTGTATTTTTAGTAGAGACGGGGTTTCACCTTGTTGACCAGGATGGTCTCAATCTCTTGACCTCGTGATCCGCCCGCCTCGGCCTCCCAAAGTGCTGGGATTACAAGCTTGAGCCACCACGCCCGGCCTGGCTTCATGTTTTAAAAGACAGTCATGCCAGAGTCCCACATGAGGGTGACTAAGAGGTGACTAAAATGAATGAAAAGTCTGGAAACTTTCATATATATAATTGATTATGTATTAACTGAAACAAAAGACTAGAGAAAGACACAGTGGGAATTGATTATGTATTAACTGAGGAACGAAGGACTGAAGAAAGACATAATAAATAAAGGATTATGGAAAAGATGGTGTTCAGAAAAGAAACTAACATGCAAGCCTGAGACAGCTGTCCCTAGAAAGGTCTGCTTGCCAAGTTGGCCCTTGGCTGGCATCTTGGGGAACTTGGTTCTTTGATGGATTCCTGCCATTCGCAGTAAGAATGGCTCACCTTGCCTAAAGCATATGAAAAATGTGGTTTATGTTGAGCTCCTACTTTCTTTCTTTCTTTCTGGAATTTTGGTACAGACTAGGCAGAATGTGCCTAAATGATCAGTAAAAACCCAGATGATCCTAGTAAAAACCCTGGGAATTAAGTCTGTAATGACCCTCCCTGATCATTTCATGCGTGTTGTTACAACTCATTGCTGGAGCAATTAATTGTGCCCTCTGTGACTGCATTGGGAGACAACTTTTAGAAGCTTGCACCTGGTTTCCTCCAAATTCCACTCCATGTGCCTTTTACCTCTGCTAATGTTGCTTGGGTATTCAGTGTAATAAGCCATAGCCAAGAGTATGACTGTGTGCTGTGAGTCCTCCCAATGAATCACTGAATCTGGACGTGGTCTTGGGGACCCTGACACAGATGGATTAGTGTTATATTTGTTTGTTTATGAGAAAGCCAAATTAGGACCAAAGAATGATGAATAGAAAGAAATATTTGATTGACTTTAGGGAAAAATGTCTGCCAGTTGAGCTTTCTTCAGTAATGGAGCAGGACACTTTGGTAAAGTACAATATTTCACCATTTAAAATATTCTCACAGGCTGTATCAGGGACTTTTTTTTGAGACAGAGTTTTTCTCTGTCACTTAGGCTGGAATACACTGGCATGATAGCTCACTGCAACCTCCACCTCCCAGGTTCAAGCAATTCTCATACCTCAGCCTCCCAAGTAGCTGGATTACAGGCACCCACCACCACGCCCGGCTAATTTTTGTATTTTTGTATTTTTTTTTTTTTTTTTTTTTTTTTTTTTTTTTGAGACGGAGTTTCGCTCTTGTTACCCAGGCTGGAGTGCAATGGCGCGATCTCGGCTCACCACAACCTCCACCTCCTGGGCTCAAGCAATTCTCCTGCCTCAGCCTCCTAAGTAGCTGGTATTACAAGCATGCGCCACCACGCCCAGCTAGTTTTTTTTTGTATTTTTAGTAGAGACAGGGTTTCACCTTGTTGACCAGGATGGTCTCGATCTCTTGACCTCGTGATCCACCCGCCTCGGCCTCCCAAAGTGCTGGGATTACAGGCTTGAGCCACCGCGCCCGGCAGTTTTTGTATTTTTAATAGAGAGGGGATTTCGCCATGTTAGCCAGGCTGGTCTTGATCTCCTGACATCAAGCGATCTGCCTGCCTCAGCCTCCCCAAGTGCTGGGATCACAGGTGTCAGCCACCTCACCTGGCCCAGATAAGGAACATTTTTGAAGTAATGTTTGCATTAAGTAGAAGAACGCTGGATCAATATTTTGGGCTTTTTAATCTTAAAAAATCTGATTATGCCAGGCACAGTGGTTCATGCCTTTAATCTCAGCACTTTGGGAGACCAAGGCAGGGGGATTGCTTGATCCCAGAAGTTCAAGACCAGCCTGGGCAATGTGGTGAAACCCAGTCTCTGCTAAAAATACAGAAACTTAGCTGGGTGTGGTGGTATGCACCTGTAGTCCCAGCTACTCAGCAGGCTAAGGTGGGATAATCACCTGAGCCCAGGAAGTTGAGGCTGCAGTAAGCCGTGATCATACCACTGCACCCCAGCCTGGGTGACAGAGTAAAACACTGTCTCAAAACAACAACAACAACAACAAAAACCAATTATACAAGTAATACCTGGATACCTTCTCATAGTATAAAAACTAGGAAATACACATGAAGCAAAAGTCCCCCTTGACTGTGTCCTACCCCGAGTCTAGTCCTTCACTCTCTTTTCCAGAGATAAATCACTATTACCTGCTTTATATATCCTTCATTCTTTTCTCTGGAGATAGAGGTAGATATAGATAATATTGTTTTGTGAGTTTTTAAAAATATGAGTGTATTATACGGTGTATATTGTATAATTTGCTAACATCTTGGATTTTTTTGTGTCGGTAAATGAAGAGTCTCTTCTGTAGGGGTTAAGAGCATCAGCTCTGGAGCCAGAACACCTGTGTGGAGATCCCTGCTCTGCCATCTGTTAGCTGCTCAACTTTGCCATGTTACCTACCTCTTCTGCACCTCAGTTCCCTTCTGTATAAAGTGGGGATAATAATAGTACTCGCCTCATAGGGTGATCAAGAGCGCTGAGTTAATATAAGTAGGTAGTACACAGCAGTATCTGGCTTATAGGAAATAATAAATATTACCTATAGTTATAATAATTATTATCATGTACTTCTTTTCATTTAACTACTACATTGTATTCTGCAGAATGGATATACATATTTTTTTTTCTTTTTGAGACAGAGTCTAACTCTGTGGCCCAGACTGGAGTGCAGTGGCAGGATCTCGGCTCACTGCAACCTCTGCCTCCCGGGTTCTCCCGCGATTCTCCCACCTCAGCCTCCCCAGTAGCTGGTACTACAAGTGTGCACCACCATGCCCAGCTAATTTTTTTGTATTTTTAATAGAGACAGGGTTTCTCTATGCTGGCCAGGCTGATCTTAAATTCCTGACCTCAGGTGATCTGCCCACTTTAACCTCCCAAAGTGCTAGGATTACAGGCAGGAGCCACCATGCCCGGCCCTCATAGAATGGATATATTAAATTTATTCCAACCAAGAGTGTACCAGAGTACCTGTTTTCTCTGTTACTTAAAATTCTTCACTAGCACTTATCCTCTCAGTTTTTAAAATTTCATCATTCTGACAGTATGTTTTAATATTCATTTTTTTGATTACTAGTGAGACTGAGCATCTATCCAGATATATGCTTGGTCATTTATATTTCCTTTCTATGTCATTTACCTTACTTCTTCTTTTTTTAATTTAATAAAGATAAAGTTTTACCATGTTGCCCAGGCTGATCTCAAACTCCTGGGCTCAATCTCCTACCTCAGCCTCCCAAAGTGCTGGGATTACAGACGTGAGCCACCGTGGCTGACCAGCCTCTTTATTTTCTTTTTTCATTTTTTTCTAATCCATTGGATGCTTGTTTTTCTTATCAATTTGCCATATTTTTACATGTATTTTAGATATTAACATGGGCAGTGTTTTCTTCTAGTTCATCGCTTACCTCTTAACTTTGTATATCGTCTTTTGTCACATGGGACTCCTTTTTTTGTTTAAACAGATTTATTGAGATATAATTAAACTATGCATGTGATTGAAGTGTATGCTTTGATAATACAGCCATGAAACTCTCACCACCATCAAGATAGTGAATGTGAGGCCAGATGGAGTGGCTCACACCTGTAATCCCAGCACTTTGGGAGGCCAGTGCAGGCGAATCACTTGAGCTCAGGAGTTTGAGACCAGACTGGGCAACACAGAGAAACCCCACCTCTACCAAAAATACAAAAAATTAAGCAGGCGTGTTGGTGCACACCAGTGGTCCTAGCTATTTGGGAGGCTGACGTGGGAGGATTGCTTGAACCTGGGAGGTGCAGATTGCAGTGAGCCAAGATTGTACCATTGGCACTCCAGCCTGGGTGACAGAGTGAGAACCCATCTCAAAAAAAAAAAAAAAAAAAAAAGATAGTGAACACGTCTATAAACCCTGAAAGTTTTCTCATGCCCTTTTGTCATCCTTTTCTGCCATCCTTCCTGCCTCCCACCAAATCAACTACTGATCTGTATTTTCTAGAGTAGTACACAAATGGAATCACACAATGTATTTTATTTTTTGTCTGGCTTCTTTCACTCAGCATAATTATTTTGTTATGTATATCAATGGTTCCTTCTTTTTTATTGCAGATAAATATTCTATCATATATATATATATATATATATATATCAGTTTGTTTATCCATTTGCCTGCTAATGAACATTTGGGCTACTTCCAGTTTTTGTCTATTACAAATAAAGTTCCTGTAAACATCTGTACAGGTGTTTGCATGAACATATATATTTTGTTTTCTCTTGGGTATTTAGTAGTGGAATGGCTATCATATGCTAGGATATATTTAACTTTTTGTTTGTAGTAAAACGTACCCGGTGGCTCACACCTGTGATCCCAGCACTTTGGGAGGCTGAGGTGAGTGGATCACTTGAGGTCAGAAGTTCAAGACCAGCCTGGCCAACATAGTGAAACCTCATCTCTACTAAAAAAATACAAAAATTAGCCAGGCATTGGTAGTGCACACCTGTAGTCCTAGCTACTTGGGAGGCTGAGGCAGGAGAATCACTTGAACCCAGGGATGCTGAGGTTGGAGTGAGCTGAGATTGCGCCACTGCACTCCAGCCTGGGTGAAAGAGCGAGACCCTGTCTCAAAAAAAAAAAGGTACATATTGTAAAATATATTATTTAAGCCATTTATAAGTGTACAATTTAGTGGCAGTAAGCACACCCACAGTATTTTGTAGTGTTCACCACTATTTCCGAAACTCAAAAAGAAACTCTGCCCAATTAAGTGATAACTTCCCATTTTCTCTTTTCCCCAGCCCCTGGTAACCTTTATTCTACTTTCCATCTGTATGAATTTGAACGTCCTAGATAACTCATGTAAAGTGGTATCACTCAGTATTTATCCTTTTGTGGCTGGGAGGTGGAGGTTGCAGTGAGCTGAGACTCGGTCTCAAAAAAAAAAAATTATCCTTTATGTCAGCTTATTTCACTTAGCATAATGTATACAGGGTTTATCCTTGTTGTAAACTATGTATCAGAATTCATCTCTTTTTATGGCTGAATCATATTCCACTGTATGTATATGTTCCTTTTGTTGATTCATTCATCTGTTGGCGGACGCTCGGGTTATTTCCACTTTAGGGCTATTGTCAGTAATGCTGCTATGAACATTGATATGCAAGTTCTGTTTGAGTCCCTGTTTTCAGTTATTTGGATACCTAAGAGAAGAATTGTTGGGTCATATGGTAATTTCTGTGTTCAGCTTTTTGAAGAACTGCCATACCTTTTTCTACAGTGGCTGTATCATTTTACATTTTAACCAGCAATGCACAGGGTTTCAATTTCTCCACATTTTTGTCAGCATTTATTTTCCTTTTTATTACAGCCAGCCTAGTGGATGTAAAGTGGTATCCTTGTAGTTTTGATTTGATTTCCCTAATGACTAATGATGTTGAGCATCTTTTCATGTGCTTATTGACTATTTGTATATCTCATTTGGAGAAATGTCTTTTCAAGTTTTTTGCCTATTTTTAAGTTGGGTGTTTTTTGTTTTTTTTTTCCTTTCTTTTGTTTGTTTGAGATAGAGTCTTGCTGTATTGTCCAGGCTGGAGTGCTGCAGTGGTGTTATCTTGGCTCACTGCAACCTCTGCCTTTTGAGTTCAAGCAATTCTCATGCCTCAGCCCCCTGAATAGCTAGGATTATAGGCGCCTGCCACCACACCCAGCTAATTTTCTTTTTGTATTTTTAGTAGAGACAGGGTTTCTCAGTGTTGGCCAGTCTGGTCTTGAACTCCTGACCTCAAATGATCTGCCCACCTCGGCCTCCCAAACTGTTGGGATCACAGGTGTTAAGCCATTGCGCCCAGCCTAAGTTTTTTTTGTTCTTGTTGAGTAATTTCCATGTTTCTTTTAATTGTTCATATTTTTTATTCTATTAAGGATGCATCTTGGCCAGGTGTGGTGGCTCACGCCTGTAATCCCAGCACTTACGGAGGCCGAGGCAGGCGGATCACGAGGTCAGGAGTTCAAGACCAACCTGGCCTGGCCAACATAGTGAAACCCCATCTTTACTAAAAATACAAAAACAAATTAGCCGGGTATGGTGGTAGGCGCTTGTAGTCCCAGTTACTCAGGAGGCTGAGGCAGGAGAATTACTTGAACCCAGGAGGCAGAAGTTGTGGTGAGATGAGATCATGCCACTGCTCTCCAGCCTGGGCAACAAGAGTGAAACTCCATCTTTAAAAAAATAAAAAATAAAAATAGATTTTAAAATGATAGATCTTTTGCATTCTATTAATGATAAGTTTTGGTATAATCTTCCAGCTTCATTTACTTTCTTAGCTATTGTCTTGCCATTATTAATCATTGTATTTCAATGAATAAATTTCTAATTTCCAAATGTAGCTTTAATAGTTTCTGAATATACTATGTTCTTACTTTTTAAAAAAATAATAATTAAATGTATTTTAACATATTCTAATGTAGTTCTGTTGGCTTTAATAATGGAAACAGTTTTAACGACTGTTATCTTTGAGTTTAAAATTCCTTCATGTTGTTGATTCTCCTGAAATGTTTGTTGATTTGGGGTTGTGTGTACATTTTTTTTCTATTCATTTTAAGGAATTTTGAGTAGGAGGGACATTCTGTAGTGTGTGTTCAGTCTACCATCAAGCTCAAAGTTCTATCAGTGGTTTCTACACATTGTGAGAGGAGTACGGAGTCTGAAGAAGTGTCTTACTGGACAATTGAGAACTGTCATAGGTCCCTCTCTTAATTCACCCACATCAGTTCTGCTTTATCTGAATTATAAATTGGGGTTCCAAGTAATAATTTCAAAATTGTTTGAAAATAACATTCCACCATTTAAAAAAAGACCTGAAAGTCACTGAACTGAGCAATCAATCTAGAGTCCTAAGCACTAAAAACCCATAATTTCTGTATATTTATTGAGTCACTGCCCAAAAACGTGTGAGTGAATGTGAATCTGTGTGTATGATTTTTCTGCATTTTATCACCTAAAAAGAGAAACCAAATTTTAATTTTTAAGTTAATTTGCTATTAGATTCTAGTTAGAATCTTCATGTGGTTGTTTCATAGGATTTTTTTATGTGTTAATTATTACTATTATTCCAAGTTATGATAGCTTCAAATATTGGGACAGGATTTTAACATTAAGTGACCTTATTGTTGCATATTTTGGAATGTTTTCAAAGTTTTTACATAGAAATGTCTTACTTCAGCGTGAGAGGAGATAGAAAAATATAACATTATAGCATAATATAATAGTTAATAGTCATAATTGCGAATCCAGGTTGTCAGTAAAAGATAGTTGCAATCAGTATATTTTTTTGTTTGGTTTGGTTTAGAAACAGGGTCTTGCTCTGTCATCCAGGCAGGAATGCAGTGGAATGATCAGATCTCACTGTAGCCTCAAACTCATTAGCTCAAGTGATTCTCCCATCTGTTCTCCTAAGTAGCTAGGACTATAGCACCTGCCACCACGGCCTGCTAATTTTTAAATTTTTTTGTAGAAATGAGATCTTGAGGGTGGACATGGTGGCTCAACCTGTAATTCCAGCACTTTGGGAGGCCAAGGCAGTGAAACATTTGAGGCCAGGAGTTTGAGACCAGCCTGGCCAAAATGGTGAAACCCCATCTCTACTAAAAATACCAAATGCTGGTCAGGGATGGTGACACTCACCTATAATTCCAGCTACTTGGGAGGCTGAGACAGGAGAATCTCTTGAACCTGGGAGGTGAAGGTTGTAGTAAGCCAAGATCATGGCATTGCAGTCCAGCCTAGGCAACAGAGCAAGTGACACCCTCTCTCAAAACAATAACAACAAAAATAAATGGGATCTTGTTATGTTACCCAGGCTGGTCTTGAACTTCTGGCCTCAAGCAACCCTCCTGCCTTGGCCTCCTAAAGTTCTCTCTCTCTCTTTTTGAGACAGTCTTACTCTGTTGCCCAGGCTGGAATGCAGTGGTGCAATCTCGGCTCACTGCAACTTCCACCTCCCAGGTTTAAACAATTCTCCTGCCTCAGCCTCCCAAGTAGCTGGGACTAAAGGCACACACCACCAAGCCCAGCTAAGTTTTGTATTTTTGGTAGAGATGGGGTTTTGCCATGTTGGCCAGGCTGGCCTCGATCTCCTGACCTCAGGTGATCTACCCGCCTCAGCCTTCCATAGTGCTGGGATTACAGGCATGGGGTACAGCGCCCAGCCAGCAGGGAATAGCTCTTATTTACCATCATTTACTTAGTACCAGGTACTTGGTAAAGTACAGAAGATGAATGGAAGTTTGTTATCTAATGTAGTTCTATTTTTTTCCATCAGAAAAGTGGTAATATTAAAAATGTCCTGGCACTTCTTAGTAGGCCTCAGTTAATAAGAAGAATTAATTATATGCAGCTCTTCATCCTAACCATAACTACTATTTCATTGTATAAATACAGTTATTTTTAAAATACTTGATGAGAAACTTAAATTTGCCATTTAATCTAGTAGCATCCTGTTACTTCTTTTGGTATAATTTTTTGCTGTTTCATAGGCAGCAATTTAAGCTTGAAGACTTTCTCTCTCTTACCGGAAGGACAAAGAATAGAACATGTGCCTCTTGTAGTAGTGCCAGTAGCTACTGATTCTACCATCTTAGTCACCTGATTTCTCTGAATCTCTGCTTTCATAATTTGAAAAAGCAAACAAAAAGTCAGTCCCAATGATACATAGTACTAGTACCCTTCCCAGAGCAGTCATTCAGATGAGTGCATGCCTTTAGGATCTGAATTTTTTAATGGCAACAAATGAACTATGCAATGGCACTTCATGCAATTAAAGATCACCCCTGGTTTATGGTGTACGATAGTCCATTGTTTTTCTCCCCTGACCATTACAAGAAGCTCAGCTGTTCTGCAGTTATAGCTACTTTTAAAATATGCTTGGACAAATCATATTTATAAGCAGCTTTAGAAAGGGCCAGCCAATTTATTCTACAGCTACCAACAGAAATCCTAAAGCTAAATTGGAAAGATTATGAAATCTTCTTTAAATACTTCAAAGAGAAGCACAGTGAAGATAGGGGAATCCTGGCAAGATGTGCTGCAGCTGTCAGGTCCTGAAAAATTAGGAATCAAATTTTGACACTTGTAATTGAATCATCCACCCATCTAAGTGAGCCCAGGCAAACCTGTGATATTTTTAGAACCTTTCAAATCACATTGTACTCTTTAGAGTTCATAGCAGGACCTGAGGCCCCTAAAATTTCCCAGGAGATAGAACAAAACAGAATTAAATAAATTTGGCTCAATTCACTGTAATAGAAGTATAGTGTATTATGCATGCAGTCTAGGTAATGCCACACTTTTAACTCCAAATTTTAAAACTTTTCATGGATTTTTTTTCTGAAGAATTAACACTTGGGCAGCAGTCGAAGCACTCATTAGAGATAGTAACAGCTGTGTAGTAGTGATTTGATTTATAATAGAAGCACAGAGACCTTGGATGGTGTGATTAACTGTGTTCCACAGATGGATTTTCCTGTGTCACAAATTTCATGTAATACAGATTTTTACCCACATATATCATATTGATTATTACAGACTTTCTTAAAAGAATGAGCAGTAAACTAGCCACTACCATGTGTAGATAATTACATTGCTTATGCTTGACTTGGTGAGATTTTCTAATTAACAGCTGGAAATGTTCCACTAACAGGTTAGAAAAGGTTAGAATATTATTTATGTATATTTATATGGCACTAGTTATTATGGGTAATTTTAAAAGACTGTCCATTTAGCAGATAACAAAAGCTGCTTTGAAACATTTTCTCTTGCCTTAAAACAAAAAGCAACTCTGAGACCAGACTTCATGGATTCCAGATAATTTATTGGAGCATGACACGATGGCCTTTTCGGGTTTTCTTCAAGTCTGAAGTTCTGTCTAGATCACAAGACACTGACAAATGAGCAGAAAGACTATGGCCTTTGTGCATATTCATGCCACTCCTAAGCAGTTGGTGCTATCTCATCTCATGCCTAACTCCCTTGGGCCTATTCTTACAGTTTTCTATGCTTATAAATCATTTGATGAAATAACTGACAAAGATGTAATCAGAAAATGGAAAATAGCATGGATGTTGGACTAACAGGATTTGAGGACAAAAGTATTCATTCTAATTTTTTCTAACTTACTGAACTTTGGTAAGTAGTATTAATTTATCTATAGGTTTCCTAGTGCTTTTTTACTTTAAAAAATGGCTCTGGCCAGGTACGGTGGCTTACATCTGTAATCCCAGCACTTTGGGAGGCTGAGGTGGGAGGATCACCTAAGGTCAGGCGTTCTACACCAGCCCAGCCAACATGGTGAAACCCCATCTCCACTACAAATACAAAAATTAGCCGGGCATGGTGGTGCCCCTGTAATCCCAACTGCTTAGGGAGGCTGAGGCTACAGAACCGCTTCAGCCTGGGAGGTGGAGGTTGCAGTGAGCCGAGATTGTGCCATTGCACTCCAGCCTAGGTGATGAGAGTAAGACTTCATTTCAAAAAAAAAAAGGCTCTATGGTTCTTAAACAATATAAAGTACTTATTATAAGATAGTCTTGTCAAGTCTTCACAGCTAATTACTTTGAAAATTATTTCCATGCCAGATATTGAGGGAGAAAATTTGCAGCAGGAGCAGCAACTCTTTTTTCACATAAATATCTAGAATGATGCCTAGAATCCAGTAATTCTTTTGAGTTCCCGATAAGCTTGAAAAGCATTTACAAATGGTTATATTCTTAGAGAAATATCCATTACAAAAGCTAGCCCAGATTCTGATCATTACTCTTAAAGGTTGTAAAGCATATTAAATAGACAAAAGGAAAAAGAACATCTGTCAATTTCCACTTTGATCGCAAGGGAGCCAAGTCTTTAAAATTGGTCCTGAAGCCAGAAGCTAACACTATAAAGCATTAGTCCATTACAAAAACCAAATGCACACAGAGATAAAGATTAGAGTTTCACACAATTGAGTACTGTCTCAGCACCTGCTAGCATAAACTGTAAAGTATTCATCTTATTTGATCTCAGCATCTAAAATGATGGCTGCTCTTTCATAGAAGACTAATTTAGATTACAAATGTATATAGGTACAAATGATTAGTAATAGCTGCTATAATGGGCTTTTCTGCCCAGTGGCAAGCTTTGTAGTTCACTTTACTGACAAATTGGTTTGAGTTACCTATTATAATACCCTATAGGAAGCTTTTTCTTAGTGTTCTAAGGATTTGTTGTTTACCTCCTATGCCTTTAAAAAATTATTTTTTTCCTTTATAGCTAAAGATAACTGGCTGGGAGTTCTTTATAATATCTTGCCCAGCTACTGCAAAAACTGAGTGGATTAATGTCTTAGCACACCCACAATATTTGTGGCACGTGCATGTACCAGAGCATACCCCATTTAGGAAGCTCTGCTCTGGAGCATTGCTACTCAAAGTGTGGTCTGAAGACTAGTTTCAGTCCACAAACTGTTAGTTTCTTCTAATCTACAGCCTATAAATTGAGAGGAAACATTTAGAAACCCTTATAGTCACTTGACAAACCTCAGTATTTTCATTATTTTACAAAAGTATCCAATGTACAAATATTTAGAAATTTTTTTTAAACCTGGTCGTTTATCCTTAACAGATAGTTTGAGAAATGCTGCTACTCACAGAAGTGGAGTTGGTGAGCCGTAGAGTATGTACAATGTCTACTTCAGTAGACGTGCCAAGTTGTTTTCCAGACTGTTGCTCTAAATTATATTTCTCCCTCCTGTTTCCTCCACATCATCACCAACACTTGGTATTGAAGGACCTTTTATTTTTGCCAACTGAGTAAGTATGAAAATAGTATATCATTGTTGTTTTAATTTTTATTACTACCTTGGTGTCTCACTAAGGTTGAGCATCTTTTAATTTTTTTTTGTTTGTTTGTTTTGAGATGGAGTTTCATTTTTGTTGCCCAGGCTGGAGTGCAATGGCACGATCTTGGCTCACTGCAACCTCTGCCTCCCAGGTTCAAGCAATTCTCCTGCCTCAGCCTCCCAAGTTGTTGGGATTACAGGTGCCCACCACCATGCCCAGCTAATTTTTTAAAATTTCTTTTTAGTAGAGATGGGATTTCACCATGTTAGCCAGGCTGGTCTCAAACTTCTGACCTCAGGTGATCCACCCGCCTCAGCCTCCCAAAGTGCTGAGATTACAGGCAGGAGCCACTGCGCCAGGATAGATACAGGCTGGGTCTTTTGTTGGTTTAATATGTTGCAATATGTCCTCCCATCTTGTGATTTATAGTTGTAATTCCTTAATACATATTTTGATGAACAAAAGTTCTTAATTTTAGTCCAGTTTATCAATTGTCTATTTTTCAGATTGTGCGTTTTTTTGTGTCTTAAGAAATTCTGTAGCTGGGTGGAGTGGTGTGTGCCTGCAGTGCCTCCAGATACTCAGGAGGCTGAGGCAGGAGAATTACATGAGCCCTGTAGTTCGAGTCGAGTCTGGGCAACATGATACCCTGTCTCTAAAAGAAAAAGGAAAAAAAGAGAAATTGTTTCCTATCTTAAGATCATAATTATACTTTCCCATATTCTAAAAAATATTTAATTTTTGTATTTCACATTTGAAAGTCTGTAGTCACTTGGAATTGATGTTTATGTTATGAGGTAAGGAGTCCATCAGCTGAAAAGTCCATTCTTTTTCCTTAAATCTGCAGGGATAACTCTATCAAAAACCAAGTTTTCTAGATGTGTCACTTGTGCTTGCTCTCTTGTTCCTTTGGTTAGTTTGTTTATCTATGTGGCTGTACTTTACTCTCATAAAATCTATAGCTTTATAGCGAATAGTGATATCTGATATTCACCCTGTCCCCACCTTGTACTTTAGGGAGTACCTTGGCTATTCTTGTCTTTTGCACTTGCGTATGAATCTTGGAATCAGTTTATCAAGTTCTGCTCAAAAACCTGTTGGAATTTTTTTTATCAGAATTGCATTGAATTTGAATGTCAAATTATGTCAAATGTGGTCAATTTGAGAAGAATTCACATGTGTATGTTACTGAATTCTCTGATCCATGAATATGATAGCTCTTAATTTGTCAGATGGTCTTTGAGGAAAGTTATGACTTTCTCTGTTTTATACAACTTTTGTTGGCTTTATTCTCAGGCTTACTTTTTTATATATAATTGTAAAATTATATTTTTTACTGTTGTTTGACCAGACACAATGGTTCGTGCCTGTAATCCCGGCACTTTGGGAAGCTGAAGTGGGTGGATCACCTGAGGTTGGGAGTTTGAGTCCAATCTAGCCAACATGGTGAAACCCTGTCTTTACTAAAAATATAAAAATTAGCTGGGCATGGTGATACACAACTGTAATCCTACCTATTTGGGAGGCTGAGGCAGGAGAATTGCTTCAACTCATGGGGATGGAAATTGTAGTGAACCGAGATTGCACCACTGCACTCCAGCCTGGGCAAGAAAGCAAGACTCTGTCTCAAAAAAAACACAAACAAATAAAAACACTGCTGTTTGCATATAGAAATGTGATTGATTTTTGGTATTGACTTTGTAATTAATAAACTTGCTAAATTCTCATAATAATTTACCTTTAAATTTAAAATTTTTTTCATAAAGATGATAGTATTAAATATAAATAATGAGAATTTTATTTCTTTCCAAGCCTTTTTCTTCCCTTACATTGGCTAGTTCTTCAGTAGAAAAATGGAGAGACATGTGTACATACACATGTGTGTACGTATATTTGCACTTATAATGGATCTGTAACTATTTCTGTATCTGTCTGTGTACATTATTACACAACTGTGGGTTCTAACTAATACCCTACACCTCGGGGTTTTTTCTAGCTTTCTCTTTTGCTTGTTTTCAGATATCTTCTCTGGCATTGAGAAATTTGGCTCCCTTCTTCTATATTGTAATTATTTATTTGCTCAATCAATTAACTTGCTTGCTTGCTCAATTTAAGCAATCGATCAACTACTCTGGCTTCTTTATCTACACACCAATTCTGTGTGCCTGACCCACCAACCACATTTTCACCCTCTGTGTCTGTGTTCTCCATGGCTCCTCACTCACCCCTCTGTGTCCTCAACTGCCAGGCCCGCTAGCCCATGTTTCTGTGTGGTTTCTCAGCCACTGACCCCATCATTCCATATCTTCGGCCATTCAGCCTGTTGATCTGTACCTCCATTAAATTCCCTACTATTCTGTGTCCCCAGTCACCAGCCTCCTGGTCCATATTTCTAATACAGCTTCCCAAGCCCCCTCACTTCCCAGTATCCATGACCTCTGGACCCTGTAACCCGCCATGCCTCTATGCAGCTCCCCAGCCTTACTGGCACCTCCATGCAGCTCTATCTACTGCCCACCTCTCCAGCCACCATTTTGACCCCCGTGAACCAGGAATGGAAGGGAAGAGGAGGTCAGTTTTTATTCTTACTCTCATCTGAGTGTACAGCAGAGTTTACCAGAGGCTTCAAAGTGATGAGGTCGTTGCTCTGCCACCTAATGGAATGAGTACTTGTGTTTTATAAGTCTGAAGATTCAGCTTCAGTATGTTCATCAGTTTTGGTTTTTGTATGATATTGAATATTTAGAAATAACCTAAAATCCAAATGATAATTAGAATAAACTATCAATGGAAGAAAAAATGTTGATAACATGTTTTCTTTTTTCTAATTAATTCTGGAATAGTAGAGCCCTTAGAATGCTTTAATGGCCACCTATTGCTTAATTATATGGAACGTAATTAATCTGATCAAGACTATTCTTCCCTTATGTATTATATATAAAGAATGTCAAATAATAACCAATCAGCATAGAACACGCTCAGTAATTTGTAGGTTTGTTCTTTCATCAAAAACATTTATAGCTTTCAGCTTTTAAAAATAGTTGAGCACAGCAAGATAGAGAAGGGGAAAATTGGCCTCTATATTACAGAGGATAACAGATGAACAGGGTTGATTTCATTTTGGGCACTTTGCCCAGGACACTTTTAATAGCATATATAGTCACTCTAGGGATTCTGAATCTGTGGTTATGTCAGGCTTACACATTTATTCTTTAAAAGAAAAATTTGCAGGTTATTAGACTCCAGGTACATTATTATGACTTAAATTTTTATATTTATTTATTTATTTATTTATTTTTGAAGACAGAGTTTCACTCTTGTTGCCCAGGCTGGAGTGCAATGGCACAATCTCAGCTCACTGTAACCTCCGCCTCCTGGGTTCAAGCTATTCTCCTGTCTCAGCCTCCCAAGCAGCTGGGATTACAGGCATGTGCCACCATGCCTGGCTAATTTTTTGTATTTTTAATAGAGTCAGGATTTCTCCATGTTGGTCAGACTGGTCTCGAACTCCCAACCTCAGATGATCCACCCGCCTTGGCTTCCCAAAGGGCTGGGATTACAGGCATGAGCCACTGCACCCAGCTTAAATTTTTCGTGGTTTTTTTTTTTTTTTTTTTTTTGAGACGGAGTTTCGCTCTTGTTACCCAGGCTGGAGTGCAATGGCGTGATCTCGGCTCACTGCAACCTCCGCCTCCTGGGTTCAGGCAATTCTCCTGCCTCAGCCTCCTGAGTAGCTGGGATTACAGGCACGTGCCACCATGCCCAGCTAATTTTTTGTATTTTTAGTAGAGACGGGGTTTCACCATGTTGACCAGGATGGTCTCGATCTCTCGACCTCGTGATCCACCCGCCTCGGCCTCCCAAAGTGCTGGGATTACAGGCTTGAGCCACTGCGCCCGGCCAAATTTTTCGTTTAAAAACTTCTTTAAAAAAGAAGTTTCTGTAATGCAATCATTGAAAATTTGTGGTGGGAAGGCTGCATTCCTTAGTATTAAAACCAACTTAATCATGTATAGAAAAATATTTTGAACTTTATTCTTCCAAACCACAGTGTGTTCTTCAGTTCTTTCAAAGTTTTGTTTGTTTGCTTTTTGTGAGACAGAATCTCACTCTGTTGCCCAGGCTGGAGTGCAGTGGCGCAGTCTCTGCTCACTGCAACCTCTGCCTCTTGGATTCAAGCGATTCTTATGCCTTAGCCTCCTGAGTAGCTGGGATTACAGGCACGCAGCACCACGCCTGGCTAATTTTTTGTATTTTTAGTAGAGATGGGATTTCACCATGTTGCCTAGGCTGGCCTCAAACTCCTGAGCTCAGGCAATCTGCCCCACCACAACCTCTCAAAGTGCTAGGATTACAGGCATTAGCCACTAGTGGTGCCTGACCAGTTCTTTCAAAGTTTAAGTCACATTTTAAAAGATGTCTAAACTAGGAATTGGAAGTTTATTTTTATGTGAAGAATTTTTAATCTTAGTATTTTAAAGGAATTTTTGTATACTCAGGAATCAAGTATTTTAGAAAAAAAATTTTCAAAATGCTATACTTTCTATTTTACTACTTTATCATTTAGAATTATTGATATTAGAATTTGCTCTAAAGTTGGAAGGAAAGGCTGGGCTCAGTGGCTCATGCCTATAACCCTAGCACTTTGAGAGGCCAAGACAGGCAAATCACCTGAGGTCAGGAGTTCAAGACCAGCCTGGCCAATATGGTGAAACTCTGTCTCTACTAAAAATACAAAAATTAGCTGGGCATGGTGGCACGTGCCTATAATCCCAGCTACTCAGGATGCTGAGGCAGGAGAATTGCTGGAACCTGGGAGGCAGTAGGTGCAGTGAGCCAAGATTTCGTTGCTGCACTCCAGCCTGGGTGACAGAGGGAGACTATCTCAAAGAAAAATTTTAAAATGGAAGGGCAGGGCACAGTGGCTTACGCTGTAATCCCCACACTTTGGGAGCTTAAGGCAGGCGGATCACAAGGTCAGAGGTTCAAACCAGCCTGGCCAACATGGTGAAACCCAATCTCTACTAAAAATACAAAAATTAGGCAGGTGTGGTGGCTCATGCCTGTAATCCCAGCTACTAAGGAGGCTGAGGCAGGAGAATCGTTTGAACCCGGGAAGTGGAGGTTGCAGTGAGCCAAGATTGCACCACTGCACTCCAGCCTGGGCAACAGAACGAGACTCCATCTCAAAAAAAAAAAAAAATTGGAAGGAAAAATGCCAATATGGGCCTAGCACAGTGGCTCACGCACTTTGGAAGGCCAAGGTGGGTGGATCATCTGAGGTTAGGAGTTCGAGACCAGCCTGGCCAACATGGTGAAACCCCATCTCTACTAAAAATACAAAAATTAGCCTGATGTGGTGGCAGGTACCTATAAACCCAGCTACTTGAGAGGCTGAGGCAGTAGAATCTCTTGAACCCAGGAGGTGGAGGTTGCAATGAGTGGAGATTGTGCCACTGCACTCCAGCCTTTGTGACAAGGGCAAGACTCCATCTCAAAAAAAAAAAAGAAAAGAAAAGCTGGGCAGAGTGACGTGTGCCTGTAGTCCCAGCTACTCAGGAGGCTGAGGCTAAAGGATCGCTTGAGTCCATGAGTTTTGGGCTATAGTGTGCTATGCCAATGGGGTGTTGACTCTAAGTTCAGCATCAATATGGTGACCTCCCAGGAGCGGAGGACCACCAGGTTGCCTAAGGAGGGGTGAACCAGCCCAGGTCAGAAATGGAGCAGGTCAGAACTTCCATGCTGATCAGTAGTGGGATCGCGCCTGTGAATAGCCACTGCACTCCAGCCTGGGCAACATAGCAAGACCCTGTCTCTAAAAAAAAAAAAAAGAAAGAAAAGAAGAATACCAATATGATAATAGAGCTTGTGTTGGATTAACAGCTTTGAGTGAATTTTTCCTTTTTTCTGTTTTCCAAAATTTCAGCAATATGTTCATTACTTTTATCATTTATAAAATTATTTATTAGCTATCCCCCAAAATTAGCGTTAAGATGCACTGGGCATAAAAAGGCTAAGATTCTTAAAGAATTATCTCACATTAGGTAATATGGAAACTTCCCTTTGTTGTGGAGTGATATGTTTAAATATGGTAGGCCACGTTCTTACTATAGACATTTTCTTTGTAATGTAATAAAAGACTATTAGAGCAGAGAAAATTATTTTATGGTTTTGATATAGGGTCTCACTTTGTCACCCAGGCCAGAGTAAAGTGGTGTGATTATAGCTCACTGCAGCCTTGACCTCCTGGGTTCAAGTGTTCCTCTCAAGTAGCTGGGACCACAGGCACATGCCACCACATCCTGCTAATTTTTTGATTTTTTTTGTAGAGATCTAGTCTCGCCATGTTGCCTAGGCTGATCTTGAATTCCTAGACTCAAGCAGTCTCCCACCTCAGCCTCCCAAAGTGCTGGGATTATAGGCATGAGCTACCTTGCCCAGACACAATTTTTTATATAGTATAAAAATCTGATAATTATTAGTACTCTTATTTAAAATCTATATGAGGAAGTGATTTTTTTAAGTATTATGTTCTGTTTCAGAAATAGAAATTTCTGACATTTGCTTCTGGAGTTTGCTTCTCACATTGAGGAATACTGTACAGTCATGCATTGCTTAATGACAAGGATACATTTAGAGAAATGCATTGTTAGGCAGTTTTGCTGTTGTGTGAACATGATACAGCCTACCACACAACTAGGCTGTGTGCCATAGCCTATTGCTCCTAGGCTTCAAACCTGTGCAGCATGTTACTATACTAAATACTGTAGGCAACTGAAACAGAGTGGTAGGTATTTGTGTATCTAAACGTATCTAAAACTAGAAAAGGTACAGTAAAAGTATCTTGTTACAGGCTGGGCACAGTGGCTGATGCCTGTAATCCCAGCACTTTGGAAAGCAGAGGTGGGTGGATTACTTGAGGCCAAGAGTTCAAGACCAGCCTGGCCAACATGGTGAAACCCCATCTCTACTAAAATTACAAAAATTAGTCAGACATGGTGGCAGGTGTTCATAATCCCAGATACTCAGGAAGCTGAGATAGGAGAATTGCTTGAACCTGGGAGGTGGACATTGCAGTGAGCCAAGATCATGCCATTGCATTTCTGCCTCGGCGACAGAGTGAGACTCTTATCTCAAAAAATATATATACATGGTATTGTAATCTTATAAGACCGCCATCGGATATGCAGTCCGGCATTGACCAAGACATTGTTATACAGCACATGATTATACTTTCACCTTGAGCCTGCAGCACAGGACCTTCGCATATGCTGTTCCCTCCTCCTAGAATGCAGTTCCTTGCCTCTTCTTTCTTTCTCTAACACACTCCTACTTCTTCGGTCTTGGCTTATATATACTTTATTCCAAGAAGCTTGCCATATCCCACCTCTTCTACTTCCCAACCCCCGCATTTCTGTCTTCATCCCTACCCAGGTTAAACTCCTATTACTTAATTGCAGGGCCTATTCAGTTCTTGTAGTGTTTGCCATCATTTTAAACTTCAGTTCAGTATTTGTTTTCCCCACTATTCCTTAAGCTTGATGAGGACAGGACCTGTGAGTGTCTTGTTCTAAGCAACTCTATACATTGTATCCTCTGTGTCTGGCACAGTGCCTAAAACATAATTGATAACAAATAATGCTTACCAAATTAATTCCTTTGTTTGTTTGCTTGTTTATTGAGACTGAGTCTCACTCTGTTGTCCAGGCTGTGGTGCAGTGGTATGATCTCAGCCCACTGTAACCTCTGCCTCTGGATTCAAGCGATTCTCCTGCCTCAGCCTCCTGAGTAGCTGGGATTACAGGTGAGCACTATCACACTTGGCTAATTTTTGTATTGTTAGTAGAGACGGGGTTTCACCATGTTGGCCAGGCTGGTTTCGAACTCCTGACCTCAAGTGATCCAACCGCCTGGGTCTTCCAAAGTTCAGGGATAACAGGCATGAGCCACCACACCCAGTCTTGAATTCCTTTAAATATTATGCTTACTTTGTTTGCTCCTCCAAACTCTAGTTGGTATTACCTAATAATGGGGTCTTTCCACTAGAGTTATAACTTTTTTTCATTATTAGTTATAATTTTGATATCATGAGTAGATAAATAGATAAATTAGGTAACTATGAGTTTTCACTAACTTGGGATATTCTTAGCTTTTTAACATTTGGGATGGGTACCATTTCAGTGTCTCAGATGCTTGACAGCAATATATAGTCACAGTACATTTCTTAAGTGATAAATAGTAGCTGCAAACGTTGATGGTTCTGTTTGGCTATATTAATCCCAGCAGTTCAATGGACTGCTACCAAAATAGTACAGTACATGAGATATGTCATGATAAAACTACAGCCAGAATTGTGGTCATTATTTCCTACTCTTTCTTCTTCTTTTTAAACCTTTTTAATTTTATAAAGTTGTGTTTCTGTTTTCCTAATCCTTATTTGTAAAGTCTAAAATGAATAGCTTTTATATAAGGATTTAGAATGTTTAAAGCTAGGCACAGTGACTCATGCCTGTAATCTAGCACTTTGGGAGGGCAAGGAGGGTGGATCACTGGAGCCCAGGAGTTCAAAACCAGCCTGGGAAACATAGTGAAACTCTATCTTTACAAAAATGCAAAAATTAGCCTGGCACCACCTGTGGTCCTCCTATTCAGGAGGCTGAGGCAGGAGAATTGCTTGAGCCCAGGAGGTCAGGACTGCAATGAGCCATGATTGCACCACTGCACTCCAGCCTGGGCAACAGAGCAAAACCTTATCTTTATATATACATATATATATATATGCATATTTTATATGTATACATATACATATACACAATATATACATATAAGATATATATAATATATACATATATTTAGATGTGTCAAAAAATTAAAAACACAAAACATTTTAATTCAGCTATTAGTCTTTACAAGTTTCTAATAAAACTAAGTTACTATATACGTGTGACACATGTGAAGTAGAGGAGACAATTTTTTTTTCTTTTCTTTTTTTTTAAATTATTTATTTATTTTTTTACACTTTTTTTTAATTGCATTTTAGGTTTTGGGGTACATGTGAAGAACATGCAAGATTGTTGCATAGGTACACACATGGCAGTGTGGTTTTCTGCCTTCCGTCCCCTCGCCTGTATCTTGTCATTTCTCCCCATGCTATCTCTTCCCACCTCCCCCGTCCCTCCCCCATTTCCCCCCAACGAACCCTAGTGTGTAGTGCTCCCCTCCCTGTGTTCATTTGTTCTCATTGTTCAACACCCGCCTATGAGTGAGAATATGCGGTGTTTGATTTTCTGCTCTTGTGTCAGTTTGCTGAGAATGATGGTTTCCAGGTTCATCCATGTCCCTACAAAGGACACGAACTCATCGTTTTTGATGGCTGCGTAATATTCCATGGTATATATGTACCACATTTTCCCTATCCAGACTATCATCGTTGGGCATTTGGGTTGGTTCCAGGTCTTTGCTATTGTAAACAGTGCTGCAGTGAACATTCGTGTGCACGTGTCCTTATAGTAGAACGATTTATAATCCTTTGGATATATACCCAGTAATGGGATTGCTGGGTCGAATGGGATTTCTATTTTTAGGTCATTGAGGAATTGCCACACTGTCTTCCACAATGGTTGAATTAATTTACATTCCCACCAACATTTCTCCACATCCTCTCCAGCATCTGTTGTTTCCAGATTTTTTAATGATCGCCATTCTAACTGGTGTGAGATGGTATCTCAATGTGGTTTTGATTTGCATTTCTCTAATAACCAATGATGATGAGCATTTTTTCATATGTTTGTTGGCCTCCTGTATGTCTTCTTTTGTAAAGTATCTGTTCATATCCTTCACCCATTTTTGAATGGGCTTGTTTGTTTTTTTCTTGTAGATCTGTTTTAGTTCTTTGTAAATTCTGGATAATCAGCCCCTTGTCAGATGGATAGGCTGCAAAAATTTTTTCCCATTCTTTTGTTTGCCGATTCACTCTGCTGACTGTTTCTTTTGCCGTGCAGAAGCTGTGGAGTTTGATTAGGTCCCATTTGTCTATTTTGGCTTTTGTTGCCATTGCTTTTGGCGTTTTGGTCATGAAGTCCTTGCCTACGCCTATGTCCTGAATGGTTTTGCCTAGATTTTCTTCTAGGGTTTTTATGGTGTTAGGTCTGATGTTTAAGTCTTTAATCCATCTGGAGTTAATTTTGCTGTAAGGTGTCAGGAAGGGATCCTGTTTCTGCTTTCTGCACATGGCTAGCCCGTTTTCCCAACACCATTTATTAAACAGGGAATCCTTTCCCCATTGCTTGTTTTTGTCAGGTTTGTCGAAGATCAGATGGTTGTGGGTATGTTGTATTTCCTGTGAGGCCTCTGTTCTGTTCCATTGGTCTATATCTCTGTTTTGGTACCAGTACCATGCTGTTTTGATTACTGTAGCCTTGTAGTATAGTTTGAAGTCCAGTAGTGTGATGCCTCCTGCTTTGTTCTTTTTGCTTAGAATTGACTTGGCTATGCGGGCTCTCTTTTGGTTCCATATGAAGTTTAAGGTGTTTTTTTTCAGTTCTGTGAAGAAGGTCATTGGTAGCTTGATGGGAATAGCGTTGAATCTGTAAATTACTTTGGGCAGTATGGCCATTTTCACGATGTTGATTCTTCCTAACCATGAACATGGAATGTTTGTCCACCTGTTTGTGTCCTCTCTAATTTCGTTGAGCAATGGCTTGTACTTCTCCTTGAAGAGGTCCTTTACGTTCCTTGTTAGTTGTATTCCTAGGTATTTTATTCTCTTTGTAGCAATTGTGAATGGCAGTTGGTTCTTGATTTGGCTCTCTTTAAGTCTGTTACTGGTGTATAGGAATGCTTGTGATTTTTGCACGTTGATTTTGTATCCTGAGACTTTGCTGAAGTTGTTTTTCAGTTTCAGGAGATTTTGGGCTGAGATGATGGGGTCTTCTAGATATACAATCATGTCATCTGCAAATAGAGACAATTTTATTTCCTCCTTTCCAATTTGAATACCCTTTATTTCTTTTTCTTGCCTGATTGCTCTGGCTAGAACTTCCAGTACTATATTGAATAGGAGTGGTGAGAGAGGGCATCCTTGTCTAGTGCCAGATTTCAAAGGGAATGCTTCCAGTTTTTGCCCATTCAGTATGATATTGGCTCTTGGTTTGTCGTAAATAGCTTTTATTGTTTTGAGATACGTTCCGTCAGTACCTAGTTTATTGAGGGTTTTTAGCATAAAGGGCTGTTGAATTTTGTCAAAAGCCTTCTCTGCATCAATTGAGATAATCTTGTGGTTTTTGTCTTTGGTTCTGTTTATGTGGTGAATTACGTTTATGGACTTGCGTATGTTGAACCAGCCTTGCATCCCTGGGATGAATCCTACTTGATCATGGTGGATGAACTTTTTGATATGCTGTTGCAATTGGTTTGCCAGTATTTTATTGAAGATTTTTGCATCTATGTTCATCATGGATATTGGCCTGAAATTTTCTTTTCTTGTTAAGTCTCTGCCGGGTTTTGGTATCAGGATGATGTTTGTCTCATAAAATGATTTGGGAAGGATTCCCTCTTTTTGGATTGTCTGGAATAGTTTCAGAAGGAATGGTACCAACTCCTCTTTGTATGTCTGGTAGAATTCAGCTGTGAACCCATCTGGACCTGGGCTTTTTTTGGGTGATAGGCTCTTTATTGCTGCCTCGACTTCAGACTTTGTTATTGGTCTATTCAGGCTTTCGGCTTCTTTCGGGTTTAGGCTTGGGAGGATGCAGGTGTCCAGGAATTTATCCATTTCTTCCAGGTTTACTAGTTTACGTGAAGAGTTGTTTGTAATAATCTCTGATGATGGTTTGGATTTCTGTGGAATCTGTGGTGATATCCCCTTTATCGTTTTTTATTGCATCAGTTTGGTTATTCTCTCTTTTCTTTTTTATTAATCAGGCTAGTGGTCTGTCTATTTTGTTGATCTTTTCGAAAAACCAGGTCCTGGATTTATTGATTTTTTGAAGAGTTTTTTGTGTCTCTATTTCCTTCAGTTCTGCTCTGATCTTAGTTATTTCCTGTCTTCTGCGAGGTTTTGAGTTTTTTTGATCTTGCTCCTCTAGCTCTTTCAATTTTGATGATAGGGTGTCAATTTTAGATCTCGAGGAGACAATTTTTATACATTGAGTTTATACAGATATATGATATTTAGCTACTACTTTTCTACTCATTAGATTACATTTTTTTTTTTACAGTTCAAACGATATGTCAATAAACTTCGAAGCAAGAGTACAGTTTTCAAAAAGAAGCATCAGATAATAGCTGAACTTAAAGCTGAATTCGGTCTTTTGCAGAGGACTGAAGAACTTCTTAAGCAACGTCATGAAAATATTCAACAACAACTGGTAATACGGTATTATCTTGGGCTGCTATAAATACAAATACTAGGAGGTTTATGGGTTACAGCTTTATACTGAGGTCATTGTTTTTACTGGAGAAATCATAAAAGTATTACTTTTCTCTGATTAATTACAGAGATGTCATATAAGTTGATTCATTTATTTTTAATGTTGCAGGAAGCACTGGCTTTTTTGTGTGTGCTAACTTTAGGGTTATTAATAGAAGTTGAATTCCAAGTAGGTTTTTTTCACTTGGTTAGTTAATATGAGTGACTATAAAATATTTTTTTATCATGGCCTGCTAGGCAGAAATTTCTAAGCAACCACTTCCAAGAAGCTTTGGAAAGAAATATCCAGGGAAATGCTATATGGATGTCGGCCTCCAGGCTTATTTCTTATGTTTGTGCCTTGGTTGTCTGAAAAGAGTTAAACCCAAAGTAGTCCAACAGCAAAGTTGTTCTTATTGTGGATGCCAGTTCCTCAGGGTTTTCTTCATTTGGCTTTTTTTTTTTTCTTTCACCAACGGGGAGACTATTACATCTGGGTGCTGGTTTACCAGCTAACAGTAATCTGATAGTGATAAATGAAATGTCAACCAGTTGTGTTTTCTTTTAGCTGGCAATATGAAGTGTCTCATATTGTCTCATGCTGATGAATATTATTTGCTTTTGGGGAACTTAAGATTGAAAATTTATTGTGAATCAACGTAGATTCTAACAGCACTAACTTTAAAACTGATAATAGTAACTGCATTGTTTTTTACGTCAAAATATTTTCTAATTTCCATTGTGATTTCTTTGACCTTTTGGGTTAAAATCAAACATTTGGAGGATTTTCTTATGAATTTCTAGGTTGTTTCCATTGTGACCAGAGAGCACACTATGATTTCAGTCCTGTGAAATTTGTAGTCTTACATTATGGCTCAGTGTTTTGGTAATAATTTCATGTGCAATGAAAAGAATGTATATTCTGCAGTTGTTGTGAATAGTATTTTATGTATGTCAATTCAGTCAGTGTGTTAGTTAGGATATACATATCTTCCATATCCCTGTTGATTTTTTGTCTGCCTGTTCCATCAGTTACTGAAAGAAGTGTGTTAAAAATCTCTAACTATAATTATTGCTTTGCTGCTTTTTTTAGTTCTATCAGTTTTTGCTTTATATATTTTTTTAAGTTGGGTCCCTAGAAGCAGAGCTCAAGAAGGGAACTCTTAGTGCTAGTGATTTATTGAGGGAGTACCCTCAGAAGGAGGGCTGTAAGGGAAGCTCATGAGGCAGCAGAAAAAAGCCAAGCAACAAAGGACATGGTCTCAACTGGAGTTGGCTTCATTCTGATCCCATGATCAACTTTGGAACAAATTGCACCACAGAGTTGATTCTACCTTGATGCAAGGGGGATGGCCTTTTGTACCCCATGGCAGTCAGTCATTTGGCTGTGGTCGAGTGTAACCTTTTAGGTGAGACAGCTCCCATTTGGCTGAAGGCACTCTGGAGAAGGGGATAACTATGAGCTATATAGCAGTCAACACTCATAACAGTTTGCAAATGAGGTCTGAGTGGGGCACCAGCAACATCTACTGCAGTTCACCCCTTGAACTAGTAGGTTCTACTTATTTGCCATGTTAAATTTACTCCACTCAGTTATAGCTTCTATAGGATTCTGGTTGGTCACAATTTCTAGGAAAACTTACAGGAGAAAGATTAGTGTGACAAATGGAAACTCTCCTTTCCACATTTGGTTCCAAGGACATAACTGATACTCAACATCTCCTTCCTTTACTATCCATTCTAGAGTTCCCTCACCTCAGCTAGCACCTCCTCTTGCTTAAATGACTTAATTGGTGGGATGACCTGGTTCCTCATCCTTGAAAAGTGTGAGACTCCAGTAATCATGCCCTTACCAGGCCATGACTGCTGTACTTGCCCATTTATAGTTAAAACTGGGCATGGGAGTGCAAAGATAAGCCCTCATGGATTATCTGAGTCCCAAATGTATTTCTTTCTATCTCTGTTATATAGCAGCATCTATATAGCCTTACGATGTCCTGCTTTCTTTGCCTGCTGGTCTGTTGACATGAGGAGCCCAAGTGACCAGATGGTAGTCAGAACATTAAGTGTCAAGGGCTTCTTAATGTGTCTTCTGATGGAAGCATGCCCACTCTTGCAGCTAGAGCATCTGTACCTACAGAGCCTAAAGTTGTCTGGAAGGGAAGCATAATTCCCTAAAATGGATCATTGGGGATCATGGTTAGTGGTGACACTTATACTTTCATCTCATGGTTCTGAGACCTATGCTTTCTATTGAGAACATAGCACCGTATCATGGGCATTGGTTTAAGGTGTACAGCGTGTCCTAATGGTAGAACTCATTTTCACAGGCCATCAGTTCCAAGCTGGGACTTTGCCTTCGAGACACTGTTCCACTATTCTGTTAGGCCATCAGCTTTCCAGATAGTATAGTATGTGATAAAATTACTGAATTATATGATCATATGAACACCATCATATTTCCTTTGCTGTAAAGTGTGTCCCTTGGTTTGAGGTGATATTATGTGAGATTTCACATGAGTAGACTGAATGCTGTAAAGTAATGCTGACTGAAGTTCAATGGGCAAGAAAGGCAAACTTATACCTAGAATATGGATCAGTCCTATTAAGGATGAAATCTCACCCTTTTCAAGGCAGAAAGGGTCTGATGTTATTAAATTGCCACAAAATAGGGGGTTGGTTTCCTCAAGGGATGGTTCCATACCCAGAGCTCAGGATTGGTCTCTGTTGCTGGCAGGTCAGACGTTTGATGTTGGCAGTAGCTAGATGAGCATTGGTGAGAGAGAGCCCATGCTATTTGGCTCATATGTAACCTCCACCTCTACCAACAAAGCCATTCTGTTTGAGTCCATTTCTAAGCACTGTGTGGGACAGTGACAGAGGCTGGCTGACATCTGCTGGCCAAATCATCCTTTCCACTTGGTTGTTTAGTGCCTCTTCTGCAGTGGACATTCTCTGGTTTCCATGTAATGAAAAGATCTTTATACTTGGTGCCTACTCCCATAGGTTCACCCATATGCCTCTTCCCTAGACCTCCTTGTCCTTGCAGTCTTGCATCTTCCAGGCCCTTAACTGACAAGCTGAGCCATTTGCCACTGCCCAGAGGATACAGGATAATCTGAGGATTCAAGGTTCTCAAGTGGGTCTATCCAGATCCCCCATCCCAGACTCACCACCCTTTTTCTTCTCTGTCAGGGCCCTGACCTTGGCATAGAATATTTGCCTAGGCTAACAATTCAACTTTCTCTGGAGTTTTGCCAATCTTAAAATTAAGTCCTGCACCTGGTTTTCAGCTCCCTCTGCCCTGTTGCCATGGGAAATGAGGATTTCTTTAAAGCCCTTAAGGAGATTCTATAATTTGATCACTTTGCTTTTAATTACAAATTAATAGATTTGAGCCTGTTATTTTATCTCTTCAACCATCAGAGAAGGTTAGTGATAGCCACCCCAATTCCATAGTCCTTATAGTTACTGTTTCTCCTCAAATGTCAAAAACATTACACCATCTAGTGCATCTTTGTATCAGTTCAGATCCTCCAAGAAGCAGACACTGAGATGGGATTACATATACAGAGATTTATTGAAGGAGACATTTATGAAGGATAAAGGGAAGGGAGTAGGAGAAGCAGGGAAAGCCTTCAGGCTCTGATTGAAGTCTGACACCTGTGAAGGGAGAGGGCAAAGGAAGGAAGATTGGGTAGAAATAGCCTCAGACTTCAACACAACTCTGAGCAAGTTTTGGTCATGTTGAAAGGGAGTTCCTGAGTCAGTCACCTATTAGAGGAGTCCCTTGTCAGGCAGGACTGGGCTAACACTAATACTGCTAATATTAGTACTAATAATACTAATACTGTGCTCAGTCATTGGATGAGAGCAGCTCCAGGGAAGCATAGCTTTGGTACAAACATGATGATGGGCCCAGAGGGGCAGCAGCTATGAATGTCAATCAGCTCTGCTCCTCCCAGCCGATTCTCTTGAAAGCAATCTGAGCCATACATTTTTTTGGCCACCACAATCCCCATCCACCTGTATTCTTCCTCCCCAGTTCACCACAAGTGAAAGTCTTTGCAACTGCATTGCTGCAACATGCCTGGGACTATCAGTACTCTACCTGCCACCAGTGATAGAGTCCTTAGTTCCATTCGGCCAGTGAGTGATCACACTCTAGTGCTTATCCCAAAGATTATGATATACACCCTTGACTGATTACAGTCTTCACTAAATTTTTACTTTTGCTGTGTCCTGGGCAATGCAAGAACCTAAAACACTTTAACTTTGTTTGCCTCCTTCCCATATTTAGTGTTATTGTTGATAATATTTTTTTAATTCTAAATACAATTTTCTTGAGAAGGGATATTGTTCTGTTGCCCAGGCTGGAGTGTATTGGATCACAATACACAATCACAGCTCACTGCAGCCTCAATCTCCTGGGCTCAAGTGATTCTCCCACCTCAGCCTCCCAAGTACCTAGGACTACAGGTGTGCACTACCACACCCAGCTAATTTTTTTGTGTGTGTGTGTGTATATATATATATATTTTTTTTTTTTTTTTTTTTTTAGAGATGGAGTCTCACTGTATTGTCCAGGCTGGCCTCAAACTCAGGGACTCAGGCAATCCTTCTACCTTGGCCTCCCTAAGTGCTAGGTGTGAGCCACTGTGCCTGGGCCTAGATATAATTTAAATACGGCATGATATTATATTCAATATTATTCTAGATTATCTACATGTTTACTCTTTTCATTGTTCTTCTTTCCTTCCTTCATCATCACTCTTCTATTGGTTTCTGTCTAATGAGCTCACCTTAAATATTTTCTTTAATTCAGGTCTGCTGAAATCTTCAGTTTTTGTTTTTCTTAAGACACCCGTATTCTACCTTCATTTTGAAGCATATTTTTACTGAATGTTGACTTTTTGGTTGGCAGCTATTTTCTTTCAGCACTTTAAAGATTTAATTCCCATTGTCATCTGGCTTCCATTATTTATTTTGTTACATCAACTGTACATCTTGGTTTTGTTTTTTGTTTTTTGT
This sequence comes from Saimiri boliviensis, assembly GCF_048565385.1. Classification (NCBI taxonomy): domain Eukaryota; kingdom Metazoa; phylum Chordata; class Mammalia; order Primates; family Cebidae; genus Saimiri; species Saimiri boliviensis. The sequence continues at coordinate 23,024,621 of NC_133455.1, read as the reverse complement.
TTAAGGTAGTATGTTATTCTCCAGTTGTTTTTAAGATCTCTCTGTGTTTGGTTGTTCAGTGGTTTTACTATGACTTTTCTAGGTATGATTTTATATTTTATTCACCTGGCTTAGGGTCTGTAAAGTTTCTTGAATATGTGGCTTGATGTCTTTGTTTTTGAAAAGTTCTCAGCCAATATTTATTTATTTATTTATTTATGTCTTTCCTTCCTTCCTTCCTTCCTTCCTTCTCTTCTCTTCCCTCCCCTTCTCTTCCCTCCCAAAGTGCTGGGATTACAGGTGTGAGCCACCACTCCTGGCCTAATTCCGGTCTTGCACATATAGCATCTTGACCTCTCCGTTTAGATATCTAATATGTATTTCAAATTTTTAACATGTCCAAAAATAAACTTCTGATCTGCACCACTTCCTCAAACTGGTCTTCATCTCAACAAATAGAAGCTTCATCTTGTTAGTCTCTCAAGGCAGAAACCTTGAACTCATTCTTTGCCCTTTACTTTCTTTCATATCCCTATATCTAATTTGTCACAATATCTTGTTGGATCTGCCTTCAGAATATATACAGAACCACTTCTCATTACAACTGTCACCACCACCCTGATTCATGCTATCATTTTCTCTGATTTGAACTATTGAGGTGGTCTTCTAATTGGCCTCCCTGCTTCTACCTAGTCTGATCTCACCACAGGTATTAAAGTGATCATTTTAAAATTGCTCTACTCTGAACCCTTCGACAGCCTCCCATCTCATTTTAAATAAGACAAAGCTCTTTCATCAGCTTAAAAATAAGATAATATAATTTATTATCTAAACTAGGATACTTTTTGAGAGTGCAAGGGGACAATAGATGTACACTGAGACCTAGCAAACCAGCTGAGTCCCATGTAATCCCTTCTTTACCCCCACTTTATTCTCACTGTACCTCCTTACTGTTTCTTGAACTGGCTAAGTTTGCTCCCAGATTTTGCACTTGCTGATTCCCTCACTTCCTACAGGGCTTTGCTCAGATGTCATCTTCTCAGGATCACCTTCTCTAACTACCTTGTGGTTATTTTATGTTTATTTATTTGCTTATTTACATATTACTTATCCCACTACTAGTAAGCTCTATGAGGAAAGGGATTTTTTTTTTTTTCCTGTTCTATTCACTGCTGTATATCTGGTGCGGTTCCTAGAACTGTGCTTGGCACATTTAAAGATATAATAAATATTGGATGAGTGAACAAATGCAAGTACAGCTAATCACTTGATAATTCTCATTCATCAAATGTGTATTGAATGTATCCTTCATTTTAGGTTCTGTGCTAAGTACATAACATTATTATAAAGTCTACAATTAGAAATACTTCCTATGCACCTGAAGATACTGTAGGTTTATAATATATATAAAGGCATGTAATTGAATGAAATAATTGAAGTCAATGAAGATTGCCCTTTAGGATTCTAAACTAATTAATTCTATTTACCTTTTTTTGTTATGTATGAAATTTGTATATTTCTTATGGGAACTAGCAAGATTTTGATGCTGTTTTGTGGCCTTTTTGTTTTTTATTTTTAGGAAACTATGGAGGAGAAAAAGGGTGTATCTGGATATAGCTACACCCAAGAAGAGCTAGAAAGAGTATCTGCACTGAAGAGTGAAGTTGATGAAATGAAAGGACGAACATTGGATGACATGTCTGAAATGGTGATTATACTTTTATTTAAATTTTCTTTTATTGTGTAGCTAGAAGGCAGGTGTTTTGTGTTTGTTTTATTTTCTGTGAAACATTCAACTGTTAATTTCTGCACATTATATTATATTCTTTCATTTTTTTCTTTCTTTTTTTTTTTTTTTTTTTTGAGGCAGAGTCTCACTCTATTGCCCAAGCTAGAGTGCAGTGGTGCAAACTTGGCTTACTATAACATCCATCTCTGGGATTCAAGTAATTCTCATGCCTCAGCCTCCCAAGTAGCTGGGACTACAGGTGTGTGCCGCCATTTCTGGCTAATTTTTGTATTTTTAGTAGAGATGGGGCTTCACCATGTTGGCTAGGCTGATCTTGAACTCCCGACCTTGGGTGCTCCACCTGCCTCGCCCTCCCAAAGTGCTAGGATTACAGGCATGAGCCACTGCACCCAGCCTCATATGTCTTTATCAGTCTCTTGAATTTTTTCCGTTCTAGTAAGATTGTTCAAATTCTAATAGTTTATATATTTCCTGTTTTTTTATGTCCAAAAGTTATAGAATATTAAAGAAATATTTAAGAAGGAAAATAAGTTTTCCCAGATTATACCACCGTAATAGAATTATTTCATTTCTGTGTATATTCTTAGTATCTTTCCATTTTTAGGACTGGTATTCAATCAGAATGTACTAGCACACTTTCACCAGGCATTAAAATATTGAAATCTTATCTTACTTGTTGGTAAATGGCTGTTCCAAACCCTCAGAGTACCCACCTCCAGTTGCCTTGTCCACATTGGCCATTCCCCCAGAACCCTCTGGATCTTATCACAATCTAACTCCTAAAAAGGTTAGCATTTAAGACCCTATTCAGGCTGGGCACAGTGGCTCACACCTGTAATCCCAGTATTTTGGGTGGCCAAGGCAGGCAGATCACTTGAGGTCAGGAGTTCAAGACCTGTCTGGCCAACTTGGTGAAACCCCATCTCTACTAAAAATACAAAAATTACCCAGGCATGGTGTCTCATGCCTGTAGTCCCTGCTACTCAGGAGGCTGAGGCATGAGAATCACTTGAACCTGGAAAGCGGAGTTTGCAGTGAGCTGAGACTATGCCACTGCACTTCAGCCTGGGCAACCAAGCAAGACTCTGTCTCACAAAATAAAAAAAAAAAAAAAAAAAAAAGATCCATTCGTCTCTCTGACTGGTATCCATTCTGATGGATTATTACTTAATACTATTTGGACCATACTATAGTATTTTGAATATCACTCCATCTATATTTATGTAATTTTGTATGCCTACATAATTATATATTTTTATATAATACATCAGGATTATAGTTGTATAAGGCAATTTTGTAATTTATTTTATTTATTCAATGTGAAATTATAAAGATTTTCCCATAATGATTTACAGTCTTGAGAACTGACATTTTATTTTTTTATTTTTTTATTTTATTTTATTTTATTTTATTTTATTTTTTGAGACACAGTTTCGCTCTTGTTACCGAGGCTGGAGTGCAATGGCGCGATCTCGGCTCACTGCAACCTCCACCTCCTGGGTTCAGGCAATTCTCCTGTCTCAGCCTCCTGAGTAGCTGGGATTACAGGCACGCGCCACCATGCCCAGCTAATTTTTTGTATTTTTAGTAGAGACGGGGTTTCACCATGTTGACTAGGATGGTCTCGATCTCCTGACCTCGTGATCCACCCGCCTCGGCCTCCCAAAGTGCTGGGATTACAGGCTTGAGCCACCGCGCCCGGCCCGAGAACTGACATTTTAAATGATTAAGTAGTATAGTATTCCACCTTGCTGAGGAATCAGGATTTACTAAAGCACTTCTCTGTTGTTTGGCACTGAAGTAGCTTATAGTTTTTTACTCTTATATTTAACACTGAATTAAATATCTTTATGTATGTAGTATTTTTCTTCTTTTGAATTCTTTTTTTAGTTGTTATATTTTTTGTTTAAATGACAGGTAAAAAAACTGAATTCACTGGTATCTGAAAAGAAGTCAGCTCTTGTCTCAGTTATAAAAGAGCTACGACAGTTGCGTCAGAAATGTCAAGTAAGTGAATTTGATTTTATGATACTTTAGTATTCTATCTTATTCAGATGCTCTAGTTAGACCCCTGACTATTTTACTTGGGTAATATGGAAGACTATTATTATTATCATATTGATTTGATTCTTCAAAAGAGAATTAAAACATGACATACAGACCAGGTGTGGTGGCTTATGCCTCTAATCCCAGCACTTTGGGAGGCTGAGACAGGAGGATGATCACTTGAACCCAGGAATTTGAGACCAGCCTGGGTAATAGCAAGACTTCATCTCTACAGAAAATAAAAAATTAGCTGAACTTGGTGGCATGCACCAAGATACTCCGGAGGCTGAGGTGGGAGAATTGCTTGAGCCCAGAAGGTCAAGATTGCAGTGAGCCATGATTATGCCACGGTACTCCTGTCTCTGCAAAAAAAGAAGAATAAAAAAAAAGACCTACAAAGGTTTTTGTTTAACTTATGCTGCTTATTTAGCCATAAATTATTGAGGGCAAAGGAGAAAGAGAAAAAGCAGTGTGAGCTGAAATCAGCAAATTCAGCCAGAGGAGATTTTTTCCTTTAAAGCATATGCATGTCAGAGCTATAAATATGAAGTCACATTCTTCTGTGTCCAGGTAAAACCTCAGAGTCTGCCCACAAGTAGTGACAAGTTAACTTTATATTAATGAACTTGCTTTGCTGAGAGGCATGGTGCACAGCAAACTATGATAGATTATAAGAAGTGATGAAATGCCATTACTTGGAAGCTAGTTCTAACCACTGCTTTAAAGATAAATTGTCAGAAGATAAATGCACTCCACAAATCCAGATCAGGTGGCATTTGACACTAACAGTTGTTCACTGTTTTTATTACTATTTATTTTTTTAACTTGTTTAACTATATTTAATACTTGAAACTACAAAAATATATTATGACACTTTTAAAGAGCAAGAATACTTAAAAATACTTTATAGTACTTAACTTTAATGGATAACCCTCAACTATTAGGAAATTTTATAGGGAAGTGTTAGTATATTTCCTTTACGTGGTACTTGCAATTTTTTTCTAAATTTGAATATTAACAGCTGTTTGAGTATTAGAGCATCACAACTGTATTAGTCCATTCTTGCATTGCTGTAAAGAAATACCTGAGACTGGGTAATTTCTAAAGAAAAAAGGTTTAATTGGTTCATGGTTCTATAGACTATACAGGAAGCATGATGCAGGCATCTACTAAACCTCTAGGGAGGCCTCAGAAAGCTGACAATCACGGCAGAAGGCAAAGAGGGAGCAGGCATATCACATGGCCAGAGCAGCAAGGGGGTGGAAAGAGGCACTTCACACTTTTAAACAACCAAATCTTGTGAGAACTCACTCGCTATCACAAAAACAGCACCAAGAGAATGGTGCTAAACCATTCATGAGAATTTCACCTTCATGATCCAGTCACCTCCCACCAGGCCCAACCTCCAATATTGGAGGTAATGGTTTGACATGAGATTTAGGCAGGGAGGGACACAGATCCAAACCATATCAACAATGAAAGATGTCTAACTTATATTTATCTAAATCTTTTATAGTACCTAAAATTAGAATAGCATCTTGAAAGTATCATGTTTATTTTCTTAGGAGCAGTTCTGTAAATTCTGTGTATTTAAATGGAATAATTATATATGATTGCTAATATGTAGGAAAAACTGAAATATTCATATTTTATTTTATTCATTTAATTTTTTTAAGTAGAGATGGAGTCTACTGTTGCCCAGGCTAGTCTCAAACTCCTGGGCTCAAGCATTCCTCCCACCTCAGGCTTCCAAAGTTCTGGGATTATAGGAGTGAGCCTCCACACCCAGCCTGTTTATATTTTAGAGTATGCAATCTGATTATTTTTAGTTTCACTGAAATATCTATTATTTATTGATTATGTTTTCATATAAAAGTAAAATCATATTCTTAGCAACAATTAAAACTATATAGAATTATTTAAGGAAAAGAATAAAAGGAAGAGTGAAACTTAAGAGTGAACAAGAGTGAAACTTAAGGAAAAGAATAAAAATTATTTCTTTCAGCACCCCCAGCACATGACTTAACAGCTCCATATGTATTTTCCAGAAATTTTCTGGGAATTAATGAACAGATAATTATTTAGTAACTACCTTAAATTTGTTCTCCACACTTTTTTTCTACTTTGTAAAAACAAAGGCTTTTTTCAGGAGGTGGGAGAACTGAAACCAACCTTAACTGATACCAAAGTCACAATACCTGCTTCCTTTGTTTTTTTGACATTTGCTTGCTGTACCTTTCTTGCCCACTTTATATTTTCCACTTTTAAAAAAGTATTTTGCCGAGGTGGGTGGATCACAAGGTCAAGAGATCGAGACCATCCTGGTCAACATGGTAAACCCTGTTTCTACTAAAAATACAAAAATTAGCTGGGCATGGTGGCACATGCCTGTAGTCCCAGCTGCTTGGGAGGCTAAGGCAGGAGAATTGCTTGAACCCAGGAGGTGGAGGTTGCAGTGAGCTGAGATCGCGCTATTACACTCCAGCCTACGTAACAAGAGTGAAACTCCATCTCAAAAAAAAAAGTATTTTGTTGCTGTTGTGTCCCTTGAATAGATCTTGAATTAGGTTTTACTGTGTGATATCATCTGAAAGGTTTATATTAATAGATAAATTTATATATTTATTATTATACAGAAATATTTGGTTTTGGTGGTATTACTTCATGTTTGACTTTCAATTCTAAAGCCTGTAAAAAAACTCCTTCTCGGCCGGGCGCGGTGGCTCAAGCCTGTAATCCCAGCACTTTGGGAGGCCGAGGCGGGTGGATCACGAGGTCGAGAGATCGAGACCAACCATGGTCAACATGGTGAAACCCTGTCTCTACTAAAAATACAAAAAATTAGCTGGGCATGGTGGTGCGTGCCTGTCATCCCAGCTACTCGGGAGGCTGAGGCAGGAGAATTGCCTGAACCCAGGAGGCGGAGGTTGCGGTGAGCCAAGATCGCGCCATTGCACTCCAGCCTGGGTAACAAGAGCGAAACTCCGTCTCAAAAAAAAAAAAAAAAAAAAAAAAAAACTCCTTCTCCTCCTTTTTCCCCTCCTCACTCATCCCCCTACTTTCCTCCCTTGTGTGTGAGTGTGTGTGCCAGCTTATGGTTTAGTTTTAGCCTTTTAACTCTATTATTCATCATTTATTTCTTTAGATGGCATCTATTAATCCTCACTTTGAGAAGTCATGAAATGGTATATTTTTTGTTCCTCCTCCCTCCCTCTCCTCTCCTCTAGCACCTGATTTTAGTAGATTGTATTGTCTTAGTGTTTGCCGTTAATACTTTGAATGTGCTTATACTATGACTTGTTAGCTTTAAATGATATTCTTTGACATTCCCCCACCCACCCCTAGCAATTAAAAAAATGAGGAAACCAGCTTACTTATTCTACCTTCCACCTCCTTTTCCCTTTCTCCTTCCTGCAGGCTTTGTTGTATCATTTCTGTCTTGTCACTGCATATAACATTTACATTCTCCTTTATTACTCTATGTCTCACTTTGGTTTTCAGCTCTAGACCTGTAATTACTAGATCCAGTGCTCATTAAAAATCCACTGACTGCCCTTTGTCTCACTTCTCTTTTGCTTGCCTAGAACTTGTCTTCCAGTTGAGTCCTCAAAAAAGACTCATAAGAGCAATATTCCCTGATGAGTTATTGTATCTTCTAGTTTATTGCCTAAACATTTCAACAACCGTTTCACTATTAGATCATGCTTTCTTTCCTTTAGGATTTTTTAAATTGTAGCTCCACAGTCTTCTAGGGTTAAATGTAGTTATGGAGAGATCTGAGGCCAATCTAATTTTTTTGGTAACTTGATCTTGAAAAGAATGTCTATTTTCTAGTTGTTCAGTATAGAATTCTCCATGTGTTCATCTAATCAGGCGTATGAAAGTCGTGTTCTAAACTTCCTAGTGAATGGGTAAAATGTTTCGCTGAAACTTTTTCAGATGAAGAGTTGTGTAGATGGATGATGGTAATGGTTGCCCAACATTGCAAATGTGCTTAATGCCAACGAAATTGTACACTTAAAAATTGTTAAAATACCGGCCGGGCGCGGTGGCTCAAGCCTGTAATCCCAGCACTTTGGGAGGCCGAGGCAGGTGGATCACGAGGTCAAGAGATCGAGACCATCCTGGTCAACATGGTGAAACCCCGTCTCTACTAAAAATACAAAAAGTTAGCTGGGCATGGTGGTGCGTGCCTGTAATCCCAGCTACTCAGGAGGCTGAGGCAGGAGAATTGCCTGAACCCAGGAGGCGGAGGTTGCGGTGAGCCGAGACTACGCCATTGCACTCCAGCCTGGGTAACAAGAGCGAAACTCCGTCTCAAAAAAAAAAAAAAAAAAAAAATTGTTAAAATACCAAATTTTGTTATGTGTATTTATTACACCAAAAAACAAAACAGGCCGGGCACGGTGGCTCACACCTGGCAATCCCAGCACTTAGGGAGGCCAAGGCAGTTGGATCACTTGAGATCAGGAGTTTGAGACCAGCCTGGTTAACATGGCAAACGCCATCTCTACCAAAAAATACAAAAATTAGTGAGCTGTAGTGGCACCTGTAGTCCCAGCAACTTGGGAGGCTGAGGTGGCAGAATCGCTTGAACCTGGGACGCAGAGGTTGCATTGAGCCAGATTGCACCCCTGCACTCTATCCTGGGTAACAGAGTGAGACTCCATCTCAAAAAAAGAGAAAACAAAATCTTTCTGATTAAAAAACAAACAAAAACACCAGGGGTAGTGGCACATACTTATCGTCCTAGCTACTCAGGGGACCAAAACAGAAGGATGACTTGAGCCCAGGAGTTCAAGACCAGCCTGGACAACATAGTGAAACCCTGTCTTTAAAAAAAGAAAGAAGAGCCGGGTGTGGTGGCACATGCCTGTAGTCCCAGCTACTCAGGAGGCTGAAGTAGGAGGATCGCTTGAGCCCAGGAGTTCTGGGCTATAGTGTGCTATAACAGTCGAGTGTGCACACTAAGTTCAGCATCAATATGGTGACCTCCCAGGAGTGAGGGGCCACCAGGTTGTCTAAGGAGGGGTGAACCAGCCTAGGTCAGAAACGGAGCAGGTCAAAACTCCCGTGCTGATCAGTAGTGGGATCGTGCCTGTGAATAGCCCCTGCACTCCAGCTTGGGCAACATAGTGAGACCCTGTCTCTTAAAAAAAAAAAGAAAGAAGAAAAAAATGTTGAATTTTATGTTCTGTCTTTATTTTTAAACTTTATTCCTTATTATGGTATAATAAGTAGGCTTTTTGCCTTAGAGTATTATTTTGTCTACTACTAAGTGTATATGCCAGCTTTCTTAGTATTGCTTTTTATTTCTGTTTACTTTCAGCTTCCTATGTCTTTATTTTTGTCTTATATACATCTCATAAATAGCATATAGGGCCAGGCAGCAGTTGCTCGTGCCTGTAATCCTAACACCTTGGGAGGCTAAGGTAGTAGACTCTCTTGAGCCCAGGATTTCAAGACCAGCCTGGGCAACATAGCGAGACTCCATCTCGACAAAAAGTAAAAAAATTAGCTGAGCATGGTAGCACGCACCTATAGTCTTAGCTACTTGGGAGGCTGAGGCAAAAGGATAGCTTGAGCCCAGGAGTTCTAGGTTACAGTGAGCCATGATAGCACCACTGCCTCCAGCCTGGATGACAAAGCAAGACCTGGACCCTAGGTAGATAAGTAGATAGGCAGGTAAGTACTAGGTAGGTAGGTAGGTAGATGTATTTCATGTAGGTTTAGTTTCTTAACATCCAGTTTGAGAATCTGCCTTTTAATTGGTGAGTTTAATCCCATTTATGTTTACTCTGATTTTTGAAGCATTTGAATTTTTTTCTATTTTGTACATCCTATTTACTGTGGCTTTTTTTGTTGCTGTTTATTTTTTCTTTTCTTTTCTTTTTTTACCGTCCATTATACCAATCTTGTTTTCTCTTTTTTCCCTTTTTTCTTTTTATCTTCTATTCCTATATGATTTACTCTTAGGTTTTTATCTCATATATATTCCTCACTTAACAAAGTCTAAAGTTGTTAACATCTCCACAATACAGGAACCTAGAATAATTTAGCACTCTCTCCTATCTTACCTGTGTGTTGTTATCCTCTGGCATTTTATTTCTTTATTTTTACATCTCTAAAAAAGTAGTTGTCATGGTGGTTGTTAGCATTATAATTACAACTTTATATAATCATTTCCTGTTTAGGATTACCTATATATTTAGCACTTTTCACCATCACTACTTATATTTTACTCCTTACTTCTGGACTCAGTTTTCTTTTTCCTGAAATACAATTTCCTCGTTTTGTGTGTGTGCATGTGTGTGTGTTTATGTTTACTGTTCTCAGTGAAGAATCATTATGATAAGGAAACCATCTTTTTTTCCTTCTAAAATAATGGCTTGGTCAGAAAATATATATGTATATATTTTCATTGCTTTCTTTTATTTTGTTGAAGGATCTGCTATCAGTTTATCATTTATTTTTAGGTAATATCTTCCCTGTAACTGGTTTTCATATTTTTATCTTTTTCTTTGGTGTTGTCCAAATTTCACTACCATGTTTTAAGTGTATATTTAGTTTTATTTACTTTTCCAGAATTTGAGTTTTGTGTCTTCCATTAATTTTGGAAAAAGTCTACATAATCCCTTCAGATATTTTCTCTCCCATTTTTTGTGGTCTGTTTTCCAACTACTCATATTAGAGATATGTTAGAGATCTTTATTCTGTTCCCTGTTACTTAATCTCACTTTCATATTTTTGTCTTTCTGTGTTGAATTCTAGATAATTTCTTCAGATCTGTGTTTTAGTTCATTCTTTGATTTCCTTAATGGTGTCTAATATTATGTTTATTCCAGCCACTTAATTTTTAATTTCAATGGCTGTCTTTTTTTCTCTCTCACTTTTTCTTTCTTCTTCTTCTTTTTTTTTTTTTTTTAGACAGAGTCTTGCTCTGTTGCCCAGGCTGGAGTGCAATGGTGCGACTCGGCTCACTGGAACCTCTGTGTCTCTGATTAAAGCCATTCTCCTGCCTCAGGTTCCTGAGTAGCTGGGACCACAGGTATGCGTATCATGCCTGGCTAATTTTTGTATTTTTAGTAGAGACGGGTTTAACCATGTTGGCCAGGCTGGTCTCTAACTCCTGACCTCAAGTGAACTGGCTGCCTCGGCCTCCCAAAGTGCTGGGATTATAGGTGTGAGCTACTGCACCTGGCCTCACTTTTTGTAATCTTTTGTTTTCAGTTTCTCCTTTATAATTTTTATTATTTTGAACATACTTATTTATTTAGCTTATCTCTAGTATCTAAAGTTCATTTAGGTATAGTCCTGTTATTTACGTCTTCTGATTCTCACTCCTAATGAATAGATTTTTCCCTTATATGTTTTATACTTTGGGACTGTGAGCTTTCCATTAACAGAATTTTGTGTCTTGAATCCTGGCAGCCAGGATGGAGGGTGTATCCCTCTAGAGTGGTTTTGCAGTTTTTCTGCCAGGTGTTTTAGAAATATCACAAAGTTGGAGCTAATATTGAGTTAATTTCTCAGCTTGGAAGTTCCTAGACCAAGTAGGTAGGGTAAATTCAAACTCCAAAGCTGCCTAAGGACAGCTGCGATCACTATCACAGCTGCATAGTGATCAATTCGAACATGAGACTTGCAACCAAGAAAGGCTTTTGTCAACTACAGCATCTTGATATCATTGAGAGACCAGCAGCCACCTAAGTACATAGCCTCTGTGACTCCTTTTCCCACTTTGGATGTAACTGTCACCTTTGAGAGCCTTGGATGTCTGTACTTTGATACATAGAAGCCACATCCCCTTTCTGCCAGCAATCTTTTATTCTGTACTGGTGACCCCAATGCGGTCCCACACAACAAAAGCAGCATACACATTACTCATCTATGCTAACTGTCGTATTTCTTTTTTTTTTTTTTTTTTTGAGACGGAGTTTCGCTCTTGTTACCCAGGCTGGAGTGCAATGGCGCGATCTCAGCTCACCGCAACCTCCGCCTCCTGGGCTCAGGCAATTCTCCTGCCTCAGCCTCCTGAGTAGCTGGGATTACAGGTGCGTGCCACCATGCGCAGCTAATTTTTTTGTATTTTTAGTAGAGACGGGGTTTCACCATGTTGACCAGGATGGTCTCGATCTCTCGACCTTGTGATCCACCCGCCTCGGCCTCCCAAAGTGCTGGGATTACAGGCTTGAGCCACCGCGCCCGGCCTAACTGTCGTATTTCTAAGGAAACTGCTGTGTGAAACCATGCAAGGTCATTCTCAGGATGGTGTTAACCCTTTACTCACAGGTTCGCAGGTTGAAAACAACTTAGGATTTACTATGTGGTCCTCAGTTCTAACTTCCCACTTTGCACAGACCTAAGGCTTTTCATCTGCACTGCCTGAACAGTAAAATCACTGTTACCAAGACTGGCCATTCCCAATTCCTTTCACCAAGGGTAGCCATAATGTTATGCTTTGTTTACAGTCCTTTTAATTTTTTTTATTTCTTTGAGAGTTTGGTTCAGCTCTGGATTTGAAAGAATGTTGCTCTGTCTTACCAATCATTTGTAGATGCACCCATGCATCACTTAATGATGAGGATATGTTCTAAGAAATGCATAATTGGGTGATTTCATCATTGTGCAAACACCCTGGGAGGCGGAGATTACGTTGAGCCTCGAGCATGCCATTGCACTCCATCCTGGGCAACAGGAGCAAAACACCATCTCAAACAACAACAATAATAATAATTACACCAGCCTAGATGGTATAGCTTGCTTACATTTGGGCTATATACTAGATAGCCTATTGCTCCTAGGCTACAAACCTGTACAGTATGTGACTATACTGAATACTATAGGCAATTATTACATGATGGTAAGTATTTATATATCTACACCCATCTAAACATAGAAAAGGTACTGTAAAATTATGGTATAAAAGATTTAAAATGAACAAAAAAACAAAACAAAAAAAAGATTTAAAATGGTGTACCTTTATAGGGAACTTACCATGAATGGAGCTTGCCTAACTAGGAGTTTCTCTGGATGAGTCAATGAGTGAGTGGTAAATAAATGTGAAGGTCTAGGACATTACTATGCATTATGATAGACTTTAGAAACACTGTATACTTAGGCTACTCTAAATTTATGTAAAAAGAAATTTTTTTTTTGAGACAGTCTTACCCTGTTGCCCAGGATGGAGTGCAATGGCATGATCTCTGCTGACTGCAACTTGTGCCTCTCAGGTTCAAGCAGTTCTCCTGTCTCAGCCTCCCAAGTAGCTGGGATTACAGGTGAATGCCACTACACCTGGCTAATTTTTGTATTTTTTAGTAGAGTTCAGGTTTCACCATGTTGGCCATGCTGGCCTTGAGCTTCTGACCTCAGGTGATCTGCCTGCCTCGGCATCCCAGAGTGCTGGGATTATAGGTATGAGCTACGACGCCTGGCCAAAATATTTTTTTTAAAAAAATGAAGTTAACTGGTCGGGCACAGTAGCTCATGCCTGTAATCCTAGCACTCTGGGAGGCCGAGGTGGGCAGATCACCTGAGGTCGAGAGTTTGAGACCAGCCTGACCAACATGGAAAAACCTCATCTTTACTGAAAACACAAAATTAGCCAGGGTGGTGGCGGGTGCCTGTAATCCCAGCTACTCAGGAGGCCGAGGCAGGAGAATCACTTGAACCTGAGAGGCAGAGGGTGCGGTGAGCTGAGAGCGTTCCATTGCACTCCAGCCTGGGCAACAAGAGCGAAACTTCATCTCAAAAAATAAAATAAGGCCGGGCGCGGTGGCTCAAGCCTGTAATCCCAGCACTTTGGGAGGCCGAGGCAGGTGGATCACGAGGTCGAGAGATCAAGACCATCCTGGTCAACAAGGTGAAACCCCGTCTCTACTAAAAATACAAAAAATTAGCCTGGCATGGTGGCGCGTGCCTGTAATCCCAGCTACTCAGGAGGCTGAGGTAGGAGAATTGCCTGAACCCAGGAGGCGGAGGTTGCGGTGAGCCGAGATCGCGCCATTGCACTCCAGCCTGGGTAACAAGAGCGAAACTCCATCTCAAAAAAAAAATAAAATAAAATAAAAAAATAAAATAAAATAAAATAAAATAAATCAGCCAGGTGCGGTGGCTCACACCTGTAATCCCAGCACTTTGGGAGGCTGAGGTGGGCGGACGACCTGAGTTCAGGAGTTCAAGACTATCCTGGCCAACATGGTGAAACCCCGTCTCAAAATAAATAAATAAATAAATAAATAAAATAAAATAAAATAAAATAATAAAGTAACCTTAACTTACTGTAGCTTTCTTGGCCAGGCACGGTGGCTCACGCTTATAATCCTAGCACTGGGAGGCCAAGGCAGGCAGATTCACAAGGTCAGGAGTTCAAGACCAGCCAGGCCAACATGGTGAAACCCTGTCTCTACTAAAAACATACAAAAAAATTAGCTGGGTATGGTGGCACATGCCTGTAATCCCAGCTACTCGGGAGGTTGTGGCAGGATAATTGCCTGAACCTGGGAGGTGGAGTTTACAGTAAGCCGAGATGACACTACTGCACTCCAGCCTGGGCGACAGAGCAAGACTCTGTCTTGAAAAAAAAATTTTTTTAATTTTTAAAAAACCTTTCTTTATAAACTTTTAATTAAAAACATATATATATATATATATATATATATATATATATATATATATATATATTTGACTTTTGTGGCTGGGCATGATGGCTCAACCCTATAATCCCAGCACTTTGGGAGGTCCAGGGGGGTAGATAACGAGGTCAGGAAATCAAGACCATCCTGGCTAACACTGTGAAACCCCATCTCTACTAAAAATAGAAAAAATTAGCCAGGCGTGGTGGCACATAGCTGTAGTCCCAGCTACTCAAGAGGCTGAGGCAGGAGAATCACTTGAACCCGGGAGGTGGAGGTTGCAGTGAGCTGAGATCCCGCCACTGCACTCCAGCCTGGGTGACAGAGTGAGACACTGTCTCAAAAAAAAAAAAAAAAAAAAAAAGAATTGACTTTTTTGTAAAACAGCTTCAAATACAAGTTGTATAGTAGTATGAAAATATTTTCTTTCCTTATATCCTTCTTTTATACGTTTTTTCTATTTAAAAAACATTTTTGCCAGGTGCAATGGCTTATGCCTGTAATCCCAGCACTTTGGGAGACCAAGATGGGAGGATTACTTGAAGTTAGGAGTTTGATACCACCCAACATGGTGAAACTTTGTCTCTACTAAAAATACAAAATTATCTGGGCATGGTGGTGCACATCTATAGTCCCAGCTACTCAGGAGGCTGAGGCAGGAGAATTGCTTGAAACCGGGAGGCAGAGGTTGTATGTAGTGAGCAGAGATCCCATCATTGCACTTCAACCTGGTTGACAAGAGCAAAACTCTGTCTCCAAAAAAAAAAGTTAAAAAAAGGTCTTTTTTTTTTTTTTTTTGAGACAGGGTGTTACTCACCCAGGCTGAGTGCAGTGGTGACATCATGGCTCACAGAAGCCTCACCCTCCTGGTCTCAAGCAGCTCTCTCACCTCAGCCTAAGGAGTAGCTGGGACCACAGGTACATACCACCAAGCCTGGCTAATTTGTATTTATTTATCTATTTTGTAGGGGTGGGGTCTTGCTCTGTTGCCTATGCTTGTCTCGAACTCCTAGGCTCAAGTGATCCACCTGCCTTGGCCTCCCACAGTGCTGGAATTACCGGAGTGAGGCACTGCACCAAGTCTTTTTTCACTTTTTAAACTTATTTTTAAAAAACTAAGACATAAACACACACTTAGGCCTACACAGTATCAGGATAATCAGTATCGCTGTCTTCCACCTTGAAACATCTTGTCCCACTGAAATGTCTTCAAGAGCAATAACATACATGGAGCTGTCATCTCCTATTACAATACCTTCTTCTGAATGCCTCCTGAAGGACTTGCCTGAGGCTGTTTTACAGTTTACTTTTTATAAGTAAAAGCAGTACACTCTAAAATAACAATAAAAAGTATAGTATAGTAAATACATAAGCCAGTAACGGTAGTGGTTTATTATCATCGTCAAATATTATATACAGTACATAATTGTATTGCTGTACTTCTGTGCAATTGACAGATTGGTTTACACCAGCATCAGCACAAACACATGAGTAATTAGTTGCACTATGGCTTTATGATGCCTATGATATCACTAAAGTGATAGGAATTATTCAGCTCCGTTGTAATTATATGGAACTGCCATCATATATGTGGTCCATTGTTGACTGAACCATCATGCCATGCATGACTGTACTTTCAGTGTTTCTAGGTGATTGTAGCAGATTTTCAAATTATCTCATTAAAAATATTACATTAGAAGAAACTTTGAAACACTTAAAATTTAAATTTCCTGCCCACCCACTCCTGATAAAGAAACTACTTAAACAATCTGAACTCAAATTCTGACACCACCTTTTTTTAGCAGTATAATCTTTGGCAAGGTACTTGGCCTCCCTGAACTTTCTCCAAGCATTATATGGTGGTATTATGAGATTTAGTTGTTGTTAGTGGTACATTTTAAACACCCTAGAATGCTTTATGAAGTTCTTCTAATTAAACCCCTGCGTACGTCTTCAGCCTCCTCTCACCATTTCCCAGAAATAAACCAGCATAGGCCAGGCGTGGTGGCTCATGCTTGTAATCCCAGCACTTTGGGAGGCCAAGGCGGGTGGATCACCTGAGGTCAGGAGTTAAAGACCAGCCTGACCAACGTAGTGAAACCCCATCTCTACTAAAAATACAGGAATTAGCCAGGTGTGATGACACATGCCTGTAATCCCAGCTACTTGGGAGTCTGAAGCCGGAGAATCACTTGAACATGGGAGACAGAGGTTGCAGTGAGCCAAGATTGCGCCATTGCACTCTAGCCTGGGCAATAGAGTGAGAATCCATCTCAAAATAAATAAACAAATAAACCAGCATA
Source organism: Saimiri boliviensis (assembly GCF_048565385.1). Lineage (NCBI taxonomy): Eukaryota > Metazoa > Chordata > Mammalia > Primates > Cebidae > Saimiri > Saimiri boliviensis. The sequence goes on along the minus strand of NC_133455.1, from coordinate 23,007,906 downwards.
ATAAACTACTTGTAAGTTTCTTAATTATTCTTATTCTCTGTAGCTTCCAATCCTTTATACATAGTGTCCCTTTTTTTAAATACTCTCTTCCCCTTGTTTATTTTCCACCTAAATGTTCTTACTAATCCTCTGTGATTAGCTTAGATATCAGTTTCTCCAGGAAGTTGTCCCCACTGATCTCCAAGCCTGCATTAGGTTCCTGGGAGTCCTTCTGTAACACCTTGTGTGTTCCTATCATAGCTCTCAGCAGCCTGTTTACTTGTCTGAACGTTACTTGAGAGGAAGAATTTTTGGCTGTTTTATTCACTGTTGTCTCCCCAGCTCCAGCTCCTAACAAAGAACCTGGCACACAGCTCAATACATGGTAGCTATTATTCTTATCAGCACCCTCATCTATCATAATTCTCAAATGTCTGGTTGTTGTATAAATAACTCTTAAGTATGCCAAGAAGCTTAGAGTTAAATTACAAGACTGACAAGGGCATGCATTGTTTCAGAGCCGTGTTTGGGGCCTTTATTTTTCACTTATTCAATCATTTGCCCTTTTTCTACCAGGAACTAACCCAGGAGTGTGATGAAAAGAAATCCCAGTATGATAGCTGTGCAGCAGGCCTCGAAAGCAATCGGTCCAAATTAGAACAGGTAAGAAGAGAATTTTTATTTTAACAATTTAGCAAAAACTACCCATGTGTACACCTGTAGTCCCAGCTACTCAGGAGGCTGAAACAGGAGGATCGCTTGAGCCCACAAGTTTGAGGCTACGGTGAGCTATGATCACACAACTGCATTCTAGCCTGGGCAACAGAGCAAGACTCTGTCTCTAAAAAAAAATGTTTTAAATACTGCCCATGTACACACATTTACATTAATGTCAAAAGATTCCCAAATCCTTGTCATCATCTCCCAAGTCTGTCTCCTAAACTCCAGAGATCTTTATTTCTTTAAACTTAATTTGTACACACTGAATTTTCCATCTGTACCACTACCATCAAAGTGCATGTCTCATTATCTGCTGTCTGGCCTCCCACAGTAACATTTTACCTGTTCTCTTGCTTCTACTGTTGCTCTTCTAAGGTTTATTCTTCATAGGGCAGCCTAGGAAACCTGTTTAAAATTTTTGCCACCCTTCACTGGCTTCCTGTCGCACTTAAAATAAAATCTGTCCTCCAAACTATGGTCTGTAAGGCCCCACCTGCCTTATGAACTTACGAGCTTCAGCCACTCCAACCCTCTTCCTGAACTTCAAACAGGCCAAGCTTTTTTCACTTGTGGGATTTTGCATGTGCTCTTCACTCTGCATTATACACTCTGCTCCTAACTCTGCCTTCCTCTCTCCTTTTCATTACTAGGTCTCAGCCTTAGTGTCACCACCTCTCAGAGATCTGTGATCATCACCTGATGTTACCCACTCTCCTTCCCAACCTGGCCCACCCAGTCCCTCTATCACATTCTACTGCTGAATTTCCTTCATAGCACTTATCCCCATCTCACATAACCTTCATTGTGTTTCCTTGTTTATGTTGGTTTCTTCTACTTAAGTGAAAGCAGGGAACATGTCTGTTCACTGCTGTCTCCTTAGCACTTAAGACAGTGCTGGACACACAGTAGGTACTAAATAAATGTATGATTGGGCCAGGCGTAATGGCTCATGCCTGTAATCCCAGCACTTTGAGAGGCCAAGGCGGGAGGATCACTTGAGGCCAGGAGTTCAAGATCAGCCTGACCAACATGGTAAAACCCTATCTCTACTAAAAACACAAAAATTAGCCAGGCATGGTGGCACGTGCGTAGTTCCAGCTCCTCAGGAGGTTGAGGGCATGAGAATCACTTGAACCTGCAAAGAGGAGGTTGCAGTGAGCCAAGATGGCACCACTGCACTCCAGCCTGAGTGACAAAGCGATACTCTGTCTCAAAAAATACAATTGAACTTGCAGGTTAAAGGGTGATATGAATATTCTCTAGAAAAAGATTATTTCCTATTGTGCTAGAATAAACAAAGTTAAAATTACAGAAGAGAAAATGACTCTGGGCCGGGCGCGGTGGCTCAAGCCTGTAATCCCAACACTTTGGGAGGCCGAGGCGGGTGGATCATGAGGTCAAGAGATCAAGACCATCCTGGTCAACATGGTGAAACCCCGTCTCTACTAAAAATGCAAAAAATTAGCTGGGCATGGTGGCGCATGCCTGTAATCCCAGCTACTCAGGAGGCTGAGGCAGGAGAATTGCCTGAACCCAGGAGGCGGAGGTTGCGGTGAGCCGAGATCGCGCCATTGCACTCCAGCCTGGGTAACAGGAGCGGAACTCTGTCTCAAAAAAAAAAAAGAGAAAAGAGAAAATGACTCCGATGGTAGTCTATTGTTGTACATCTAAAGTCATCGCCGCTATATCTGTCTCATTCTTTCGATAATGTCTAAAATTATACATTATAGGAAGTTAGAAGACTCCGTGAAGAATGTCTTCAAGAAGAAAGTAGATACCATTATACAAATTGTATGATTAAGGTAAGACAAAGTAGATCGAAAACGTTTCTGAAGTTTTTTCTATATCAAAGTCTTCCCTAAAACTTAAGTCTTTCTATTTAGAACCTAGAAGTTCAACTTCGTCGTGCTACTGATGAGATGAAGGCATACATCTCTTCTGATCAAGAAGAAAAAAGAAAGGCAATTAGGCAAGTAATTTTGTTGTTTTTATATTGAGATACTTCATATTTTCACCTATGAAAGCTTTATAAATAAGATAGAATTATACAAATTTAGAGTAAGGGAGTAGACACTAATATATTATTTAGTACTAAATCTTGCGAAACATCTAGATATTTCAGCCCTGCTAAGTAGGAATGCATAAGATTTTATTTCTTTTTTGCTTACTTTTTGATTGTGGTAAAATATATGAAACATAAAATTTGCCACTTTACCCTTTTTTTCTTCTTTTTTTGAGACAGAGTCTCCGTCTCTCACCAGGCTGGAGTACAGTGGCATGATCTCGGCTCACTGCAGCGTCCAACTCCCTGGTTCAAGCGATTCTCCCAAGTAGCTGGGACTACAAGTAGCCTCAGCCTCCCAAGTAGCTGGGACTACAGGTGCATGCCACCACACCCAGCTAATTTTGTATTTTTAGTAGAGACGGGGTTTCACCATGTTGGCCAGGATGGTCTCACTCTCCTGACCTTGTGATCCACCCCTCAGCCTCTCAAAGTGCTGGGATTACAGGCGTGAGCCACCATGCCTGGCCTTTTTTTTGCCTTTTTTGAGGTGGAATTTTACTCTTGTTGCCCAGGCTAGAGTGCAATGGCATGATCTTGGCTCCCCACAACCTCCGCCTCCCAGGTTCAAAGACTCTGTCTCAAAAAACAAAAAAGAATCTAAGCAATAGTGTCTTGCAGAATACGAATATTTTTTTCAATGTAATGTGATTCTCCTGCCTCAGCCTCCCGAGTAGCTGAGATTACAGGCATGCACCACCACACCCAGCTAATTTTTTGTATTTTTAGTAGAGACGGGGTTTCTCCATTTTGGTCAGGCTGATCTCAAACTCCCAACCTCAGCTGATCCACCCGCCTTGGCCTCCCAAAGTGCTGGGATTACAGGCGTGAGCCACCATGCCCGGCAAAAGCTCTCTTTTTTGTTTTTGAGGCGTAGTCTTGCTCTGTCACCAGGCTGGAGTGTAGTGGCGTGATCTTGGGTCACCGCAACCTCTGCCTCCCGGGTTTAAGCGATTCTCCTGCCTCAGCCTCCCAAGTAGCTGGCATTACAGGCACCCGCCACCATGCCTGGCTAACTTTGTATTTTCGGTAGAGATGAAATTTCTTCATGTTGGTCAGGCTGGTCTCAAAGTCCCAACCTCAGGAGATCCCCCTGCCTCGGCTTCCCACAGTGCTGGGATTATAGGCGTGAGCCACCTTGCCCAGCCCACTTTACCCATTTTATGTATATATATATAAAATGGGTAAAGTGGGCTGGGCAAGGTGGCTCACGCCTATATATAAATAAATTTATGTATGTGTATATATATATATATATATTTTTTTTTTATTGCACTTTCGGTTCTGGGGTATACTTTACCCATTTTTAAGTGTGCAGTTCATTGGCATTGATTACATTCACAACATTGTACAACCATTGCCACTGTTTGCTTACAAAATTTTTTATTATCCCAAACAAAAATGCTTGTAACCATTAAGCAGTAATTCTTCATTCCCCTTCACGCAGGAATATATGTAATTTCATAATTGCTTTGTCATAAACAGTGAAGTTGGTCTCTTTTTAAAGTCCCATATGGCCTAGACTTTAGTCATCTGCCTGCTAATTGTGCAGTGTGATGACTACATTTTAACTGGAAACTGTGTGATTGCCGTGTGCCAGTCTTCAAAACAAGAAGGATGTATAAATACTGCTTAGTCCCTATATGGTGATTTTTTTGCAATCCCAGCTTGTGGCATACTGCAATAAATCCTGCCTAAAAAAAATACGTTTATAGTTGAATTGCTAGCTGTGATAAAATGCAGCAATTGAACAAGATAGGCTTTCTTTGCCCCTCATCACAATTCAAATGTTAAATGTTTTGCTATTACTATCCAGCAAAAATTCAGATAAAATATAGGACTCACATTTATTCTAAATTGCATTGAGATTTTGAGTGGCATGTACATTAATGTTATAAAAAGAGGCTGGCTGTGGTGGTGGGTGCCTTGTAGTCCCAGCTACTCAGGAGGCTGAGGCATGGGAATCCCTTGAACCCAGGCAGCAGAAGCAGGGGTTGCAGTGAGTCGAGATTATACCACTGCACTCCAGCCTGAGCAACAGAGTGAGACTCTGTCTCAAAAAACAAAAAAGAATCTAAGAAATAGTGTCTTGCAGAATATGAATATTTTTTTTCAATGTAATGTACTAGAATGCAAGCCAGACTGAAAATGTTGTAAAAATAGAGCAGTGTTTTTTCTAAATACTCCAACATATTAAACTAAAAATGTACTTATTCATTTTCTTCCACTGAATGTAAACTTTGTTCATATAACTATATAGCCGCCGGGCATGGTGGCTCATGCCTGTAATCCCAAACACCAGCACTTTGGGAGGCTGAGGTGGGTGGATCACCTGAGATCAGGAGTTCGAGACCATTCTGACCAGCATGGAGAAACCCTATCTCTACTAAAAATGCAAAATTAGCCAGGCATGGTGGCACATGCCTGTAATCCCAGCTACTCAGGGAGCTGAAGCAGGAGAATTGCTTGAACCCCAGGAGGCAGGAGTTGTGGTGAGCCAAGATCGAACCATTGCATTCCAGCCTGGACAACAAGAGCAAAACTCCATCTCAAAAAAACAAAAAACAAACAAAAAAAAAAACTATATGACCACTGATAAGAAATGAGAAAAGTTAAATTTGTTCTTAAAAAATAAAAATTTTTGGAAATTAAATTCTATAGCACCAGGCGCAGTGGCTCACACCTGTAATCCCAGCACTTTGGGAGGCTGAGGCAGGCGGATCATGAGGTAAAGAGATTGAGACCATCCTGGCCAACATGGTGAAACCTTATCTCTACTAAAAATATAAAAATTAGCCAGGCATGGTGGTGTGCACCTGTAGTCCCAGCTACTTGGGAGGTGAGGCAGGAGAATTGCTTGAACTCAAGAGGCGGAAGTTGCAGTGAGCTGAGATCACGCCTCTACACTCCAGCCTGGTGATAAAGTGAGACTCCGTCTCCAAAAATAAAAAGTATATTCTTTCTCCTTTCTACAAACCCCTTCAAAACAATGTGTAATTTAAGTAAATGGGTTGCCATTGTTTTGAGGGTAGATTAACCAGAAATAGTATTTAACATTTTAATTCTCTTACTTTCCTATGGAATGTTTTGCTTGCTTTTTTTTTTCCCCCCTTAAATTACTATTTACTTGAAGAACTAACTATAGATGGAGAAAGAGAAAGAATTTGGTAATGGGTTTCATTCTGACTCCAGTAACCTTAACTATATTGCCTAATATATTTTAGATAGATATATTAATTTATAATTTACTTGTATGAGCAATTCATTTGAAGTAAATTGAAAGGAAATCATTATGTTGACTCCCTAGGGAACAGTATACCAAAAATATTGCTGAACAAGAAAACCTTGGAAAGGTAAGAATTATTATTATTTTTTTAAATGTGTCTAACTGATTCAGGCTTTCAGTACTGTACATGGTTTATGACTGTATTTTTTTCAAAAGGTTATAATACAGTTTTTTGGCGGAAATTGTTCATTCTTTTTAAAGATGGAAGACTTCCTTAAGAATTTAGTTTTATAGAAATAAAGGCACAATGGATTTTTGAAAGAAAAAATTATCTGTTTTTAAATCACAAAGAGTTCATGATAATGTTCTGCATTACAGTTTTCACATTATCCTCAGGCTGGTGGCTCATGCCTGTAATCCCAGCACTTTGGGAGGCTGAGGCCAGTGGATCAGTTGAGGTCAGGAGTTCAAGACCAGCCTGGCAAACATTGTAAAACCCCATCTCTATGAAAAATACAAAAATTAGACAGACATGGTGGCAGGCACCAGTAATCTCAGCTACTCAATAGCCTGAGGCAGGAGAATCACTTTAACTAGGGAGGCAAAGGTTGCAGTGAGCCAGTATTGTTCCATTGCACTCCAGCCTGGGTAACAGAGTCAGACTCCATCTCAAAAAAAAAAAAAAAATATTCTCACATATCTCTGTTTATGAGATGGGTATAAATTTATTCATTTGCTTTATTTAATAAACACAAGTTCTTATTATGATCTAGGCACTGGTCTAAGTCCTTTACAAACATTGATTTATTTAATACAAACAGCTCCTACCTGCCAGTTATCTGAGGGTAACTGAAATAGGATTGTATGGTTATTGTTCTTAGTTCTCTGAGCCACTACTAGGAATGGTAGAGAGTAAGTTATGGTCTTGACCATCAGGACTTAAGTGACCAACTGATTAGTTATTCTAGTTGACTTCATAAAGCAATCAGTTTAACAAAGACACCAGCTTTGCATTCATAGAGGGGAAAAAACTATACTTACTAATAATTCAGAGGAAAGATGACCAGTCATCAAGTGGCTTGGCTTCAGTCCTAGGCTTGTGATTCTCAACAAGCCCTCTAATCACTTTAGAGCTCATTTCCTCATATTTAAACTGAAATAGGTAGATGAGAATTTTAAAAATTAAATTACCTAGATGAGTTATAAGATCATCTTCACTGATTTTTAAGTCCGTATTGCATGGTGAAGACTGTGTTTCACTATACACCGTTTTTTTCTTTTCTTTAATTTCCCTATTGAAAACTATGTTTTCTGGCCAGGCAAAGTGGCTCATACCTGCTCGTAATCCCAGCATTTTGGGAGGCTAAGGTGGGAGGATTGTTTGAACCGAGAAGTTCAAGATGAGCCTGAGCAACATGGCAAGACCCCATGTCTACAAAAAATACAAAAATTAGCTGAGGGAGGTGGTATGCACCTGTAGTTGCAGCTACTCAGGAGGCTGAGGTGGGAGGATTGCTTCAGCCTGGGGAGGCCAACACTGCAGTGAGCCAAGATCATGCCATTGCACTCCAGCCAGCTTGGGTGACAGAATGAAAAAAAAAAAAATGTTTCTTACCATCATCATATGAAAAATAATTTAACAATAATTATGTAACATCCAATACCTAGTGTTCAAAATCTTTCTTTAAAAAAAAAAAAAAAAAAAAGAATCTCACTCTGTTACCTAGGCTGGCTGGAGTACAGTGGCATGATCTTGGCTCACTGCAGCCTTGGCCTCCCCAGGCTCAAGTGATCCTCCCACCTCTACCTCCTAAATAGCTGAGACTACAGAAGCATGCCACCATGCCCAGCTAATTTTTGTATTTTTTGTAGAGACAAGGATTCACCATATTGCCCAGGGTCTTCTCAAACTCCTGAGCTCAAATGATCCTACCACTTAGGCTGACCTCAAGTGATCTGCCTGCCTCAGCCTCCCAAAGTGCTGGAATTACATGTATGAGACACCACACTTGGCCTTTGTATTAGGTTTTCCTTTTTTTTTTTTCTTTTTTTGGCAATATATTATATTTTGGCAATATATTAGGCAAGAGTCTCACTCTATCACCCAGGCTAGAGTGAGGTGGTGCAACTTCTGCCTCCCAGGCTCAAGCAATCCTCCCGCCTCAGCATCTCCGGTAGCTGGGACTACAGGAGTGCACTACCATGCCTGGCTAATTTTTTTGTATTTTTTGTAGAGATGGGTTTTGCCATGTTGCCCAGACTGGCCTCAAACTCCTGAGACAAGCAGTCCATCCACCTTGGCCTCCCAAAGTTCTGGGATTGCAGGCACTAGCCACTGTGCCCAACCTTATTAGGTTTTCTAGGTTTGTAGCATCATAGGTAGGGATTGATTAGCTGCATTTTTTTTTAAATATTGAATATGTATGGATGTCTAATTTCATTTTTCAAATATTCTGAAACCTGTAAATTAAATATTTATCAAAACTTGTCCATTCTTAAAATACAAATGAAAAAATAGGGCTTCATTTCAGCCTTTATGCATTAATATAGTTTAGCTATCGGTATAACTCAGTAACTTGGTGATGGCAAAGTGATTCAGTCTTATTTACATTTTCCTGGTTTGAGTCATTATTAAAAACATATGTGTGTCTATCTGTGCTTGAACTTGAGGGATAAATTAGCTCCTAGAAACCTATAAGTAATATTCTAGATAAACTTCAGAAAGCAAATGGTATAGAAAACAATGGAGTAATTGGTAAATAAAGGTGATATGTTCTCTACTTAAAAACAAACAAACAAACAAACAAAAAAAAAACTGGCCAGGTGCGGTGGCTCACACCTGTAACCCCAGCACTTTGGGAGGCCAAGGCGGGCGGATCCCCTGGGGTCAGGAGTTCAAGACCAGCCTGACCAACATGGAGAAACCCCATCTCTACTAAAAATACAAAATTAGCCGTGCATGGTGGCACATTAGCCTGAGACAGGAGAATTGCTTTAACCTGGGAGGCAAAGTTGTGGTGAGCCAAGAGCATGCCATTGCATTCCAGCCTGGGTAACAAGAGTGAAACTCTGTCAAAAAAAAAAAAAAAAATTTGGCCAGGCACAGTGGCTCACGCCTGTAATCCCAGCACTTTGAGAGGCTGAGCCAGGCAGATCACTTGAGGTCAGGAGCTCGAGACCAGTCTGGCCAACATGGCAAAACCTCATCTCTACTAATAATACAAAAATTAGCCACGCATGGTGGCACATGCCTGTGATCCTAGCTACTTGTGAGGCTGAGGCATGAGAATCACCTGAACCCAGGAGGCAGAAGTTGCAGTGAGCCAAGATTGTGCCACTGAACTCCAGCTTGTACAACAGAGTGAAACTATGTCTTAACAACAACCAAAAAAAACAGACTGGGTGCAGTGGCTCATGCCTGTAATCCCAGCACTTTGGGAGGTGAGTGGATCAGCTGAGGTCAAGAATTCGAAACCAGCCTGGCCAACCTGGCAAAACCTCATCTCTACTAAAAATACAAAAAAATTAGCTGGCAGGCACCTGTAATCCCAGCTTCTGGAGAGGCTGAGGCAGGAGAATCACTTGAACCAAGGAGGCAGAGGTTGCAGCACTCCAGCCTGGGTGACAAGAGCAAAACTCTATCTCAAAAAAAAAAAAAAAAAAACCTTTATTATGGAAATTTTCAAAAGTATATTTTAATCAATCCATATATACCCATCATCCAACTCTAATCATTAAACTCATGGCCAGCCATGTTTTATCTATAGTCTCATCCAGTACCTGCCCCCAGTTATTTTTTTTCTAAATTATTTTTAAGCACATCTCAGACTTTTTATTATTTTTGTCTCATCACATTTCAGTATTTATCATAAACAGTCTTTTTGAACATAACCACAGTACCATTATCCTACCAAAAAGAATTTAACAATAATTACATAACATCCAATACCCAGTATTCAAACTTTACCATGGTTTATTTGTTTGAATCAGGATTCTAATAAGAGTCTATACATTACTGTTAGCTTGTATATCTCTTGGTCTCTCTTTCTTTAGGTTACTCCCTCATCATTTTTTCTTAAGATTTATTTGTTGAAAAGAAAAAAAAAAAACTGGTTATTTGTCCTAGTGGTTTTTCAACATTTTAAACTTTGCTGTTGGCGTCAATTAGCATGTTCTTCTGTTCCCAGTATATCCTGTGAATTGGTAGATAGATCTAGAAGCTTGATTAAATATGTTTTGATATTTGGCAAGAATACTTCATAGATGGTGATACATGCTTTTCTCAGGAGACTGTCTTCTTATGATGTAGGCAGCCATTGATAAGCATTTCCTAGATCCATAATTCATTAGAAGTTGCATAGTGTTAACATTCTATCATTCCTTCTTAGTTTATTGGCTGGAATAATTCTATAAAGAGCAACTTCTCCTTATCTACTATTTACTTTCCCTTAGTTACATTAGTATAAGAAAGGTAAAATAACTTCTTGATTCACTTATCTACTGGTTTTCAAAATGATGAGTTGGTTTTTTATCGTCCTTCGAAAGTAATCTTATGACTTTTAGATTGAATATACTTGATGTGTTTCAATCTGCTGCGATTATTAGTCCCATTAGTACTCAAATTTGGCCAGTGGAAGCCTCTTGGAGTCAGCTTTTGAATCCTTTCAAAAAAACCCTAGTAGACTTTGATGACTTCTTTGTTTTCTGGTGTGGCAAAGTGTTCTAATCTCATACTGTACACTTTCTGTCCCGAACCTGAAATCAGCCATTTCTCTAAAGAGTGTTCACCTGTGATTTATTAATAAATGACTATTATATCAGTGAAAATAAATAAAAAATAAAAGGAAGCTTTCTCTAAGCTGATTTCTCCATTTACCAGAAAAATGGTGAATTTTGTGTACCTTGTTTCACTTGTGGGATACATGCCATACTCAAAAAGAAGAATAGAAATAATTTTCATGTTTGAAAGCATGTATTTGAATCAAGTTGTAAACATTCATTTGTATAATACTTTTTTTTTTTTTTTTTTTTTGAGGCGGAGTTTCGCTCTCGTTACCCAGGCTGGAGTGCAATGGCGCGATCTCGGCTCACCGCAACCTCCGCCTCCTGGGTTCAGGCAATTCTCCTGCCTCAGCCTCCTGAGTAGCTGGGATTACAGGCACGCGCCACCATGCCCAGCTAATTTTTTGTATTTTTAGTAGAGACGGGGTTTCACCATGTTGACCAGGATGGTCTCGATCTCTTGACCTCATGATCCACCCACCTCGGCCTCCCAAAGTGCTGGGATAACAGGCATGAGCCACCGCGCCCGGCCCATTTGTATAATACTTTAACTAGAGGTTTTTGGATTTGTAGGATTTATTATGATTGTCAAAATGGATCTTTTTTTTTTTTTTTTTTTTTTTTTTTGAGATAGAGTCTCACTCAGTCACCCAGGCTGGAGTGCAGTGGCATGATCTCCGTTCACTGCAACCTCCACTTACCAGGTTTAAGTGATTCTCATGTATTTTTGGTAGAGATAGGGTTTCTACCTGGTTAGCCAGGCTGGTCTCAAAACCCTGACCTCAGATGATCTGCCCGCCTTAGCTTCCCAAAGTGCTGGGATTACAGGTGTGAGCCTCTATACCCAGCCCAAAATGGACTTTCATCCAAAGATTTCATGTTAAGTAATGTACTTTTTTCATATGAAAACATTTCTCTATTTTTTTTAAAGTATCTGGAAGGATGCTGAACATACAGAAAGATTTCCCAAACCTGAAATCCTTTCAAAAACCCAAACTTAATTGCCAAATCTGATTAAAGATTATTCTTTCCCTCATCCATTGTAATGTTTTCCTGCAGGATCATCGGGAAAAGTGGCAATATAACATCAAGTATATTTAAGCAAGTGAACCAATGACTAGCTCATTCCCCAAATGTCAGTCCATATCATTTAAGACACAAAGCTTCTTAATCCTCAAACTTTAGAGTCAGTCTAAATTTTCAAAGCAAACAGAACGAACCTAGCCATTTAAAGTGATGGTATAGTCTAAGCCAGGCATCCCCAAACTACGGCCCCGTGGGCCGCATGCGGCCCCCTGAGGCCATTTATCTGGCCCCCTGCCGCACTTCAGGAAGGGGCACCTCTTTCATTGGTGGTCAGTGAGAGGAGCACAGTATGTGGCGGCCCTCCAAGGGTCTGAGGAACAGTGAACTGGCCCCCTGTGTAAAAAGTTTGGGGACGCCTGGTCTAAGCCCTCTAAGCCAATATAAACTGGACAACCATAGACCTCCTCAGGCCAACTGAGATTCCCCGCTTCTATACCAACATCTCCTCCTTTAAAGAACAATGAAATCTGTGATTAGTATTTTTTGTACATTGCAACTGTAAACAAAGGTGTGTTAAATGGTAATAAGGTTTAAAATATATTGCATATTAGTATCAGTTGCACTCATAAAGTTAAAGGTTTCAAACACACATGGTTATAAAGCAAATTCAATTTAATATTTCTGACACACGCAGTGCCCACATCCTGTCTTTGGTTCTCTAAATAACTTTTATAGGTTGTTAGGATTTTTTAACAAAGAAATTATTCCAATAATATAAGAAAAGTTACAGGTTAATTTACAATCATGTGCAGAAGTCTGAAAATTCTTGGTCTGCCTTAATGGCCTTTCTAAATACTTTTTAGTTTATGAGGACAAAATATTTGTTTTAAGCGACATTATTGGTAACATAAACTTAAATCGATATGTTAATATGCAAGGTATTGCATCAAAAAAGTTACTGGTTATATTTATATATTTTTAAATTTTGTGTTGTTTTCTATTCCTTTTTGCTGTGAACTTTGCCTTTATTATGCATAGCCAGGTGGGGAGTATTTAAAGAGTGGCTTGAATCTGCTCCTCAGCTTAGTTAATCCTCTTATCTGGGCAAGTATCAGCAACCAGAATTCTCCTTTGTGTCTTAGATCAGCCAGTACATTGACCGTCTGCTAAAAGAGGAAAGGATGAGGATGCTCCTGTGCACGCTGCCTCTGTGTCTCTGCTTTTCTGTCCCTTTTAGTGATTTTCTCACACTTGGTGTCAGTACAGGTATTTCTGACACGCTGCATTTCCTTCCATGTGCACCATTACCTTCTCTACCAAAATGTCAACTGTAGTTGTCTCTAGAGCATGGGATTATGAAGAATTTTTTTTTTTTTGAGATAGAGTCTTGCTCTGTCACCTGGGCTGAAGTGCAATGGCACAATCATGGCTCACTGCAGCCTTGACTTGCCAGGCTCAGGTGGTCCTCTTGCCTCAGCCTCCTGAGTAGCTGAGACCACAGCCATGTGCCACCATACCCAGCTAGTTAAAAAAAAAATTTTATTTTTTGTAGAGACAGGGGTCTCACTTTGTTGCCTAGGCTGGATTCTCTCACTCTTTTTTCTTACCTTGTCACTTGTTGTCTCTGACTTTGTATCTACTCTTGCTTTCAGTCACCCTTCCTCAATCTCCCGTAATATAGAACCAAATTATATTTTTGTAATTTATTGAAGATCTTTTTATCCCTGTTTAAAAGTTTAGAGTCAATGAGTGTAACAGTTTTGGCAAGTAGACCGTCCAAGATGTTAGTAACAAAAACAATTCTGAGAAGTATTTTGGTTTATTTAATAGTGTACTATTTTTATAATCACTGGGCCTTCTCCCTGAAGTATATATGCATACAATTTGATTTATTTGGACATATATAGAGTATACACTGTTTTAAGATATGTAACATTTAATAACAACAATATATATAATACAGCTGGACACAGTGGCTAATGCCTGTAATCCCAGCACTTTGGGAGGCTGAGGCAGACAGATCACGAGATCAAGAGATGGAGACCATCCTGGCCAACATGGTGAAACCCTGTCTCTACTAAAAATAAAAAAATATAAAAAAATTAGCTGGGCATGGTGGCATGTGCTTGTAGTCTCAGCTACTCAGGAGGCTGAGGCAGGAGAATCTCTTGAACTGGAAAGTGAAGACTGCAGTGAGTGGAAATCGCACCACTGCACTCCAGCCTGGCAGTGGAGCAAGACTCCGTCTCAAAAAAAAAAAAAAAAAAAAAAAAAAAAATATATATATATATATATATATATATACACACACACAAATAGATATAACATTTAATAACAAGAATATATAAAATACATGATAATTTATGACTTATTTCAATATGTCATTTGAAAAAATAATTTATCAAGTAAATACTTTTGTTTTCCCCTATTATTAGCCTTGCTTGTTTTTTTTCTTTTGTTGTTTTTGGTTTTTGTTTTTTTAAGAGACAGGATCTCGCTCTGTTGTCCAGACTGGAATGCAGTGGTGAAATCATAGCTCACTGCAGCCTCAAATTCCTGGGCTCAAGTGATCCTTCCACCTCAGTCTCCCAACAAGCTAGGACTACAGGCATGTGCCACTACCATGCCCAGCTATTTTTTTAATTTTAATTTTTGTAGAGACAGGGCATCACTATGTTGCCCAGGCTAGCCTTGAACTTCCAGGCTCAAGCGATCCTCCTGCCTGGGCTTCCCAAAGTGCTGGGATTATAGGCGTGAGCCACCTCGACCAGCCCCCAGCCTGCTATTATTATCCTTAATTTTTTTTTTCTTGAGACGGAATCTCACTCTATTGCCCAGGCTGGAGTGCAGTGGCACAATCTCAGCTCATTGCAACCTCCACCTTCCAGGTTCAAGCAGTTCTCCCACCTCAGCCTTCAGAGTAGCTGGGATTACAGGCACGTGCCACCATGTCTGGCTAATTTTTGTGTTTTGTATTTTTAGTAGAGATGAGGTTTCACTATGTTGGCCAGGCTGGTCTCGAACTACTGACCTCAAGTGATCCGCCCAACTATATAGCATGAGTTCTGTTTTCCACTTGAAACTCCAAGCATACCTGACATATAACAGGTGCTCCATAATTATATCTTGAATAAATAAGAATTAGGTTTTAGTATATAGAATATACTGAGCCTGTTGGTTTCTTGAGAAATTTTTATGTAAATGGAAATTCTAAAACAAAATGTGGACATTTCTCAGGCTTACACTAATAAATGAATTATTTTAAGGCTATCTGAGCTATTATGTTAAAGCTGTCTGAGCTATAATTCTTCTTGAGTAATATGTCATGTACATCCTCCAAGCTTGTTTTCATTGGAGAACTAGGAAGGCAAGCAGTTTGACTTAGTGTCTCATAGTGGCACAGTCTCAGCTCACTGCAACCTCCACCTCCCGGTTCAAGCCATTCTCCTGTCTCAGCCTTCTGAGTAGCAGGGACTATGGGCAGACACCACCATGCCCAGCTAATTTTTGCATTTTTAGTAGGGACAGGGTTTCACATGTTGATCAGGTTGGTCTTGAACTCCTGACCTCAAGTGATCTGCCCACCTCAGCCTCCCAAAGTACACTTGTGAGCCACCATGCTTGGCCTATTAACCTTAATTAGTAACTGAGAAAATGGGGGTCCCAGGAAATTAAGTGCCTTGCTTGCCACTAGAGGAGACAAAACCAGATTAAAACTGAAGACTTGCCAGGCGCGGTGGCTCACGCCTGTAATCCTAGCACTTTGGGAGGCTGAGGTGGGTGGATCACCTGAGGTCAGGAGTTTAAGACCAGCCTGGCCATCATGGTGAAAACCCATCTTTAAAAAAAAAAAAAAAAAACTGAAGACTTCTGACTTTCGAACTCTACATTCCTCTTTTTACACCATGATACTGTTCCACTTTCCTAATTATCTTTTTCTTTCTCTTCCTTTTATAGTTTTATGTTTTTTGTTTTGTTTGGTTTTGGTTTTGGTTGTTTTTTTTTTTTGAGACAGTCTTGCTCTGTCACCCAGGCTAGAGTGCAGTGGCGCTCATGCAACTTCCACCTCCCGGGTTTAAGCAATTCTCCTTCCTCAGCCTCCCAAGTAGCTGGGATTATAGGTGCCTGCCACTGTGCCCAGCTAATTTTTTTATTTTTAGTAGAGACAGGATTTCACCATCTTGGCCAATCTGGTCTCAAACTCTTGACCTCGTGATCCACCTGCCTTGGCTTCCCAAAGTGCTGAGATTACAGGCGTCAGTCAGCCACCGCACCTAGCCAGTTTTGTGTTCTTTTTAACTTCAAGCTGTCCTACATTAGTTAACTTTTTTTTGTTGTTTTTTGGGACAGAGTGTTGCTCTGTCGCTGATGCTGGAGTGCAATGGCGTGATTTCCGCTCACTGCGACTTCTGCCTCCCAGGTTCAAGCGATTCTCCTGCTTCAGCTGTCCAAGTAGCTAGGATTACAGGTGCCCAACACGCCTGGCTAATTTTTGTATTTTTAGTAGAGAAGGGCCATACTGACCAGGCTGGTCTCAGATTCATGATCTCAGGTGATCCACCTGCCTTGGCTTCCCAAAGTGCTGGGATTACAGATGTGAGCCACCGCATCTGGCCTTGGTTAACTTTTATAATCTTAGTTTTGGTACATTAAAGGAGTATGTGGTTTAGCTATTATTTATCAACTGTACAAAATGTACCATATTCCTTTGAGTACAGCAATAGAGGCAAATCCCTGTAACTGAGATTTAATTATTCTTGGTTCTTTTAATGTTAGAAACTTCGGGAAAAACAAAAAGCTGTGAGAGAAAGTCACGGTCCAAATATGAAACAAGCAAAAATGTGGCGTGATTTGGAACAACTAATGGAATGTAAGAAACAGTGCTTTCTGAAACAGCAAAGCCAAACTTCCATTGGTCAGGTAATTCAGGAGGGAGGAGAGGACCGGCTAATACTATGAATTCATGTGTCATCATTTGGGGTTTTAATTGATACCACTAGCTATAAGCATACTCTCATAATGTATTTCTTTTTTGAAACTGATTTGTACAGCATTTTGCTTTCAGATTAGCCATTCTTTATTAAGTTTTCATGGAAAATAATGTTAAGGCAGATTTAGTTTTAATGTTTTTTTCATATGAAAAAGAGGCTTTTATTGTTTTGCTTAGTTTAGACATCAGTGGCGTCTTCTGAATTTTATGAGACAGGAAACTAAGTTTACTATCTGTAAATGTAAGCATATGTCCATTAAGAAACATGTAGTTTTTTAAGAATGTAATAACCTAATGGCTTACTGTTTTTCTTAATCTTTTTTTGAAACTTTAGAAGAATCTTTTAGGAAGTAATATCTCTTGTTTTGAAGAAACATTTATCTGAAGTTCAGCATTTCCTACAGTTTCACTTCAGTTTCTTTTTCTTCTGTAAAATGCAAGAAAATTTAATATTTTGACTAACATGTTTGTTCTGATTGTATAATTTAAAGGCAAATAAACTTGGTACATATTTTGTAGCTATTTAAAAAATGTATAGTTGTGTCAAAATTTATTTTTAAAGTAAGTATTCATATCAAGTATTAAATTGAAGGATTATTATTTATTTTCACCAAAAATCTATTACAGATTTTTTTTTTTTTTTTGACATGGAGTCTCATTCTGTTGCCCAGGCTGGACTCCAGTGTCATGATCTCGGCTCACTGCAACCTTCACTTCCAGGGTTCAAGTGATTCTTC
Organism: Saimiri boliviensis; assembly: GCF_048565385.1. Lineage (NCBI taxonomy): Eukaryota > Metazoa > Chordata > Mammalia > Primates > Cebidae > Saimiri > Saimiri boliviensis. The sequence goes on along the minus strand of NC_133455.1, from coordinate 22,990,384 downwards.
TGCCTCTACCTTTCAGGTAACTGGGATTACAGGCGGCCACCACCACACCTGGCTAATTTTTGTATTTTTAGAAACAGGGTTTTGGCCGGGCATGGTGGCTCAAGCCTGTAATCCCAGCACTTTGGGAGGCCGAGGCGGGTGGATCATGAGGTCAAGAGATCGAGACCATCCTGGTCAACATGGTGAAACCCCGTCTCTACTAAAAATATAAAAAATTAGCTGGGCATGGTGGCGCGTGCCTGTAATCTCAGCTACTCAGGAGGCTGAGGCAGGAGAATTGCCTGAACCCAGGAGGCGGAGGTTGCGGTGAGCCGAGATCGCGCCATTGCACTCCAGCCTGGGTAACAAGAGCGAAACTCTGTCTCAAAAAAAAAAAAAAAAGAAAAGAAAAGAAACAGGATTTTGCCATGTTGACCAAGCTGGTCTTGAACTCCCAACCTCAGCTGATCTGCCCACCTCGGCCTCTCAAAGTCTTGGTATTACAGATGCGAGCCACCCATGCCAGGCCTATTACAGATTTAATAATATAATAATCAGGCTGGGCACAGTGGCTCATGCCTGTAATTCCAGTACTCTGGGAGGCCGAGGCGAGCAGATCATTTGAGACCAGGCTGGGCAACATGACAAAACCTCATCTCTGAAAAAATACAAAAATTAGCCGGTTGTGGTGGCATGCCTGTGTTCCCAGCTATTCAGGAGGCTGGGGCTAGATAATCACTGGAACCTGGGACACAGAGTTTGCAGTGAGCTGAGATCACACCACTGTATTCCAGCCTGGGCAACAGAGCAAGACCCTGTCTCAAAATAAAATAATAATAATAATAATAATAATCTGATAGTTATGGGAACTGTTATTTTATTTTATTTTTGAGACAGTCATGATGGATGTTGCATGGGGAGCCAGCACATCATATGGAAAGAGCAGGAGCAAGAGGTCAGGATCAGGTACCATTCACTTTTAAAGAACCAGATCTTGTGGCCAGGCGCGGTGGCTCAAGCCTGTAGTCCCAGTACTTTGGGAGGCCAACACAAGTGGATCATGAGGTCAGGAGCTCAAGACCAGCCTGGCCAACACAGTGAAACTCCTTCTTTTCTAAAAGTACAAAAATTAGCCAGGCATGGTGGCCCACACCTGTAATCTCAGCTACTTGGGAGGCTAAGGCAGAGAACTGCTTAAACCCAGGAGGCTCCAGCCTGGGCAACAGAGCAAGACTCTGTCAAAAAAAAAAAAAAAAAAAAAAAAAAAAGCAGATCTTATGTAAACTCGGAGCTAGAAATCACTAATCACCATGGGGATGGTACTAAGTTATTCACAAGGGATCCACCTCCATGATCCAGGCACCTCCCCACCAGGCCTCACCTCCATCACTGGAGATTACATTTCAGCATGATATTTAAACATCTGAACCATATCAGATAGGGTCTCTTTTTGTTGCCCAGAACTCCTGACTTCAAGTGATCCTCCCACCTTGGCCTCCCAAAGTACTAAGATTATAGGCATAAGATACCATGCTTGGCTCAAAACCTTTTTTTTTTTTTTTTTTGAGACAGTTTCATTCTTGTTGCCCAAGATGGAGTGCAATGGCGCGATTTCGGCTCACTGCAACCTCCGCTTCCTGGGTTCAAGCATCCTGGGAGCTCAGCCTCCTGAGTAGCTGGGACTTTAGGCATGTGCCATCACGCCCAGCTAATTTTTGTATTTTTAATAGAGATGGGATTTACCATGTTGACGAGGATGGTCTTGATCTCTTGACCTTGTGATCCACCCACCTTGGCCTCCCAAAATGCTGGGATTATAGGTATGAGCCACCGTGCCCAGCCTAAAAGTTTTTATTGGTAATCAAAGAGCCTCACTAGCTGGAGATAATTGATAATTCTAGGAGCTGGAGCAAGAAGAGATGGGGTCCATCAGAATAAGGAAGAACTGAACTTACTGGGAAAATACGGAGAGATATCCTTAAAAATTTTTTTAAGAAAAAAAGAAGCATTTCAGTGTTCATAAGTGATTTGAATTGGTCCTCAGCTTGTTTTATCCTCTTATTTGGACAAGTATCAGCTGCCACCATTGTCATTTGTGCCTTTAGATCTGCTAGTAGATCAGCCATCCCCTGAAAGAAGAAAAGCTGTGTTTTAGCGTGTAGAAGCAAATCCTTAATTCAGTCATGCTTTTTTGGATAGTGACATGAATATATTTGTGTGGTGTTGACTACTGGTACATTGTTTTTTATGCCAATGGTAAGTGATGCTCCTTTAAACAGAATATAAATTCCTTTGCAAGCATTTGAAAAAGACTAGATGCCCTTTATAGAAACAGCATTTTATTTCTCCAGAGAAAAGTCAGTTCACAAAATTGTTAAGTCTAGTGGTTATTTTTTTAGCCCTTCGCTGTCTTTGGTGCTCCTCTTGATTTTTAAAATGGTTAATGACAGATACTCCATGGAATCCTTAGAAATCTACTGATTTGATTATTGCTTGCTGTCTTTATTCCATGCAGAAAGAATACATGAGTTAAACACAAAGGCAGGTCCAAAATTACTTTAGTCACTGAAGCAGAACACCATTATTCAAGAAAAGCAAATTGAAAAACACCCTAAAAGTACAGAGTTATTTATAGATTGTATGTAACATTGGGCATTTAGTAATGCAGCTTAATGGGTTTAGTTCAGTGAGTTTCCACTCATTTCATGATCTGATTGGAACATTAAAAAGCTTTAACTAACCCTGACAGTCTTTGACAGCTGGCACTTAACTAAAGAGCTTATTACATTTTTCCTCCAGGATTGATATTCTGGCTAGCTAATTGATCAGAGTACTTAATCATTTGGAAAATAATTTGTCTTTCATGTGATGGCCCAAATAAAGGAGAAGAATGCAGCCTGTGAAATCTGCCTCTGTGTTCACTGATATCCTTCTTCTAGTTGCCAACTGTTGCATGGGACTGACTGTATAAATTGTAAATTTCAAAAGGCCACTGCTTATCTTGCTTTCTGTATTAGTTCAGGAAACAATCCGACTTTAAATGGTGTCCTTTAAGAAGAATCTTATAATAGGATAATGTGCTTTCTGTTATGTATCTATTAACAACTGAATTCCAAGGCCATATATTTTCTAGGTCTGGAGAGTATACCAGAAGGGTCTTAGAACATTGTTCAAATGCATATGGAAATCAAAGCAGAAATTGCAAACCACCTACCTTTTTCTTTTTCCTTTTTTTTTTTTTTTCTTGAGATGGAGTTTAGCTCTGTAGCCCAGGCTGGAGTATAGTGGAATTATCTTGGCTCACTGCGACATCCGCCTCCAGGGTCCCAGTTCAAGCAATTCTCCTGCCTCAGTCTCCCAAGTAGCTGGGATTACAGGCACACACCACCATGCCCAGCTAATTTTGTATTTTTAGTAGAGACGGGTTTCACCATAATGGCTAGGCTGGTCTTGAACTCCTGATCTCAGGTGGTCCACCTACCTCAGCCTCTCAAAGTGCTGGGATTACAGGTGTGAGCCACCACACCCAGCCCTTTTTCTTTAGATTAACACTTGCCCTCATTTTGCTTTAATTAGGAGACAGTAATAAAATAAGCCACTTCATTTAAACTATCAAATAAATGCAAATGTGTTATGGGCCTAATTAACATTTATACATTTTTAAGATCTATGCACTTTCCAAGTATGTTTCTTAACTTTTTGAGGTAACACAGTATAGAGCACTTTTTGGTAATTTGAGTAAAATAAAAGGCTAAATATATTGCTGAAACTAAAAATATATAAATTTGCAGAGTTCTTCTGAATTGCATATGAAAATATGAACAAATTAGTAACTTGCCAAAGCTGTCTTTACAAAGGCAAAGTCAAAGTTTATATTGAAAAATGACTTTGTATGCAGGTGTGTGTCTTTTTTTTTTTTTTTTTTTTTGTATATTTTGCCTGAAGATTGGGTTCTAATGTATGTGCCTTATAGAAGTTTTGTCTTACACAGGCATTCTACCCTACGTTAGTGACTAATGAGTGTGAGTAAATGACTTGTTTCTACAAAGGATTCTAGGTGCTTACATCATTCATCTTTCTTGGCATAAAGGAGTCTTTAGCCCAGGGAGTGGGTAAGATAGCATCCTGATGATTAACTTTCTTTAAACTTGGTTATATCAGTAATCAATCAATATCATTACTGCAGAGAGGTGAGGAGTAGATTACATATGCAACAGATCCCTCTTTTTTAGACAATTCATGCAGCCAGGAGAGAAATAAATCTGTACCTTTATTAAATATGTAAATTATTACTCTACTCTTACCAGCTTAGCTCCTCTTCCTCTTCCTTTTAATGAGAGAAATTTAAATACAGCTGCTTGGTGTGTGGCAGCCAGGCCTGGGGTGAGAGTTTTGTCTCATAGGATGGATAGGGATCATTAAAAGTTATCTATGTGTTTTTTTATCCTTGACCCTACTGTCTTAAGATAATCTTAAAAAAAGAAAGTTGACTGTAAACATTGTTTAGCCCTACCCCATCCTTGCAAAAGATATCAGATAATGAAACACAGATCCCAAATAAGTATTTTTAAGAGACTTGGACAAACATATGCTTTCTGCTCCTATGCTCCCTCTTTTGGCAAACTGGAAGTACTTTCTTGGCAAACACCAATATTTTCACAATTTCCTTTCTAGAATTGCTGAGAGGCTTGAGTCACCAAATTTGGTTTACTGCTATGGAAATTCACTATTCCAAGCACAGGAAGATTTTTGTTTTTCAGTGAAAGTATGTGTTTCCACCTCAGTTCAGAGTGTAACAGCAGGTTCCTGGCTTGGCTTAATGCTGCATGCAGTATCCTGGTAAACAGTCATAGAATTTTGGAGCTTGAAAGGAACCTCAGAATGATTCATGTAATCATTTATTAGATTGGGACCTTTGAGGGATCTCTTCCAACCTCTCTCCAGTGTGCAGATCAGTTCTGTAGTGCATGCAGTGAATCACTTTCCAGCCATGGTGTTGGACCCCCAAAGCGGTTCATTCCTCACAAGGGAGCCTGTTTCATTGTTAGAGCACAAGCTGATTAAGTTATTGGTTCTGAAAGTGAATCAAACTTACAGAGAAAAGACTTTTTATAAACATCTGTTATGCAAAGCAAGATTTAACAAGTTTTATTCTCTGAAGCTGTAATCATGATCATGATCATATGACTGATTGAAACAACTAACCTGGTACTGAGCACCCCATTTGTACCAGGCACTGTCCTAAGTGCTTTATGTATGTAGAACTAATGTAACTCTCACAATAACCTTATGAGGCAGCTGTAATTATCCCCATTTTGTAGATAAGGAAACTGAAACAAAGAGAAACTTTCATAGTAATATACAACTAATGATTGTGGCAGAGCCAGGATCTAAAACTATATTGCAATGCTATATTGCAGCATGACCCATGTATATATACCCATTGTATATAAGGAAACAGATTGATGTCTATTTATGAGTTATGGTGTAAAATAATTTTTAGTGCTTATTACAAGATTATAGTACCTTTTAAAAAAAAAATGTGTTTGCTTGCTATTCCTGAAGAACAAACTTTACTAAATGATTAACAGTAACCTCGGGCCGGGCGCGGTGGCTCAAGCCTGTAATCCCAGCACTTTGGGAGGCCGAGGCGGGTGGATCACGAGGTCGAGAGATCGAGACCATCCTGGTCAACAAGGTAAAACCCCGTCTCTACTAAAAATACAAAAAGTTAGCTGGGCATTGTGGTGCGTGCCTGTAATCCCAGCTACTTAGGAGGCTGAGGCAGGAGAATTGCCTGAGCCCAGGAGGCGGAGGTTGCGGTGAGCCGAGATCGCGCCATTGCACTCCAGCCTGGGTAACAAGAGCGAAACTCCGTCTCAAAAAAAAAAAAAAAACAAAAAAAAAACAGTAACCTCAACCAACCAGATGAGGGAATTACACTGAAAATGCATGTCCAGTAAATGAATGAAAGAAATGAGTAGTAGTTTTAAATAGAGAGCACACTGAAACTTCGTAGGGTTATCATTTAAATCTCTCTGTGAGTATGTTAAAATCGTGCATGTCTGCAATTGCTGGACGTTTAGATCAAGTCCAATTTTCACTTTATGAACAATGCTGCAATGAAACTTAAAGATTGAAATACAGCTGGGTGTGGTGCTCACGCCTAGCACTTCAGGAGGCTGAGGCAGGAGGATAGCTTGAGCCCAGGAGTTTGAGATCAGCCTGGCCAACATGTTGAAATCCTGTCTCTACTAAAAGTACAAAAAATTAGCTGGGTGTGGTGGCACATGCCTGTAATCCCAGCTACTCGGGAGGCTGAGGCAGGAGAATCGCTTGAACCTAGGAGGTGGAAGTTGCAGTGAATCGGGATTGTGTCACTGCACTTCAGTCTGGGAGACAGAGTGAAATTCTGTCTCAAAAAAAAAAAAAAATTGAAATACAATAAAATATTAAGCAAACCACAAAATTTATCAAATTTGGTTAAATCCAGAATCTGTTGAACAGTTATATAGATATTTCTTGTCATTTTCTGTGAAAATACCAACAGGTAATTTCTTAACCAGAGAAATTAGCAAGATAATACTTGATTAATTGGAGAATGAAATTGAAAGTCCACTCATTTATTTTTGTGCAAGTGTTTGTTATCTTGTATGCCTGACACTGTGCTAAGTGCTAAAATAGAAATTGGAACATGACCTAGTTTTTGCTCTCAAAGACCTCACAGTCTAGAAGACTCAAATATTATGCAGCAAAGTAAGTGCTGTTTGCAAAGAACAGGAAGCTCAAAGGAAGCAGCAATTAATTCTGATGGGGGGATTGTAGAAAGATTAGCAGAGGAGATGGGAATTGAGCTGGATTTGTAAGGATGAGTTAAAATTTTGATAGGCATGGGAAAAGGGAAGACATAAAGACATTTAAGGATATGGCATGTTAAGGAAAGGACAAGAAGTCTAGTATGGCTCAGTAAGTTACACAGGTGCATGGGGGATGAGGAAGGAATTCCTGTTATATATCAAGCTCTTGGATGCTGTAATGTGCAGGACACTCAGCTAAGCTGAAAAGGTGCAGTAAAAATGTAAGATATGGCTCCTGTTGTTAACAGGACTAGCAATACATTAAACAACAGTAAACACATCAAGAAGTAATAACCGAGTGCTAAATTTTGTGGAGCAAAAGAAATTCAAATTGGAGATATAGGGAAGACAAGAAGCTCAAGAAAGAGTAGAGTCAAGGAGGCTTTATCAAAGAGGTAGGAATTCATCTGGGCCTGGTAGGATGGGTAAGATGCAGACAGGTGAATGGGAGAGCATGGCAGAACAGCAGCAGTGAAACCAGCAAGTATTTATCACTCACTTCTCCCTTATCCCGCTCTATAGTAAGTATATTCAGCAAGAAAAGGCATGACTGTGACTTTTCAGTAGCTTAAAGTTCGGTTATCAAGATAAGCGATGTAACCAACAAAGCAGTGCTGGATTAGCCAGTAGGCAAACATACACTGCAGATTTTCTGAAAATATTTGATACGTCAAAAATCAAAGAGGTTGGCCGGGCACGGTGGCTCAAGCCTGTAATCCCAGCACTTTGGGAGGCTGAGGCGGGTGGATCACGAGGTCAAGAGATCAAGACCATCCTGGTCAACATGGTGAAACCCCGTCTCTACTAAAAATACAAAAAAATCAGCTGGGCATGGTGGTGCGTGCCTGTAATCCCAGCTACTCAGGAGGCTGAGGTAGGAGAATTGCCTGAAACCAGGAGGCGGAGGTTGCGGTGAGCCGAGATTGCGCCATTGCACTCCAGCCTGGGTAACAAGAGCAAAACTGTCTCCAAAAAAAAAAAAAAAAAAAAAAAAAAAATCAAAGAGGTTTCCTTCCATTAGAAAAAGCAAAATTCGGCCAGGCACGGTGGCTCAGCCTGTAATCCTAGCACTTTGGGAGGCCAAGGTGGGCCAATCACTTGAGGTCAGGGGTTTGAGACCAGCCTGGCCAACATGGCAAAATCCCTGTCTTTACTAAAAATACAAAAATTACCCAGGTGTAGTGGTGCATGCCTGTAATTCCAGCTACTTGGGAGGCTGGGGCATGAGAATCGCTTGAACCCAGAAGACAGAGGCTGCAGTAAGCCGAGATTGCACCACTATACTCCAGCCTGGGTGATGGAGTGAGAGTCTGTCTCAAAAAAAAAAAAGAGAGAAAGAAAAAGAACTCTGTTAGACTTCCTTATATTTGTTTTATGGTTTAGTTTTTGTTTCTTATTGCATATAGTGGAGAGGGAATTATAATCTTTTGGGAGTTAGAGTCTCCTAAAATTTTAGTTCAGGTTCCTGGAATGGGATAAAAACCACATGGATAATAGAGTTTATAATCCCCTCAGAACTCAAAGGGGGAGAAAACACAGGTTGGAGCAATCTGGTCAGGCTAGAGGAGAAAACATTCTAGTTAAATCTCTTATGGAAGCTTGAGTAGAAATTGGCTCCGAGAGGGAGCAAGAGCTCTGTAGAGAAGAGGAAGCTCCAAAAGGGAATACCCTGAGGTACATGCCAGACGTAGCCGGAGGGAATAAAGATGAAGCTGGAAAGGAGTGGGAGATTGAAGCTGAAGGTTTCTAGCTGGTAATAACAATAGGAGTTATTCTTTTTTTCCTTTTTTTTTTTTTTTTTTTGAGGCACAGTCTCACTTTGTTGCCCAGGCTGGAGTGCAGTGGTACAATCTTGGCTCACTGCAACCCCCACCTCCTGAGTAGCTAGGATTACAGGTTCATGCCACCACACCCAGCTAACTTTTGTATTTTTTTTTTTTTTTTTTTTTTTTTTTGAGATGGAGTTTTGCTCTTGTTACCCAGGCTGGAGTGCAATGGCGCGATCTCGGCTCACCGCAACCTCCGCCTCCTGGGTTCAGGCAATTCTCCTGCCTCAGCCTCCTGAGTAGCTCCGATTACAGGCATGTGCCACCATGCCCAGCTACTTTTTTTTGTATTTTTAGTAGAGACGGGGTTCCACCATATTGACCAGGATGGTCTCGATCTCTTGACCTCGTGATCCACCCGCCTCGGCCTCCCAAAGTGCTGGGATTACAGGCTTGAGCCACCGTGCCCGGCCTAATTTTTGTATTTTTAGTAGAGATGGGATTTCACCAGGTTGGCCAAGCAGGTCTCAAACTCCTGACCTCAGGTGATCCACCCACCTTGGCCTCCCAAAGTGCTGGGATTACAGGCATGAGCCACCACACCAGGCCAGGAGTTCTTCTTAATGTCCCTTTGGACCACTGATGAAATGAGATTCACTGCATTATAGGAAATGAGAAATTATCTTCCACGGAACTGCTATTATGGACTAAGTTTGGTTTATTTTTTGTGACAGAGAAGAGCAGTATAGGTGGTAAGCCAATTAATTTGTTTCATTGTATTTTGGGGTTATATTTTACACTAATTCGAAGATTCCACATTTTATTTACTTATTTATTTTTGAGACAGAGTTTTTTACTGTTGCTGCTTAGGCTGAAGTGCAATGGTGCAATCTCAGCTCACCACAACCTCCACCTCCTGGGTTCAAGCTTTTCTCCTGCCTCAGCCTCCTGACTAGCTGGGATTACAGGAATGCACCACCACGCCCAGCTAATTTTGTATTTTTAGTAGAGATGAGGTTTCTCCCCATTGGCCTGGCTGGTCTTGAACTATTTACCTCAGGTGATCTGCCTGCCTTGGCCTCCCAAAGTGTTAGGATTACAGGTGTGGGCCACTGCGCCTGGCCTCTTTTATTTTATTTTTTTTAGAGAGAGATATGGGGTCTCACTGTGTTGGCCAGGTTGGTCTTGAACTCCTGGCCTCAAGTGATCCTCCCATCTCAGCCTCCCAAAGTGCTGGGATTACAGGCATGTAATCCCATGTGTGGACCCAGCCTCATTTTATTCTTTGATTCAGTTTACAACTCTGTATCATCTATGCCATCACTTTTTTGTTACATGTAACATTTTCAGATTTGTGAAAAAGATTTGATAATTCTAAGGAATTAAGCTGAGAAACAGAATATTTAGAAGTTATATTTTTATTGGGAGACATTTTTATAAGTTTATGTGATTTCCTATATTTAAAAAAATGTGAGAAAAATTCAAAGCTGGTTTTTCTCTGCGCTTGATTTTTTTTTTTTCTTAAGAGGAGGCAAAAGAACTTTTTACAGAATAATTGCCAAGTCGGCAAGGAGAGCATCAGCCCTTGAAGAGACCCACTTGCTAGTGAGTTGGCAGTGTCAAACAAATGTTCAACTTTTATTCTGACACTTCTTGAAGAATTTGATTGAAACTATATATGTCCAGATAACACTCAGCAAAGTGCCCTTCTTGCATTTGTTTCAAGATATATTTGGAAACAAAGAGATGACCTTGGACTCCGCTGCTTTTCCAATTTAGGACTCCTCTCTAGGTCTACTGAATAATAATATTCCCCAACGTTGAAAATTCAACGAATGGAAAAACATTTTAGTTACTATATGTCATAAGTCCTATGATAGAGGACTTTTTCTCCCAGCAATATGTTCTGCTTCTAAAAGAAATGATATATTTAGCCCACAAACTCTATATTAGCTTTCTAACCATCTACTTGGAAATACATTTAGGAACACATTTGCTTTTCATCAGAGTGCCTTTTTGTAATCTAAATTGAGCTACCCTTGCTTTTAAAAATATTTTAGCATCTAAGAAATAAAAAAACAACCCGCAGTTAACTCTTCGCCTTTGCTTTCTGGCATTCAGATTTTCATTTGAAGCCAGGGTTCATTGTAGCTTGATGTAAGATCTAAAAGAAGACTTTGGAGGCCCTGACATCCCCTTCTAAGGCTATTGCCACCTGTCCAGATGACAATAGAAGTCCTGCTGTTCTAACCTCAAGCCTGAATGCCAAGGTCCAATCGTTGTCTACATTTAGCCCATGGAGATGGATATTTTAACTGTCATTAAAGTGACATCCTTTCAGTTACCATTTTGCATATTTTGGAGGTTTCAGCAGTTCCATTTTTAATGTGTTGTCATGGTCACAGGATAAGATATAGGTAACCTCTCTGATAAGGTGTTTTTACTTTTAAGCAATTAAACACTTATTTTCGTCTGATCATTGTCCTACATGGTGTATTACCAGGGATAGTCATATTTTCTATTTTCATATGGTTTCCTAAGATGTTATAGGCAATTAGAGCATTTATATAGATTAATATATTAATATATTAGCTACAGTCTCCAGCATGTGCAATACATTAATTCCCAATAAAATGCTGTGTTACACCATATGCATATGTAAACACACACATGTGGAAATAGATACACTATATTATAACCCTTTATTAAAGGATACCTTGTTCTCAAGGATTCCTTCTTGCTTGATTTGGAACCAAGTGTTAGTCATGTGTTAGCCACAAGGTGAGTGATTTTGAAAAGAGATTTTTAAACTATTACCACAAAGTAAATAAAAAATAAGCTATTACCACTTAAGATAATTTTAAAGATGACCCATCTCATCAGATGACAGACTGATCTTAAACTTTTAATTGTTATACATTACTGCACCAGTATTATTTTGCAGTCTCCTAACTCAAAAACTGGCAACTTTTATTTTTAATCTGACATTTACTCCTTTATAAAAACAGGTTTTACATGGGAGTGGCTATCCTGTGTACATTTCCATTATTGTAGTGAAGTTGAACTAGAGCAATTGCTAAAGTCACCACACTGCCCTAATTAAGTAAATAAGATCAGGTACTACTCAAGCTAATTGATTTTATACAATACACAAGAAAAGTAAAGTTTGATTTTCCTGGTGTCAGAGATGCTTCCAGCTATACAACTTTGGAACTGTGCTTTTTAAAGTTTGGAATAAAGAAAATAAGATGATCTACAGGATCTTCCTAAGGTCCATAGTACTCAAGGACGATTTTAATGAGGAAAATGTCTCAGAGAAAAGGTAATTTTATTTTAAGTAATAGATTAAATCTGAATTTTGCCGAATGTTTTTATGGAACATTATGTGTTTTCAAAAGTAAGTTTTCTCATCCTTCTAAAAACATGGACAAAAGTTTGAGCCAAAAGTTTAGAATACTTCTGCATGGTTTGTGGTTATTACGTTTGTCAGTATGTTTCAGGAGTGTTTTTCTCTCTGTCCATCTCTCCTTATATTTTCAGATACTCTTAACCAAATCAGTATTATTGATGTTCAGTGAGTATTCATTGCCTGAGGGTGAGAACCTCTCTGTCAGCCTTCCTAAAACAGGAGAGATTTCTGGAAATTACAGATAACATGGTTCCCTAAACTCTTTTTATGTATCTTCCATAGATGGAATTCGTATCCAGCTGTCTACACATTTATATGGAATCCGGTTTATCGAAATAAGAAAAATAAACCTTTGATTTGATGGGATTTCCAGTCCCATCAAATCAAAGGTTTATTTTTCTTATCATGCCCAGATATCTTACCTTGATCTTTTAGTTACAAAATCCAGATGTGTTTATTTAAGGATGCGGATCTGGCTGGCACGGTAGCTCACGCCTGTAATCCCAGCACTTTGGAAGGCCAAGGCAGGCGGATCACAAGGTCAGGAATTCGAGAGCAGCCCGGCCAACATGGTGATACCCCGTCTCTGCTAAAATACAAAAATTAGCCAGGTGTGGTGGTGTGCTCCTATAGTCCCAGCTACTCGGGAGGCTGAGGCAGGAGAATCGCTAGATCCCGGGTGGCAGAGGTTGCAGTGAGTCAAGATTGTGCCATTGCACTCCAGCCTAGGTGACAGAGCAAGACTCTGTCTCAAAAAACAAAGAGGCCAGGCACGGTGGCTCACTCCTGTAATTCCAGTACTTTGGGAGGCCGAGGCGGGTGGATCACAAGGTTGGGAGTTCCAGACCAGCCTGGCCAATATAGTGAAACCTGTCTCTACTAAAAAAACAAAAAATTAGCCGGGCACGGTGGCACATGCTTGTAATCTTAACTGCTATGGAAGCTGAGGCAGCAGAATCACTTGAACCTGGGAAGCAGAGATTGCAGTGAGCCAAGATCACGCCACTGCACTCCAGTCCAGGCAACAGTGAGAGACTCTCTCAAAAAAAAAAAAAAAGGATATAGATCTAACATGCTTTTAAAAATCTTTCTTTAGCCAGGCATGTAGGGTGAAGCAGGAGGATATCTTGAGCCAGGGAGTTGTTCAAGGTTGCAGTGAGCTATGATCATGCCACTGCACTCTAGCCTGGGCAACAGAGCAAGACCCTGTCTCTAAAAAAAGAAAAAATAAACTTTCTTTGTTTTCTGTCTCTGACCTTCTCCATCTTTTTTTTGTTCATATATATTTTTTCCTCCGTTTATGTGTGTTATACTATTCAATTTTTTTCTGATTCTCACACAAATTTTCTTGTGAGTCCTAAGTTCACTTTTGAAGCATCTTTCAAAAATATTTTTTATTTAAAAAAATATATGCCACAGGCATGATTACGTAACTCTGAATATACTAAAAACCATTGAATGTGTAAATACACAAAAGTCCTCTTTAAATTGGTGAATTGTGTGACGTGAGTTATGTCCCAATATAAAATTGTTAAAAATTATAATGCGTGCTCAATGTATCAAAATTCAAATAATATCAAAGAATACTAAATTAAAAAATAAAAAGCCCTCACCTGCCCCAGTCTTCTCACTCCTCAGAGATGTTTCCACGATTCAGTTTTGAAATACTCTTCCAGATACTGTAATATGCACAAGCACAAATATGCATTTACATTCTTTTAAAATATTATGCCAGTGCCGGGCATGGTGGCTCATGCCTGTAATCCCAGCACTTTGGGAGGCCGAGGTGGGCAGATCACTTGAGGTCAAGAGTTCAAGACCAGCCTGACCAACATGGTGAAACCCTGTTTCTACTAAAAATACAAACATTGGCTACGGGTGGTGGTGTGTGCCTGTAATCTCAGCTACTTTACTTGGGAGACTGAGGTAGGATCTCTTGGACCCAGGAGGTGTAGGTTGCAGTGAGCTGAGATTGCGCCACTGCACTCCAGCCTGGACAACAGCCAAGACTGTTTCTCAAAAAAAAAAAAAAAAAGTGTTATATTCACTGTTCTACAACTTGTTTTTTCAATTAAACCATAAATTGTAATAATAGGTATAGAGTTATCTTAATCGTTGCAAGTATTCTACTGTATGGATATAGCACAATTAATAAGTTCCTTCTCCATATGTCTTCCACCCTTATGCAAGCATATCTCTAAGAAAAATACTAGAATTGTTGGGTTCAGAAGTATGTGCTTTAAAATTTTAATAGATATTGCCAAATTGCCCTCCAAAAAGCTGGTGCCAATTTTTATGCCCATGAGCTGGATATGACCATGCCTAGTTTGTTGTCTCCTTGCCAATATTAGGAATACTAGCTTTATAACAGCCTTGCCAATATGATGGGTTTAAAGAATCATTTTTATTTATATTTTTTAAATGATGAGTGTGGTTGAGTTTTTTATGGCCCAGTTTTAATTTCTTATGTAACATTTTTCTGTAATTGAAAAATAAACCCATACAATTATTATTGAAATTTTGAATGATACAGCAGATAATTAAGATCACCCAGAGATTATTACAATTTATAATTTTCCTTTAGGCTTCTTTCTATGAAATTCATCTTGTGATTATTTTTAACAAATAATGAAGACTGGTAAAGGAGTTTTTTTTAAATATGCAACTTATAAAATAAAGTTATAATTTAGCTACTTAGAGTATTACTTTGAGCTTTTTAATCAAGGTGCTATATCAATATTCAGTGAATTGGGCTCTACTCTGCCAAGCTTTTGGGATCAGCTAGTGGAAAAATCATTAACATTCTTTCCTTGACACTGTCCTGTCACTACCAAGTTTCACACTGGTTGAGGTTTCCTTGGAGCCAATAGGCCTGTTAGTGGCGGAGGTGCAGCTCTATGATCCCTTAATGGCAGGGAAGATAGAGGAATCCTATACCTTTAAAAGGGAACATACACATTTCCTTAAATATGTATTTGTGTGTTTACATACACATGTGTGTTTATGATTCTGTGTGTATATATTATAATTAAACAGAAGAGATCAGTAAGCCAGGACAAGAACATACAGAAAGTGGTGAACCCTAGGAACCAGTAAATGATTAGCATGTAGGGTCAGCCATTCAAAGACACACACCCTGGATGCTTCCGTACCTGGTTCTCCTTTTGGACTGTAGAAGCATGGAATGCAGGACTGGTTTCTGTTTCTAGTTGTATTCCCTGTGCCTCCTTAGGCAGATAGGCAGGGTTGATAAATAAATATTAGTTACATGAAGAATGAATGACAGGGAAAGAGTATGCCTTGTGCAAATCACTTAATTGCTCTGGACCTCGATTTCTTTCCCTACAATTCCAAGAATTATTGAAAGGATCAGTTAGCCGGGCGCGGTGGCTCAAGCCTGTAATCCCAGCATTTTGGGAGGCCGAGGCGGGTGGATCACGAGGTCGAGAGATCGAGACCATCCTGGTCAACATAGTGAAACCCCGTCTCTACTAAAAATACAAAAAACTAGCTGGGCGTGGTGGCGCGTGCCTGTAATCCCAGCTACTTAGGAGGCTGAGGCAGGAGAATTGCCTGAGCCCAGGAGGCGGAGGTTGCGGTGAGCCGAGATCACGCCATTGCACTCCAGCCTGGGTAACAAGAGCGAAACTCCGTCTCAAAAAAAAAAAAAAAAAAAGAAAGGATCAGTTAAGGTAATGTATGAAAATGATACATGAGACTGGGAACCCTCTTCAAGGAAACTGTCTCCTCATTCTTTTCACAGAGCTCAATATGGTTCCCATTCAGTCCCCAGTCAAGGAGGTCCTAGTATATAGCTGCCCAAGCATTCAATTGTTTTGGCTAAACAGATAGAGAATAAACATAATATCACCTTATAATTACAAATAACCCTCCCCAGTGTCTCTAATATACCCTACATGGAAAGACTTTTGTCCTCTTATACAAAAAGAGACAGCCAATGATATTGTCACAAAATTCACTAGAGAACAATTTAAGTGGATCTGATTGTAATGAGAAAACGGTATTTGTAGTATGTCCTGGGGACTTTGACATCTTAGTCACTGCTGCTTTCTCAGTAGTTCTAGGTACATGAATTTAATAATAGAGCACCCACCAGGCTTAGGATAAAGTTCATAGCAAATGGATGCTATTGTGACTATAAGACACTTAGAAATGCATCTGTGTAATTATTGTTTAAAGGTGGAGATGCTAACTCGGGAAATCACATGATGCACATATAGAATAGTAGCTATTCTGGGATCTGGCCTTCTGATGATTGTAATGAACATCTGTCCTTTTTAGCATATCTTGTATCAAATTGTCAAAAACAGAAGCAGTAGTTACATTTCGAAGTTGTGATGAAATTTTCAAAAGCTATGCAACATTTTCTGTATTACTCAAGATAGATTCTATAACCTTTTAAGTTTGTTGAAAGAGGAAGCTAGTATATTATAAATCAGTTAAAATAATGAATTTAGAATATAAAATAGCATCAGCTCATAGACCTTAGAGAAAATGTAAAACTATATAAATAGAAACATTTATCAGTCTTTTTAAATGTAATACCATAAATATAATAGACTGGCACATAAACTTTCCCTTTTCTATTTGTAACCAAAAGAATTGCATAATCAGGCAGGAACCAAAAAGTAAAAATAATTAAAATTAAACCAAGTGGTCAGTTTTCACTGCTCTAGGAAGATTTTTTAAAAAAAGGTAAACACAGCCAGCAAGTTTCTTTATCAAATTTGAAATTCTTTCCATGTCAGTTATATCTTAATAGCATTATAAAAATGAATTTTTTTTCTTTTTTTTTGAGACAGAATCTCACTCTGTCTCCAGGCGCCAGGCTGGAGTGCAGTGGTGTGATTTCAGCTCACTGCAACCTCCGCCTCCCACGTTCAAGCAATTCTCCTGCCTCAGCCTCCTGAGTAGCTGGGACTACAGGCACGCACCACCACACCCAGCTAATTTTTGTATTTTAGGGGAGACAGGGTTTCACTATGTTGGCCAGGATAGTCTCGATCTCTTGACCTCGTGATCCACCCGCCTCGGCCTCCCAAAGTGCTGAGATTACAGGTGTGAGCCACTGCAACAGGCAAAAATGAATTTTTATTAAGGTTTTTTACTCAATGCCATGCTTTAAAAAAAAAAAAAAAAACTAAATTATGGGTTTAAAAATCCAGAACATAAAATTTACCATTTAACCATTTTTATATGTGACATGCAGTAAACTATGCACATTGTTGTACAGCAGATCTCCAGAGCTCTTGTCATCTTGCAAAACTGAAACTCTAAACCCAAGAAATAACAACTCTCCATTTTTCTTTCCTTCCAGCCTCTGGCACCTGCCATTCTACTTTCTATCTCTATGAATTTGACTATAGGTATTTCCTGTAAGTGGAATTATGTGGTATTTGTCTTTTTGTGACTGGCTTATTTCACTTAGCAGAATGTCCTCAAGAACATGGCTATCCATGTCATCTGTGTGTAGGAAGTGTCAGAATTTCCTTTCTACTTCATTCGTTTTTATGATTGAATAACATTCCATTGTAGAAATATACTGCATTTTGTTTATTCATTCATCTGTTGACATTTGAGTGGTTTCTACTTTTTGGCTCTTACGGATGATGCTACTGTGAACATTCAGGTACAAGTTTTTGTGTGGACATGTTTTCAGTTCTTGGAGTAATTCCACATGTAGGAGTGGAATTAATGGGTCCTATGGTATCTCCATACAGTAACTTTTTAAGGAACTGCAAAAACTTTTTCAAAGCAATTATATCATTTTCTATTCCCAACAGCAAAGCATGAAGCTTCCAATTTCTCCACATCCATCACCAATACTTGTTATTGTCTATCTATCTGTCGATCTATTTATTTGTCTATTTGTTTGTTTTTTGTTTTCTTGTTTGTTTTTGTTTGAGATGGAGTCTCGCTCTGTCGCCCAGGTTGGAGGGCAATGGTGCCATCCTGTCTCACTGCAACCTCCACCTCCTGGGTTTGTTTTTTTCTTTTTTTTTTTTTTTTTTTTTGTTGTTGTTGTTTATTTTTGGGTTTTTTTGAGACAGTTTCGTACAATTGTTGCCCGGGCTAGTGTGTGATGGTGCTGTCTCAACTCATTGCAACCACCGCCTCCTGGGTTCAAGCGATTCTCCTGCCTCAGCCTCCTGAGTAGCTGGGATTACAGGCACCTGCCACCATGCCCAGCTAATTTTGTATTTTTAGTAGAGACAGGGTTTCTCCACGTTGGAGAATTCCCGAGCTCAGGTGATACGCCTCCCAAAGTGCTGGAATTACAGGCATGAGCTATCGTGCCCAGCCAGCCTCCTGGGTTTAAGTGATTCTACTACCTTAGCCTCCTGAGTAGCTGGAAATTTTGGTTTTGTTTTGTTTTGAGATGGAGTCTCACTCTGTTACCCAGGCTGGAGTGCAGTGGCGCAATATCAGCTCACTGCCACCTCTACCTCCCAGTTTCAAGGAATTCTCCTGTCTCAGCCTCTCAAGTAGCTGGGACCACAGGCGCACGCCACCACGTCCAACTAATTTTTGTATTTTTAGTAGAGATGGGGTTTCACCATATTAGCCAGGCTGGTCTCGAACTCCTGACTTCAGGTGATCCACCCACCTCAGCTTCCCAAAGTGTTGGGATTACAGGAATGAGCTACTATGCCGGACTCTTTGTTTCTGAGACAAAGGCTTGCGCTGTCACCCAGGCTGGAGCGTAGTGACACAAACAGGGCTCATGACAGCCTCGACCTCCTGGGCTCAAGCAATCCTCCTCCCTTAGTGTTCCATGTAGGTGAGACCACAGGCACATGCCACCACGCTTATCTAATTTTTTTAATCTTTTTTAGAAACAAGGTGGCCGGGCGCAGTAGCTCACGCCTGTAATCCCAGCACTTTGGGAGGCCGAGGCAGGCAGGAGGCCGAGGCAAGGTCAAGAGATCAAGAACATCCTTGCCAACATGGTGAAACCCCATCTCTACTAAAAATACAAAAAAAAAAAAAAAAAAAAAAAAAATTAGCTGGGCATTGTGGCACATGCCTATAATCCCATCTACTCAGGAAACTGAGGCAGGAGAATGCCAGAACCCAGGAGGCAGAGGTTGCGGTGAGCCAAGATCGCACCATTGCACTTCAGTCTGGGTAACAAAAGCGAAACTCCATCTCAAAAAAAAAAAAGAAACAGGGTCTGCAACATTGCCCAGGCTGGTCTTGAACTCCTGGGCTCAAGCAGTCCTTCTGCATCAGCCTCCCAAAGTGCTTGGATTACAGGCGTGAGCCATCACATCCAGCCTCCGTTTTTTCTATTACAGCCAACCTAATAGATGTGAAGTAGTATTTCATTGTGGTTTTGATTTGCATTTCCATGATGGCTGATTTTCATGTGTTTATTGGCCATTTACATATCTTCTTTGGCAAAATGTCTTTTCAAGTCCTTTGCCTACTTTTGTTTTTTGTTTTGTTTTGTTTTGTTTTGTTTTTTTGAGGCAGAGTCTTGCTCTGAAGCCCAGGCTGGAGGGCAGTGGTGCACTCTTGGCTCACTGCAACCTCTGCCTCCTGGGTTCAAGCAATTCTTGTGCTTCAGCCCCACACAGCTAATTTTGTGTATTTTTAGTAGAGATGGGGTTTCACCATGTTTGCCAGGCTGGTCTCAAACTTGTGGCCTCACATGATCCCACCCGCCTTGGTCTCCCAAAGTGCTGGAATTACAGGTGTGAGCCACTATGCCCGGCCTACTTTGCCTACCTTTTTTTTTTTTTGAGACATAGTCTCACTCTGTCAGCAGGTTGGAGTACTATGGTGCAATCTCAACTCACTGCAACCTCCAACTCCCTGGTTCAAGCAATTCTCCTGCCTCAGCCTCCCAAGTAGCTAGGATTATAGGCACGCATCACCATGCCCAGCTAATTTTTGTATTTTTAGTAGAGACGGGGTTTCACCATGTTGGCCAGGATGGGTTTTGCCTACTTTTAAATACATATATTTAATTTTGGCCGGGCACAGTGGCTCATGCCTGTAATCCCAGCACTTTGGGAGGCCAAGGCGGGCAGATCACGAAGTCAGGAGTTCGAAACCATCCTGGCCAACATGGTGAAACCCCTTCTCTACTAAAATACAAAAATTAGCTGGGTGTGGTGGCAGTCGCCTGTAGTCCCAGCTACTCTGGAGGCAGGAGAATCACTTGAACCCGGGAGGTGGAGGTTGCAGTGAGCCAAGATCATGCCACTACACTTCAGCCTGGTGACAGAGCAAGAATATGTCTCAAAAAATATATATGTGTGTGTGTGTGTGTGTGTGTGTGTGTGTGTGTGTGTGTGTGTGTGTGTTTTAATTTTATTTAAAAATAAATAAATTTTTGGCCAGGCACAGTGGCTCACATCTGTAATTCCAACACTTTGGAAGGCTGAAATGGTAGGTAGATCACTTGAGATCAGGAGTTTGAGACCAGCCTGGCCAACATGGCAAAACGCTGTCTCTCTCTCTCTCTCTTTTTTTTTTTTAATAAGGGAAGCAGAGCATAAAAGTTCATGTCTCTACTAAAAATACAAAAATTAGCCAGGCCCGGTGGCACCCACCTGTAATCCCAGCTACTTGGGAGGCTGAGACAGGAGAATTGCTTGAACCCAGAAGGTGAAGAGTGCAGTAAGCTGAGATCACGCCACTGCACTCCAGCCTGGGTGACAGATTGGGACTTCATCTCAAAAAAAAAAAAAAAAATTGTGAGGGTTTATTTCTGAACTTCCCATTTCTTTCCAATCATGTGTATCTCTATCCTTATGGCAGTACCACACTTTCTTGATTACCTTTTTGGAGTAAGTTTTGAAATTGGGGGAGTTTCAGTCTTCCAACTTTGTTCTTCTTTCTCAGGATTTTTTTTTTTTTTAATTCTGGGTCCTGTGCATTTCCACATGAATTTTAAGAGCAATTGGTCAGTTTCTGCAAAATGTTAGAGATTGCATTGACTCTATGATCAACTGGGAAATGTTGTCATCTTAACAGTACTAAGTCTTCCAATCCATTAACAAGGGATGTCTTTCCATTTATTTAGGTCTTCTTTCATTTATTTTGACAATTTTTATAGTTTTCAGTTTTCAAGTCTTATACTTCCTTTGTTAAATTTATTTCTAAGTATTTTATTCCCCTTGATGCAATTATAAATATAATTCTCCTAATTTCATTTTCAGACTACCATTGCTAATGAACAAAAAATGAACTTTGTATATTGATCTTGTATCCTGCAATCTTGCTGAACTCATTTATTAGTTCTAACAGTTTTTTATATAGAAAATATTTTCTATAGTAATACTATTTCTATGTGCAAGATTATGCCATCTACAAATAGAGATCGTTTTACTTTTTCCTTTCCAATTTCGATGACTTTGGTTTCTCTTTTGCCTAATTGCCTTGGCTAGAACTTCCAACACAATATTGAATAGAAGTAATAAGAGTGGACATCCTTGTCTTGTTCCTGATCTTCAGGAGGCAGTAATCGGTCTTTCACTATTAAATATTATTTTAGCTGTGGGTTTTAAGTAGATGCCTTTTTCAGATTGAGGAAATTCCCTTCTAACCCTAGTTTGTTGAGTGTCTTTATCATAAAAGGGTGTTGGGTTTTGTTCAGTGTTTTTTCTGCCTCTATTGAGAAGATCATAGATGGGTCTTGTCCTTTATTCTATTATTATATTGTATATATTAATTGGCTTTCAAGTGTTAAACCAAACTTTCATTCCTGGGATAAATCCCACTTGGTTATGGTGTATTATCACTTTTATATGTGCTGGATTCAGTTTGCTAGTTTTGTTTTTTTTGTCATTGTTTTTTGTTTGTTTCTTTGTTTGTTTGTTTTTTGAGAAAGAGTCTCACTCTGTCACCCAGGCTGGAGTGCAGTGGTACAATCTCGGCTCACCGCAACCTCCACCTCCTGGATTCAGGTGATTCTCCTGCCTCAGCCTCCCAAGTATCTGGGATTACAGGTGCACGCCACCACATCCAGCTAATTGTTGTATTTTTAGTAGAGAAAGGGTTTTGCCATGTTGGCCAGGCTGGTCTCAAACTCCGGACCTCAAGTGATCCTCCTACCTCAGCCTTCCTAAGTGCTGAAGCTACACCATGACCAGCCTCAGTTTGCTAGTATTTTCTTGAGGATTTTTTTGCTTTAATTTATAAAATATATTGGTCTGTGGTTTTCTTATGTCTTTGTCTAATTTCCTACCTTACTTTTGATCTTTGCTTTGTTCCTTTTGATCATTTATTACATAGATTGATTTTTTTTTTTTTTTACTTATTCATCCAACTTTTTTTATGCAACACCTGTTCTATACCAGACACTATTTTAGGCACTGGGGATCCCTTATAGAAAAGACAAAGTCCTCCTCTTATGCAGTTTATATTCTATAGGATAAGACACAAAAACTTAAATGAGCCTGAAAATATCACAAAATAGTAAATTAACGTCTTGCCCACTTTAGATGAGATGCACAGGGCAAGTTTCTCTGAAGATGTGTCATTTTAGCTGAGATATGATAAGAAGGAGCCATCCAGGGACAGACATGTGAGAGGAGCATTCCAGACAAAATTACTAACTCATGGCCGGGGACGGTGGCTCACACTTTTAATCCCAGCACTTTGGGAGCCGAGGCAGGCGGATCACCTGAGGTCAGGAGTTCGAGACCAACCTGGTCAACATGGAGAAACCCCTTCTCTACTGAAAATACAAAAATTAGCCAGTCATAATAGCACGCACCTGTAATCCCAGCTACCCAGGAGGCTGAAGCAGGAGAATCACTAGAACTGGGAGGCAGAGGCTGCAGTGAGCCAAGATTGCACCACTGCATTCCAGCCTGAGCGACAGAGCAAGACTCTGCTAAAAAAAAAAAAAAAAAAAAAAAAATTAGTAGCTCACACAGAGGCCACAAAGTAGGAAGAAGTTCTTTGTGTCTGAAAACCAGCAAGATGGCCAATGTGGCCATGGCAGAGTCAGGGAAGAACGATATAAAGTGAGGTAGGAAGCCGGGCTCGGTGACTCTCACGCCTGTAATCCTAACACTTTGGGAGGCCAGGGAGGATGGATCACCTGAGGTCAGGAGTTCAAGACCATCCTAGACAACATGGCGAAACCCCATCTCTACTAAAAATACAAAAAATTAGCTGGGTGTGGTGGCAGGTGCCTATAATCCCAGCCGCTCAGGAGGCTGAGGCAGGAGAATCACTTGAACCTGGGAGGTAGAGTTTGCAGTGAGCTGAGATCACGCTACTGCACTCCAGCTTGGGCGACAGAGTGAGACTCCATCTCAGAAAAAAAAAAGTTTTGTACAATCTAGGATGGTGGTTATAGTTACACAACAGTGTGAATGTAGTTAATGCCACTGGACTTACATTTTAAATGGTAATTATGTATTATGCTTTTTTTTTCTTTTTTTTTTTTTTGAGACAGAGTCCCACTCTTGTTGCCCAGGCTGGAGTGCAGTGGTGCGATCTTGGCTCACCACAATCTCTGCCTCCCGGGTTCAATCGATTCTCCTGCCTTAGCCTCCCAAGTAGCTGGATTACAGGCATGTGCCACCACGCATAGCTAATTTCATATTTTTAGGAGAGATGGGGTTTCTCCACGTTGGTCAGGCTGGTCTTGAACTCCCTACCTCAGGTGATTCGCCCTCCTTGGCCTCCCAAAGTGCTGGGATTACAGTTGTGAGCCACCATACCCAGCCTCATATTTTTGCAAAAAAAAGAAAAAATTTCAAGATCTGGGAACAGGATCCTAGGACTTAGAATATTTCTCTGGCCCAAACTACCTCTTTTTCTGCTATCAAGGGATCCAGGACACCCAGATGCTAATCAGGAGCTCTTATGGGAGCCTGGAAAGCAGCTGCAGAAGAGTATCTTGACTTCTACCTGTGTAACTACAGTTCTATGTGGCCAGCTAACTGGCCAGGAGACCATGTCTCTGTTCTTGTATGCGTAATGCTGCATAAGTACTGCCAAATTCTTGGGCGGTGGGGTGGGGGGTGTCTCCTTGTGTCAGTATCTTGCAGGCCATTTCCCCATTGTTAGAGAACAGTTGAGTGTGCCGTTTTCTTGGATTGCCTGTGGTGGGGGAGGTGCGCTGGCTGTGGTGATGCAGGAGCAGCAGTTACTATGTAGAATGGGCTTAAGGTCCCCAGTGATTCAAAGTTCACAGTTGCCTCAGCTACACACTTTTCTGTTTTGAAACAGGATCTCACTCTGTCACCCAGGCTGGAGTGCAGTGGCGCAATCATGGCTCTCTGCAGCCTCGAACTACTGGGCTCGAGTGATCCTTCCACCACAGCCTCCTGAGTAGCTGGGACTACAGATGCACACCACCATGCCTAACTCATTTTTAATAATTTTTTATAGAGATGGGGCCCAACTATGTTGCCCAGGCTTGTTAGACTTTTAAAATTCTTAAGACCTGACAATATCATTTGAAACCATATCACTCCATTTCCCTCTCTTTATACCTTAAGGAAGACAGAGGCATCCTTTCAGTCTTTGAGAGACAAAATGTGGGTGGCAATAAATGCGGGTTGGCTGAACGTGGTGGCTCATATCTCTAATCCCAGCACTTTGGGAGGCCAAGAAGGGTGGATAATTTGAGGTCAGTAGTTAAAGTCCAGCCTGGTCAACATGGTGAAACCTCATCTGAACAGGCGCAGTGATTCATGCCTATGATCCCAGCACTTTGGGAGGCTGAGGCAGCTGAATCACCTGAGTTTAGGATTTTGAAACCAGCCTGGCCAACAAGGCAAAACTCCATCTCTACTAAAAATACAAAAATTAGCCAGGTGTGGTTGTACACACCTGTAATCCCAGCTACTTGAGAGGCTGAGGCAGGAGAATCACTTGAATCTGTGAGGCAAAGGTTGCAGTGAGCCAAGATCATGCCACTGCACTCCAACCTGGGCAACAGAGCGAGACTCCATCTCAAAAAAAAAAAAAAAAGAAAGAAAGAAACCCCATCTCTACTAAAAATACAAAAATTAGCCGGGCATGGTGGCACATGCCTGTAGTCCCAGCTACTACTTGGAAGCCTGAGATACAAGAATCACTAGAACCTGAGAGGCAGAGGTTGCAATGAGCCACAATCACACCTCTGCACTCTGGCCTGGGCAAGAAAGCAAAACCCTGTCTCAAGGAAAAAAAGAAAAATAAAAAAGAAAGAAATGAGGGTGGCTCTGCAAAAGCCCCTCTGCGTGAAAGGGCAATGGAGATGGCCGCCAGTGTGCAGCGCTGCTGGCCTTCACGCAGAGCCGTGGGCCCTGATAGAGCTGGTCCTGGAGGTTCGGCAGCCGTTCGGCATAAGCCACTCCAGTCCCCTGGCAGTGAGTTTGGAGTATCTTTTAACTTTGCTCCTAAAGGTAGATTCCACGTGCTCTCAGAAGAATGGTAAGGGGAGGGAGAAACAGGGCAGACAAATGAGACAAAAGCTAGAAAAAGATTTGTACTGATGCTAGAAAAAAGCGAAAGCTTTTTGTGGGTTTATTTATGCAAAGTAGAGTGCAAATACCTTGACTTGGTGGCTGTTTAGCACCTTCCCTCCTCCCCTGATTACCTTCCAAACTGACACACACATACACACCCCAAAGCAATTCAGAGCGCTGGTCTGGAAAAGCTTCCCACTGGGTTGTCAGTAGCTTGCCCTGTGATGACAGGTTTAATGGCTTTCTATCTCTGCATTACCCTAGGACCACCTACTCAGAGGCCACGCCATGTGACCAGGTTAGCCAGAGCCTGAGAGTAAGCGTGCACAGACAGAGGGTAGCACCAGCACAGCAGCTGGGAGAGCTGCGTTTTGCTTTGAGGGAATCACTCTGGTTGGCTGTGTGACCATGCCCATGTTGCCTGCCCTCTCTGTAATTCAGGGTCCCAAATTATAAAATGAGACTGAGGGTTCTTGTCTCCTAGAAATGTCATGAGGACAAAGTAAATTATTGGTCTTCGACTTTTTTTTTTTTTTTTTTTGAGGTAGGATTTCCTAGGCTCTGTTCTATCAGAGAAGAAAATGTCCTTAGAAGGCATTTAATCAGAGAACAGACACCTGTTCACAACTTGCCTTGAAGTCTCTTACATGTCTCCTTCCAAAGAAGTCCAAAAGAATTTTCAGTAATTTCTGGCCAGCAACCTTCAGTTGGGGATGGAGGTGATGTATATGTCTTTCTTCAAGTGCCCTTTTCAGTCCAGTCTCTCTTTGAGTGACACTGGTTGGGGTGGACCATGGGTCATGGATGAAAACAGTATCCCCACTGCTCAGGTCTGCTTAACTGGGTAATTCACCCATCAGCCTGCCCTCTCTGTGGGCAAAACCCTAGCCTTTGTATTGATGTGTTTGATTGTTTAAAGCCAGCCCTGCTGGCTCAGTGTCCCCTGCTGGTCTCCATTTGCAGCAAAGAGCACACAACCAGAGGGCAGCAGTCACTGAGGGCCAGGGCCAGGGCTGCACCAGGCTTCCCAGTCACCTGCCTTCAGTGTCTGGGAACTCACTGTCGACTTCTTGTCCTTATGAAAGTTCCTTGGGATCTCCTGTTGTAACAAATCACCACAAATCTGGTGGCTTAAAACAACATGAATGCATGATCTTCCATTTCTGGAGCCCAGAAGTGCACAGTGGGTCTCACAAGGTTAACAAGGTGCCAGCTTGGCCGTGTTCCTTCTGGAGGCTCTAGAGGAGAAGCCATTTCCTTTCCTTTCCCAGCTTCTAGGGGCTGCCCACATTCCTTGGCTTGTGGCCCCTTCCTCATCTTCAAAGCCTGTCGCTCCAGCCTATTTCCATCCTCTTATGTCCTCCCCAACTCTAACCCTCCTGCCTTCTTCCTGTAAGAACCTTATGATTAAGTTGGGCCCCAGCCCAGTCTATTCTTAGGCTTCTAAGGATTTCTGAGGAACAGGAGTGCCATTCATTGTCAGCTGGGAGCCAGTGGGATACATGCATTGATTAGGAAGGTTTCTGAGGACAGGAGGCACCCAAACTTACAGGCCTTTGACACCCCCTCAAAGCGGTTGGTGACCAGAGAGAGGACTGAGAGTCAAGAAATAAAAAGAAGCAGGACCCCATATGTCTGTTTTATAAGAAACGTGATTCATAAGGGTGAGAGCAGACGAACAGGGACTGACGTCACATACGAACAACCTGATGGACAACCTTCTCCCTTGCCCCAATTCTGGAATCACTTCACCGTAGCACCACCATGCTTTCCATCTCTTAATGCCTTTATTTTTAGTTTGGGGTATTTTCTATTGTTTGAAGGTTGCCTTGCAACCCATACGCCTGGAGGGTTTAAACAATATAGAGTTTCTTTGCTGAGCAGCAACAGTAGCCAAGAGAGACTGAATATAAACTTTTAAGTCTATTTTCTCAGGGTTGTCCATCAGGAATGGCTTTAAACAGAAGAGCACACGCCCCCGGCCTGCCTCTCCCTGGGGGAGGGGAAAGGGGTGGCTGATGGAGAACATTTTGTGTTCTCTTATCTTTCATCCTAGTGGAAGGGGATAAGCACCAGAATAGAAAAACAAAATATCTGGCTATTAATATACCCGAAGTCCTCCAGCACATGGATTGGGTTTGTTTGTTTGCGAAAGAGAAGGATGCTTTTCTCTGACCTTCGTAAGCGCTCCTGCCAGCTGGGAGGGACCTGGTGGAGGTGGCGCCCTCCATAATAAGGTGAAGGGGCTGGGGCAGAGGGTTGGGGGGCCAGGGTCTAGCTTCCTAGGGAAAGAGAAAACCCTCAGACTTTTCTCAAGAAAAGTTGCTTTTCAGGCTCAACCTGCTTCAAGCCCTAGCAATGTCAACCAGGAAAAGAAAGAAAGGGGGCGGAAAATAAAAAAAAAGCAGGAGGATTTCCCATGAAAGAGCCAGAGTGTCCCCACCTCCCCACCAGACATGTCTCTTTCACCCTGTTTGTACCTAACCTAGGGAACCAGAGAACTGGGCAGCCTTGCCAGAAGAAAGAACACACAGGTTCCTCAAGACACCCACTTATATGGCAGTGAGCAAGGCTAAAAAAGGAGCGCTCCCCTGCCCCAGAGGACAAAGGCTGGCAAGAGGAAGGCACGCAACGCCGCCCAGCTCAGGCTCCGACGGTTCTTCTGTGCTTCCCTCGGACCCGGTAGTGGTTTGAACGAAGGAGTGCCCCGGGGTAGGTCATCGTTTTCTGGGCGGCTAGTTAATTATAAGCTTTCTACTGGGAAGGAGCCAGAAGGAAAGGGCTTCCTCGGGGGCAGGAACACACAGGCCTCCAAGCCCCACACCTGCTGTGTCATGTCAGCGGTGCCAGAGCACCCTTTGACTGCCTGAAGAGGTCTCAACTTGCCACCCACCAGGGTCAGGTTGCCTCAAGTCCCCAGGGAGGTCTGACTAGCCAAGAGCCCCAGGCAGAGGCACCAAGAGAGGAGAGCAGCATTGGCAGGGCTTGCCCTCTCCCAGAGCAAACAGGGACAAAGGTTGGTGTACTCACGGCTGCCTCTCCCATCCTGCCTGTGCCTGCCCGCTGCGCCAGACACTCAGGTTGTCCCGGCATTGCTACATTAGGCAGAAATCTGTCATCTCTGCCTGCTGGGTCACTCATTACCCCAGATCCGATTCCCAGGCAGGGAAGGTTGGGGCATCAGAGCAGCAGAGAAGACTTTGGCATTTGGGAGCTTTGAAACAGAAAAGCTGTCGTGTCTGTACCTGTTCAGTGGGGAGCCAAACGTGTTTATTGCGTGTGTTATGATGCTATCATGAAAGTATGCATGCGAGGAAATAATTTTTAAGCTCTCTCCTTGGCCTATCTGGAAAAGTGGGGCCCTCTGTGTAAAACCCAGCTCTGCAGGCATTCTGAGAGCTTAAACATTCCTTGTGACTATTTCTCATACTACATTTCACTGCCACCCTAGTGTGTTTGAATTTGTCTCTGTGCCAGCAGGTCTGAGTACCCATTGGGATTCTCTGTGAGAATTCAAACAAGTTGGAGGCCGCTGAGGTTGCCAAGTGCGACCAGGTCTGGCACAGACTTGGCATGACAGAGAGCAGGAGCAAGAAGGCTTGGACATCATGAATCACTGAAGCCCTGGCCCATAGCCTTCTTGTTTGGAATCCCAACACATCTATATTAATCATATAGATGTGTTATTTTTCCTTCTTTATACCTGAGAATGGCCTTCAGCTGCTGAAATGATATTTATTGAGGTAGTACTATGCTAAGCACTCTGAATGAATTATCTCATTTATCTCCCACCTCAAACCCATGAGATAGATACAACTTTATACCCATTTACAGATGAAGACTGATGCTCAGAGAAGTTCAGTAACAGCTTAAGGTGACCTGCTACATTCATCTGCAGTTATTTTGTTTGTTTGTTTGTTCATCTGAGATGAAGTCTCGCTCTGTTGCCCAGGCTGGAGTGCAGTGGTGCAATCTCAGCTCACTGCAAACTCTGCCTCCTGGGTTCAAGCAATTCTCCTGCCTCAGCCGCCTGAGGAGCTGGGATTACAGGCATGCACCACCACGCCTGGCTAGTTTTTGTATTTTTAGTGGAGACAGGGTTTCACCAAGTTGACCACGCTAGTCTCGAACTCCTGGCCTCAAGTGATCCACCCCCCTCTGCCTCCCAAAGTGCTGAGACTACAAACATGAGCCACCTTGCCCAGCCTCATCTGCAGATATGACTCACAAGCACCCTATTCTGAAAGGAGAGGAAAAAAGAAGATGAGGCTAAGTCTTTCTGAGGGCTGTAGTTGTGTACCGGTTTCTTAGAAGCTAGGGCTCTCCTGATTTATATTCCATGGGGCCATCTGAGGAAGTTGTTTAGCTTCTGAGGTGATAGATGAGGGCTGGGTCACTTTTGTTTGCAGAGCGTGGGCTGAAGGGTAAGTCAGGACATTTCTCCTCTGGTCCCCGTCAGGGACTCTCAGGCTGACTCCTGTGGCTGTGTTTATATCATCATTTTTAAGGCATCAGTACCAGCATAGCAGCTCTAAGCTCCCTCTTCCTTTCGCCGTCCTCCATGTGGAAAGAAGCCAAGCGGGAGAACTTCCCCAACCGTTTCCCCTCAGTGCAGCTGGTACCAGCTTGAAACCGAAGACACGTAGCCCTGCAGCCCGTCCGAAGCATGGCTAATCCGTGTTTCTTTAGACACAGCAGGAAGCCGCTCTGGGGCCTGGTGTCAGGAACCATCTCAGGGCCCTCGGGTGTTCTGCTTCCTTGGTTTGCCCCCGAGGGTTCAGCAGGCAGATGAAGCCCTCAACACGGACTCTGTAGACGGGGACTGTCATCAGCAGCTTACTGAAGAGAGCAAAGAGGATGCCTGGGATTTGAGTCTTTTACTCAGGGCCTTTTCTGGAAAAGCAGCCTCTTTGGAAAAGGAGGATGATAGAGGAGTTTCTACAGAGTGGAAGCAGCTCCCTCCATGTGTGGCCGTGAGAGGGGAGTGGCAGTCCAGTGCCATGCCCCATCCCAACAGGCGGCCTCCAGCTGCCATCAGCGCCCTTTGCCATGCCTTTGTCCTGGGGGTGGCCTACAGTGTTGGTAGGGGACCCTGCCTCTCCTGGCCATCCCCATAGGTTACATCTCCCCCCCACACCCCCCTGCCACAGTCTGCTGCTCCAGCATAGCTCCCAGAGCCTGGTTTCACCCTGCCAGGCACCTCTGTCCGGCACAGCAGCTGCACACATCAGCTCTGCCCCGCTCTGTGTTTCTGAATTATTCCCACTGGCCACCAGCGTCAGCTCTGCCCTCCCAGTGTCCTGATATCCTCTGGTTAATAAGCAACTCACATAAAGACACCAAGAGCTGTTGCAAGTGGTAGAGAAAAGCCGCAGCTCTCTGAATACAGTCCAGGAAGCCCTGGACTTGGCCCAGGAACTTGGTGGCCGTTTCTGTTTTCTGCCCCTTGGTAACCTTCCTCATGGGGCATAGAAGGGAGAGAAGCTTGAATCCTCACCCTGAGACGTAGGAGACCACAAGGCAGTGAGGGATTTTATTAGTCAACAAAAGAGAACTCTTGCTGAAGCCAGAAGACCCTTCCTGGAAGAGTCCTCTTTTCTTAAAGAAAAAAACATCCTGCCCTTTCTTCTTTCAAATCTATTTCTAGAAAAGTCTTAGGGTTCCTGCTAATGCAGACACCAGTATCCCACCTTCCCTCTCCCCTGTCTCTGTGAGCTGCCTGGGTGGCACACTTCCTGCCACGCACCCCCATCTCCTATGCTGTTTTATCCCCTGGGGTTTGGAGATATCCCTGTGGAAGGGGACAGGGGGGACTGTGTGCCAGATCCCCGTGCCCATTGTCACCTTGGTCTGAATCCAGCCCCACAAGGGAAGCTGGAGCTGTCTCCCTGTGTCTCCCTGGGCCTGCCCATTGTCAAGGTCCTTGTCACCTTTGAAGCCTCCTGCAGGGATCCCCAGTGCCAACGGAGCCTTTTCCGAAGCCCAGTAGCATGACGTTTGAGACTTGGAAATCCCTAGACAAATAAATCTCACTTAATCCTCACCAAGTTGGCCCCCAGCGGAGACAATTGCATAGCCAGATTTATCAGGTACCGCCAGTTATTGCAGCAAACATTCCTTCTGTTCCAGGCATTGCATTCAGGCTGGGAATACAGGGTAAACAAGACAAGTCTCTGTCCTTGCGGAGCAACCAGACCCTCAGAAGAGACACACATAAAACACGGAGTCCTGCTCATTTTGCATGCCTCGTACCCAACACTTCACTCTCCCAGGCTCTCGCAGTTCCTACCTCTTGCCATTTCCCAGCTCTGTAATGTGAATTGCTTACTCTATGCCTCAGATTCCTCATCTGTAAAATGGGTTATTAATAATGTCTACCTCATAGAGGCACTGTGAGGATTTAATGAGATACGTATTTTAGGGCACATAGCAGTGCCTGGCAAGTAGGGCTAAGGTGGCATTGGCTGTTACTTTCTCCTGAGGATAATATTTGCCAGGGACAGCAGTGGACTCAGGCAGAACTGGACTGTAACCCTGGTTTCCCCACATATTAACAACTGTATTCTTTTGGGCAAAACAATCTCTCAGTGTCAGCTTCATGGGTAAAGACAAATTACTTCATAAGAATAAGTTCAGGCCGGCTGGTCACAGTGGCTCACTCCTGTAATCCCAGCATTTTGGGAGGCTGAGGCAATTGGATCGCTTGAGGTTAGGAGTTTGAGACCAGACTGGCCAACATGGTGAAACCCCGTCTCCATTAAAAATACAAAAATTAGCCGGGTGTGGTGGCACATGCCTGTACCTCCTAGCTACTCAGGAGACTGAAGCAGGAGAATTGCTTGAACCTGGGAGGTGGAGGCTGCAATGAGCCACAGCACTTGAGCCTGGGTGACCGAGCAAGAACCTGTCTCAGAACAAAATAAAACAAACAAAAAAGAATAAATTTGGCCGGGCGCGGTGGCTCAAGCCTGTAATCCCAGCACTTTGGGAGGCCGAGGCGGGTGGATCACGAGGTCAAGAGATCGAGACCGTCCTGGTCAATATGGTGAAACCCCATCTCTACTAAAAACACAAAAAAAAGTAGCTGGGCATGGTGGCACATGCCTGTAATCCGAGCTACTCAGGAGGCTGAGGCAGGAGAATTGCCTGAACCCAGGAGCGGAGGTTGCGGTGAGCCGAGATCGCACCATTGCACTCCAGCCTGGGTAACAAGAGCGAAACTACGTCTCAAAAAAAAAACAAAAGAATAAATTTGGCTGGGCGCGGTGGCTCACGCCTGTAATCCCAGCACTTTGGGAGGCTAAGGCGGACGGATCACAAGGTCAAGAGATCGAGACCATCCTGGCCAACATGGTGAAACCCCGTCTCTACTAAAAAATACAAAAATTAGCTGGGCGTGGTGGCGCGCACCTGTAGTCCCAGCTACTGTGGAGGCTGAGGCAGCAGAATTGCTTGAACCCAGGAGGCAGAGGTTGCAGTGAGCCAGGATAGTGCCACTGCACTCCAGCCTGGCACCCGGTGACAGAGTGAGACTCCATCTCCAAAAAAAAAGAAAAAGAATAAATTCAGACCAAATGCAGTGGCTCACACCTTTAATCCCAGTACTTTGGGAGGATGAGGCAGGATGATTGCTTGAGCCCAGGAGTTCAAGACCAGCCTGGGCAACATGGTGAAACCCCACCTCTACAAAAAGTACAAAAATTAGCTGGGCATGGTGGCAAATGCCTGTAGTCCCAGCTACTTGTGAGGCTGAGGCAGGAGGATTGCTTGAACCCAGGAGGCAGAGATTGTAGTAAGCCGAGAGTGCATCACTGCACTCCGGCCTCAGCAACAGAGCAAGACTCTGTCTCAAAAAAGTGAAATAAAATAAATTCAGGCCAAGTGTGGAGGCCTGCACCTATAATCTCAGCCCTTTGGGAGCCCAAGGTGGGCTTGAGTCTAGGAGTTCAAGACCAACCTAGGCAACATAAAAAGACCTCATCTCTACTAAAAATAATAACAATAAAATAACACACTGAGTATGATGGCATGTACCTACGGTCCCAGCTACTCAGGAGGCTGAGGTGGGAGGATCACTTGAGTCCAGGAGGTTGAGGTTGCAGCCGTGATTGTGCTACTACAGCCTGGGCAACAAAGCAAGACCCTGTCTAAAGAAAAAAATGCATTCGCTGATGTATATGACTATGTGAAAGTACCAAACAGGTAGCAAGAGCTCAACGCACGCAGCCTCCTGGGACTTCTTAAGGCTCTGCTGACCCAAGGCGCCAGGAAAGCAGAGGAGACTCAGAAGCCAGGGCCTCCTGTAGGAAGTAGTCCCCAGTTCCACCAGTTAGTCCCACAAGCTGGACCCTCCCTGATTCGGTCCTGATTCTCACAGAGAAGCGCGTTCCATGATCGACTGTGTCCCCTCCCTCTGTCCTCTGTGCCTCTGTACTAAGTACCAGGAGGCCCCGTCCTGTCCACACTCAGCCATCGCTTGGCCGGAGATAGACATGTAGCTCCTCTAATCTTTCCCCGCAGCTCAGCCACCTCACTCCCCTCACCCCTGATTCCATCCCTTGTTCCCCTAGCTCCTTGATCAAATTAAGGGAAAGAAGAGGATTTAGATAGGGTTGCTAAATATATATCCGTTCAGGGGAGGGAGAAAAAGAGAAGAGTTTGGAGAAGGAGATAGAGTGTGAAATTCCTTAATGGAATGTGCTTTGAGAGCCTGCTTTCTCCAGAATAAGGCCTGCAATCACCTATCTGGATAGAGTTTTCTCTTTGGCAAAGTGCTTTCACATACATTATCTCATTAAGATATGGGCCAGGGTGGCAGAGTGCCCACTCCCTGGAAAGGTCTGCCGAGGCCACTGGGCCTCGTGAGCTGGCCTGACCCTGGTCTATATATTTCACAGGACACCCTGGCCCCAAAGGGGTGACTCGGCTTTCTGTGGAGCATGACACCAGCAGCCAGGCCACTCACGTCTGGAGGTCACCGTTTCCCTCTGTTCTCCCGGCAGCGGATTCCAGATCTTTTTTACAGTTTTTCTTTTGAAAAACCAGAAGAGTCCTTATTTTAGAAATCCTTGAAAATACACTGAAGAATAAAGGAGAATCATTTATAATCGGCAATTTAACTACTGGTAAAACTTGGGGCAAAACAATCTCTTTAAGTGTTTTGGAAACGCACCCATATCTTTATGCATATGTGTACAGGTTGGAAAATGGGGTTACGTGCACATACATTGTATCTGCTTTTCTATTTAACTTATTATTTTTGTGTTCCAGTTCATCAAAAATTCTTCTGAAATGTTATTTTTAAATAGCATGAATTACAAGGGCCAGGCATGGTAGCTCACCCCTGTAATCCCAGCACTTTGAGAGTCCAAGATGGGCAGACTTGAGCCCAGGAGTTTGAGACCAGCTGGCCAACATGGTGAAACCCCATCTCTACTAAAAATATAAAAATCAGCCAGGCCAGTAACTCATGCCTGTAATCCCAGTAGGTTGGGAGGCTGAGGCGGGTGGATCACCTGAGGTCAGGAGTTCAAGACCAGCCTGGACAACATGGCGAAACCCCGTCTCTACTAAAAATATAAAAAATCAGCCAGGTATGATGGCATGTGCCTGTAATCCCAGTCACTCAGGAGGCTGAGGCAGGATAATCGCTTGAATCCAGGAGGCAGAGGTTGCAGTGAGCCGAGATCATGCCACTGCACTCCAGCCTGGACAACAGAATGAGACTCTGTCTCAAAAAAAAAAAAAAAAAAGAAGAAGGCCGGGCGCGGTGGCTCAAGCCTGTAATCCCAGCACTTTGGGAGGCCGAGGCGGGTGGATCACAAGGTCAAGAGATCGAGACCATCCTGGTCAACATGGTGAAAACCCGTCTCTACTAAAAATACAAAAAATTAGCTGGGCATGGTGGTACGTGCCTGTAATCCCAGCTACTCAGGAGGCTGAGGCAGGAGAATTGCCTGAACCCAGGAGGCGGAGGTTGCGGTGAGCCGAGATCGTGCCATTGCACTCCAGCCTGGGTAACAAGAGGGAAACTCCGTCTCAAAAAAAAAAAAAAGAAGAAGAAGAAGAAAGAATAATTAGCTGGGTGTGGTGGCACACACCTTTAATTTCACCTACTTGGGAGACTGAGGCACAAGAATCACTTGAACCGGGGAGGTGGAGGTTGCAGTGAGCTGAAATCATGCCACTGCACTCCAGCCTGGGTGATGGAGTAAGACGCCATCGCAAAAAAAGAAAAGAAAAAGCATGAACTGAGATTTTTTTCCCTGATTAAAAATTATACATGTTCATTATTGAATAATTATTGCTCACATTTATCTAGTCTTTTTTTTTTGTTTTGAGTCAAGGTCAAGTGTAGCGGTATGATCACAGCTCATTGGAACCTCAACCTCCTGGGTTCAAGTAATCCTCCTGCCTCAGCCTCTCAAGTAGCTGAGACCACAGATATACACCACCACACCCAGGTAATTTTTGTATTTTTTTGCAGAGACAGGGTTTTGCCATGTAACTCCGGGCCTCAAGCAATCTGCCCACCTCAGCTTCCCAAAGTGCTAGGATTAGAGGCATGAACTTCCATGCCTGGCCTTATCTAGTGGTATAATAAACCAGGAACTCTCACATGTGATTCTCACAGCAACCCTCCAAGATAGATCTCCTGGCTTCAAATGACTTCCTGCCTCAGCCTCCCAAGTGCTGAGATTACAGGCGTGAGCCAGCACACCTGGCCCAATTACTGTTTTTTTTTAGACAATGTCTTGCTCTGTTGCCCAGGCTAAAGTGCAGTGGTGCAGTCACAGCTCACTGCAGCCTCAAGTTCCTGGGCTCAAGCAGTCTTCTCACCCTTGACCTCCTGAGTGGCTGGGACTACAGATGTGTACCACCATGCCCAGAAATTTGATTTTTTGTCGAGACAGAGTCTCACCATGTTGCCTAGGCTGGTCTCAAAATCCTGGGTTCAAGCAATCCTTCCACCTTGGCCTCCCAAAATGCTAGGATTACAGGCGTGAACCACTGTGCCCGGCCCTAGTGACCATTTTTAATGACTGCATAATATTCTCCAGTATGGACTTACTGTGATGAACAGTTAAGGTTGTTGGACGTTAAAGGTTTTTTTCTTTTGCTATGATCAGGAAATAATGAGCATCTTTGCATAAACCATCTTTGTTCACATCTCTTATCTCTTGTCATTTCTTTAGAATCTTTCCTAGAAGTGAAACTACTGAGTCATCCTTTTTAAAGTCTCATCACGTGTTATCAAGTGACTTTCCAGAAAGCCAGCATGTACTCCTACCAGCATGCGGAACAGGTGCTCACCACCACGCCCAGCTAAGTTTTTTTTTTTTTATAAAGACAGGGTTTCACCATGTTGGTCTGGCCGGTCTTGAACTTCTGACCTCAAGTGATCCACCTGCCTTGGCCTCCCAAAGTGTTGAGATTACAGGCATGAGCCACCACGCCCAACCTAATTTTTATGTTTTTAGTAGAGACCAGAGTTTCACCACATTGGCCAGGCTGATCTCGAACTCCTGACTGCAGGTGATCTGCCCGCCTTGGCCTCCCGAAGTGCTGGGATTACAGGCATGAGCCACCATTCCCAGCCTTAAGTTTCAGTCTGGACACAGTTACTTTAGGGGTGCGTCATGGAGGGGAAGAATGTTTTCAGATTCAACGTCTCCCACAGAACCTCAGTCTTAATGAGGACTGTGTCCCTGTGTCCCTGTTTTGGCCTCTCCTTCCTCCCTCTCACCCGCAACCTCACTGTGTGGCCCCTGCAGAACTGCCCCACCTCAGAGGAAAGGTCAGAGCTCGAGATCTCCCTTAAACGGAAGTTCAAATGTGCACTGTCAGGCTGTCCTGGAGATTAGTACAGTTTTATTCAGGAAGTACCAAGCCAAGCCAGCCGGCCCATGCCCTCTGCTTTCTCTTCTCAGGACACTTACATTCCTTTTTTTCTCATGGGAGGTGAGAGTGGGAATAGGGCCAGAAGAAGAAACTCGCTTTCCCATGAGCCCGTGGCGGAGGCAGCGTGGCCTTCCCTGCTGAGCTTCTGACTGGGCTCCCCTGACCCGGAGGAGCCCTAAGGTCCTTGGAGCCAGTGAGAAATGCACTTTCATCTCCAGGACGTTACACAATCACCTTCGTGTGCCTAGAGCATCAGGAGGGCAGAATGTGCAGCCCCGCGCTGAGAAGCAGGTGCTGGCTGGTTAGTCACTGCGCACTCACTGCTGGCCCGGCTGCCATCCGGATGGATGGTGCGCACTCCTTTGGGGTGGGGCTCCTGCCCCACTGCACTGCAGTTACCCGTCCTGCCAGCTGGTCCAGGAACACCTAACAGCTCCTTCCCAGGCTTTCCATCAGCTTGCACCTCTCCCTGTCCCTGGAGAACTTGGGACTCTCCCTTCTAGGGACTCTCCCTGAGGCCACACTCACCCCCATTTCCCTGCTTCCTCCACTTAGAATCTTTCTTTCTCTTGGATCTTTGGCCCACATACTGGACATTCAGTTCTGTCACCCAGGCTGCTGTGCAGGGGTGTGATCTCAGCTCACTGCAGCCTCCGCCTCTTGGGTTCAAGCTATTCTTGAGCCTCAGCCTCCTAAGCAGCTGGGATTACAGATGTGCCCCACCACACCTGGCTAATTTTTGTATTTTTAGTAGAGATAGGGTTTCACATTTTTGGCTAGGCTGGTCTTGAACTCCTGGCCTTAGGTGATCCACCCACCTCGGCCTCCTGTAGCACTGGGATTACAGGCATGAGCCACTTTGCCTGGCCTGGACATTCCGTTCTATCAGCATCAGGTCTTCCCTGAATAGAGGTAAAGGGGACTTCAAATCCCTGCAGGCTGGGAAAATGGAGAAGGTGGAAGCTCAGCCTCTGGAATGGTTGGGAGAACCTTTCCTCAGCCCTTGGATGTGACACCTGAGTGTCTTACAGCAGGATCATGTCTTCAACTCTGTCTTCCACTGAGTCCTCATTCAGAAGGCTCCCTTCTTTTCTTGTGGAGTGTCCAAGCCCGGGATGGTGTGGGTGTTTCATTCCATGAGCAGGTTGGCCTTGTGAAGGGACAGGAATGGTGTGGGGCCGCAGGAAGCTAAAGGTGGCCCTCCACTTCTGCTAACAGCGCTTCGGGGGCATCATTGACAAGTGTCCAAGGACATTTGCCAGGTAGAGAAGCAGCTAGGGTTAGAGACACAGAGATGTAGAAGCCCTTTTAGAGTCAGAGCGAGATAAAGGTGGCCAGCAGGCCATGTGAGTGAGCACCCACAGTGCTGTTGAATTGAGAGGCGGGGCTCCAACAGATCCGAGGCCCCCAGGAAGGCTTCACAGAGACAACTACTCAAGGTGGGCCTTGAAGGCAAGATGTAAGACGTGAACGGTGTTCTCGCAGAAGTGGACATTTCCTCGGGGTGAGAAGCAGGCAACACCACAGAGGTGGGAAGGCAGCTGGTGCATTTAGGAATTGCTAGATCATTCTTGCTGCTATGGAACACGTGTATAGGGTATGCACCAGGCAGGGTTCCACCAGAGGAACAGAACCAGTAGGAGACAGAGCCATGGGGCAAGAGATTTACTGAAAAGAGCTGACTTAATGTGATTGTGGGGGCTGGCTAGGAAAATTTGAAATCCTTGGGGCAGGCTGTTAGGAAGGGCAGACTTGAAACTCAGCCAGGACCTGAAGCTGCCGTCCATAGGTGGGATTTCTTCTTTGGAAAAGCCTCAGCTCTGTTCTTAAAGTCACTCAACTGATCGGATCAGACCACCCCCCACCCCCACCCTCCCCGCCCCCCACAGAACATCTGAAATAAACTCATTAACTTAAAGTCAACTTATTATTATTATTTTTGTAGATAAGGTCTTGCTCTGTCACCTAGGCTAGAGTGCAGTGGCACAATCATGTCTCACTGCAGCTTCAATCTCCTGACCTCAAATAATCCTCCCACCTCAGCCTCCTGAGTAGCTGGGATTACAGATGCACACCACCACACCTGGCTAATTCTTGTATTTTTTGTAGAAATGGGGTTTCACCATGTTGCTCAGGTTGGTCTCCAACTCCTGGGCTCAAGCTATCTTCCTGCCTCAGCCTCCCAAAGAGCTGGGATTACAGGTGTGAGCCACTGTGCCCAGCCTACAGTCAACTGATTATGAATGTTAATCACATCTACAAAATACCTACACAGCAACAACCAAATTAGCTTTTTATTGAATCATTGGAGACTATCGCCTAGCCAAGTTGACACACAAAACTCACCATCACAGGTACCATCACAGTACCAATCAGAAATGACGGTGGAAAGAGAGAATGGGATCAGCAGTGTTTCCAAAACATGAAATCATGTGAGAAGATGGCACAGTGGGTGACTGTTGGAGATACAGGAGGTCGGTGTTCAGTTAAAACTGAGTTGAGAAAGGAAAAGACAACTTCTGTTTAAACTCTCTCTCAGCCCTTCTGATTAACTAAGAGAAGGTCCCAGTTTGGTGCTGGATTGATTTTTCACATCTCTAAACTTGTTGATAACCCCCTTTTTTAGCAAAATGAGCAGAAGCTGGTAGTCACCAGTACTGGACAGTATTTATTAATAACATTTCATCATATTGATGTATCTATTTATTTACTTTCACATTTTCAACACATGGCAGGTAATCCTGGTGTTCTTTTTTTCATAATTAAATATTTCCTTTTAAAATATATTTATGGCTGAGCATGGTGGCTCACACCTATATCCCAGTACTTTGGGAGGCTGAGGCGGGTGGATCACCTGAAGTCATGAGTTCAAGACCAACCTCATCAACATGGCAAAACCCCATCTCTGCTAAAAATACAAAAACTAGCCAGACGTGGTGGTGTTCACCTGTAATTCCAGCTACTCGGGAGGCTGAGGCAGGAGAATTGCTTGAACCTGGGAGGTGGAGGTTGCAGTGAGCCGAGATTGTGCCATTGCCCTCCAGCCTGGGGACAGAGAGAGACTCTATCTCAAAAATATATATATAAATAAAATAAAATATATTTACTTAGTCAAGGCAGGGTGGCTCATGCCTGTAATCCCAGCACTTTGGGAGGCCAAGGCAGGAGGATCACTTGAGGCCAGGAATTCAGGACCAGCTTAGGCAACATGGCAAGACCCTGTCTCTATGAAAAATTAGCAAAAATTAGCCAGGTGTGGTGATATGCATCTATAGTCCCAGCTACTTCGGAGGCTGAGGGGGGAGGATGGCTTTAGCTCTGGGGGTGGAGGCTACAGTGAGCCGTGTTCACACTGCTGCACTCCAGCCTGAGCAACAGAGTAAGATCCGATCTCTGTGTGTGTGTGTGTGTGTGTGTGTGTGTGTGTGTAAGAGATATGTGTGTATATATGTATGTATATATTTATATATATACATATTTATATATATTTACTTAAAATAGGTACTAATGGAAAGAAAAATCCTATGTAAATAACAGAAAAATAACACTTGGATACAGCCAAAATCACGTGGCAGGGACACACAGAGAAACTGAAGCTTAGAAAGCCCAGTTACAGCTGTGAGGAATGGCATGAGGTGACTGCAGAAATGCTCATATTAACTGCTGAAGCCAGATAATAGTAAGTAAGGGTTTGTTATACTATTTTTCTCCACGTTTGTTATGTTTGAGGATTTCTATAATAAAGCTATTTTAAAAAATTAAGTTGGCGGGATACATACAGGATAAACCAAAATGAGGGGAAACTAAGGGCAAAAACCGCCCAATACATTTGTCAATGACCTTCCTGTGGAGTCAGATACTGTTATTTGTTCCTATTCCCAAATTATCCAACTGGGTGTCTTTTTGGTAGAGCCTTAGGCTCCAGAGAGGGAAATTAGGTTCATCATGAACTCCCTTTAGGGAAGACACTTCATTTTTCCAAGGCTAATTCTAGATAGGTCAGTTCATTGGTACAATTGATATAGGTTCCAGCCTGCCCATGTTTATTTTTTTCTTTTTGTGAGGCAGGCTCTCATTCTATTGCCCAGGCTAGAGTGCAGTGGTTCAGTCATGACTCACTGCAACCTCGACCTCCTGGGCTCAAGCCATCCTCTCATCTCACCCTCCCAAGTAACTGGGACTACAGGCATGCACCACCACACTGACTAGGTGCTCGTATTTTTTGTATACTTGAGAAGCTGAGATGGAGGATCTCTTGAGTCTGGGAGGCAGAGGTTGCAGTAAGCGAGATCATACCACGACACTCCAGTCTGAGTGACAGAGCAAGGCCCTGTCTCGAAAAAGAAGAAAAAAGAAAAAGACTGAAACTTTCTGGTTTACGGGGCATAAAGAGGAAATCTAAGCAAGCATTCATCCTTCTGTGACTTGGGAATTGAATTCTGCTTGACTCAGGGCCTTTCCGTTTTAAAGCTCAGTGAGATCAAACCCTTAGAGCAGGCAACCCTGAGGAGCAACAGCACTGAGAAGCTTCCACCAAAGGTTTAGATTCCATGCACTTGGGCTTCTGAGAGCCAGTTTTATCCCCTTCAGTGGCCTCAAGAACAGAATGACAGAATGAGGTTGATAGACTCCTTCTGACAGTTACATCTCCTTCCTTAGAAGAAACAGTAGGAAAATAACAAACAAGTAGCAATGCTTCCCAAATTTAGGAAGTGAAAAATAAAGGCCTGGTGCTGGTGGCTCACATCTGTAATCCCAGCACCTTGGGAAATTGAGTAAGGAGGATCGCTTAGGCCCAGGAATTCAAGACCTACCTGGGTAACATAGTGAGACCCTGCCTCTACACAAAATTTTTAAAAATTAACTGGGCATGGTGGCACATGCCTTTAGTCCCAGCTACTTGGGAGGCTGAGGTAGGAAGATCGCTTGAGCCCAGGAGGTCAAGGCTGCAGTGAGCTATAATTGCACCACTGCATTCCAGCCTGGGTGACAGAGCAAGACCCTGTCTGAAAAAAAAGAAAAAAGTGAAAAATAGCTGGGTATGCAATCTGAGATGCTTCCGCCCTGGGAACTTAGATCCTGCATCTGAGCCCTACTTCATCTGGAGTCACCCTGGGAGGCCTGGCCAAGGGATATGAACAGGGTGGAGCTGCCAGAGCCCGGAGCACCTAGTGTAGCTGGAGTTAAATTGCAGAATAGACAGCAACAGTGAAAGGTGGGCTTGCCAAACTGGCAGAGGGGCAGGGAGATCAAACTGATGGCCAAGGCAAGACAGTGCAGCAAAAGCAGTAGGTAGGTGGAAATGTAAAACGGTGCAGTCACTGTGGAAAGCAGTATGTATGGAGGTTCCTCAACAAATAAAAACTAGAATTATCATATGACCCCCAAGCCCACTACTGGGTATATATCTAAAGGAAATGAAATCAATATGTCAAACAGATGTCTGTACTCCCATGTTCATTGCAGAACTATTCAAGAGGTGCTGGGCGCCGTGTCTCACACTGTAATCCCAATATTTTGGGAGACTGAAGTGGGAGGACCACTTGAGCCCAGGAGTTTGAGACCAGCCTGGGCAATACGGTGAAATCCTGTCTCTACTAAATATGTTTTTTAAAAATGGCCAGGCACAGAGGCTCACACCTGTAATCCCAGCACTTTGGGAGGTCGAGGCAGGCAGATCACCTGAGGTCAGGAGTTCCAGACCAGCCTAGCCAACATGGTGAAACCCCATCTCCACTAAAAATACAAAAATCAGCTGGGTGTG
Organism: Saimiri boliviensis; assembly: GCF_048565385.1. Classification (NCBI taxonomy): domain Eukaryota; kingdom Metazoa; phylum Chordata; class Mammalia; order Primates; family Cebidae; genus Saimiri; species Saimiri boliviensis. Next base: position 22,947,263 of record NC_133455.1, on the reverse strand, counting down.
GTGGCACATGTCTGTAGTCCCAACTACTCAGGAGGCTGAGACAGGAGAATTGCTTTAACCCGGGAGGCAGAGGTTTCGGTGAGCTGAGATGGAGCCACTGCACTCCAGCCTGGATGACAGAGTAAGACTCCATCTCAAAATATATATATATATATACTATTCAGCCTTAAAGAAAGAAATCCTCGGCCGGGCGCGGTGGCTCAAGCCTGTAATCCCAGCACTTTGGGAGGCCGAGGCGGGTGGATCACGAGGTCGAGAGATCGAGACCATCCTGGTCAACATGGTGAAACCCCGTCTCTACTAAAAAGTGCAAAAAATTAGCTGGGCATGGTGGCACGTGCCTGTAATCCCAGCTACTCAGGAGGCTGAGGCAGGAGAATTGCCTGAGCCCAGGAGGCGGAGGTTGCGGTGAGCCGAGATCGCGCCATTGCACTCCAGCCTGGGTAACAAGAGCGAAACTCCGTCTCAAAAAAAAAAAAAAAAAAGAAAGAAAGCCTGTCATCTGCTAAAACATGGATAAACCTTAACGACATTTGGCTAAGTGAAATAAGACAATCACAAAAGGACAAATACAGATACTGCATGATTTCGCTTAGGTAAGGTATGTAAAGTAGTCAGACTCTTAGAAACAAAGTAGAATGGTGGTTGCCAGGGACCCAAGGGAGGGGGCAAAGGGAAGTGGTTCAGTGGAGATACTATTTCAATTTTACAAGATGGAAAAGTTCAGGAGATCAGTTGCACAACGTGCATATGGTTAACACTATTGTACTGCTGTATACTTAAACATGGTTAAGATAGTACATTTTATGCTGTGTTTTTGACCACAAAAAAAAAAAAAAGGAGGTGAATCCAATTACACATGTGCCAAGGGCTGGCTCAGTAATGAATCTTGGGGTGGATGCCTGTTTGTCCTGCAGGCATACCCCACATGCGTGGCTTGGAAGGCCCCCCTGCCAAACCTCACCAGGACACCTGGTCCACCCGGAACACATTCTCTGGAAATCCCAAAGCACCATCTTCACACATATTGGCCATTTTCTGTGATACCCCAAACTGAGTTTGTTCTTTAATACTTTTGCAAATCATAAGTTATGCACTTCAACTCTCCAATAATAATGACAAAATTAATAACTAGTATTTACTGAAAACTTACTTCAAAGGAATTATATATGATAAGTAAGGCGAAAATTAACTATAGTCAAAACAACCCTTGAAAGTACCTTAAGTTGCCAACAAAATACAATATACATGATTTAGTGCAAACAGCAACCCCATACAGTAATTCCCAAGCAGCCTGGCCAACATGACGAAAGCCATGTCTCTACTAAAAATGCAAAAATCAGCCCTGTGTGGTGGTGCATACCTGTAATCTTAGCTACTCAGGAGGCTGAGGCAGGAGAATCACTTGAACCGGGGAGATGGAGATTGCAGTGAGCAGAGATCTTGCTACTGCACTCCAGCCTGGGTGACAGAGTAAGACTCTGTCTCAAAAAAAAAAAAAAAAAAAGTCTGACTGTTGAGGCCAGGCATGGTGACTCACACCTATAATTCCAGCACTTTGAGAGGTCAAGGTGGGAGGATCGCTTGAGCCCAAGAGTTCAAGACTAGCCTGGGCAACATAGAGAGACACCCCGCCCCATTCTACAAAAAATTTTTAAAATTTAGCTGGGCATGGTGGTGTGCACCTGTGGTCCCAGCTACTCAGGAGGCTGAGGTGAGACAGTTGTTTGAGCCCCGGAGGTCGAGGCTGCAGTGAGCCGTGATCACACCACTGCACTCCAGACTGGGCAATAGAGCGAGACCCCGTTTCAAAACAAAACAAAACAAAAAACTGACAATTGAGAAATGGTCATCAGCCAGTATCCCCACAGTGCCAGACTCCATGGCAGTGCAGCCTTCACCATTTTCAGTGGAGGAAGAACCTTCACAGTAGGAAAGAGGGCCTGGGACCTGATTCTCATTCGAAAACAAATTCTCCACAGTGCAGAGCAGACAGGCAATTTACAGGTACTTGTAGTATAAAATTTAGCAGCCGTAAAAGAAGCCTTATCCATTTTGGAAGCAGGGAAACAAAACAGAGCTGAGTCTTTTGGAGAAGAAAGAAAAAGTGAAATGTCACCTTTGATTTTATCTGGGAAACATTGTAAAATAGTTATAAGAGACTGCAGAGAGAAAGAATGAGCATATCAGCTTTTTCTCTGTCCTTTTACTTGTTTATTTTAAATGTATATGTAACTAGGCCGGGCGCGGTGGCTCACGCCTGTAATCCCAGCACTTTGGGAGGCCGAGGTAGGCAGATCACGAGGTCAAGAGATGGAGACCATCGTGGCCAACATGGTGAAATCCTGTCTCTACTAAAAATACAAAAATTAGCTGGACGTGGTGGCGCACACCTGTAGTCCCAGCTACTGAGGAGGCTGAGGCCGGAGAATCCCTTGAACCCAGGAGGCGGAGGTTGCAGTGAGCCAAGATGACACCGCTGTACTCCAGCCTGGCAACAGAGTGGGACTCCGTGTCAAAAAATATATATATATAGGCTGGGGGCAGTGGCTCACACCTGTAATCACAGCACTTTGGGAGGCTGAGGCGGGTGAATCACCTGAGGTCAGGAGTTCGAGACTAGCTTGACCAACAGTGAAACCCCGTCTCCACTAAAAATACAAATAATTATCCGGCCATGGTGGCAGGCGCCTGTAATCCCAGCTACTCGGGATGCTGAGGCAGGAGAATCACTTGAACCCGGGAGGCAGAGATGGCAGTGAGCCAAGATCACCATTGCACTCCAGCCTGGGCAACAAGAGTAAGACTCCATCTAAATAATAATAATAATATATGTAACTATAAAGCAACAAAAAAGAAGTCACTAGAATTACATGTATCTACACTTGTATTTTTAGCTTTTATGAATAAACCTAAAAAAAAAAAAAAAAAAAAAAAAAAACAGGTCTGGCATGGTGTCTCCTGCTTGTAATCCCAGTAGTTTGGGAGGTCAAGGCGGGTAGATCACTTGAGCCCAGGGGTTCAAGACTAGCCTGAGCAACCCATTGGAGAAACCCCATCTCTACAAAAAAACACAAAAATTAGCCAGGCATGGTAGCGCATGCCTGTAGTCCCAGGTACTCAGGAGACTGAGGCAATTGCTTGAGACTGAGGGGCAGAGGTTGCAGTGAGCAGAGATTGCACATGGGTGATAGAGCAAGACTCTGTCTCAAAATAAATAAATGAATAAATAAAAAGTAAAATTATAAAATTAGAACCAGGCTCTAATTTGAGTAAAACAAAACAAGATACAGGATATGTAAAATATTGGTGAGATTTGTGTAAACCATGAAAAATACCAAACAATACAGTTTGCAATTTTTTCTTTGTTTTGAGCCAGACTCTCGCCCTGTTGCCCAGGCTGGACTGCAGTGGCACTATCTCGGCTCGCTGCAAGCTCCACCTCCCAGGTTCAAGAGATTCTCCTGAATCAGCCTCCCGCGTAGCTGGGACTACAAGCACCTACCACCACACCCAGCAAATTTTTGTATTTTTGGTAGAAATGGGGGTCTCACCACATTGGCCAGGCTGGTCTCGAACTCCTGACCTCAGGTGATCCACCCCCTCAGCCTTCCAAAGTGCTGGGATTACAGGCGTGAGCCACCATGCCCAGCTCATGATTGTTCATGGATCTATATATCTATAGTAAAAATACAAGAATATGCACGAGAATGATAAACCCCAACCCCAGGACAGAGGTTAACACTGGGAAAGAAAGGTCGAGAATGAGTTCGAGGAACATACAAGGAATTTCAGTTTTATCAATAATGTTGTATTTCTAAGTGGTGCATAGCTGAGTGTTTATTTTATTAATTGTACTCTCTTCTCTGCCTGAAATGGTATGTCTTAGTTTAAAAAAAAAAAAAAAAGGAAAAATTTGAAGCCTCCATATCTTTAATAATGTCTCTATGTCTTCCATAATGTTAATGGATATGTTTGTTGCAGGATTAAACCAAAGGGTTTTCGCTTTAGGAGGGCTGGGCCTTAAGATCAGCCTAAGGTAAAGGTATATGCAACGTCTCTCTACTAGTGCTACCAGGCATGTGCGAGGCACATCACATGCATAGTCTCTCATGTAACTCACATGAAAACTACATGAGGTAGATTCTATTATCCACTCTTCATAAATGAGGGACACAGATTAAATAACTTGCCTAAGAGCATACAGTACTACCTGGTCCCTGCAATTCTCTGAATTTGTCTCTCCACATTTTCCAAAAGGTGATGTTTTGAAGACTGTGATAATATTGAATCATGTGGCTTGAAAAACAGGGCAAATCCCAAGTTAAAATACACCCCCTGTTTAACATGCACCAAGTCCTCTCTGAGGAGTCTCATTAGCCTGGAGCCTGGTTCTAATGCACTAAGCCCTTTCCCTTCCCTCCCCACTGGACTCCTTTTTAATTGACATTTAATTGCCTGTGGTCAGATTTCCTCCAATCCCTGTGCCTCTGGGCCCCTGATCTTAGGGGACTGGGGAGCTAGACTTATATTTTCTTGGATTTCCACTGACTTCCCATTAAATTATTATCCCTGGGTACAGTGGACTTCATGTGCATGCGTTGCTTTCTTTCACCTTTAAAGTGTACAGCTTTAATTGGGCAATCATAATGCCTTTCTCCCTTTATCGTCAGCGGGTAAGTAATCAAACTCCCCATCTTAAAACTTCGGTAAAATGAGGTCAGCAAGATGTGTGGTATTGACATGGCACCCAGCAAAGGAAAATGACTCTTGGTGGTTCACATTGTTGTGGGGCTTGTTTGCGTTGCCGTGCAGTTGTAATGGAAAATGAATAAAAATAAAAATCCCGGGGCCCTTTTTGGCCAGCACTTGGGAAGTTAATCCCACTATCCTGGCAGAATTCCAGCTCAGGTCACTGCATTCTGCTGGCGGAAGCCTCCTTGTGCAGCTTTCAGTGGAAGGAGAACTCTGCTCTGCCTCTTTTCTCAGCTCCATGTGCTACAAATTAAGCAGCTGTCCCTTCCCCACCCTGGCCAGGGCTGCATTTCAGTGACTCAAGGATGACTCTCTCCCCTTGCCACTGCAGGGAGTAGGGACAGATCTGGGATCAGGAAATTAAACTGCTCCAAGGACCAGCTAAGGAGATATTTGCTATAATCAAAATCTTCGTGTGTCTCTCTCTCAGTGCTTCTGCACAGAGATCACCGATTCCTAGCATTAAACGGTTTTTCAGAAGTCATCTAGTTTCATTCCAAAACCCCATGCATATATTCCCTCCCTTTGTTTAATAACATTTTATTACACAAATGTAAAATGTTTCTATACCTGAAGTACTTAGAAATTTTATCTCCCCTTCACCCCTATCTATTTTTTTTTTTTTTTTTTTTTGAGATGGAGTCTTGCTCTGTCACCCAGGCTGGAGTGCAGTGTTGCGATCTCAGCTCCACACCTACATACTTTTGTTGCTTCTTTTCATTGTTTTACAGATTTTTTTTTTTTAATGTTTAACGCTCTTTCCAATAGGAAATGTACTGCATTTCATGGTGTAAGAAATAGATCCAAGCTAATTCTTCTCCATACAAATAATCTTTTATTCCCAAAGATGTTTATTGAATAGTGATTTCTCTTTTTTTGAGACAAAGTCTCACTCTGTCACCCAGGCTGGAGTGCAGTGATGCCATCTCAGCTCACTGCAACCTCCACCTCCTGGGTTCAAGCGATTTCTCCTGCCTCAGCCTCCTGAGTAGCTGGGATTACAGGCGTGCACCATGATGCCAGGCCTTCAACACCTGACCTCGTGATCCACCTGCCTCGGCCTCCCAAAGTGATGGGATTACAGGAGTGAGCCACTGCACCTGGCCTTGAATAGTGATTTCTAATTTGTGTGACTTAACCTCTCTGAGAATCAGCTTTCAGTACCTGGAAAAATAGGAATGATAATGATACCTACCAGACAGGCTTGTCCTAAAGGTGCCCTAAGACAACATGTGAAAAGGTCCCAGCACGTTGCATGCATGGCATATGCATGTCTATTCATTTTCATTTTCATTTTTTATTTTTTGAGACTGAGTCTCACTTTTTCACCCAGGCTGGAGTGCAGTGGAGCGATCTCAGCTCACTACAACTTCTGCCTTTCAGATTCAAGCGATTCTCCTACCTCAGCAACCGAGAGCAGCTGGGACTAACAGGCATGTGCCACCACACCCAGCTAATTTTTGTATTTTTAGTAGAGATGGAGTTTCAGCATGTTGGCCACTGTGGTCTCAAACTCCTGACCTCAAGTAATCCGCCCGCCTCAGCCTCCCAAAGCACTAGGATTATAGGTGTGAGCCGCCACCACACCCAGTATCCTTCCTTCCTTTTTTTTTTTTTTGAGGTGGAGTCTCTGTCATCCAGAGTTCAAGTGATTCTCCTGCCTTAGCCTCCTGAGTAGCTGGGATTAGAGGCCTGCACCTCCACACTCGGCTAATTTTTATATTTTTAGTAGAGACAGGGTTCACCATGTTGACCAAGCTGGTCTCGAACTCCTGACCTCAGGTGATCTGCCTGCCTCAGCCTCCCAAAGTCCTGGGATTACAGGCGTGAGCCACCCCACCCTGCCTCCTTCCTTGCTTTTTATCTGCATCAGCCTATTTTTTTTTTTTCCCTAGAACCCTTTTATGTACCAATGAAATCAAGCCTTGCTGAAATGGTCCAATGGTTGTCTAGCCCTGGTTTTATATTGGGAGGCTACTAAGAAGAAAGGTTGTTGGAGGAGAGAAGGGTGAAGGTGCTTTCTGGAAGAGACCCATCCTAATGACACAAGCGCTGTGACTGCAGCCCCCTCTCTCCCCTCAGGTCAGAGAACCCTCTTAGAGGCTGTTCTGTGGTCTCAAAATGCTCCCCGCCCCCAAGTTGCCATGTCAGATGTTTGGGGGAAATCTGATTTCTGAGGACAAAGCTCTAGGTGTGGGTTGTTTTATTTTGGGGATGGGGTGGGGGTAGGAGTTGGCCATGGGTTTGCTGCATTCCAGGAAGAGGGAGGACTGCTCTCCTCTGATGAGTCATGGAAGAGAAACGTCTAATGTTTGCAAACGGCTCCAGCCAAGCCTCTGCTTTCTTGGACTCCACCCATCCCCCATCCATGCAGATTGGACCCCCGTGAGAAGATGTAAATGTTAAGGTTGAAGGCCAAAGAGGCCACGGCTCTACCGACTGAGATGGGAAGCAGTTAAGAAAACAGGAACAGTTGTCCAGTACCTCTAGACTCCAGCTTGTGAGACACAGAGCCTTACAATGGGTGTATCTGTCTCCCAAATCAGGACATGCTCTGGGTGGTGCAGGAGGATCAGGTGAAAGAACTGGATTTTCACAGGGGAACAGCCATCTGCAGAGGGCTTCCAATCAACACGGCATCTGCAGAGGGCTGAGAGATCAGAGAAGCCACAGTTGGAGAAGGAGCAGAGGGGATTGCAGAAAAGAAGGCCAGGGCTAGGGAGTCAGAGGAGGTCTTGCAAAAGACAGAAGCTGTGATCTGTTTCTTTCATGGGAAGATGAAGGATGATCGGGCTTGAGAGGGATGGAGCTGGTGGGGGTGTGCTGGGAGCCCACGGCTGCCTCAGTCTCAGCCTTAGCCAGACTGCTGGAGCCAGATGGGGTTCATGATGCATCCTCCCAGATGGAACGGATCAGGCATGTCAGACAAGCTTCTCTTAGGATACATGGTGTTCTCCTCCCTCCCCCTATTTGAAATCAGGAGCGAATCACAAGGTGACTTGGGAGGGCAGCCAACCTCCTGGGATCTTTTGTGAACTATCAGGTAACTACAGCAGGATCACAATAGGAGACCTAAACATGCCTCCACCACCAACCTCCCCCCCTTTCTTTTCTATTGTGGGACATCAAGGGAGCAAGCTGGTCAGCTTGGGAACAAAGATCCTATTCTAGGAATTTGTCCACAGCAACCCTATCCGCTGCATGCACTGTCCTTGGATTTCTGCCAGACTGAAACTCAACCTGCTTGGGGCTGCTACCACTACTGCGAGAGCAACACCCGGGCACCCAGTAGGGAAGGGAGAATCAGAACTCATCCTTCAGAATTAAAATTGCATTTAATCACTCTTCATCTTTCTACCAGGCTCAGGAGGCCATGCCTGCCATCTCTGCATTTTAAGTATTTCACTGTTTAAAGTCTAAGCACCTTGGGGGGTGAGGAAGGAGGGCAATGGAGGAGGACTTTTGAAATCTTTCCACAAAAATCAAAGAACAACCCGACTGGAGGGAAAAATAGCTGCTATATTTAAACTACATTATCCCATCAGGGAGCTATGGTTTTGAGAATCATTCCACAGTACTTTGTTTGGCACTGCTATATGGGTTTCTTTTCTTCCTTTTTTTTTTTTTCTAAGATGGCAACATTTTTTATTCTTTTTTTCAGAGCCGTGATTGCAAAGGAAGTAAAGGCTTCACTAATTAATTTGGTAGATATTCACTGAGCATCTGCTATGTGCCTGGCACTACACTAGGCACTGGAGGCACAATATAAATAAGGAGGTCCTCATTGCAGATAATTATCAGGCATTTATTCAGGAAGTTTTGATAGCATGCCTTCTAAGTGGACATGATTCTGCTACAGGAAAGAAGTCCAGATCCAGACCCCAAGAGAGGGTTCTTGGATCTTTCGCAAGAAAGAATTCAGGGCGAGTCCATAGAGTAAAGTGAAAGCCAGTTTATCAGGAAAGTAACGGAATAAAGAATGTCTGCTCCATAGACAGAGTAGTCCCAAGGGTTATGGTTATTTCTTGATGAGATGCTAAACAAGGGGTGGATTATTCATGCCTTCCCTTTTTAGACCATATAGGGTAACTTCCCGACATTGTCATGCCATTTGTAAACACTCATGGCACTGGTGGGAGTGTAGCAGTGAGGACGACCAGAGGTCACTCTCATCGCCATTCCTGGATTTGGTGGGTTTGGGTCACTTCTTTATTGCAGACTGTTTTATTAGCAAGTCTTTATGACCCATACCTTGTGCAGATCTCCTATCTCATCCTGTACCTAGAATGTCTTAATCATCTGGGAATTCAGCCCAGTAGGTCTCAGCCTCATTTTATCCACCTCCTATTCAAGATGGAGTTGCTCTGGTTCACACGCCTCTGACAATTTCTATTCTTCTAGAGTTTATAATCTGGGGGAAGAGGAGAGATAATAAACAAGTGATTTAGGGTGATTAAGTGCCATGAAGGAAAGAATTTTATTCATATATGCATTTGCCCATTTGCTATTCATTCTGCCCAAAATGCTGCTCTTCTTAGCTCTAAATTTTCAGAGGGCTCTGTATTATTCCTGGCTCACTTCTCAGAGGGAGGTGACCACCCTACTGGCCCTCCTCCTGTCACTCTCACATGTGAGTCCATGACCTTGTCAAGTGGAGACGTCAAATTAGCAGCTAAGTATATGCATCTGGACATACAAAGGTATAGTCAATAATATGTAGGTGGGCTAGGCACAGGGCTCATGCCTATAATCCCAAAACTTTGGGAGGCCAAAGCAGATAGATCATTTGAGGTCAGGCGTTCAAGACCAGCCTGGCCAACACAGTGAAACCCCATCTCTACCAAAACATACAAAAATTAGCCAGGTGTGTTGGTGCATGCCTGTAATCCCAGCTACTTGGGAGACTGAGGCAGGAGAATTGCTTGAACCCGGGAGGCAGAGGCTGCAGTGAGCCAAGATTGTGCCCATCACTCCAGCCTGGGTGACAGAATGAGACCCTGTGTCAAACAAACAGACAAACCCATTATGTAGGTGGAGTTTAAAGCAGTGGGATTGAGGGCAGGGAGCGGTGGCTCACACCTGGAATCCCAACACTTTGGAAGGCTGAGATGGGTGGATCACAAGGTCAAGAGATCAAGGCCATCCTGGCCAATATGGTGAAACCCTGTCTCTACTAAAAAATACAAAAGTTAGATGGTTGTGGTGGCTTGCCCCTGTAGTCCCAGCTACTCGGGAGGCTGAGGCAGGAGAATCACTTAAACTCAGGAGGCAGAGGTTGCAGTGAGCCAAGATCGTGCCACTGTACTCCAGCCTGGTGACAGAGTGAGACTCTGCCTCAAAAAATAAATAAATGAATAATAAAGCAGTGGGTCTAAGGAAAGATTATAGATAGGAAGACTATCCCATCCTAAGCCCTGGGATACACCAGGTTTAAAGTTAAGTAGAAAAGTCCGGACACAGTGGCTCACATCTGTAATCCCAGCACTTTGAGAGGCTGAGGTGGGAAGACTGCTTACGCCCAAGAGTTCAAGACGAGTCTGGGCAACATGACAAGATCCCTCATCTCTACAAAAAACAAAAAAATTTAGCAGGGTATGGCAGCACTGTGGGAGGCTGAAGTGGGCGAATCACTTGAGGTCAGAAGTTTGAGACCAGCTGGCCAACATGGTGAAACCCTGTCTCTACTAAAACTACAAAAATTAGCCAGTTGTGGTGGCGCACGCCTATAATCCCGGCTACTCATGAGGCTGAGGTGGGAGAATTACTTGAACCCAAGAGGTAGAGATTGCAGTGAGCCAAGACTGTGCCACTGCACTCCAGCCTGGGTGACATAGCAAGACTTTGTCTAAAACAAACAAACAAAAAAAAGGGCTGTTTGAGACTTCTAGAGTGCTGATGATGTAAGTGTTAGAGAAGGCCGCTATCATGGAAGCAGCCTTGGCTATCCACCAAGTTGAGGTGGCATTTGAGCCTTCATCTTGAAGGGTGATAGAGGTTTACTAGGCAGATCCAAGCAGAAGGAACAGCCTGAGCACAGGTCCCAAGGAAGGGATAATGAGTCACTGTGTCAGGAGCTTGGAATTGGAGGAGAGGTTGTGGTGGATATATAGCAGAAGAAATTGCAAACTGCAATGGAAGAATGTAGGGCATCTCCAAACAGGGTTTTTAGTGTTCTGTGCTAGTTACTTTTTTTTTTTTTTTTTTTTAAGCAGCTTCTCACTCTCTGGCCCAGGTTGGAGTGCAGTGGTGCGATCTTGGCTCACTGCAACCTCTGCCACCCGGGTTCAAGCAATTCTCCTGCCTCAGCCTCCCAAGCAGCTGGAATTACAGCTGCCTGCCACCATACTTAGCTAATTTTTGTAGTTTTACTAGAGACAGGGTTTCACCATGTTGGCCAGGCTCCTGACCTCGTGATCCACCCACCTTGGCTTCCCATTACGGGCGTGAGCCTCCAAGCCGGGCTGATATCTTTGACTTTCCTCATGAAGTAACATTTGTTGTTAGGCACATCTAACATTTGCAGCCCTTTCTTCTGATAACAGCACCAGGATTTTCCTTTGGGGCTTTGTTTCCAGCTTGTGTGCCCTAAACTATCAGCATCAACATCAGCCAGGAACTCAGAAATGCAAATTCTTGGGTCCACCCCAGACCTACTGAATGAGAATTCTGGAGGTAGGCCCCAACAAAAGGTATTTTCAGAAGCCCTCCAGGTGAAGCTGAGGCATGTGTGCGAAAACCACTGCTGTAGGGAACTACTTCTTCCCCAATCTCAGTCCGTGCAATTCAGATGGCACTGACCATAGTCTTTGCTTCCAGGGATGTGCACAAATCCTGGAGGAAATCTTAGGTCTTTCTCTCCAGCTTAGTGCTCCAAAAGTACTAATCTGGAGAAACAGAAACTGGAGATGCTTGAACCATGTTTGCCACCACCTTGAGAGAGGCTGCCTGAGAGTAAAAAAGCAAAGGAAAAGCTGGGCGCAATGGTTCACACCTAAAATCCCAGCACTTTGGGAGGCTGAGGCAGGCGGATCACCTGAGGTCAGGAGTTCAAGACCAGCCTGGCCAACATGGTGAAAGCCCGTTTCTACTGAAAATACAAAAATTAGCTGGGCATGGTAGTCCATGCCTATAATCCCAGCTGCTCAGGAGGTTGAGGCAGGAGAATCACTTGAACCCGGGAGGTGGAGGTTGCAGTGAGCCAAGATAGTAGTGCCACTGCACTCCGGCCTGGGCAACAGAGCAAGACTCTGTCTCAAAAAAAAAAAAAGAGCAAAGGAAAGAGGCAAAGCTAAGAAGTGGAAAGCGATTCTCAGTGATTTTGAGCACCTGGATCAAGCTGTTCTAAATTTGGAGTCTATTCCCTATAAGTGCCTTTTTTATAAGCATAAGATAGTGAGTTGGATTTTTGACACTCAGCCATCTAAAGAATGCTTATAATCATGCAATGTAGAGGGAAGGCAGATTCTGGAAAAGACAGTCTGTTAAGTTTGACAAATTCTCAGATATTAAAATTATAGTTCTTGGTCATATAGAAAAAATGGTGGTCACTAGTTGCTGGGGTGTGTTCAGTAACACAAGCCATGCCAAAGTGGATGCATTTCTGTGAAAAGAGCACTAGAGTGTGGATTTGGAGCCTGTTATGGACAATGTCTCTGCATCTTCCTCTCATTTTTTCTTTTTTTGGAGGCGGCTCTGTCGCCCAGGATAGAGTATAGTGGCACAATCTTGGCTCAGTGCAACCTCCGCCTCCTGGGTTCAGGCAATTCTCCCTGTCTCAGCCTCTTGAGTATCTGGGATTACAGGCACCCATCACGACGCCTAGCTAATTTTTGTATTTTTAGTAGAGACGGGGTTTCACCATATTGGCCAGGCTGGTCTCAAACGCCTGACCTCAGGTGATCCTCCCGCCTTGGCCTCCCAAAGTGCTGGGATTACAGGCATGAGCCACCATGCCCAGCCAGTCCTCTCATTAACTTCTTATGGACAAAGTAGAGAAAAGTGATGGTACACTAATGTCTGCATCATCATCTTAAGTGACTTTATATGACAATTTAAGTAGTGCAGGCAGTTCTGCCATCATTCCACTCAACAAGCATGTGTCCCAGAATAAGAGATGACAGGTGTGACTAAGTAATGGCTTTAGTTCTTATCGGTGTCTCAGCATAAGCACCTGACTGTACCAGTTCAGATTTTGGTACATAAATGGGTGTTTTCATATAACATGACCCTTAGATCAAGCTGACTACATCAGGCACTCAATCAAAAAAAGAATGATCTGTTCCAACACTGTATAATAAAGTATAGAAGAAAAGAGGCAGGGAGTGCCTTAAAAGATTTTCACTTTACTCATTTTGGACACTGTAGTCAAGTTTATTTATTTATTTATTTATTTATATTTTTTTGAGACTAAGTCTCGCTCTGTCGCCCAGGGGAATACAGTGGTGTGATCTCAGTTCACTGCAACCTCTGCTTCCTGGGTTCAAGCAACTTGCTTCAGCCTCCCAAGTAGCTGCTATTACAGGTGTGTGCCACCATGCCTGGCTAATTTTTGTATTTTTAGCAGAGACAGGGCTTCACCATGTTGGCCAGGCTAGTCTCAAACTCCTGACCTCCAGTGATCCACCTGCCTTGGTCTCCCAAAGTGTTGGGATTACAGGCGTGAGCTACCACACCCAGCCTCATCCCCCAACTTTTATATTCAGTACTGGGTGCCTCTAGAACTGGGTGACAAAGTTGCTGAGGGATTACAGATTCACGATCTAGGAAGAAGCTGGGAAGAGACTTTTAACACAATAGATAGCTTGAAATACTCAAAGGGGTCTCACACTAAAGAGAGATTAAACTTGTTTGGAAAATAAAAAAAAAAATGATAAGAAAACACACATCAACTTGTTTGGCATGGTTCCAGAAAGCTAAACAAGATCCAATGTATAGATGAAATTAGCCAATAGGAAGTGGACTCAACCCAGAATGAGACTGCTTTAATGATCAGAGCTGTCCAAATACAGAATGGACTGCCTTTTGCAATCTCCATCATTTTACACAGGACTGTAGAGCTTTGGGAAGTTGTCTGGGGCCTCTTTTACAAGTCACTCTTTTCCACTGGCCATTTCTGTCTAACTTGCTTTTTAAACCAGCCTGCCTTTTAGCAGCGAATGTCCTCCTTTCTTAATGCCTTTGAAGTTCTTTGATCAAATCATCCATCTTTCTGAATCAGTTTCTGTTTTCTCTCCCTGTCCTCAATTGATTGAATGTGCCTGCAATCCTTGCTGAAAAATAGGGTATTTCTAAAACCTATTCTTACTCTTAAAAACCCTTGTTAACAAGAAGCAAGTATAACACGATGCATAAAATAAATTAAGCACAAGTTTATATCTACATCAGAGAAACTAGATATTTCTGCCTTTGGGAAGCTGCGTTTCTGATAAATTTTGGCAACCCATCAACAACAGCTTTCAGAGACACCAGCAGGTTGAGGAACCAAGAGCATAATTGTTATGATGATGTCTAAGGGGGGCAGCTCTGGGCTTAAAATCACACTGTTTCAGCTTAAGGGAGAATTCCAACCTCCAGTAAATAGAAAGCTTGCAGAGAACAGTGTAGGAGGGCAATGGCAATGTGGTAACAGTGCCAATGTGAACTTGAACCTTCCTCCTTTCTGAGAAACCTATAATGCTGTCTAGCTTTATTTTTGTCTGTTTTAAACTGACTACACTTCACAGCCATTCTCATGAAGTAAGTAGTTCAGAGAGGCCTTTCTAGTTTATTTCACAAATTGGAAATCAGTAAACTTGAGTTCACTGAAAATTTGCTGAGGCCCTCCTATGGGGGATGCCCTTTGCAAGTTGCTTATGGGCTAGGGATGTTGGGACTCATTCATTCATTCAAACAGCAGGCATTTAATAAACGAGGAGCATAGACGAGGGACTGTTCTTTGTATTGAGGATGGACAAGATGTTCAAGGCCCTGTTCTTATAGAGCTTCTGTCTTAGAACTCCATGAGACCCTAGGAGATAGGCAGTTAACAGCTAAACCAAAATACAATGCTACTAGTAAGCACTGTGAAGAAAATAAAACTGGCCAGGCATGGTGGCTCATGCCTGTAATTCCAGCACTTTGGGAGGCTAAGGCAGGTGGATCACCTGAGATCAGGAGTTTGAGACCAGCCTGGCCAATATGGTGAAACCCTGTCTCTACTAAAAATACAAAAATTAGCCGGGTATCGTGGTGCACACCTGTAATCCCAGCTACTCGAGAGGCTGAGGCATGAGAACTGCTTGAATCCAGGAGTCCGAGGTTGCAGTGAGCCGGAATTGCACTGCTGTCCTCCAGCTTGAGTGACAGAGCGAGACTCTTGTCTCAAAGAAAAAACAGAAAAAATGTGATGAAAGATAAACTGTGGAGAGTAGCCACTTTATTTATGTTTTTAATTTCTTTTTTTCGAGATAGGGTCTCACTCTGTTGCCCAGGCTGGAGTGCAGTGGTGTGATCACATATCACTGCAGCCTTGACCTCCCGTGTCCAAGCAATCCTCCCTCCTTAGCCTCCTGAGTAGCTGGGACTAAAGGTGCAGGCCGCCATGCCCAGCTAATTTTTTTTTTTTTTTTAAATTTTAGTACAGATGGAGTCTCGCTATATTGGCCAGGCCAGCCTCAAACTCCTGGGCTCAAGGAATACTCCCTCCTCAGCCTCCCAAAGTGCTGTCATTACAGACATGAGCCACTGTGCCTGGGTAGCCACTTTAGACAGTCAGCAGACATCTCTGAGGAGTGGACATGGAAGCTGCGATCTGAATGGAAAGAGAACAACACAGGTGAAGGTCTGTGAGAAGAGCATTCCATACAAAGGCTGAGGTCAGGAACTCCTCCAGAAGCTCCTAATTGCACCGGAGGCGCTTACAACCCCAAGCAGTGACAGTGGCACAGAATATTCAACATCAAATGCCTAAGATAATTTCCAGGCTGAGAAAGGCAAACCACCCTTCTGCCTGCCTGCAGTGCTTCCATTGGTCCTGAAAGAGAGAGATGAGGAAAGGGAGAAGAATTGGTAGGAAATGGTGCAGAGCTGATCGCAGAGGCAGGAACGGCCAGCCCTCCATGACCACACCCCCACCGTGCAGTCACGTGCCCCTCCTGAAGAGGCTCTGATCCTGTGACCTAACCAGTTTCCACCTTGCTTCTCTCAGTGCGTTGCCATACAGTAGAATTTTTTTGTTTGTTTTGTGTAGGGTTTTGTTGGTTCTTTTCCAAGTATCAATCAAACCTACATGCCAACCTCCACTCCTTGGAAATAATTAAATGACATGACGTGCCTGATTTTTTTCAGCAGGGTGATGCACTGTCATTTGCATCTGCTGAAGGAATTTGTCTTAAGTCCTGAAGCCCAGCCACTTGAGACAACTGAGGTGATTTTTCTGCTCTGCTTTTGCTCATCTGGTTGGTGCATTATTGCTAAACACCAGTGGACCAAATGCTTCATTCTGCAACCTACTCCCTAAAGAAAGCTGCTCTTCTTTGTGAAGAGAATATGTTCATGTTTTGTTCATGAATTCCATGCAATTTCCCATCCCCTTGTTAAGTAATGTCGCTTCTTTCTGCTGGCAAAAGTATCTTTATCTTGCTGTGACTTGCGCTTTGTACAGCCCACCCGAACAGAGCAAATCATCTGTGGCTTAAGAGCAGACTTTGGATTCAAGTCCCCTTTCCCGCTCTCGAGAAAGTGAGTACGAAACGGTCTTCATCTGAAAGCCACAGGGAAGCAACTCCTAGCCCAAGTCTAGCTGCTGTGTGGCAGCTCCAGCGGCGTGACCTGTGACTTCCATACAGACACCTATCAAGCGCTGCATGAGCTATTAATAATAAAATCAACTCTCCTCCCTCCCCTGCGAGGGGGGTTTCCTCGTCAGGGTCCAGAATCCGCTGTGGAAGAATCCGGGTTGCAGTGCGAAGGAGCCGGCGGCGGGGGTGTGGGATGCGGTGTTCCCGAGGCGACAGATGAAGGATTTGGGCTGTGTGGGAAGGGAACTGCGGAATTACTCCCCTTGGTTCCTGAGGGGGGCTCTGAAGGAGACAGATTAGGATGCAGAGCGCAACCCGGGCGACCGAGGGCGAGGAGGCGAGGCAAGGACACCAGCCAGAGCGCGCTTCGAGGACGCCCCGCGTGGACCGCGCTCCCAGCTCCTCCGAGTCGCCTTCCATCCTCCCACCGGCCACGGGGCAGCGAGTATAGGGAGCCCACTGTGAGCGTCCCACCCTGCGTCTGCAGGTGGACGAGCCCGAGAACCGCACACGCCGAAGAGGGCCCCCGATTTCCCCTCCGCCAGCCCCGGGGCCGCGGCGTGCGCGGCCTCGATCCGGGTTCCTAGAGGCGGCGCGCGGGAGGGGGCGGGGCCTGCGCGGCGGCGTGGGCGCCAGGCGCGCGGGAGGAGGGAGCCGGGGGAAGGGGGCGGGGCCGCGCCGCCCGCGCCGCGCTGGGCGCTCTCGGCCAATGAGCGGCGTCCACATGCCGCGGCGGCGGCGAGAGGGGAGGCAGCGGCGGATAAATGCTATTAGAGCAGCCGCCGCGGAGCCGTCCCCGACGCCACCTCCTTCTCCTCCGCCGCAGTTTCCTCCGCCGCTGTCGGGTGTGCGGAGCTGAGACACCTGGGTGATCTTGCCGCGCACCGCCCCGCCTGCTCGCCTCCTTCGCCGCGTTCCTCCTTCAAGGGTCGGCCGGGCGCCCCCTCCTCCGGCCCGGGCGGGGCCTCTGATCGGCTTTAGAGAGCGGGGAGGGGGCTCGGGGGCCGCGGCCTGCGCTCCCGGCAGGCGGCTGAGGGCGAGGGAGGCCCTCCCTTCTGGCGAGAGGAGGGAGGGTCAGGAGCCCCCCCCAACCAGCGGCGGAGCCCCGGGTCGCGCGAGGGGCGGTTGTTTGGGGGAGGGGGCGCGAGGTGATTCAGCGCCCGGCGAGGCGGAAGCGGCCGCAGGAGGAGGAGGGGAGCGCCCGTCCGCGCCTGGGCTCCCGGGGTGGCACGAGCCCGCGGCCCGAGTGCGAGGCGGAGGCGAGGAGGCCGCGGGGACTGGAGGCGAGGCCGGCCGAGCCCCCGAAGCCATGGAGAACGCGCACACAAAGACGGTGGAGGAGGTGCTGGGCCACTTCGGTGTCAACGAGAGCACGGGGCTGAGCCTGGAGCAGGTCAAGAAGCTCAAGGAGAGATGGGGCTCCAACGGTAGGTGCCCGGTGCCCCGCGCTCGGCTGCAGGGGCCCGGCGCGGGCCGGAGAGCCAGGGAAGATGGCTGACCGGGCTCCACCTCGTGGGCTTCAGCACCGCGCCCGCCGACGGCTGCGGACGAAGGGTCCGGCCTGGGCGCCCGCCCCGCGGCGGGGAGAGGGGCTGCGGGCCTCGTCTCGCCTCGACCCCCCTCGACCTCCTTACGTCTCGGGCCCTTGACCTTCCTGGCGCGCACGGCTCGGCGGCTTCTCTCCAGCCGCAGCCGGGCCGGGTGGAGGGAGGAACGAGGCTCCGGCAGCTGGGTTGAGCCGGGCGAGACATTTTCTCGTCCCCTGCCGATTTATGAGGCGTCGAGGTCGTTGGGAAAGCCTCTGACCGTTCTTGTCTTACTCAGAGTTACACATCTGGCAGAAGCGATGACATCGCTGAAACCACTCGGGTTCTGGAGCGCTAAGTGATTTCACGCTTCGGGGTAGACCTCAGGCCATTGATTACAAGGAGTGCCTGCTTCCTTGAGATACTCTTGTATGCTTTCTGCTAAAAAAAAAAAAAAAAAAAAAAAAAGTCGGTTATTCCTATAGCTAGGTCTATTTTTTTAAAAAATTTTGATGCTTAGTATTATAGCAGTTCTTTTTAGAAAGACGGAGTACTAAAATGTCTCTCTTTTTAACCTCCCTCTTGACATATTGCCTGGCGAATTTCTACATTCTGCAGAGTTACCCGCTGAAGAAGGTAATCTTAACATGTTTTGTTTTTTTTTTTCTCTGTTGGGTGTGCTGATGGTAAGATGACAGTTAAAACACATGTGTTTTTTCTAACAGGAAAAACCTTGCTGGAACTTGTGATTGAGCAGTTTGAAGACTTGCTAGTTAGGATTTTATTACTGGCAGCGTGTATATCTTTTGTAAGTATTAAAAATATACATTTTATTTCCCCCAAAAAGCTGAAAGTATTCCATAGATAAATCAGAAAACAAATGATGTTCATTGAGTGAAAACATATTAGGAGATACAATCTGTGTCTCCATGTTTAAAAACAATCTGGGTATTTTTAAATTACAATACTTGAAGCCATTGGTATTCAGATAATAAATACTTGACATTTACAGTGCAGTTAGGAATTGCCCCAGCGTGTGGCATGGTCTTATAAATTCTTGTGGTTTATCAAAAAGTTCTTCATTGGGAAGCCTTTTCTGTTTGGGGTTCTTCCATTGTTATCGTGTTGTAAGATCATACTAAGATGATGTTGGACTCTTTGTAGTCTGTAAATAGAACTTACAGAAGGAATATTCCAGTTGCTTTCCCTTCCTGGTAATGGCAAGGTGACAGTTGTTCCTGACGATGACGGCTGTGATGGCACCATTGTTGACCAAATTTGGTCACTGACCTTTAGGGTGGTATATTTATCTAAATTGGACCCCTGTCTTAAGTGATTCTTAGGTTGAGAGAACAAGGTTTAGTATAGTTCTAGCTCTTAAAGGAAAAAAAACCAGCATGGTGTTTTTTCTTGTGTGCTTACCCGCTTGAGTTCTCTATGGTTGCTAAGAAACTAGTGACATGCAAAGAACTACAGCAGGAAAAAGGTGTTGGGGTGGCAAGTATATTTCTAGGTTATTAACTTTTTTTTAGTGTTCGATATTAATTTTTTATTGCATTTTTTTTCTTGGGCTGTAGACTGGTAGTTTTCCTAAAAATGATCATGAATAGGACACAGATGTTCCTAATCCTAACAGCATCAGATGTCTTTTATTATTAAATTACAGTAATCTTAAAAACACCATGATGAGAAGTGAAATTTGCCCAATGCAATACTTCTTTCTAGTTGAGACAAAATGGACAAACTTCACGGTTTCATTTTTGTACATGGACGTATGCATGTCTCAGGGGTCAGCCTCAGTCTTTATAACAACCATACCATAGGGGACTGTTTTGAGAATGAAATAAAGCAGTGGGCATTTATTTAGTTCCAATGAGGGAAAGATTAATTTTGTACCCAATCTTTTAAGTAGATAGTGGTGGCAGGAAATAAATTTTTGGAATAATTTTTACATAAATTCTGCCATGAAACTTTATTATGCCATATTAGCCAAGTGGTGTGTAGCCATTAAGAATTCAGTCCCCAAGAACCTTTTTGTGGTTTTCATTGATTAAAATGGGCACTTACATAGCAACCATTCAGCATTGAGTCAGTCGATCGCTGACAATGTATCTCTGACATCTCTGTTTTTCCTTGATGGATTAAAAAATTTTTCCCCAGAAAATGGATGCAGTTTTACCAATTAAGGGAAATGAGTACAGCTGTCTGATTAACTATAGTTTGTCAGTACAGTGTCATGGGGCAAAATAAATGACATATTTGGAGGTAGTGTAAGATTTGTATGTAACTGGGTACATAATTCTGAAATAGTGTTAGCATTGGCAGTTAAATACTGGGGTCTGATAAGATCATTGGAAACTTCTTAGAAGTTAATCAGCTGATGTATACAAGCCAGAAGTAAAATACATTTTTACTGAATTCTGTGCTTTACAAGTTGAAGCATTGTGGGAAACCATGGCACTGGTGTTACTATTGAGGTTGTATAGGGTCTCTTTTTTGAGTGGCCAGTTTGAGCGACTTTATATTAACATTTTAAATTAATAATGTGTGCAAGTTTTGTTTTTGTTTACTTTGAAGTAGAGGCTTACAGTTTGTAGGCATTTCGAACAGGTTTTTAAATAAATGCTTTAATTATTATTTTTTATATGGTAGGACTTTGGCTTTTAGGAGCATTATAGAGCTATATTTTGGAGTTGAAATTTGAGTTCCTTTTTGGTAACTACCTGGAGTTATTGAACTATGCTACATTTTTATTTTATGAGTTGGTAAATAGCAAG
The DNA here is from genome assembly GCF_048565385.1 of Saimiri boliviensis. NCBI lineage: Eukaryota > Metazoa > Chordata > Mammalia > Primates > Cebidae > Saimiri > Saimiri boliviensis. Next base: position 22,926,428 of record NC_133455.1, on the reverse strand, counting down.
AGAAAAGTGTTTAGGGAGTACTTCTAAAGAATTAATTTGCTTTGGTTTGTTTGATCAAGGAATTGGCATTTATAAGACCTGTTGTGTTGATTTTCTTCATGTGGGGTTGGTACTGCCGCTGCATGTCATTCCTCCTGTCTTTGTCTTTTAAAAGAAAGAGCGCTGATTCTTTTTAGTTTGTCAGCCTGTTTATTCCTGTTGACTTAACAGAAAAAACATGGTAGAATATTCAGCTTTTTTTTTTGGAGAAGTGACTAGGCAATTCTTTTTTTTTTTTTTTTGGCAATTCTTATATACATCATGCATCATTAAGTCATGCTCAAATTAAAAAGAATACTAGTGATTTATTTCAAATATGTAAGTAGTAAACTGTTAATTATAGTTAATATTTTGCTGTGGATAGAATAAGAAGCTGCATTAATGTTTTATGCTTGTGACCTGTAGGGATCGAGTTTAATTTGTAGTATCCGCCAAAGTGTTTTGTTTTTTTTTTTCTTTGTTTTTTTTTTTTTTGAAAAGATCACTTGGATTGAAAGACGTAAGCTTCATCTCCCAGTGCATATGAACATTAGAAATTGCTTAATTTGACATTCAAGACCCCCCTCTAGCAATCACTTTATCTTTCCATTCTCTTCTTGGATACCAACTTTGCTGTAAGTGTGACAGACACATCATATGGTTGCGTAACTGGAATGCCTGCCCTTTTCCTCTCTTTCACTGCTTCGTTAAGGTATTTATTGAGTACCTGTCGCAGATACTGGGGATACATTAGTGAACAAAACAGACAAAGACTACTACCTGGAGAATAATACTATTGAGAAAAATAAAGCAAGGGGGCTCAGATATCAAAGTATGTGAAAGGGGGGTACAGTTTTCAAATTGGGTGGTCAGGAAAGTCCTCAAGGAAGGTGAGCTTTGAGAAAAAGACCTGAAGGAGGTGGGCATCAGGGCCATGTTGGTCTCATTCCCATCTGTTTAAATCATAAAGCAATAATTAATATGGTAATAATTTGCATAGGTTTCTCTATCTTCCTTCCACCCTCATTTCCCATGTCAGCTACTTAGATTGACCTTAAAGTGCTAGTAAAACTTTCTAGACTATGGCAGTTCTCAGCCTTCTTACTAGACCCCCTTGAAAAGCATTCCTTATTCCTTAGAGTTAGTGTGCTCTTTTTTTTTTTTTTTTTCCCGGTAGGTGGAGTCTTGCTCTGGTTGCCCAGGCTGGAGTGCAGTGCTATGATCTCAGCCCACTGCAACCTCCACCTCCCGGCTTCAAGCGATTCTCCTGCCTTAGCCTCCTGAGTAGCTGGGATTACAGGCTCCTGCCATCATGCCCAGCTAATTTGTGTACATTTAGTAGGAGACAGGGTTTTGTCATGTTGGCCGGGCTGGTCTCAAACTTCTGACCTCAGGTGATCTGCCGCCATGGCCTTCAGAAGTGCTGAGATTACAGGCATGAGCCACCATGCCCAGCCTGAGTTAGTGCTTTTGATGTCACGAATATTTGGGTAAGTTTCAGTAGAATTTTCTGAAAATATATGAGATTTTTTTACTGTGATACCTCAGAAGAGAAACAAAGTATTTGATATTGCATTTGTAGTCATTTTAATTTTCTTCTGTAACTATTTTAATTTTTTATTTTAAAAATGCGATAAAGGCAAATTGCTGATTAGTTTAGAGCTTTTCTTAAAATAATGGTATGAAAGGTAAATTTAATAGAATACTTTTCTTTTTTTTTGAGACAGAGTCTCGCTCCGTCGCCAGGCGCCAGGCTGGAGTGCAGTGGTGCCATCTTGGCTCACTGCAACCTCCGCCTCCCGGGTTCAAGCAATTTGCCTGCCTCAGCTTCTTGAGTAGCTGGGACTACAGGCGCACGCCCCCACATCTAGCTAATTTTTTTTGTATTTTTAGTGGAGATGGAGTTTCACCATGTTGGCCAGGGTAGTCTCAATCTCTTGACCTCGTGATCCACCTGCCTTGGCCTCCCAAATTGCTGGGATTACAGGTGTGAGCCACCGCGCCTGGCCTAGAGTACTTTTTAAAAAGAAGATTGTTTTCTCACACCTGAAAAAATTGAATGTTTTTACATAGCTTTATGTCTGGATCAGAAGAGAATGAGTTCTAATTCATGCTCTTTTTTTTTTTTCCATTTTACTAATCGTTGAAATAATTTTTTCCTCCCCCAAAATTATCATAACATTTATGGATAATGCTTTGTATCATTCTGGAAAAGTATTTAATTTCCATTTGCTCTTTTTTTTTTTTTTTTTTTTTTGAGACGGAGTTTCGCTCTTGTTACCCAGGCTGGAGTGCAGTGGCGCGATCTCGGCTCACCACAACCTCCGCCTCCTGGGTTCAGGCAATTCTCCTGCCTCAGCCTCCTGAGTAGCTGGGATTACAGGCATGTGCCACCATGCCCAGCTAATTTTTTGTATTTTTAGTAGAGACGGGGTTTCACTATGTTGACCAGGATGGTCTCGATCTTTTGACCTCGTGATCCACCTGCCTCGGCCTCCCAAAGTGCTGGGATTACAGGCTTGAGCCACCGCGCCCGGCCCCATTTGCTCTTTTTTAAAAAAAAATCTAGATGTGAGTTTTTTTCATTTATTGAGCAATTGTTTGAGGGCCCAAAGGCACAGTGTGAGTTTCTGAGAATATAAGGAGCAAAATGTGCTTATGATCTTTTTAAGCACTTTGTTTTTCTTTTTTTGAGTCTCAACATCATGACTGTCTCCCAGTTTACAGCAGGATTTGCTTTTTACCTTGGATTAAAATTTGCTTTATTTGGCCAGGCACGGTGTCTCACATCTGTAATCCCAGCCCTTTGGGAGACCAAGATGGGTGGATCATTTGAGGCCAAGTTCAAGACAAGCCTGGCCAACATGGTAAACCCTGCCTCTACTAAAAATACAAAAATTAGCCGGCTGTGGTGGTGGGTGGTGGCGGGTGCCTGTAGTCCCAGCTACTTGGTAGGCTGAGGCATGAGAATCACTTGAACCTGGGAGGTGGAGGTTGCAGTGAACCGAGATTGTGCCACTCACCGCACTCCAGCCTGAGCGACAAAGTGAGACTGTCTCAAAAACAACAACGGATTTTCTTGCTTTATAATACTTATCAGCAGTGTAATGCAGTACAGAGTGTTGTATAGCATTTCAGTGCTGTTCAGAGATTAATCTTGTGGATAACAATTGGAAGATACCCTATTCTGCTCTATTTTAAGCAGTTTAATGTAGGTCAGTGTTCATTAGCAAGTGGTTACCTTGAATAATATTGGCATGTTTGAAACATTGAACTTGTTTAATAATGTAAGTCCCAGAAGACAGGTATTACTGTACTTAGGGCAAAGCAAAGGGAAGAAGAAACACTGTTTATGTCTAGAACTATGGGGCAGTGGTCTTCTCTTCCACTTTTCTTTGCTGCTGTTCATGAAGTTCGTTACCTTCTTGCTCTTTGTTTGTTTTGAAACTGACTCCTGCTCTGTCACCCAAGTGCAGTGGTTTGATCTCAGCTCACTGAAACCTCTGCCTCCCAGCTTCAAGTGATTCTCCTGCCTCAGCCTCCCGAGTAGCTGGGATTACTGGTGTGTGTCGCCACACCTGGCTAATCTTTGTATTTTTCGTAAAGACGGGGTTTTGCCATGTTCACCAGGCTGGTCTGCAACTCCTGGCCTTAGGTGATCTGCCTGCCTTGGCTTCTTAAAGTGCTGGGATTACAGGCATGAGCCACTGTACCCAACCCAGATAATCCTTTTTACACATTGTTTAAAATTTTATGTTTTTCTGAAGATAGGGTCTGCTGTCTCCCAGGGGGGGAATGCAGTGGTGTGATCATAGCTTACTGCAGCCTCAGACACCTGGACTAAAGCCTGATTCTCCCACCCGAGCCTCCCAAATAGCTGTATAGGTGTGAGCCACCACACTTGGCCATTTTTTTTTCTTCTAGACAGAGTCTCAGTCTGTCACCTAGGCTGGAATGTAACAGTGGCATGATCATAGCCTACTATAACCTCAAACTCCTGGTTTCAAGCAATCTTCCCAAGTGGTCAGACTACAGGTATGCCTTGCCATGCCCAACTAATTGAAAGAAATTTTTTTTTTTTTTGAGACGGAGTTTCGCTCTTGTTACCCAGGCTGGAGTGCAATGGCGCGATCTCGGCTCACCGCAACCTCTGCCTCCTGGGTTCAGGCAATTCTCCTGCTTCAGCCTCCTGAGTAGCTGGGATTACAGGCACGTGCCACCTTGCCCACCTAATTTTTTTGTATTTTTAGTAGAGACGGGGTTTCACCATGTTGACCAGGATGGTCTCGATCTCTCGACCTCATGATCCACCCGCCTCGGCCTCCCAAAGTGCTGGGATTACAGGCTTGAGCCACCGCGCCCGGCAAGAAATTTTTTTTATATACAGATAGAGTCTCACTATGTTACTCAGGCTGGTCTCTAATTCCTGGCCTCAAGAGATTTTCCCAAAGTGTTGGAATTATAGGCTTGAGCCACCTCACCCAGCTAAAACAGATAATTCTCTTATTCTTTTTTTTTTTTCTTGACATGGAGTTTCGCTCTTGTTGCCCAGGGTGGAGTGCAAGTGGCACGATCTTGGCTCACTGTACCCTCTGCCTCTCAGGTTCAAGCTATGCTCCTGCCTCAGCTTCCCAAGTGGCTGGGGTTATAGGTGTCCGCCAACATACCGAGCTACTTTTTTTGTATTGTAATACAGACAGAATTTCGCCATGTTGGTCAGACTGGTCTTGAACTCTGACCTCAGGTGATCTGCCTACTTCAGTCTCCCAAAGTGCTGAGATTACAGGAGTGAACCACCACGTCCAGCCTGAAACAGATCATTCTTTATATTCGACCTATTGTCAAGATTGTTAGAAACATTTTCCCAATTTCTTGTGTAAATATACTTGTATAACTTCTGATAAACCATAATTATGAACTCACTACAGTAATATAATATTGCAATAAGTCATCTTGCATTTCATCAATGTCACTCATCCAGTTTTCCTCTCCTTTCTCTTACCCCATCTCCTTCCCCATCTCCTGGATTCTTTTGTCAGCAATCCTCTTTCTCCTTATACAAGGCAGGAGGTTTTCTTGTCAACAGGATTGTGAAGGACTGCCCGACATGATCTGATAAGGTTTTTCTTCATTTTGGGCTGTAGTATTTTAAAGTGGAGGTTTGCTCTGATAGTCCCACAGCTGCTTGCCATTGTCTTTCCCTTTGCTCTAGCTGTCAAGGGATGTTGCTTTAAGTTTGTTCCCCAGGCATTACTGCCAAGAGGGAAATTCATACCCACTTTAACAAGGTGTGAAGCTTATCTTACAGTTGCTAATGCCTCACTGACCTTTTGGAAAGGTCATAGTTTCTCTTCAAGTTGAGCAATTTTTCTCCCCCAAGAGCTAATTAAAGTTTCTTATTCTGATATGCTCTCCTTGGCCAATATTGAAAGTCTAGTATCGGAGCAGCTGTGATCCAGCATTTATCAGAATTTACAACTTCCTGGAGAAGTTTTCATTCTGGCATTACTCCAGGCCTTGACACTAGAATGCCCTGTTGAAAGCTTACAGTAACATTTGTCATATTCATTCTGGTTTTCTGCTTGGTTTCCTAGCTTATTGGATGTTGATGGTGATTGGCATCTGTCAGGACCTAGTGGTCCTGGTGCCTCCTGTTTTTGTTTTCTTTGTCCTGCACAAACTGGTATTTCTTATTCATGGTTATCTTCTTGTAGTATTCATATTGGGCATTGCCTCAGTCTTCATGGTTGTTTACTATTTGTGTGATTTGTGTAAAAGCTCATGGTATAATATTCCACTAAATAGATCTTTTTTTTTTTTTTTTTTTTTTTTTTTTTTTTTTGAGACGGAGTCTCGCTCTTTCACCCAGGCTGGAGTGCAGTGGCACGATCTTGGCTCACTGCAGCCTCCACCTCCCAGTTCAGGTGATTCTCCTGCCTCAGTTTCCCGAGTAGTTGGGACTGTAGGCATGTGCCACCATGCCCAGCTTATTTTTGTATTTTTAGTAGAGATGGGGTTTCACCATGTTGGCCAGGCTGGTGTCAATCTCCTGACCTTGTGATTCACCTGCCTTGGCCTCCGAAAGTGCTGGGATTACAGGCGTGAGCCACCGCGCCTGGCCACTAAGTAAATCTTTTAAAGAAGATTTTATTGTGAAATATGCAAACATTTTAATTTTAAGCAGGTTCGCCCCCACCCCCATGGAATCTTGCTGTGTTGCCAGGCTGGAGTGCAGTGGTGCAATCTTGGCTCACTGCACCCTTGACCTCCTGGGTTCGAGTGGTTTTCCTGTCTCAGCCTCCCAAGTAGCTGGGATTATAGGTGTACACCACCACAGCCAGCTAATTTTTGTATTTTTAAGTAGAGACAGGATTTCACCATGTTGGTCAGGCTGTTTTCGAACTCCTGACCGCGTGATCCAACCGCCTCGGCCTAGGCTGAAAAAATTCAACCTCCAAGACTAAATCATTAGATCTGGTTAACAGTGTTTCTGGATTGGTAAGTTTTCACAAAAATAGGTTTTTAAATTTTTAACCATATAGATCACTGTGTGCTATGTTTATTAGTATATATTCATTGTGGTGGGTTCTGTCTTTCTACCACATTTATAGTTGTTGGATTGAGAGGTGCAATGTGACTCTTAATTTGTAGTTTTGTTTTTTTTTTTAATTTGTAGGGTTTTTTTGGTTTTTGGTTTTTGGTTTTTTTTTTTAAGATGGAGTTTCACTCTTGTTAACCAGGCCGGAGTGCAATGGCACGATCTCGGCTCACTGCAACCTCCGCCTCCTGGGTTCAAGCAATTCTCCTGCCTCAGCCTCCTGAGTAGCTGGGATTACAGGCACACGCCACCATGCCCAGCTAATTTTTTGTATTTTTATTAGAGACGGGGTTTCACCATGTTGACCAGGATGGTCTCGATCTCTTGACCTCGTGATCCACCCGCCTCAGCCTCCCAAAGTGCTAGAATTACAGGCTTGAGCCACCGCGCCCAGCAATTTGTAGTTTTTAATCTTAACAAGGTTATAGTTGTATGAGCTAAAAGTTTAATCTTGTGCTCCTTTTTTGGGGAGCAATGTTCTGTATCCACTTCTATTTTTGGACTCATGTTATCTCTGAAGTACTGTGTTGCTGTATAGATACTATATGGAAGATAACCTTCAAAATACACTTTGGATTTCCCAACAGCTTTAGGGTTCTGAACAGCCTTCACTGGTACCATTGAAAAGAAATGGGGAATTAACTGGTTTTTTTGTTCCTTTTATAGAGATGAGGGTCTCGCTGTGTTGCCCAGACTGGTCTCAAGCTCTTGGCATGAAGCGTTACTCCTGCCTTGGCCTCCCAAAGTGCAGGGATTACAGGCTTGAGCCACCATTCCCAGCCTAGAATTAATAATTTATGTATACTTTAAAATTTGAGTTAATGTTCAAGTTGTTTGTACTGTGAATTTATGTCACATGGATATTACTTGATATGAATATTAATTAAATGAACATGGCTGTTAGATGATCACCTTTTATTTAATGAAATCATTCCGAGCTGGGTTGCAGTGGCTCACACCTGTAATCCCAACACTTGGGAGGCTGACGCGGGTGGATCACCTGAGGTCAGGAATTCAAGACCAGCCTGGCAAACATGGTGAAACCCCGTCTCTACTAAAAATACAAAAATAATTGCTGGGTGTAGTGGTGGGTGCCTATAATCCCAGCTAGTAGGGAGGCTAAGGCAGGAGAATCACTTAAACCCTGGAGGTGGAGGTTGCAGTGAGCCAAGATCACGCCATTGCATTCCAGCCTGAGCAACAGAGCAAAACTCCCATCTTAAAAAATAAATAAAATAAAATCATTCTAAGAATTGAAGTTTTATTTTTTTCTAAATAGACACATATAAAATGAATGGAATTTATTCTCCCTCCTCAGATTTTATTTGGATTCTAAAATGGAATTATTACATCAAAAGGTAAAGTGTAAGAAGTATAGCTTTTTGTTGTTTTTTTTTTTGTTTGTTTGTTTGTTTTTTTCAGACTGAGTCTTGCTCTGTCGCCCAGGCTGGAGTGTAGTAGTGCGATCTCAGCTCACTGCAGCCTTAGCATTCCAGGATCAAGCAATTCTCCTGCCGCAGCCTCCCAAGTAGCTGGGACTGCAGGTGTGCACCACTGCACCTGGCTAATTTTTTGTGTTTCTAGTAGAGATGGTTTCACCATGTTGGCCAGGCTGGTCTCAAACTCCTGACCTCAGGTGATCCACCTGCCTCAGCTTCACTAAGTGCTAGGGTTACAGGCGTGATCCACCATGCCCGGCTTTTCTTTTCTTCTTTTTTTTTGAGACCGAGTCCCACTCTGTCACCCAGGCTGGAGTGTGGTGGCATGATCTTGGCGCATTGCAACCTCTGCCTCCTAGGTTCAAGTGATTCTCTTGCCTCAGCCTTCCAAGTAGCTGGGATTACAGGCATGCCACCATGCCTGGCTAATTTTTTTGTATTTTTGGTAGAGACGGGGTTTTGCCATGTTGATGGGGCTGTTCTGGAACTCCTGACCTCAGGTAATCTGCCTACCTCAGCCTCCCAAAGTGCTAGGATTACAGGTGTGAGCCACTGTGCCCAGCTGGTTGTTTATATAATCGTATTTTGCCACCATTTGTTTTTGAAGAAAGAAAATAGATTTTGTCTATCATAATCCTTTTAGTGCTAGCCACTTTTTTTTTTTTTTTTTTTAAGATAGAGATTTGCTCTTGTTGCCCAGGCTGGAATGCAATGGCGTGACCTCAGCTGACTGCAACCTTGACCTCCTTAGGTTTAAGTGATTCTCCTGCCTCAGCCTCGCGAATAGCTGGGATTACAGGCGCCTGCCACCACACCCAACTTACTTTTTGTGTTTTTAGTAGAGAGGGGGTTTCACCATGTTGGGCATGCTGGTCTGGAACTCCTGACCTCAGGTGATCTGCCTGCCTCAGCCTCCCAAGTGCTGGGATTACAGGCAGGAGCCACCTCGCCCAGCCAGTGCTAGCCACTTTTTTAAAAAGTGACATTAAATCTAAAACAGCATACATTCTAACGTGTGCCATTTCTCTTCTAGGTTTTGGCTTGGTTTGAAGAAGGTGAAGAAACAATTACAGCCTTTGTAGAACCTTTTGTAATTTTACTCATATTAGTAGCCAATGCAATTGTGGGTGTATGGCAGGTAAGCAAAAATTCCTGTAGTGCAAAATTTCAGTAGGTTATTTAAGTGACTAGGGCTGTATTAACCTTTGTTATCTGTTTTTCTTGATGGGTTGGGTAAAAATATGTCTGTGGGAAGTTTACATGTATTTTCCCTTTATTCCATTAATGGTTTTTTTGACGTGGTCTCACTCTGTTGCCCAGGCTGGAGTGCAATGGCACGATCTCGGCTCACTGTAACCTCTGCCTCCCAGGTTCAGGTGGTTCTCATGCCTCAGCCTCCCAAGTAGCTGGGGCTACAGGTATGCACCACCACACCCAGCTCATTTTTGTATTTTTTTGGTAGAGAAAGTGTTTCACCATGTTGGCTAGGCTGGTCTTAAGCTCCTGACCTCAAGTGATCCACCCTCCTCAACCTCCCAGAGTGCTGGGATTACAGGTGTGAGCCACCATGCCTGGCCCATTAGTTTTATTAATTGCAGTTTTTTGACCTTATGTGTATAAACTTTGCAGTTAAGATTGCTTATTCTTCGCCAAGCGTGGTGGCATGGGCCTGTAGTCTCAGCTACTCAGGAGGCTGAGGTACAAGGGTTTCTTGAGCCCAGGACGTCAAGTCTGCGGTGAGCCATGATCATACCACTGCACTCCAATCCAGGCAACAAAGCAACACCCTGTCTCAAAAAAAAATTATTCATCCTTTATGATAGGAAGAAGTTAAAATGGCTGAGAGAAGCTGCCTAAGGAAATGAGAATGTGAGAACCAGCATCTATCTTTATGTCTCTTAGTTGCTTCCTGTGACATACTTTATAAAAGCTTTATGTCATTTCTGTTCTCCTTGGACTTTTTGGTAGGTTTACCTATAAAATTTGTTTTGTTTCCCCTTCAGTGCATATTATAGGCTCTGAGACTTAAAATTCATGTTAAGTATTGATTTTTTAGGCATTTGGACTGAAGTAGACACATCTTTTTAAAATTTTGTGGTTTTTTTTTGTTTTTTTCATGTCTGTTAACCAGGCTGGTATGCAATGGCACAATCTTGGCTCATTGCAACCTCTGCCACCTGGGTTCAAGTGATTCTCCTGCCTCAGCCTCTGGGATTACAGGCACCTGCTTCTATGCCTGGATAATTTTTGTATTTTTAGTAAAGTTGGGGTCTCACCATCTTGGTCAGGCTGATCTTGAGCTCCTGACCTCATGATCCACCTGCCTCAGCATCCCAGAGTGCTAGGATTACAGACATGGGCCGCTGCACCCAGCCTTTTTTTTTTTAGGAGACAGGAGTTTTGCTCTTGTTGCCCAGGCTGAAGTGCAATGGTGTAACCTTGGCTCACCGCAATCTCCTTCTTCTGGGTTCAAGCGATTCTCCTCTCTCACCCTCCCGAGTAGCTGGGATTACTGGTGATCACCACCATGCTCGGCTAACTTTCTGTATTTTTAGTAGAGACAGGGTTTCACCATGTTGGTCAGGCTGGTATCAAACCCCAACCTCAGGTGATTCATCCACCTCGGCCTCCCAAAGTGCTAGGATTACAGGTGTGAGCCACTGCATCTGGCCTGACACATCTTATAAACATACTTAGTCCTGCTGCAATTGTAAACTTCTAATCTTTATCAATAAATGTTATGAGAAAGATGGCCTACTTAGAAATTTGTAATTGTGCTATATTCCTCTTCTTGTGTTTTTCTAAAAACAGTTTTTAGAGTGCCGTGGCTCATGCCTGTGATCCCAGCACTTTGGGAGGCCAAGACGGGGTGGATCACTTCAGGTCAGGAGTTTGAGACCAGCATGGCCAACATGGTGAAACCCTGTCTCTACTAAAAATACAGAAAAGTAGCCAGGTGTGGTAGTGTGCACTCCCAGCCGCTTGGGAGACTGAGGCAGGCGAATAGCTTGAACCCGGGAGGCCGAGGTTGCATTGAGCCAAGATCACGCCACTGCACTCCAGCTTGGGCAACAGAGCTAGACTTTGTCTCAGGAAAAAAAAAATGATTTGTCTGAATTTTTTAAAAAAGAACATTCTTAAGTCTTTAATATACTAAATGGTATAGCATCAGCAGAGGGTTCTGGCTTTCTGAAAGTCAGGAAAATTATAATGACAGAATAAGATAGTATGGGGGGCATATTATTTCTGACCAGCATCATCCAGGATGGCTTCTTGTTTTTTGTTTTTAATTTAAGATAGAGTCTTGCTCTGTCACCCAGGCTGGAGTGCAGTGGTGCGATCTTGGCTCACTGCAACCTGCACCTTGTGGGTTCCAGCAGTTTCTTCTGCCTTTTCCTCCCAAGTAGCTGGGGCTACAGGTGTGTGCTACCACATAGCTAAATTTTTTGTATTTTTGGTAGAGATGGGATTTCACCTGGCTGGTCTCAAACTCCTAACCTAATGATCCACCTGCCTCAGCCTCTCAAAGTGTTGGGAGTACAGGTGTGAGCCAACGTGCACAGGCTTTTTTTTTTTTTTTTTTCCGCTTTTTTTCTTTTTTGAGTCTCTCTCTGTCATCTAGGCTGGAGTGCAGTGGTGCGATATCTGCTCACTGCAACCTCCACTTCCGAACTCAAGCGATTCTCCCACCTCAGTCTCCCAAGTAGCTGGGATTACAGGTGTGCACCACCACACCCCAGTTAATTTTTTGTATTTTTAGTAGAGACAGGGTTTCACCGTATTGGCCAGGCTGGTCTCAAACTCCCAACCTTAGGGGATCCGCCCACCTCAGCCTACCAAAGTGCTGGAATTAGAGGCAGTGACAAGCAATTGGTAACTTCAGAAACGGAGTTTTGTGAGTGAAGGAGGCTGTGGGAGATTATTCCAGAGAAGGAGTGGCAGGAGCCAAAAGGTACCAAATGTGTTTGAGGAACGATAAACCACTTTGCATTTGAGTAGGAGTTACTGGAAGGGTATGGAGGTTGTAAACTTTTAGAAATAGAGGAAACCTTAGAAGTTTTGTAATTTATATTTTTGTTCCAGTAAGTCAGGTATATTTGTATTTTCTTGTTGACATTTTTTGGCGTATACTATCTAAATTTATGGTTATTCAGTTCCTTGCCCCACTCCCTACATTAAGTATTATATTTGGTAGTGTGAATATAGGGGGGACAGGGGAGTATATTTTCAGTCATTTTTTTTTTTTATTTGATAATTTTTTTATTAAGACAGAGTCTCACTCTGTAGCTTAAGCTGGAGTGCAGTGGCATGATCTTGGCTCACTGCAACCTCCGCCTCCCAGGTCCCAGTTAAGCCATTCTCCTGCCTCAGCCTCCCGAGTAGCTGATATTACAGGCGCATACCACCATGCCCAGTTAATTTTTGTATTTTTAGTAGAGACAGGGTTTCACCATGTTGGCCAGGTTAGTCTTGAACTTCTGACTTCATGATCTGCCCACCTCCGTCTCCCAAAGTGCTAGGATTACAGACATGAGCCACTGCGCCTGGCCTTTTCAGTGCTTTTAATGGTCATCTTTGTCCTCGGGGTCAGAGATAATTTATCTTTTCTTTTCCCCACCAAGACAGCTTCACTCTGTTGCCCTGGCTGGAGTACAGTGCCACAATCAGAAGTCACTGCATTCTCTGTCTCTCGGGCTTAGTGATCTCCCACCTCAGCCTCCTGAGCAGCTGGGACTATAGGTCCTGTGCTCATAGAATTTAAATCACTCATAGCATTTACTGTGTGCCCAAAAACAATCTAAGCATGTTACTTATGACTTCTTATCCTCACAAGCCTTGAGGTAGAACTGTTAGTGTTGTCATTTTAGAGACAGTAAATTTGTATGTTATGTAACCTTTCTACAATCATATAGCTGTTAAGAGCCTATATTGAGCCTGGGCAGCTTAGCCCAGGCTATTAAAGTGTACTGCGTATTATGAGACAGAACTGATTTTAAATGGTAGGGGGATTTGGCTAGAGGTGAAGGCTGTGTTTTGCAGTCTTAGGGACAGCAGAGTCTATAATTGCTTTTACTCACTGTTTTATCACCTTACTTTAATTGAGGGTGCTTACTTTTCTTTTTTTTTTTTGAGATGGAGTTTCGCTCTTGTTACCCAGGCTGGAGTGCAATGGCGCGATCTCGGCTCACGGCAACCTCCGCCTCCTGGGTTCAGGCAATTCTCCTGCCTCAGCCTCCTGAGTAGCTGGGATTACAGGCACACGCCACCATGCCCAACTAATTTTTTGTATTTTTAGTAGAGATGGGGTTTCACCATGTTGACCAGGATGGTCTCGATCTCTTGACCTCGTGATCCACCCGCCTTGGCCTCCCAAAGTGCTGGGATTACAGGCATGAGCCACCGCGCCCGGCTTACTTTTCATTTTTAACATAAAATCACAAGTGCCCTTGTCTATTGCCTTAAGATATGAAGTGTTTAATACAAATGTTACTAGTGGACTTCGCTGTTTTTGTTTGTTTGTTTTTGAGATGGAATCTCACTCTGTTGCCCAGGCTAGAGTGCAGTGGTGCAATCTCAGCTCACTTCAACCTCCGCCTCCCAGGTTCAAGCGATTCTCCTGCCTCAGCCTCCCAAGTAGCTGGGATTATAAGTGCCCGCCACTGCACCTGGCTAATTTTTGCATTTTTAGTGGAGATGGAGTTTCACCATTTTGGTCAGGCTGGTGTCAAACTCCTGACCTTGTGAGCCACTGTGCCTGGCCTTTTTTTTTTAAAGATTATAACTCGAACTTTTTTTTTTTTAACTCGAACATTTTATTCCTTGAGTTAGAAATAATTGCAGTGGCAGAAAGGTCTTTACTACTTTTCTGTTTTCTTTTATATAGGAACGAAATGCTGAAAATGCCATTGAAGCCCTTAAGGAATATGAACCTGAAATGGGCAAAGTGTATCGACAGGACAGAAAGAGTGTACAGCGGATTAAAGCTAAAGACATAGTTCCTGGTGATATTGTAGAAATTGCTGGTGAGTTGAGTTTGTCGTTTTTCTTTCATTTTAGATTGTATTTCTGAATGTCCTTTTCTCAAGGCTCATAATTATATTTAAAATAATTGTTTTCATGTAGCAATTAACACAGTTTAGTACCATTCATACAAATCCTGCATTTTCTAAAATTATTCTGAAGTGGTTTGGCAGTTCTCTTCCTGTCGTTGATAAGGTTAAACAAGCTATTTTGAATTCTGCTTGTTTAAATGCATTATAGAACACTAGTGCTGGAGAGGTAAAACTTAGTATTGATTTGACGATTAATCGTAATGAGCAATTTGTTAGAATACTGGCTAGTGACGGCACGGTGTTTTCTATTTTGGTTCTTGGTGCAAATGTTAAGTCATACCTACAACTATCTTAACTGAATCTATGGTCAAGGGAAATTTTATGACTCTCAAAGCTATGCTTAAAAATACTTCTGTGTGGCCAGGCGCAGAGGCTCGCACCTATAATCCCAGCACTTTGGGAGGCTGAGGCCGGCAGATCAGGAGGCCAACAGATCGAGACCATCCTGACTAACATGGTAAACCCTGTGTCAACTAAAAGTACAAAAAAAATTAGCTGGGCGTGGTGGTTCACACCTGTAGTCCCAGCTACTCGGGAGGATGAGGCAGGAGAATTGCTTGAAACTGGAAAATGGAAGTTGCAGTGAGACAGGATTGCACCACTGCACTCCAGCCTGGCAATAGAGCGAGACTCTGTCTCAAAAAAAAAAACAAAAAAAAAAAACTTCTGTGTTACACTGAGCCAGGGGTCTCTGCCTGAATTCCAGAGATCAGCTTCAAAGAGTCCGTGAATCCACTGTGAGTCCAGAACTCTCCACAGACCTCCAAAGGGTCAGTCGATATCCTCCCTGCTCTAGATTAGTGCTGCATTTCTTTTCTTTTCTTTCTTTCTTTTTCTTTTCTTTTCTTTTCTTTTTTTTTTTTTTAATACGGGAGTCTCACTCTGTTGCCCAGGCTGGAGTGCAGTGTTACGATCTCAGCTCACTGCAACCTCCGCCTCCCAAGCTCAAATGATCCTCCTACTCTAGCCCTCCAAATAGTTGGGACCACAGGTACATGCCACCACACTCGGCTAATTTTTATGTATTTTTTTTTTGTGGAGGCGGGATTTTGCTGTGTTGCTCAGGCTAGTCTCAAACTCCTGAGACCAAGTGATTCTGCCTTATCCCCCCAAAGTGCTGGGATTACAGGCGTGAGCCACCATGCCAAGCAGCCATATTTCTGACAGTCCAAAATCACAACACCCCTGGGACCAACCAGGATAGTCTAGGTGGGTTGTTTGTTTTGGCTGTTTCACTTAGAGAGTCATTACATATTGTTGTTTAGATTATCTGGATTTTCACTCCCTTCTGAATTAAGTATACTATTTACTTTGTTGTTTTTTGTAAGTTATCTCATAGTAATGCTTTTATACTGACTTGGAGAGGGTGTGCTTTGCCTTTATTGGCTTCCTCATTTTAATGAAAAGAATTCAGAGAGCTGCATCCCTTAACCCATGCTCTACTACTTTGGCCTG
Source organism: Saimiri boliviensis (assembly GCF_048565385.1). NCBI lineage: Eukaryota > Metazoa > Chordata > Mammalia > Primates > Cebidae > Saimiri > Saimiri boliviensis. The sequence continues at coordinate 22,910,805 of NC_133455.1, read as the reverse complement.
TGAAAGGAAATTGCCTTGTCATATTCTCTAATCCAGAAATTTTTGTAGTTCATCCAGAAAAAAGGGATAGAATTATATATATGCCAGTAAGTTGATTATTTGGGTCTGTAAAGTATTTATGTGTAAATGATGTGTGTAAATGATTTAACAGCTTAAGTATATTATTAAGAAAAGTACAATTCAAAATGAAATGTTTTGACTATTGGATTTTTTTAAAACTTCGTTTTGATGCAGATGTTAACATTTTATCACAGGTGTATTATTCTGTCAGTCTATATGCACAATTTTCGTGTGAACTATTGGAGGGTATATTGTAGACATGATGATGCCCCTTTACTCCTAAATAATGTTTGTTTTATAAAATCAAGGATGTTCTGTTATATAACCCCATTATGATTATCAGCATTTGGAAACTTGATACAATAGTATATAAGATCTTATTCAGAATTTATCAGTTACCACTTTTTTTGGTGAGGGGAGGACAAGATCTCGCACTGTCACCTAGGCTGGAGTGCAGTGGTACCATCATGGCTCACTGTAGCATTGACCTCCTGGGCTCAAGTGATTTTCCCACCTTAGCCTCCTGAGTAACTGGGATCACAGGCACAAGCCACTGCGCACCTGGCTTGTTTTTGTATTTTTTGTAGAAATGGGTCATGCCATGTTGCCCAGGTTGGTCTTTCAAACCCCTAGGCTCAGGCAGTCCTCCTGCCTCAGCCTCCCAAAGTGCTGAGATCACAGGTGTGAGCCCACTGTGCCTGGCCCACTTTTTTTTTTAAATAGCAAACGATATTTGAGTTAGGGAATTCTGATGGTGATGAAGAAAATAGGTCAGAATGGGGAAGGCTGGAGATAGAGGGAAGCTATTTTAGTAGTCTAGGCAAGAGAAAATGAGGACAGTAACATTAAAAATAATGAAGGAAAGATTTTTGAGTTCATGAATAGTGGCACTTAAGCAGGCGTGCACATCAGAATCATCTGGGGGCACTTTTTTTTTTTTAAAAGTTTTTGTCAGGTCTCAACCTAGAATATTAACTCTGAATCTCCATTAGGTACTCTGAATCTCCATTCTGGTCATAAGTAGTTTAAAAAGTGAGCCTCTGACTTAAGTACAAAGCCGTAGATTTTTTTGAGATGGAGTTTCGCTCTTGTTGCTGAGGCTGGAGTGTAGTGGTACTATCTCGGATCACCTCACAACCTCTGCCTCCTGGGTTCAAGCAATTCTCCTGCCTCAGCCTCCTGAATAGGTGGGATTACAGGCATGCACAACCATGCCCAGCTAATTGTGTGATTTTAGTAAAGACAGCGTTTCTCCATGTTGGTCAGGCTGGTCTCAAACTCCCGATCTCAGATAATCTGCTTGCCTCGGCCTCCGAAAGTGCTGGGATTACAGTGCCTAGTCTAAAGCAGCAGATTTCTTTCTTTTTTTTTTCTTTTCTCTCTCTCTCCCTCTCTTCTTTCTCTCTCCTTTTTTTTTTTTTTTTTTTAAACTTGGGGCTGGGTGTGGTGGCTCAAGCCTGTAATCCCAGCACTTTGGGAGGCTGAGGCGGGTGGATCACAAGGTCAAGAGATCGAGACCATCTTGGTCAACAAGGTGAAACCCCGTCTCTACTAAAAATACAAAAAATTAGCTGGGCATGGTGGTGCATGCCTATAATCCAAGCTACTCAGGAGGCTGAGGCAGGAGAATTGCCTGAACCCAGGAGGTGGAGGTTGCAGTGAGCCGAGATCGTACCATTGCACTCTAGCCTGGGTAACAAGAGCGAAACTCCGTCTCAAAAACAAAAACAAAAACAAAAACTTGGAGATAGGATCTTGCTCTCTTGTCCAGGCTAAAGTGGGAGTTGTGTGATCGTGGCTCACTGCAACCTCGAACTCGTTGCCTTAAGGGATCCTCCTGCCTCAGCCTCCTGAGTAGCTGGTGATACAGGCATGTTACACCCTGCCTTGCCTTTTTTTTTTTTTTTTTTTTTTTAAGTAAAGATGGCATTTTGCTTTGTTTCCCAGGCTGGTGTTGAACTCTGGGCTCAAGCAATCCTTCTGCCTTGGCCTTCTAAAATGTTGGAATTACAGGTGTGAGCCACTGTGCCTGGCCCAAAGCAATAGATAGGAGAATGTGTACGGGTGGCATCTAGAATCAAAGATACTGGCAAGATTTCTAGTTTACATGACTGGGTGTAATGGTTCTGTACTACCTGTAGAAGGAAACACTGGAGGGAGATTGTTTTTCCACAAGTAAATGTGGTAGGTGCAGTTGTAGATGACATCACCTAAATATGTGTATGAGCTTCTGTTTGATTTTATTTAAGTTTTTGAAAAATAGAGACAGGGTCTTGCTATGTTGCCTAAGCTAGTCTCAAAATCCTGGCCTCAAATGATTCTTCTGCCTTGGCCTCCCAAAGTTCTGGGATTTACAGGGGTGAGCTACTGTATTCAGCCTTATTGGGCTAGTTTAGTGTGTTGAGTCTACTTGAAGACTTAGAGAAATTACCCTCAAAGCATTTATCCTTAGTTTGCATCAGTAGATGGCAATGGTAGACTGCTTCAGAGGAAACCATAACCCCAGTACCGCAAAGCACCATCCTTTTTGAATAAATAAACAAAAGCCAACGTCTCTTCAATGTTGGTGATTTGGGTTTCTCTTTTTCTCTGAATCCTGGTTTTTGCCAGTCCTTCCCGTCTCCGCAAGGCACTCTTAACCTAGTTCACTGTGAGAAACTTGGAATTCATCTTGATTTGTTTCCCTCTCTTATTCTTTGATTTGTCTCTAAGACCACTGATTCTGTCTCCAGAACTCTTCGTGAACTCTGTTTCCTCAGTCAGCACGCTAGTCCAGCCCTCATCTCACACCACAGCTGTCATCGTCTCCTAGCTAGGCTCTGGCTTCCTTTGTTGTCTTCCTCCAGTCCATTCTCCACACGAGTGCCAGAGGAGTTTCTTAAAGATTGTTTTATTTATTCATCTGCTAAAAACCCTTAAGGGACTTCCCCATTGCACTTACAAGATGAAATTCTCTGACCTGATAAACTTGTATGTAGCTTGCTCCTGCTTTCTTCCATGATTTCATCTTTGCTGCTCCCTCATGCTGCAGACATCCAGGCCTCTTTTTCAGCTTTCAGTACCACCAAAGTCACCTTTTTATGGAAGGTTAGGCAAATTTTATAGTTTATTAATTTGCTCATTGCACAATCTCATACTGGTGAAGCTTTGGTTATTACCGTGACCTAACTGGCCTTCTCATACTGAAATTTCATTCTCCATGTTGTAGCATAGTTCTGTTGTTGCATTTGATAGTTTAGAAAGGACAAATAGGCCAGGCGCAGTGGCTCACGCCTGTAATCCCAGCACTTTGGGAGGCCAAGAGGGGTGGATCACCTGAGGTAAGGAGCTTGAGACCAGCCTGGCCAACATGGTGACACCCCATCTCTATTAGAAAAAGAATTAAAAGTTTAAAAAAAAAAAAAGGACAAATAATGTTTGATCTATAGTGTGTGTAACTAAAGATTTTCAGTCTAATGGAATTTTCCTTATTTATGTTGTACTAAAATGTACATATTATAAAATTAGCCATATTAACCATTTTTAAGTGTGCAGTTTTGTGGCATTAAGTACATTCACATTGTTTTGGGACTGTCACCATCCAGAACTTTATCTTCCCCAACTGAAATGTACCCCTTAAACACTTAACTTCTTGTTCCCCTCTTCCCTGGCCCCTGGCAACCATTCCCTTTATTTGAATATTCAAAAGACAATGAATTTAATATTCAAAAAACCCTGAGTTTAAATCCCTTAGGTGAATATACCACTACTACCAAGCGGTGTACACATTTAAATACACTTTCCTTTCACCTGTTTCTGAATCCTTCATGGATAGTGCTGATTCTGGTAGCTATTTACCACTTTTTTGTCCCATCTCTTCCCCCATGGTATGGTAATTGCTAAAAGGCATATGCATTAGCTGAACTTACTTCTGATTTCAAATTTCATTCATAGAACACTTGCGATAATGTTACAGCAGTTAGTATGACAGTTCTGTCCTTAAGATGCTCACTGACTAATAGTATGACAACAGTTGTTGTGTTGTTGTTGTTGTTGTTGTTGTTTTTGAGATGGAACTTAGCTTTTGTTGCCCAGGCTGGGGTACAGTGGTGCGATCTTGACTCACTGCAACTTCTGCCTCCCAGGTTCAAGTGATTCTTGCCCAAGCCTCCTGAGTAGCTGGGATTATAGGCACATGCCCCCATGCCCAGCTAATTTTTGTATTTTTGGTAGAGACAGGGTTTTACCATGTTGGCCAGGATGGTCTCAATCTCCTGATGACATGAGCCACTGTGCCTGGCCACACCTGGCTAATTTTTTTGCATTTTTAGTAGAGACGAGGTTTTGCCATGTTGGACAGGCTAGTCTTGAACTCCTGGCCTCAAGGGAGCCACCTGCCTCAGCCTCCCAAAGTGCTGGGATTACAGGCATGAGCCACTGCACCCGGCCTTCAATACAATTATTGAGTGCCAAACTTAGTATATTCAAGGTCTGTGTAATCCTCATTATCTAATTCCAGAGTATTTTCATCACCCTCAAAAAAACCTATACCCATTAGCAATTGTTGCCTATGTTTTCCTCCCACCAGTTCCTGACAACCACAGTTTATTATCTGTTTTTCTGGATATTGCATGTAAATGGAATCAATCTATGGCCCTTTGTGACTGGTTGTCTTAGCATAGCATGTTATATTTTGTTCATGAATATAGCAGGTATTTCATTCCTTATTGCTGAATAATGTTTATCCATTAGTTGATGGGCATTTGGGTTGTTTCTAGTTTTGCTCTATTATGAGCAATGAATAATGTCTCACGGAACCTATTTCCTTCTCTGAAGAATAAGAAAAAAAAAAAGAATAATGCTATAATTTGTACATACATGCTTGTGCCAATTTTTGTGTGAACATACATAGATTTTCTCTGTTAGGTATATAACTAAGCATGGAGTAATTGGGGCCTGTGGTGATTCTGTACATAACATTTTGAGCAGCTACCATACTGTTTTTCAAAATGGTGATGTTGTTTTACATTCCCACCAACAATGTATACAGGTTCCCGTTTTTCCACATCCTTGGCATTACATGTCATTGTCTGTTTAAAATTTTACCCAGGAGGTAATTATCTCATTGTGGTTTTGATGTGCATTTCCCTAATTTCCTAATGATGTTGGGCTTGTTTCCATGTGGCTGTTGTCCATCAGTGTGTTTTCTTTGGAGAAATGTCTATTTAAATCCATTGCCCCTTTTAATTAGTCTTTAATGTTGAGATGTAAGAATTCTTTACATATCCGGCCTTATGAGGTATGATTAGTAAAATTTTTTCTCCATTCTGTAGGGTTTTTTTTCCTTTACTTTCTTGACAGCATATTTTGTAACATAGAAGTTTTTAATTTGATAAAGTCCACTTTCACATTGTTGTTGCTTGTGCTTCTCGTATATCTAAGAAACTGTTGCCTAATTGAAGGTCACAGAGATATTATATATGGACCAGGCATAGTGGCTCATACCTATATGATTCCAGCACTTCAGGAGGCTGAGGCAGAAAAAAAAACACTTTTCTTTTTTTTTTTTTTTTTTTTTAAGAGACTCTTGCTCTGATGCCTAAGCTGGAGTCTGGAGTACAGTGGCACAATCTCGGCTCCATGAAACCTCCGCCTCCTGGGTGTAGATTCTCCTGCCTCAGCCTCCCAAGTAACTGGGGTTACAGGCACTTGCCACCACACTCAGCTAATACTTATATTTTTAGTAGAGACGGGGTTTTACCATGTTGGCCAAGCTGGTCTTGAACTCCTGACTTCAAGTGATCCGCCTGCCTTGGCCTCCCAAAGTGTTGGGATTGTAGGCATAAGCCACCATGCCCAGCCTAGGAAAAAAGACACTTTTAAATTAGCCAGGCAAGGTGATACAGACCTGTAGTCCCAGCTACTTAGGAGGCAGAGGCATGAAGATTACTTGAGCCCAAGAGTTGGAAGCTGCAGTGAGCAACTATGATCCTGCCACTGAAAACCCTAGGCAACAAAGCAAGACCTTGTCTCAAAGTAGCAGCAACAACACAAACTGGGGTGTGATTGGAAGTCTATAGCGTCTTTCTTTTTGCATGTGGATATCCAGTTGTCTCAGCACCATTTGTTAAAAAGACTTCTTCATTGATTTGTCCTGCAACCCTCGTGAAAAAATAACTTACAAATGCAAGGATATATTTCTAGGCTCTTACTTATTTTAAACTCCACTGATCTCTGTCTTTAGGCCAATACCAAACTGACTTGATAGCTAGCTGTAGTTTTGTATGAAGTTTGGAAATTGGGAACTTGGGAGTCTAACTTTGTTCTTTCAAGATAATTTTGGGTATTCTGGGTTCCTTACATTTACATGTAAATTTTTAAGATTTGCTTGTCAATTTCTGCAAAAAAGCATGCTGGTATTTTCAGTAAGAATTGTGTTATATCTATAGATGAGTTTGGGGAATCATATTAACTCTTTCGATCCATGAACATAGGATGTCTTCTCAAAAAAGTATGTCATTTCTTTCAACACTAATTGTCAGTGTACAGGTCTTGTGCTTCTTAAGTATTACATTGGTTTTTTGGGGGAAAATATTTGTAATTCTTTTTTTTTTTTTTTTTTGAGACGGAGTTACCGCACCCGGCTGATATTTGTAATTGAAATAATTTTTTTATAATTTGAAATTGGCCTATTGGTGGTATTTATTTTTAATTAAAATTTTTAGATTTGGCCGAGGGTGGTGGCTTATACCAGTAATCCCAGTGCTTTGGGAGGCCGAGGCAGGCAGATCACGAGATCAGGAATTCAAGACCAGCGTGACCAACATGGTGAAACCCTGTCTTTACTAAAAATAAAAAATTAGCTGAGCATGGTGGCATGCGCCTATAATCCCAGCTACTTGGGAGGCTGAGGCAGGAGAATAGCTTGATCCCAGGAGGTAGAGTTTGCAGTGAGCTGAGATCACACCACTGCACTCCAGTCTGGGCAACAGAGTGAGACTCCCATCTTCAGAAAAAAAAAAAAATTAGATTCAAGGTACATGTGGTACATGTTTGTTACATGGATATAGCGTGTGATGCTGAAGTTTGGGCTTCTACTGATCCTGTCATCCAGATAATGAATATAGTACTTGACAGTTTTTCACTGCTTGCCCCTCTTTCTCTCCCACTTTTTGGAGTGCCTGGTGTTTACTGTTCCCATCTTTCTTACAGCTGTGTAGTGTTTAGCTCCCACTTATAAGTGAGAACATACGGTATTTGGTTTTCTGTTTCTGTGTTAATTCACTTAGGTTAATGGCCTCTGGCTGCATCCATTTTGCTGTAAAGGACATGATTTCATTCTTTGGCATGGCTGTGTAGTATTCCATGGTGTATATATACCACATTTATTTTTGAGATAGGGTCTCACTCCATGTCCCAGGCTGGAGTGCAGTGGTGCGATCTCGGCTCACTGCAACCTCTGCCTTCCAAGCTTAAGTCATCCTCCCACCTCAGCCTCCTTGTAGCTAGAACTGCAGGCACCCACCACACCCAACTAATTTTTGTATTTTTTTTAGAGACAAGGTCTCACCATGTTGCCCAGGCTGGTCTCGAATTCCTGGGCTCAAGTGATCCACCCTCCTTGGCCTTGGCCTCCCAAAGTGCTGAGATTACAGGTGTGAGGCACCATACCCAGCCACAGTTTATTTTTCTTTGGATATATAGCCAGTGATGGGATTGCTGGGTTGAATGGTCATTCTGTTTTCAGTTTCTTGGAAATCTCCAAAATGCTTTCCACAGGGGCTCAGCTAGTTTACAGTCTCACCAGCAGTGTATAAGTGGTCCCCTTTTTTGATGCAGGGTCTCAGTCTGTTCCCCAGGCTGGAATGCAGTGGCATGATTATGGCTCATTACAGCCGTGGCTTTCTAGGCTCTAGTGACCCTCCCACCTGAGCCTTCCAAGTAGCTGGGACTGTAGGCACACACCAGTATGACAGGCTAATCTTTTAATTTTTTCATAGAGATGATGTCTCACTATGTTGCCCAAGCTAGTCTTGAATTCCTGGGTTCAAGTGATCCTCCCACCTCAGCTTCCCAAAATGCTGAGATAACAAGCGTTAGCCACCATGCCCAGCACTAACAGTCACTCTGACTGGGGTGAGATGGCATCTCATTGTGGTTTTCATTTGCATCTCTCTGACTAGTGATACTGAGTGTTTTTTCATGTTTGTTGACCATTTGATTGTTGTCTTTTGAGAAGTGTCTGTTCATACCCTTTTCCCACTTTTCAACAGTGATACTTGGTGTTTTCCTGTGTGTGGATTTAAGTTCCTTATAGATTCTGGATATTAGTCCCTTCTTGAGTGCATAGTTTGCAAATATTTTCTCCCATTCTGTAGGTTGTCAGTTTACTCTGTTAGTAGGTTTCTTCTGCTATGCAGAAACTCTTTTGGTTTAACTAGGACCCAACTGTCAAGTTTTTTGTTGCATTTGCTTTTGAGGATTAGTCATAAATTCTTTGCCTAGGGCAGTGTTGAGAAGAGTATTTCCTAGGTTTTTTCTAGAATATATTTACAGTTTGAGGTCTTACATTTAAGTCTTTAATCTGCCTTGAGTTAGGAATTCTTTTTTCAATTTCATTTTCAGATTGTTCTTTGCTAGCATGTAGAAATAACAACTGGTTTTTGTGTGTTGATCTTGCACTTTGCAATCTTGTGAACTCATTAGTTTTAATAGTTTCTTAGGGGTTCCTTAAGATTTTCTGTATACAAGATCATGCTTTTGCAAATGAAAATGTTTTTACTTCTTTCTAGTCTGGATGCCCTTTATTTCTTTCCTAATTGCCCTGGTTAGAATCTCCAATACAATGTTGAAGTACCAAGAACAGACATCCTTGTCTTACTGATCTTAGGGGGAAAGCATCCAGTCCTTTAATGTGAAGTATGACATAGGTGTGGGTCTCACAGGTGGGTGCCCTTTATCATGTTGAGGAAGCCTAGTTAAATAAAATATTAGGTTGTCAGTATGCTCTGTTGATCAGTATGCTCTGTTGACCTTTCATGGTAAACTTACATCCTAATTAGAAATGATAGCTGGCTGGGTTACTAGGACCAGCAGGTCATTGAATTGGGTAAGATGTAATTCTAAGGCATTTACAGTTACTATGTGGAACATTTTGGAAAAGCATACCATGACTACCTAATCTGTGCCAGATAAATAGTCTTATTTTATTAAGACTATATATGTTGAGGCTTAGGGTTAGTAATCAAACTGACTGTGCAATTTAGCATTTAGCCCAATAATTCAGGTCTCTGAAAATTATAGAGTGAACTTCAATTCTGTATTTTTTCTTGTCATTTGAAATTTTAACATAGCCTGAAAGGATAAATGGCATGAATTGTGCTTTTTAGACATGGTGACTTTTATACTTTCATTTACATTATGAAGTTGGATGTGAAAGGGGTCTTTCATTTGTATTGGAAAACTGGAGAATGTTATAAACTATTTTGAAGCTGAAAACAAAAACAGGTACTGACTTAACTGTTTTGATATTTGCAAAAAGGAACAGACCTTTCTGTAGTCACTGTTTGGAATGTAGGAGTCATCTCCTGCCTATAAAATTCTTTGTCAGCTTTTGGAAGGTATCCGGTAGGATGGTTCTGGGTGAACTTTCTAAAGACTAAACTGGAATACATGGTTTTTTGAGGGAAATACGGAGAGAGAGTTAGGGAAACTAATTTTTTTCTTCTTTCTTTTTTTTGTTTTGAGACAGAGTTTTGCCCTCACCCAGGCTAGAGTACAGTGGCGTGATCTCAACTCACTGAAACCTCTGCCTCCTGGGTTCAAGTGATTCTCCTGCCTCAGCCTCCCGAGTAGTGGGATTACAGGCACACAACGCCACGCCTAGCTAATTTTTGTATTTTTAGTAGAGACAGGCTTTCACCATGTTGGCCAGGCTGGTCTCGAACTCCTGACCTCGTGATCTGCCTGCCTCGACCTCCCAAAGTGCTGGGATTACAGGCGTGAGCCACCGCGCCCAGCCAGAAAACTAAATTTTAGATGTTGCTATACCAGCTAATCCTTCCAAAGAGAAATTGGGTAAGCATACTTAGCAAATGTTTATGTTAATCTGAAGTATCTAGAACACAAGAGCCAAATGAAATTGATACGGCAAATAAAAACATAGAGAAAATAACCCACACTTAGGCTGGGCTCAGTGGCTTACACCTGTAATCCCAGCACTTTGGAGGAGGCCAAGGCATGCAGATTGCTTGAGTCCAGGAGTTCAAAACCAGCCTGGGTAACATGGTAAAACCCCATCCCGACAAAAAATACAAAAATTAGCTGGGCGTGGTGGTGCGTACCTGTGTAGTCCCAACTACTCGGAAAGCTGAGGTGGGAGGATCACCTGAGCCCAGGAAGTTGAGGCTGCAGTGAGCCGAAATTATGCACCACCCTATCATGGGGAACAGAGGGGAGACCCTGTCTCAAAAGGAAAATGACCCACATGTTCACAGCTTATGAAGCCACAGTAATTTTACATTATCTTAACACCAGGAAAATATTTCTCTGGATGGATGGAAACCAAAGGTAGTAAAGTTATACACAATCTTATAAGAAATGAACATCATTGTTTTTAAGATTTCTGTATTATCTGCTGACATTATGAAAGTGACTTTGTTTTGTTTTGTTTTGTTTTTTGATTTTTATGTAGAGACAAGATTTTACCATGTTGGCCAGGCTGGTCTCAAACTCCTGACCTCAAGTGATCTGCCTGCCTTGGCCTCCCAAAGTGCTGGGATTACAGGCATGAGTCACTCTGCCCAGCCATGGGTTTTTTGTTTTTGTTTTTGTTTTTTGTTTGGTGGTGGTGGTGGTGGTGGTGGTTTTTGAGACAGGGTCTCCCAATGTTACCCAGGCTAGTCTCAAACTCCTGGGCTCAAGGGATTCTCTTGCCTCAGCCTCCCAAAGTGTTGGGATTACAGGCATGAGCCACCATTCTGGGCCAGAAGTCTTAATTTTAGAATTTGGGGGGTTCTCATGTATGCCCCAGGGGTTATTTATTGACTTCTCAAGAGCACTGTTTTCGGGGTTGTTTTAAACAAACTTCATGTATGTTGGTAACCCAGCATTGATGAATAGCACTAAGAAATAAATATCCTCACATGACTTCCATCCTGTAGTATACTCTGGAGCGGTTCATCTATTAAGATTATATAAGTAATGGAAGTAACATGATCTTAACATAAAATTGCATGTGCTTTAGCACTTGTACAGAAATTGATAATTTTATTTCCTAAAATGAAAACTGAATAGCCAGCAGTGGTGCCAGCAATTTCAAGATTTACTCAGGAATAAAAACAATAATTCTTAAACTTGACAGCAATTTAAAGGAAGGAAACTTTCACTTCAGACAGTCAGCATGCAGTACTGAGATTTAGTAACAAGTATAAACTGCTTTCTTTCCAAGTAGTTGAGTAAAAGGCAGAGTTGTGCAATAGATGACTGGATTTATTTAAGAACCTGGATTATGATCCTCGTTCTGCATGACATTGGCCAGTGTACATTAACCTCTGCAGAATTAGGTAATTGGAGTACTGTTTTAAGGAGCTTTCTGGCTCTAAAAAAGTGTGATTTAGATAGAATGGCCATGAGTCCATGTGGACTTCTTTTGCTTTTAGAAAGCTGTTGGGATTGGAACCAACTGGCTTTAAACATTTAGCAAACATTAAATGCTCTTTAGCAGAAAACAGAGTAGTCAATTCTGTGCTGTAGAGCCGAGGAGTTGGCATACTGTTTTTGTGGATTGGTTGGTTTGTTCATTTGCAGAGACGAGGTCTCACTTTGTTACTCAGGCTGGTCTTGAACTTCTGGCCTCAGGTGATCCTCCTCCATTTTAGCCTCTCAGAAATGCTGGGATTTGCTGGGCACAAATTTGGTGGCTCATGCCTGTAATCCCAACACTTTGGAAGGCCAAGGCGGGTGGATCACAAGGTAAGGAGTTCAAGACCAGTCTGGTCAAGGTGGTGAAGCCCTGTCTCTACTAAAAATAATCCCAGCTACTTGGGAACCTGAGGCAGGAGAATTGCTTTAACCGGGGGTGGGTGTGGAGGTTGCAGTGAGCTGAGATTGCTCCACTGCACTCCATTCTGGATGACAAGAGTTAGACTCCACTTAAAAAAAAAAGAAAAGGCCGGGCGCGGTGGCTCAAGCCTGTAATCCCAGCACTTTGGGAGGCCGAGGCGGGTGGATCACGAGGTCGAGAGATCGAGACCATCCTGGTCAACATGGTGAAACCCCGTCTCTACTAAAAATACAAAAAATTAGCTGGGCATGGTGGCGTGTGCCTGTAATCCCAGCTACTCAGGAGGCTGAGGCAGGAGAATTGCCTGAACCCAGGAGGAGGAGGTTGCGGTGAGCCGAGATCGCGCCATTGCACTCCAGCCTGGGCAACAAGAGCAAAACTCCGTCTCAAAAAAAAAAACAACTGAAGTTCAGGCCAAGTTTGGTGGCTCATGCCTGTAATCCTAGCAGTTTGAGAGGCTGAGGTGGGCAGATCATTTGAGCCCAGGAGTTCGAGACCAGCCTGGCCAACATGATGAAATCTCATCTTCACTAAAAATACAAAAATTAGCCAGGTGTGGTGGCAGGTACCTGTAATCCTAGCTACTCGGGTGGCTGAAGCAGGAGAATCACTTGAATCCAGGAGTTGAAGCCTGCAGTGAGCCAAGATTGCACGACTGCACTCCAGCCTGAGTGACAGAGTGAGACTCTGTTTCAAAATAAAAAATTATTGTTGCTCTGTAAATCCTGGAAGGTGTATCTCTGTTTTCAAAGCCAAGATATAGATTATTAGTCTAGAAAATGGATAAGCAGAAGAGCAAAATAGTTTAAAACAAAAATCAGCATTGATGTATTAGAGGCAGAGAGTTTTTGAGACCTAGAGCCCCTGAGCACTGTCAGAATAGCTAAGACATTAAAAAACTATGAGAAATGAGAGATCCCCCTCAACCCTCAGACCATGATAGGCCAGTTAATCTTGAAGCCAGACCTGATTTTCATGAGGCTGGGATTTCCTAATTTCCTGTCATCACCTCCTCTCCACTCCCCATGATTCAGTGATAGTCATAGTACCTGGAAGTGCCAGCCTTTTCATTCTTGCTACTGAGGTGAAGATTTTGGGAAAAGGTGAAGAAACCCTGTAGTTTGGGAACCACCTTTCCTAAGCGTTAACACAAAACCACCTAGATGGGCAGATTTAACTATGACCAACTTTTATATTGAAGATAATGGAACTTTTGAAAAACAAAGGGCTTCACATTACCAGTCCCAGAAAAATGCAAAATTGAGAGTATGGGGAAATAGCAGGGACATAAACTTGGTGGGAGTATATATTTGTATACAAAGGTAAAAGGTATAGACAAGGCTGGGCACTTTGGGAGGCTGGGGTGGGTGGATCACCTGAGGTCAGGAGTTTGAGACCTGCCTAGCCAACATGGTGAAACCCTGACTCTACTAAAAATACAAAAATTAGCCAGGCATGGTGGCAGGAACCTGTAATGCCAGCTACTTGGGTGGCTGAGGCAGAAGAATCGCTTGAATCCAGGAGGTGGAGGTTGCAGTGAGCTGAGATTGTGCCATATCTCCAGAGATCCAGCCTGGGCGACAAGAGTTTGTTTCAAACAAACAAACAAAAGATACAGACAAAGGTGTTAACCTGCCGGGCGTGGTGGCTCATTCCTGTAATCCCAGCACTTTAGGAGGCGGAGGTGGGTGGATCACGAGGTCAAGAGATCGAGACCATCCTGGTCAACATGGTGAAACCCCGTCTCTACTAAAAATACAAAAAATTAGCTGGGCATGGTGGCGTGTGCCTGTAATCCCAGCTACTCAGGAGGCTGAGGCAGGAGAATTGCCTGAACCCAGGAGGCGGAGGTTGCGGTGAGCCGAGATGCCGCCATTGCACTCCAGCCTGGGTAACGAGCGAAACTTCATCCCCGCCCCCAAAAAAAGGTGTGTTAACCCTGTAACATTGTAAAAGGAAATGTTAGAAAGAACTAGATAGCCGCCGGGTGCCGTGGCTCAAGCCTGTAATCCCAGCACTTTGGGAGGCCGAGGCGGGTGGATCACAAGTCGAGACCATCCTGGTCAACATGGTGAAACCCCGTCTCTACTAAAAATACAAAAAATTAGCTGGGCATGGTGGCGCGTGCCTGTAATCCCAGCTACTCAGGAGGCTGAGGCAGGAGAATTGCCTGAACCCAGGAGGTGGAGGTTGCGGTGAGCCGAGATCGCGCCATTGCACTCCAGCCTGGGTAACAAGAGCGAAACTCCTCCTCAAAAAAAAAAAAAAAAAAAAGAACTAGATAGCCATAAAACTAGAGGCTGATTCATTTAGTTGATGGTATGGTTGTGAAATACTGTGTCCTTGAATGAGTACCTTATAGTGCCTCATTTTCCTCATCCGTAAACAGGGAGGGAGTGAAAATAATAGAGCCTTCCTTACAGTTGTGAAGACTGAATTAGTAACCTGTAAAGCCCTTCCAGCAGTACCTGCTATAGAAATAATACTCTCAAAATTTTACTGGTTATTGTTACTATGCAGCCACTTTTAAAAATGAGGTAGGTGTGTGTATATACTACTATAAAAGGTCAGATTTTGTTTTAGTGAAATTTTAGTAAATGTTACACATAAAGAGATGTCCAGAAGATATATTGTTAGCAACTTGATGTATATTTGTGTAAAGAGGGGAAGAGGAATGGGGTTTGACATTTTAAATGCACATTTTTCTTTCATGATAAAAGTCTCTATTGGTAGGTATGCCGGATATGGTGTACTTACTCTAACCTTGCTTAGTGTGTGGTTGCCTGTGCAACGTCTATTGAGTTGTTTACCTTTCTGCCTGCCCCCTGTAACTCTAGTAACTGGAAACTTACCTGCTTAATGACCACCTATGCCATTTTTTTAGTTCATTATGAAATATTTCTTATGAGCTAAAATATATTTTGTCTGTTCTGTATGTTAGCTTTTTAATTTGGGGCCACATTGAAATCTGATTTATCACCTGTTTAGATCTGGAGAGGGAGCTTATGAAGCCTTATTTTAGGGGATCAGGAGACTAAAACTCAGAGTTTGTAACTTACCCAGGAGCATGTGGCAGTTTGTGGCAGTACTAGGACTGTCAAATGTTAGGAGTATAGCATATCCTAAAATTTTTATCTTTGATCAGATGCAGTGGCTCACATCTGTAATCCCAACATTTTAGGAGGCCTGAGGCAGGCAGATCACTTGAAGTTGGGAGTTTGAAACCAGCCTGGCCAACATGGTGAAATCTTGTCTCTGCTAAAAATAGAAAAATTCGCTGGGCGCAGTGGCACGTGCCTGTAGTCCCAGCTACTCTGGAGGCTGAGGCAGGAGAATCTCTTGAACCTGGGAAGCAGGGTTTGCAGTGAGCCGAGATTGTGCCACTGCACTGCAGCCTGGGCGACAGAGCAAGACTCGTCTCAAAAAAAAAAAAAATAGCCAGGTATGGTGGTGCGTGCCTGTAATCCTAGCTACTTGGGAGGCTGAGGTAGGAAAATCACTCAAACCTGTGAGGTAGAGGTTACAATGAGCCGAGATCGTGCTACTGCACTCCAGCTTGGGCAACAAAGCTAGTCTCCATCTCAAAAAGTAAAGTAAAAAGTGTAAAGTAAAATAAAGTAAAGTAAAATTAAATTTATTTCCAAGTTATTCTTAGCTCTTTTAGGTGTTTCAAACCCTTACCATCTTGGTAGTTCTCTTTGGTACTCAGATTGAATGCATTTATGTAAATGGAGTCTGGTTGTCATTCGACACTTTTTGTCTTCTGACGGTTTAAGGACACTTCTTTGGCAGCCTTAATTACTCTACCAGCTAAAACCACAGTCTTTCTCATGTGTTCATCCCATCCCCCTTTCCTACATTTCTAGACCTTTATTAGCATAGATTATTTTGGTTTTAGTCTGAATGTAGAATTTAAGCAACTATCATTATTAAACCTCATTTAGCTCCAAGGCAGAGATCTCTTTGGAGCTAGCTGTTTTTTTATTGTTTCTAGCTTTATGATGTTCTTCAGCTTGGTAATCAGAAGTCTTCTGATACATGTATGCTACTGGAAATATGTGTGCCAAGTACTTTACTCATTGACAAATATTTTATTTGACAACCACTGTGTGCCAGGTATTGTGGTAGGGCTGGAAAATCAGTGATGTCTGAGTGACTCTGCCTTTATGGAGCTTTTGGTTTTAGTGGGGAAGATTCATCAAAACAATGCGAGTGTAAGGAAAGGACAGGATGCTCTGTGGGCACATACTGAGGGATGCCAGCCTAATCTGGGAGTTACAGGAAAGCCTTACTATTTATGGGAGAAGAAAGGGTATGTGAAGTCCCAGAAAGAAGTTGGAGGAACTGGAGAGCATAGTGTGTGACGCTTAGAAGGAGGTGAGAGGGTGAGAGGCAAACAGCACTTGGGTCGTGGAGGCTGTTAATAAGCCCAGGTTGGGATGCCAAAGAAGCTGTTGAGGAGATCACATTTGTCATTTTAAAATCAGTGCTGTCTAACAAACAGATTGGGAGCAAACCATAGTAATATACAATGGCATTGTGTAATGTTCTTTCCCTGTTCACTGTGAAGCCTGGAAGTAGTTTGACGTACTCACGTAGAGCTTCTGAAATGAAGAATTTCATTCATTCTGTTAAAAACTACAAAATTTATGAATCAAATTGGAAACGCAGTGAAATGTTTGAGTCACAGTTAAATGTTTAAGTAGTTTAGGATAGTTCTGTTAAGGCTTGCTTTTCCTAGGAGCCATTTAGATTCAAAAACAATAGTGGTATTTAGAAGGTGATTTCTAGTTTTACATAGTATTTTTCTTAAAAAAATTTTAATAATTTGGAATTTGCCACAATAAATTAGGTTTTCTAAATGCATACGTAACAATTGATTAATAAAAAGATGTGGTTTTTGTGTGTGTGGGGTGTGTGTGTGTGTGTGTGTGTGTGTGTGTGTGTAGTTTTGGTTTCTGTTTTTTTGAGATGGAGTCTCACTCTGTCACCAGGCTGGAGTGAAGTGGCACAATCTCAGCTCACTGCAACCTCCATCTCCCAGGTAGCTGGGATCCCAGGCACTCGCCACCATGCCCAGCTAATTTTTTTTTTTTTTTTTTTTTTTTTGAGTTGGAGTCTCGCTCTGTCACCAGGCTAGAGTGCAGTGGCATGATCTTGGCTAACTGCAACCTCCACTTCCTGCATTCAAACAAATTATCCTGTCTCAGCCTCCTGAGTAGCTGAGACTATAGGCGCACACCACCAAACTCAAGGCATGCCACCACACTCAGCTAATTTTTGTATTTTTAGTAGAGACAGGGTTTCACTATGTTGGCCAGGATGATCTTGACCTCTTGACCTTGTGAGCCACCCACCTCAGCCTCCGAAAGTGCTGGGATTACAGGCATGAGCCACTGCGCATGGCCTAATTTACTTATTTATTTATTTTTTATGCTCCCATCTACCTGCCTAATTTTTATATTTTTAGTAGAGACAGATGTTCATCCTGTTGGCCAGGCTGGTCTTGAACTCCTGACCTCAAGTGCTTCGCCTGCCTCAGCCTCCCTAAGTGCTGGGATTACAGGCGTGAGCCATCATGCCCGACCTGAATAATGCTAGTTTTAACCATCGGTATTTATGTGTAACATAAGTAGTATAAATAATGTTTAAGTATCATGGCTTATAAACACTTCCTGTAAGGTAAAGAACACTTACATTGAGTTCTAAAATGTGGCAAACTATTAATTTAATGAACTCTTACTTGCACTCTTGGTAACCTAACTTCAAGTGTACTCTGAGGATTTTGTTCAGATTGGAAATCTTTATTGTAATAGCAAATTAAGGAGCTGTGGATTTTCAAGAGCTGAATTTGAAAGGTGTTAGATGTAAAACAAATGGAAGGTAGTTCAGAGTTTTATTCTTTTATTATACCTGCCTCCACCCAAAGAGTCAGAGAAAAACATTTGGAAGAAAAAAATTGCACAGCGTCACCTTGGCAAGAGTAAGAATTTTCCACTACCGCTTGCCCTAAGGGCATTGACATGCCTCACTGGGGAAATGTTACTGGATGTGATCATCGGAACAGTCTTGCCTGCTCTTCATGCACAAAATCCTGTGTCTCAAATTCAAAAAAGCCTCTCTGGACAAAGGGAAATTGTTTTGTCTTCACTTGAAAAGTATTCAGTGGACCTTTACTTTCATGGACATTTTAACTCTAAGAGAACCTGTTTTCCTAATAGAGTCAACCCTAAATTACTTTAATACCAACAAAAGGAATGTAACAGTCACACAGCAAGTTTAAATAAAGGTTTTCATTAATTGAACTTCCTTGGAGAAGGCTCTTTTTACTTCCTAGCCTGAGTTCCTGTGCATAAAATGAAGAGGACATTGGTTGGTCAAGATGATTTGATGGTCCTTCTAGCTAAGAGAGTACTAGAATATGGCATGTTTTTTGTTTGTTGTTTGTTTTTGAGAAGGAGTCTCATTCTGTTACCCAGGCTGGAATGCAGTGGTGTACCTTCGGCTCACTCCAACCTCTGCTTCCCGGGTTCAAGCGATTCTGCTTCAGCCTCCCAAGTAGCTGGGATTACACGCGCCCACCACCATGCCCAGCTAATTTTTGTATTTTTATTAGAAACAGGATTTCACCACGTTGGCCATGCTGGTCTCGAACTTCTGACCTCAGGTGATCTGCCTGCCTCGGCCTTCCAAAGTGCTGAGATTACAGGCGTAAGCCACCACGCCCAACCTATGGCAGATTTTTAAAACCAATATGGATGTATGTGTCTTCAGTATCTTTCTACAAACATCAGTTTCTAATGGAAGCCAGTTAAATGTAGAAACTCTAAAAATACCATCTGCAAGTGTGTGGGAGAATTTGTTTATTTGTTCTAATTTGTAGCTGCCCTTGCCTAAGACTTAACAAAAGCACTTTAATTATCTTTCAGAAAGTCACAGACAGCTGTTCTGTTGTTTTGTTTTGTTTCGTTTTGAGACAGAGTGTTGCTCTGTCTCTAAGGCTGGAGTGCAGTGGGGTGAACTCAGCTCATTGCAACTGTCTTTGAGTAGCTGAGACTACAGTCACACACCACCATGCCCAGCTAATTTTTTGTATTTTTAGTAGAGATTGGTTTTTGCCGTCTTGACCAGGCTGGTCTCGAACTCCTGGCCTCAAGCGATCCTCCCTCCTCACCGAGTGTTGGGATTAACGGACGGCTGTTTTAATGTCCAGCTGCTTCGTGTGATTGTGCACGCATTTGGCAATATTTTAATACCAGCAGGGGGCTGGACAGTATTCTCAAGGTGCATGACTTTATCTGTTACTAAGGTTATGTTGTGGCATTTTTTTTTAATAGACAAGGAAAGGGGCTGAGATTTGGGTCCTTTAAGAGCTATTAAAGGAACTTGTTGGCCTAGGAAAGAAGACTCCGTTGACTTAAAGATCTTCAGGTTATGTAAGAGGTTTATTATTTAATTGATATTTCAAAAGGTATCAAGGGTATATGCCCCAGCTGCCCAATGTTACTAGTTTGCTACATCTTCCCAGAGGTGTTTCTTTATGCCATTGGTAGCCCCATGCACATGATGTTTCACATCTTGTTTGTCCCCCACTTAATATACAGTATATTTTAGAGGAAGCTGTCGTTTTATATAGTATGAATTGATTACATGTTGTACGAACATATCTGTAGAATGAATTCTTCCATGGTGTAAAAAGATTATGCTGCGGCCGGGCTGAGTGGCTCACGTCTGTAATCCCAGCTACTTGGGAGGCTGAGGCAGGAGTATCGCTTGAACCCGAGAGGCAGAGGTTGCAGTGTGCCAAGATCACGCCATTGCACTCCAGCCTGGGTGACAGAGCGAGACTCAGTCTCAAAGAAAAAAAAAAATTATGCTGCACAATTTTGGTATGTATTACAATTTGTCCTCTAGAGTTTGCAGCTGTTGTTAACATAGTATGTATGCCTAGTTACATCATATACATTCAGTGTTTGTCCCTTGTCAGCAGTGCACCGACAGAATTTTCATTAATCTTCAGCACATGCACTGGATGAGTTGCCTCCAGTGATTATACCTCTGATTTTTTTTAACTGGTTAAAACTGCAAGACTTCCAGAGCTTATGGTCATGCTGTATAAGAATCCCTCTTTTATACATCCTTGATGACCAGGTGTATTTTCTCAACTCTTGTCAAATTGACAGTTTTGTTTTGTTTTGTTTTTTTCCTTTTTTTTTTTCTTCTAGGTTCAATTCAGGTATAAAATTGACAGTTTTTAAAAATGGCATTTCTGGCTGGGTGTGGTGACTCATGCCTGTAATCCCAACACTTTGGGAGGCCAAGGTGAGGGGATCGCTTGAGCCCCTGTCTCTACCCCTCCTCCCTTCCCCCCCCAAAAAAAAATCAGCTAGGTGTGGTGGTGTACAAATATAGTCCTCACTATTTGGGAAGCTAAAGTGGGAGGTCAAGGATGCAGTGAGCTGTGATCACCCCACTGTTCTCTGCAGCCTAGGTGACAGAGCAAGACGTTGCCTCAAAAAAAAAAAAAGTGGTGTTACTGTGTAGTTTTATTTTACATTTGCCATGTGTGTTGTTAATTAAATATCTTTTTAAAGGGAGCCATTTGCTTCCTGTTGACAATAATTTAGCCTTTTTGATGGAGTGAATCATGGCATATACAACTTGATTCTCTTTGCTGTGCCTTGTATATAAGTAGTAAATCTTAGAAAATATGTTACTTAATATTGCTAACTAGGAAAGTATTCTTTAAAGTGAAAGCTTGAAGGCCTGTCTGAAGATACAGAGCCAAGCTTTTTAGAATAATGTATAGGTAGGTTTCCTTAAGCTTTATTCTCTTCCTTCCTAATTCAAATATTGAATCTATCCAAAGTTTTAATCACCCTGAGATAGGTTGGTCACTTTGCTTGCTTTAACAGAATTTTATGTATTTGTGTTATATGCAGATCATTTATTTTCTTTAAAGATTGAGTTTGATTTGGAGATATTTATTTTTAGGTAACATGGTTGTAAAAATTACTCATTTTAGCTACCTTCTTTTTCCCCCTAATTAGTTGGTGACAAAGTTCCTGCTGATATAAGATTAACTTCCATCAAATCTACCACACTAAGAGTTGACCAGTCGATTCTCACAGGTAAATATGGTATATTAGAAGGTCACTGAAATTCTGAAAACTGACCCTTTCATATCTCCAATGCCAGTAGAGTTGGCTCTTGCTTCACTGTCCCTTTATGGTATCCCATTTTACTCCTCTCTAAGGTATCTATTTTGTACTGCTTTATCAATAATGTTTTTTGCCAATATGGTGTGTTCTTTTTCTTTTTAATTAATTTTTTTTTGAGACAGAGTCTTGCTTCATCGCCCAGGCTGGAGTGCAGTGGTGCGATCTCGGATCACTGCAGCCTCCACCTTCCGGTTTCAAACAGTTCTCCTGTGTCAGCCTCCCGAGTAGCTGGGACTACAGGTACCTGCCACCACACCTGGCTAATTTTGTATTTTTAGTAGAGACAGGGTTTTACCTTGTTAGTCAGGCTGGTCTTGAACTGCTGAGCTCAGGTGATCCACCCGCCTTGGCCTCCCAAACTGCTGGGATTATAGGCGTGAACCACTACACCCGGCTGCCTATATAGTTTTAAAGACGTGATTTAAAAACAAAAAAATTGCTGGGCACAGTGGCTCATGCCTGTAATTCCAGCCCTTTGGGAGACTGAGGTGGGCAGATGGCTTGAGCCGAGGAGTGAAAGACCAGCCTGGGCAACAACATAGCAAAACCCTCTCTACAAAAAATACAAAGATTAGCCAGGTGTGGTGATGCACACCTGTAATCCCAGCTACTTCAGGAGGCTGTGGTGAAAGGATTACTTGTGCCCAGGTCAGGGTCACAGTGAGCCATGCTTGTGCCTCTGCACTCCAGCCTGGGCAACAGAGCAAGACTCTGTCCCCCCCACAAAAAAAAAAAAATTATTACCGTAGGCCATCATCTTAAGGTTGAATTGTCTGTTTTGTGAAAATCAAATTACTTACTCAATGTTCTTTTTGCAGGCAAGGAAAATAGACTTTAGTGCTGTAATTTTTTTCATTGGAGGAATGCTAATCCTTTCATCAATCTTTACAATATTTAAATACACAATTAACAAAAGTTAACCCCTGTAAGAGGTGAAAGTTGTACTACCTGGAGTTTGTACAATTGTTTGAAACATTTTCCCATTTTTGTGTTATAAAGGCACAGAAAGTTCATACTAACTGGAAGTAAGGTTGTCAGAAGAATTAACTTTAAATACAATGCTAACCTGGATTAAATAGTAAATATAAAGTCTAAAGGCTATCAAGATTTATCTGATTATCAGTTTTGAAAAGCAACTAATGTCATGGAGATAATTATGTCACCTGGGCTTTTTTTTTTAGTATTGTTTCTTTATAAATAGCTTACTTATTAAAACTCCCGTTAGCTGGAACAAGCTGAAGGCCAATTAAGCCATAAAATGTTGGGGAAATAGTTGGGTTATATGTGTGAACTCATAGTGTGCCCTAAAGAGATAGTTGCCATTTAAAAACTTCCTTTTCCATTTTCACATTACTAAGAAAAATAAAAAATAAAACACTTCTTTTAGGCTGGGCATAGTGGCTCACGCCTATAATCTCAGCACTTAAAGAGGCTGAGGCAGTAGGATGACTTGTGGCCAAGAGTTTGAGAACAGCAAATTGTGAGATCCAGTCTATAATGAAAAACTTTTTTTTTTTTTTTTTTTTGGAGACAGTCTCACTGTGTCTCCCAGGCTGGAATGCAGTGACACGATCTTGGCTTGGTGCAACCTCTGCTTCTGGGGTTCAAGTGATTCTCATGCCTCAGCCTCCTGAGTAGCTGGAATTACAGACGCATACCACCACGCCTAGATAATTGTATTTTTTTAGTAGAGACAGGGTTTCTCCATGTTGGTCAGGCTGGTCTTGACCTGACCTGAAGTGATCTGGCCGCCTCAGCCTCCCAAAGTGCTGGGATTACAGACATAAGGCACTGCGCCTTGCCTATAATAAAAAAATAAAAAATAAATTTAAATTTTTTTAAACTTCATAGAAGTTCTCAAATGTTATCTTTCATTAAGCAATCACAATGTAGTTTTAGGCTAAATTGTGGAACCAATTTTTTGGGTCAAATATTGAGTGAAGTTTGCTACCTGTGACTTAAAGTAACATTTGGAGACATATTTTACTCAGATTGACGCTGATTATATATCTGTGACATGATTTTTAAATTGAAATCAGCCAGGCACAGTGGCTCACATCTGTAATCCAGGCACTTTGGGAGGCTGAGGTGGGTGGATCACCTGAGGTCAGGAGTTTGAGACCAGCTTGGCCAACATAGCAAAACCTGTCTCTACTAAAAATACAAAAATTAGCCTTGCATGGTGGCATGCGCCTGAAATCCCAGCTACTCAGGAGGCTGAGGTAGTAGAAATGCTGTAACCTGGGAGGCAGAGGTTGCAGTGAGCCAAGACTGTGCCACTGCACTCCAGCCTGGGCAGCAGAGCATAACTCTGTCTCCCCCTGACCAAAAAAAAAAAAAAAAAAAATCTTTATTTATCATGTGATCTTTCCAGTACACTTGCTAATTGCTACTTCAGAGTATAGCCAGATGTGGTGGCACACACCTGTAATTCAAGCACTTTGAGGAGGCCAAGATGGGCAAATTGTTTGAGCCCATGAGTCGGAGACCAGCCTGGGCAACATGCTAAAACCCCATCTCAACAAAAAATAGAAGAAAAATTAACTCAGCATGGTACCAGGTGTCTGTAATTCCAGCTATTCAGGAAGTCAAGTTGGGAAGATTTCGTGAGTCTGGGAAGTTGAGGCTGTAGTGAGTCATGATGGTGCCATTGCACTCCAGCCCAGATAAGAGAGCAAGATCCCTGTTTCCAAAAAAAAAAAAGGATTGGTATATATGTTAAAGTATTTGTTAAAGTAGTTTACAACAAATATATGTAAATATATAGTCACAGTATCAGAGTATAAAATGATTACTGAAAAATAAATAGTTACTCCAGAAAATAAAGGTAATTAGTGGGGATTGTACTTGAAAATTCACTTATTTTGCAATTGTGTTCATTTTTGCCCTGACACCCCTTGCTCTGGTATGAATTTCCTTTGCTAAATATTTCCAGCTTACCTCCTTTGGATGAATTGGGCCGTTAGCCCTTTTCTCACACTGACAGTATCCCAAGAGTGGTAATGGGTGGGCATAAATCAGAGGTTCCAGTTTCTTGGTGTGGATTGCAGAGATCTGTTTTTTCTGTCTTACAACTTGCTTAGGTGAATCTGTCTCTGTCATCAAGCACACTGATCCTGTCCCTGACCCACGAGCTGTCAACCAAGATAAAAAGAACATGCTATTTTCTGTAAGTACTTTATGAAATGTTTTTATTTTATTTAGAGACATTTCCAAAGCCGAATGGTCCACAAATGTTATGTTTTTCATTGGCTATCATTCTAAAGGATAATCACACTTTTCATAGTCAGTCTTAGCTGTCAGAATATGGCAGTGACATATTATTGTAGAACATGTGACTTCAATGTCTTTTAATTGGCAGGTTTGGGGGGATCAAAAAAAAAAAAAAAGACCAGCTCAAACATCTTCAAACTGTTACCTGCAAACATAGTTGAAGAGTAGATTTGTTTGGAAAAACCTTAGCCTATAAAGGGTGTTTTCAAAATGATGTAAATGACAGCTGCTATTTTTATGTGGTTCACAATAAAAAAAGGTGTGTGTTAAGAGAGAGAAAGCAAATGTGGCAAGCCGTTAATAATGGTGAGTTTAGGGGCAAAGTATATGAATGTTCACTTTACTATTTCACTTTTTCTGTTGATGTGAAAATTTTTTTGAATAGTGAGGAAATGCAAGGATTTTTGGTTTGGAATCTGTAATGATTTTCAAGTTGGGGACATGTGTGGGTTTGTGTCAGAGCCTAACCACTACCCATAGTAAGTAAATAGAGGTACCGAAAATAGTGAAGCCATGTCCTTCTGTTATAACACTGGGAGTTAAAGTGGCATGGGACAGAGTGCTCACACTTGATTTCATTGGTTTTTGGACCCTGGCACTTGAGTAGGGGTTCTCAAGATAGCCGGTGGGGCTGGTTGCCTTTCCTATTACAATGAGAAAAGTAGGGGTTGAGTTGTTGGAGCCAGAGGTGGAGAATGCTTAGAGTTGAACTACACAAGTTTGAAAAATGGAGAACACCGAGGGGTTAGAGCA
Source organism: Saimiri boliviensis (assembly GCF_048565385.1). Taxonomy (NCBI): domain Eukaryota; kingdom Metazoa; phylum Chordata; class Mammalia; order Primates; family Cebidae; genus Saimiri; species Saimiri boliviensis. The sequence goes on along the minus strand of NC_133455.1, from coordinate 22,885,455 downwards.
CTGCTTGGAGATCCTCTGCAAGCCAGGCTCAAATAGAAATTGAGCTGGGCTAGTAGAGAGCTGCCTGGTATACGTAAGACCTATGTGGAGCATTGCTGGTTGTCACAGTTGCATGGCTGGTTGCTTGAACAAAAGCCAGCAGAAGGGCTAGTAGAATGTGGTGAGAATCTGGGTGCCCTAGTCAAAATCCAGCTTCAGTATTTGATTTGGGATGTGGTATTCATCTTGTGACCAGTTCTCTACTTCTATCCTAGGGTACAAACATTGCTGCTGGGAAAGCTATGGGAGTGGTGGTAGCTACTGGAGTGAACACTGAAATTGGCAAGATCCGGGATGAAATGGTGGCAACAGAACAGGAGAGAACACCCCTTCAGCAAAAACTAGATGAATTTGGGGAACAGCTTTCCAAAGTCATCTCCCTTATTTGCATTGCAGTTTGGATCATAAATATTGGGCACTTCAATGACCCAGTTCATGGAGGCTCCTGGATCAGAGGTGCTATTTACTACTTTAAAATTGCAGTGGCCCTGGCTGTAGCAGCCATTCCTGAAGGTCTGCCTGCAGTCATCACCACCTGCCTGGCTCTTGGAACTCGCAGAATGGCAAAGAAAAATGCCATTGTTCGAAGCCTCCCGTCTGTGGAAACCCTTGGTTGTACTTCTGTTATCTGCTCGGACAAGACTGGTACACTTACAACAAACCAGATGTCAGTCTGCAGGGTAAGAGGAATAATTTAGAATCTTTCCGGTGGTGGTTCTCTGTTCATCCTACCAATATGCCGTCATGCCATCAAAACTTTTTATTTGTAATTTCATACCTTTCTGTGGGCTATGCGTGTAGCCTGAACCTAATTTCTAATATTTGAGAGGATCTAATCATTTCATTCCTAAAACTGTTTCACAAAATATAGGATAGCTGCGTGACTGATAAACTTGTATTAGATATAAGTGAACTAGAGAAATTTTTCCTTTAATTAAAAAAAAAAAAGGCCAGGTTCAGTGGCTCACACCTGTAATCCCAGCACTTTGGGAGGCCAAGGTGGATGGATCATCTGAGGTCAGGAGTTTGAGACCAGCCTGACCTATATGGTGAAACCCTATCTCTACTAAAAATACAAAAATCAGCCAGGCGTGATGGCATGCCCCTGTAGTCTCAGCTGCTCGGGAGGCTGAGACAGGAGAATTGCTTGAACTCGGGCAGCGGAGGTTGCAGTGAGCCAAGGTTGCACCACTGCACTCCAACCCAGGCAACAGAGCAAGACTCAGTCTCCCACCCCACAAAAAAAAAAAAAAGACAGGGTTTTACTCTGTTGCCCAGGCTGGAGTGCAGTGGCACAATTGTAGCTCACTGTAGCCTCACATCCCAGGCTCAAGTGGTCCTCCCACCCTAGCCTCTCAAGTAGCTGCAACCACAAGTGCATACCACCATGCTCCACTAATTTTTTATTTTTTTTGTAGAGACAAGTTCTCAGTATGTCACCAGGATCTTGAATTCCTGGGCTCAAGTGATCTTCCTGCCTTGGCGTCCCAAAAAGCTGGGATTACAAGCAAGAGCCACCACATTCATCTTCCTTTCTTCTTTGCCTGATCCTCTGTTTCTAGGTGTATGTTAACAGATAAGTTCTGTTAACTGAATAAATAATGCAATAATTATACAGCTGAATTATTTTTGTATGATTCACTTTCCTTAGGTTTTGCTTAAACAACTTGGTAGAAGTCTATTCCAGAAGGTACACGTGACTCATACAGAGTAGACATGTGTCAAAGATTTTATTCAGCTCATTAATTAGCCAGGGAATCTGTATTTGAGGAAGTGTTCAATATTAGAATAGGATGACTAGGTTAGATTAACAAAACCAATGTCTTATAGGGGAACCTCATGTATTTGAATTTTTATTTAATAGGACAGTGTAACATTTTCCTAGAATGGGTTTGTTAAATAATGCTTCTGTATGATATTGAAAGGATATAGTTACCTGGGCCTTATCATCAGGTTTTAGATAATTATTTTTAACATCGGAAATTGTTTTATAATCAGTTAAGTACTGTGAATTTTTATCTTGCCAATTTTAATTTCATGATGATTTTTTTAGATACAGGTTCTCCCTCCCCCGCAAGCTCCTTATGAAGTCCAAACCCACATTTAGAATTGACAGAACTGGGGTGTTCCAGCTTTCAAAGTGGAAAGCTTCTAGGTTTGTCTTAGGTTTCTCCAGGATATTAAGGTGTTTGAGCTACTTAAGTTCTTACTCCTTGGAACCAGAAGTTTGGGTGAATTGGCTAAAAGTTAGTTTTGTCATACTGGTTGTTTCAGGAAGAGAAAGGGAATTGTTTTTACTATTCTTTTTCTCCCAGTTAACTGTTTTAACTTAGCCTGAAAGCTTTAATTCCTCAAGAATAGTTTTTATGTCCATGAAAATAAGCCATATATAAAATTGTAATTTTTAAAATTTCAGTTTCCCAGTTCATTATAAAAAATTTTTTGGCCGGGTGCGGTGGCTCAAGCCTGTAATCCCAGCACTTCGGGAGGCCGAGGTGGGTGGATCACAAGGTCAGGAGATCGAGACCATCCTGGTCAACGTGGTGAAACCCCGTCTCTACTAAAAATACAAAACATTAGCTGGGCATAGTGGCGCGTGCCTGTAATCCCAGCTACTCAGGAGGCTGAAGCAGGAGAATTGCCTGAACCCAGGAGGCGGAGGTTGCAGTGAGCCAAGATCGCGCCATTGCACTCCAGCTTGGGAGCGGAACTCCGTCTCAAAAAAAAAAAAAAAAAAATTTTTTTTATTCTTCTATTCTCCCTTGAATAGCTTGACTTAAAATGTTCTCTTATAATAAAGGAAAAGCCTGCCTGTTCTGAGTGAAGCTCTACCTTACAACAGGAAGCTGGTGCTAATTGGTATTCTGCAGGAGGCTTCTTGCAGTAGTATTGCATAACTGCTCTTGACTTAGGAAGATTTTCATCCTGCATATCCTAAATGGTTGACTTCCTTACAATAAAAAATGTAAAGTACATTTCAATTTAGGTAATGTAGATTCAAATTCTGAATGTCTTTTAGAATATTTGGGGCTCTGGTATAGATTCAAATTTTCATGCATGGTGGTTCATGCCTGTAATTCCAGCACTTTGGGAGGTCAAGGCAGGTGGATCACATGAGGTCAGGGGTTCGAGATCAGCCTGGCCAACATGGTGAAATGTCATCTCCACTAAAATTACAAAAAATTAGCTGGACGTGGTGGCAGGCATCTATAATCCCAGCTACTTGGGAGGCTGAGGCAGGAGAATCACTTGAACCTGGGAGGCAGAGGTTGCAGGGAGCTGAGATCATGGTACAGCACTCCATCCTGGTGACAAAACAAAACTCCACCTCAAAAAAAAAAAGTTATTTTAAAATAAATATGAGCTAATTTCCTTATCGTATGTGAGATGAATTGCTCTGAAAAGATATGTTTTTAAAACACAACATGGCCTTTTAAACTTGTTTTTTACATTTTAAAAATTCCCCTTAGAGAATGATTTGATCAAATTATTAATTGCTCATATTGCAAGAGAGCATGAGAAAATAGTTCAGACATCACTTTCTGTATTTCTTTTTCGAGAATTTTTTACAAGTTTTCATTTGCAATGAAAACACAAGTCTAAGTCTTACTTTTCCAAACTGGGCTTCTGAATTATAATTTGTGAATGCAAATCAAGCAGGGGGAAAAAATTATCTTTAAGAAAATAGCTATGTCGCTTTAAAAAATAAAAATCCTTTCCTAAGCATGCTTCCATCTGTATTGTCTAGGGAACATCAATTCATTCAGCTCTGCGGGCTCCTTACCGTATACATATAGTTATGCAGCTTCATAGAACATGAGCTATTGCCACAATAAAAATAAGTGGGAAGGAGCAGAGAAGCAGTTTGTCTTATTTTACTCGGGAAATGTTTATGAAGCTCTGAAATGTGAGTTTATTCTTCCCAAGCTTTTGTGCTTAGCTCTAAGGCAGGACTACCTAATAGCCCTCTCACAGCCAGCCATTTGAAATTTGGAATTCTGAGCAATCTAAAGAGTAACTTGTCTCTGAAACTCACCTTTTGCGGACTGGGAGTCCTCGTAATTTGGATTTTGTGTGGGTTGTGTCTTTGGTGCCACTGCTGCTCACTGATTCAGCACCTAAGTGATGCTGTTTTTCAGACTGTTCGATTGGTCGGGAGTGTGATGGGCAAGGCAGTCTAATGTAATAGCTAGAGTAAGGGACAGTACTGATGCTGAGTGAGCCTCAGTTTTATTAAAGTTGTGTTCGTAAATGAAAAATGTGGTTTGCCTTTGTCTTGAGCTAACAAAGGTAGTATATTTGTATTTTTTTTAATCCCCTTTAAATACTGTGATGCCCTCTCCCCCTACAGATGTTCATTCTGGATAGAGTGGAAGGTGATACTTGTTCCCTTAATGAGTTTACCATAACTGGATCAACATACGCACCTATTGGAGAAGTGTGAGTAACCCTCCTCCTCATTTAAAGGCTTTGGTATGGCAATTTAGTATTTGTATCGATTTGCAGCATGTCTACAAAGTTAAGACAGCTTTCTGAATGTGGCTCTCAAATCAACGCTTACTACTAAAGTGAATATTTTTAAAACAAAAACTTTGAAAGATGAAACACAGGTTATAATCCAGTCATCTTTTTGCATCTTCTGGGGTCCAAACTTTGAAGTGGGATTTGTGTTTGTTACTCACTGATACCAGTGGTGGAAGAATTAAATTGACTAAATTTCTGGTCTTCTTACTGATTGATTTCTGACATCAGAGAGCATTCTCTCTTTTGTATTTGTCTAATACTGGCTCTGGCATCAGATTTTGAGAAATGATCGCTCAGATTCTTTGGAATTTTTTCCAGTCTGTTGTCCCCAAAATTGTCTTTTCATTATTAAACAATTGGGGAAAAATCAATAGAGCCGACCACACCCTGCTTTTAAGAGTGTTTTCATTTTCTCAGCAAACTGACGCAAGAATCAAACACCACATGTTCTCTCACTCATAGGTGGGTGTTGAACAGTGAAAACACATGGACACGGAGAGGGGAGCATCACACACTGGGGTTTGCGGTGGGGAGCTAGGGGAGGGGCAGCGGGGGATGGGGAGTGATAACACGGGGAGAAATGCCAGATACAGGTGATGGGGAGGAAGGCAGCAAACCACATTGCCATGTATGTATCTATGCAACAGTCTTGCATGTTCTTCACATGTACCCCAAAATCTAAAATGCAATAAAATATATATATATTTTAAAAAAGAGTGTATTCTCTTTTGGTAGGCATAAAGATGATAAACCAGTGAAATGCCACCAGTATGATGGTCTTGTAGAATTAGCAACAATTTGTGCTCTTTGTAATGACTCTGCTTTGGATTACAATGAGGTAAGTCTCTTCATAAATTAGAAGAAATGACCGTTTCTAGTTCAAGGGTGGGGTGGGTGGAATGAAAGTCCAGCCTTCCTTCCTCCCTTTTGAAAATCAAGAGTTCCTGATTTTATTTCCTCTTCCATTCAGGAGCCTATGGTGGGGCCAGCATGACCACACCAAAGATAACTGAGAGCCTTTCACTTAGCGTCTGTGACTGAGCATTGCAGTTAGATAACTAAGAGTTGTAGTGTATGTGATGTTCTTACCTGTTTATAGCATACTTACTAGAAATTAATAAAACCCAGGATAGAAAATCCTTTCCTGAAAGCAAAGGGTAGAGTTTCTGTCTCAAAGGCAAGCCAATTCCTGTCTGAGACAGAATGTTAACTTTTCTGAGTGATAAGCAATGACATGGAATTAACCTTATTATGTGAAGTCTCTCTTTGAATTAATAGTGTGATCAGTGGCTTCTTATCGTGCCGTGAAATAATAAATACTATGATTGGTTTGGCCAGGCGCGGTGGCTAAAGCCTGTAATCCCAGCACTTTGGGAGGCCGAGGGGGGTGGATCACGAGGTCAAGAGATCGAGACCATCCTGGTCAACATGGTGAAACCCCATCTCTACCAAAAATACAAAAAATTAGCTGGGCATGGTGGCGCGTGCCTGTAATCCCAGCTACTTGGGAGGCTGAGGCAGGAGAATTGCCTGAACCCAGGAGGCGGAGATTGCAGTGAGCAGAGATAGCGCCGTTGCACTCCAGCCTAGGTAACAAGAGCGAAACTCCGTCTCAAAAAAAAAAAAAAAAAATACTGTGATTGGTGTCTTATATTTAAGGGAGATGAAAAACCTGCTTATTAGAATAAGATCACACGCATACCTGTACTTTGAGTATTTTTTAATTATCTGGGTAACCTGTTCCAGAGGAGGATTAAAAATGACCAAGAATAATGATGTAATAGAGGACAGATGGTCCTTTATGGAAAAAAATATTAAAGAGAAATTTATCTGTGTATTTCTCCCTTTTTTCTACTTTCTGTGCCTTTAACCAATACAGGCAAAGGGTGTGTATGAAAAAGTTGGAGAAGCTACAGAGACTGCTCTCACTTGCCTAGTAGAGAAGATGAATGTATTTGATACCGAATTGAAGGGTCTTTCTAAAATAGAACGTGCAAATGCCTGCAACTCGGTTAGTATTTGAACCTGGTTTATTGTTCATGCTGTTTATCATGCACTAGTGTATGTACACTTAGTGTCCTCTCTTAGAAAACTAATTATACCTTATATCCTCAAACTTAACGGTATTTCCTTCCCTATATTCACTCTCAGGTAAGATGCTCTTCCTGTATATTTGATCATGAAAATAAAAGCAATTAATGGATAATTTCCCTGAGCGACCATCTGTGCCCACAGGGGCTGCCTTCTGTAGTGCTGTGAACAGTCTTCTTGGTCCTAGCAGAAGCCATCTCCTCCCAACATCTCTGCTGTATTACTGATTTCCATCTCTACTAGATGTTCATCAGCATAGGGGAAATAATAGTGTGTGGCAGCCGGGCGCGGTGGCTCAAGCCTGTAATCCCAGCACTTTGGGAGGCCGAGGCGGGTGGATCACGAGGGCAAGAGATCGAGACCAACCTGGTCAACATGGGGAAACCCCGTCTCTACTGAAAATACAAAAAATTAGCTGGGCATGGTGGCGCATGCCTGTAATCCCAGCTACTAAGGAGGCTGAGGCAGGAGAATTGCCTGAGCCCAGGAGGCGGAGGTTGCGGTGAGCTGAGATCGCGCCATTGCACTCCAGCCTGGGTGAAAAAAGCGAAACTCCGTCTCAAAAAAAAAAAAAAAAAAAAAAATAGTGTGTGGCTGTTTTAAAACTTTCCTTTGACCTTATTTCCCCTGTCAACTACCACAGTTTCTTTTCCTGTACAGTTAAACTTCTTGAAAGAGCTGTTTGTATGTATCATCCCATGTTCACTCCTCTCACTTTCTTGAAATCCGCTCCAGTCAAGCTCTTGCCTCTACTAGTCTGTAAGAACCTCTTGTCAGAGTCATCACCTATGATCTGGTGCTAAATCCAATGGCCACATCATTTGTGAATGTGCCAAATGGTACATTTACAAAGAGGCTGGGTGCAATGGCTCATGCCTGTAATCCCAACACTTTAGGAGGCCCAGACAGGCAGGACAGATCTTTGAGGCCAGGAGTGAAGACCTGCGTGGCCAACATGGCAAAAACCCCATCTCTACTAAAAGTGCCAAAGTTAGCCAGGCATAACGTCGCATGCCTTTAGTCCCAGGCTGAGGCACAAGATTTGCTTGAAAACCCAGGAGGCAGAGGTTGAAGTGAATAGACACTGTGTCACTGCACTCTAGCCTGGGCGACAAAATGAGACTCTGTCTAAAAAAAAAACCACACACACACACACACAAAGCAAAAATTGACAGAACTGAAAAGTAAACAGATTCACAGAGTCGCAGATTTTTTTAAAGCTCGTCAGGCAGTGTTAATGTACCTTATATGTGGCCTGAGACAATTCTCTTTCCATTGTGGCTCAGGGAAGCCAAAAGATTGGACGGTCATACAATAAGTATTCCAAGATGAAGAATCATTAACCATACGAAAGATTTGAACACAGTAAATGTACTCAGCCTAACGTATATGTCTATTACGTTAATTTGTATGCTTTTCAAATGCATAAGGAACATTGAACAAACTTTTTTTTTTTTGAGACGGAGTTTTGCTCATGTTGCCCAAGCTGAAGTGCAATAGCACAATCTTGGCTCGCTTCAGTTTCCACCTCCTGGGTTCAAGTGGTTCTCCTGCCTCTCTCAAGTAGCTAGGATTATAGACACATGCCACCACACCCAGCTAATTTTTTGTATTTTAGTAGAAATGGGGTTTCATCATGTTAGTCAGGCTGGTCTCGAACTCCTGACCTCAAGTGATCCGCTCTTCTCAACCTCCTGAAATGCTGGGATTACAGGCATGAGCCACCACACCCGGCCACCAAATATTTCTTAACTCATTTGATGATACCAGCGTAACCAAATACTAAATGTCAATGTGGTGGTGGTGGTGGTGGTAGCGGTGGCAGTGGCAGTGGCAGTGTGCACGGGCATTGTCCATGTATCCACTGAACAAATGAGTGGGCCCTGAGCCTTTTTCTGCCTGTCAGAGCCTTTGAGCCAGGGCTTATTCGGCCACAATCACTATGACAAGGGCCAGTAGCAAGAATGGGAGTCTCCACAGTGAGTTTGACCTGGGCGAGGTTCCTGTCCAGGAGCTGCTACACCCTCCTGCCAAGACCACCATACCGGACCTGTCCTGCAGTACTACCCTTAGATTTCTGTGGCTTCACAAGCCCCGGGAGCTTAGACCTGAGTAGGAACACTCTCCAGTGGCTGTTCGTGGACACTGGCTACCTGTTCAGCCTCTAGCACCTGGGTCTCCTTAAAAGACTAGTCCCCCTGCCTGTCACTTGGCTCAACTTAAGAACTTGAAAGGGACTGGGAACAGTGGCTCACACCTGTAATCCCAGCACTTTGGGAAGCTGAGGCAGGAAGGTCACTTGAGGCCAGGAGTTCAGGTTGCAGTGTCACTGTACTTCAGCCTGGGCAACAGACTCAGACCCCATCTCAAAAAAAATTAAGGCCTGAAGTGGCTAAACCTGAAGGATAACACCCTTTATCCTATTCTGGCTAAAGTGAGAAGCGATTGGCAGCCTACATGTTACAATATACAAAGGCTGTGTGGGTCAGTCAGTAATGTGGGTGCCAAGGACAGGTGGGAGAGAAGCAAGCTACAGAGGCAGCTCAAGAATGGGAACTGCGGAAGCTGGATGTATTGGCAGGATTGTGATGCTCTTAAAGGAGCCAGGGAGGAGCAGCTTAGGGATGCAAGTCAGGCCCCCAAAGTCTGTGTCTGGTTCCTGCCCTCTCAAACTGCCACCTGGGAGACATAATTCCTGGGTTGTGCAGTAGCAAGCAGCAGCTGCTCCTTTTATATGACAGGGTGATTGCTTGTGCTTGCTTGTTGGGCAAGAGCCCTCCTACACTATCTTAGAATGAATACCCTCTATCTGCATTCGAGGGTTCTGTACAGCCATACGGTCCTCTAATAGGTCCACCAGACCAGTTGCCTACAAAGAGCCTCATTGTCAGTGTCCACTGCCTCCTAGCTGTGGAGCTTGGATTCCCATGGAATTGGGTTCTGCCGAACATACCTCTTTTTAATGTCAGACCTGTCTGTCATCACCATGTGGCTGCTGGTCAGTACATGCGGCCTCTTTATAGGACATTGTGTAACTTAGGGTTCCTTGGTAGAATAAGGAGCGATGGGACAGGGAGAGGTCCTATGTGCCTGAAGGAACAGGTCTAGGGGAGGAGAGAGGTAAAACCCAGCCTTTTCTAGTTGTCATATAAAGCTGTATAAAGGGAAGGCTTATTTAGCAAAATGGTCAATTGTCACTACATTTAATGCTTTTTGTATGTCATAAACCTTTTCATCCCTTCCTGTGTAAAGAGGGCAGATGAGGAGGCATTGTATCATTGAGTGGTAGTACAGCCTGGGTTGCGGGTGGGAAGAGTGTACCTATTTTCTTAATAACCTCAAATATCAAGCATTTTAGTGACCACAGAATCTCAGGGTGAAATGTTCTAGACCATCCTGTCCACCCTGCAGGTAGGGACACCGAGCCCTTCCGTGACCTGTGTGGCACGGTCTTCCGGTTAATGAGGCAGAACTGGTCTTAAGGACACTCCAGTGCCCTTGTTTTCCCTTCACAGGATTCTTTCTCCTTTATAATGTACTGAGAAAACAAAACTCACACTGGAATTGAGTCTCAGCTGAAGTATAGATTCCTTTTCAGTAAACCAATGCACAATTCACAGATGGCAATCTTAGAGCCATGAAGGCCTTGGACCACTCCTTTGGCTTCCTCCCTCACCCCATGTGGCTTCCATGAACCCAAAGCAGTCCAGGCTCCTTGTCTCCATTTTAGACCATTCACTTTGCCAATAAGTAAGGAGGTGGATCCTGGTAGAGTCTCACTGTGATCTGTTAGTTGGTGTAACTAAACTAAATATCTGAGGCAGCCTGAAAACTCAGCTTCACAAATTGAGGGTTTGAGTCATTTCATTCTAGACCTCTGACTACTCCTGCCCAGTGATGGGAAACAAGTCACATCTTGGGGCTGAACAGTGGCCCACTAGCCAGTGACCACACAAGTACTGGCAACACTGTCATCCTCGTGTCTCCAGAGCTCTCTTGCCTCATCTTTTTCACATCACTTAGCCAAGGGATTGGAAACAGCTGTCATGCTGTTCATTCACTAAGGAATTCCAAACACAAGCTCTGCCTCTCTCTCCACTTGAGACAGCAGGAACCCATCTGTAGTTTAGAGGCAGAGAGAGCAGGCCCAGCGTTTTGGCCCCATGGCTTGTTTGGCTAGGTTTGTGGTTCTCGGCCAGCCCAGTACTGGACGAAAGGGATTTCCCTCCCACACTCCCAGCCCTAAGACCTCTTACCTGGGTAGGTCCATGGTTTTCTCAGAATCACTGCACATTGCTTTAGTCTTCTTCCCAGTACCATTGCTGTAAATTATTAATTGAAACTAAACGTGTGATTGAGATGATACAGAATCTAGGATCGCACTCATACCCATTCCTTTGCTGCCTGAGGTGGTTCAGTTGCTGGGAAGCCAGCAGGATCACTACAGGGCCCTGAGCCCCATCTAGTCAGCTGAGCAGGCTTTGGGGCTCCTGTAGCTTCCTAGGTTAGATGCCAATGTTCTTGGGGATTTCTATGAGGATTTTTAAATGTGTCATTGAGGGCAAATTGATGTAATTGACTTACCACATTAACCAAATTAAGCTGGAAAATGATAAAATCACCTCAGTAGATGCATGTGGTGAAACTTTATCTGTCACACCAAACTAAGACTAGAAAAGCGTGTCTTTAGGCTGGGTGCGGTGGCTCACACCTGTAATCCCAGCACTTTGGGAGGCCAAGGCGGGTGGATCATGAGGTTCAAGAGATCAAGACCATCCTGGTCAATATGGTGAAACCCCGTCTCTACTAAAAATACAAAAAATTAGCTGGGCATGGTGGCACGTGCTTGTAATTCCAGCTACTCAGGAGGCTGAGGCAGGGGGAGAATTGCCTGAACCCAGGAGGCGGAGGTTGCGGTGAGCCGAGATCACGCCATTGCACTCCAGCCTGGGTAACAAAAGTGAAACTCCGTTTCAAAAAAAAGAAAGAAAAGCATGTCTTTAACACTGATGGTGTGTTTACACAGAAACCATGCTAACATCCTACTTCGGGGCAACATAATTCTCACCATTTCTACTCAGCATTATAGTGGCATTTCCTGATCTGTGTAATAGGCAAGAAAAATACAAAAACTGGCAGAGAGTGGGGTATCTTTAGTTTTAGGTAATGGTGTAAAGCCAAAGGTTAATTCTCAGTCTCCATCTTAACAATTGGTTGGTACTGTCACTTGTTCTCTCTTTAAAGCACCTCTTCACTTGGCTTTCACAATCCCACACTTGTTTTCCCTCCTTAGCCTCTCTTTCGAGGTCTTCTCAACTAGATCTTTCACATAGCACCAGGAGGTGAAGGCTCCATGCATAGTTCTCAGCCATTTCTGTCTATAGTTACTCGTGTGTTCTCTTCTGGTCTCATGACTAAATTCTAATCAGTAGCCACTAGCTATCTAAAGCTACTTAGAATACTTAAAAACAGTTCGTTAGGTACCCTAGCCATATTCACTTCAAGAGCTTATCTGCCACATGTGACAGCCACGTAACAGTGGCCACAGAGAATTGCCATTTTTGCACAGAGTTATGGTGGACAGCTCTGCTTCAGGCTATGTCTCCACCTCCAGCACCATAGCTCAAGTCAGTGACATTATACTCAATGGTGTTCCTTGTCTCTGTTCAGCCATCTTTATTTATTTATTTATTATTTATTTATTTTTGAGACGGTTTGCTCTTTGACCCAGACTGCAGTGAAGTAGCACGATCTCATCTCACTGCAACCTCTGTCCCTTGGCTTTAAGCCGTTCTCCTGCCTCAGTCTCCTGAGTAGCTGGGATTATAAGCGCCTGACACCAGCCTAATTCTGGTAGTTTTAGTAGAGACAGAGTTTCACCATGTTGATCAGGCTAGTCTCAAACTGCTCACCTCAAGTGATCCTCCATGCCCAGACACCTTCATAACTAGAGCTTGAGACCCTCCATCATCTTCCCTTTTTACTCGTTATAAAACCCAAATGCCCCATAATTATTTTTGAGGTCCTATAACCTGCTTACCACCCTCTGCCATTACCTGTCTCACCTTTCTCTTATGTAAACTCTGTTCCAGCCACACTGGCACTCCCTCACCATTCCAGGAGCCACCAGACTGCACGTCTGTTCTCTGCCCAGTAGGTCTTCACCACCACCCGCCTGGCTCACACACCTTTTCAGGGTTTTACTCAAGTGTCGCCACCTTCTGACCACTTGATGTAACAGTACAATCTGCACATACTCAAGTGTTTTATCCCCCTTCTCTTTTTCTCCATAGCATTTGTGTTACTTTTGCATCTTAGTCTGTCTCCCAAAATAGGAGACAAGTTTCATGAGGGCAAAAACTCATCTGTTTTGTTTATTGCTATATCCCCAGCGTCTGTCATGTAATACGTGCTTAGTGAATATTTGTTAAACAAGTAAAAAAGTTCAGAAATTGTCATCCAGTAGTATTCCCTGTTTGTTCCCTTCGTAGGTCATTAAACAGCTGATGAAAAAGGAATTTACTCTAGAGTTTTCACGTGATAGAAAATCAATGTCAGTTTATTGTACACCAAATAAACCAAGCAGGACATCAATGAGCAAGATGTTTGTGAAGGCAAGTATGGCAAACTGCAATTGAGATGTTCTTACCAGGGTGAAGATCCCAGTGAGCCAATAAAACAAAATTGTTTCTCTAAATCTGTAACATTTCCAGGGTGCTCCTGAAGGTGTCATTGACAGGTGCACCCACATTCGAGTTGGAAGTACCAAGGTTCCAATGACCCCTGGAGTCAAACAGAAGATCATGTCTGTCATTCGAGAGTGGGGTAGTGGCAGCGACACACTGAGATGCCTGGCCCTGGCCACTCATGACAACCCACTGAGAAGAGAAGAAATGCACCTTGAAGACTCTGCCAACTTTATTAAATATGAGGTTAGCTAATGAAAAGTTTCTTTGTCCACACCCTGCACAATTCATTGTGTTAAACAGTACTCCTTCAAGCAAAAGGTCAAACGGTTCTCACTTTTGCCAAGAAAGAGGTGTGGTTATTTGTTTTTCTGCTTACCAACTGCGTCACCCTTAAAATTTAGATTGCTGCTTCAAACATAGTTAATAATTTTGTAAAAGTTTGTTTTCAAAGAGGAATAATCCCGATGAATTTAAATAAGCTTATAAACCCCATTTTGCAGCTCATCTAAATCATGATTTTTTTTTTTTAAATGGGGATATTTCTAGAATATTCATTAGTTACTAAAGGTCAAAAGATCCAAGTTAGAGATTCCTTCCACTTTTCTACTCAAGAGTATAATTCTTTAATATCAAGGATGTGACATCCTACAGGTATGAACAAAAGGAACAAACTTTGATACTGTGTGCTCAGAATAGCACAAGAGTTAAAGAATGGTTTGATAACGGGTATAGTGGTATTTTTTTCTCATAAGAAAATACAGAAACTGGCCAGGTGTGGTGGTTTACGCCTGTAATCCCAGCACTTTGGGAGGCCAAGTTGGGTGGATCACCTGAGGTTGGGAGTTTGAGACCAGCCCAACCAATGTGGAGAAACCCCATCTCTACTAAAAATATAAAGTTGCCCAGGTGTGGTGGCGCATGCCTGTAATCCCAGCTACTCTGGAGGCTGAGGCCAGAGAATCGCTTGAACCCAGGAGGCAGAGGTTGCAGTGAGCTGAGATCCCACCATTGCAGTCCAGCCTGGGCAACAAAAGCAAAACTCCATCTCAAAAAGAAAGAAAATGCAGAAACCTGTCTCAGTGTTTAACTGGGCATTTTTCAAACTAGGGGACAAAACCCAGAATTTGCCACTTTTATTTAATGTGATGCTCTTACTTTAGACCAATCTGACCTTCGTTGGCTGCGTGGGCATGCTGGATCCTCCAAGAATCGAGGTGGCCTCCTCTGTGAAGCTGTGCCGACAAGCAGGCATCCGGGTCATCATGATCACTGGAGACAACAAGGGCACTGCTGTGGCCATCTGTCGCCGCATCGGCATCTTCGGGCAGGATGAGGATGTGTCGTCAAAAGCTTTCACAGGCCGGGAGTTTGATGAACTCAGCCCCTCGGCCCAGCGAGATGCCTGCCTGAATGCCCGCTGTTTTGCTAGAGTTGAACCCTCTCACAAGTCTAAAATCGTAGAATTTCTTCAGTCTTTTGATGAGATTACAGCTATGGTGAGCATGTTTGAACATGCACATCCTAATTTTGACCACTGAATTTGTCATAGCTTTCTAATTTGAAATTTCTGTCATTATTTGGGTCTTTTCTCGAAAATTCTAATCATCAGTATTTGGCATGTTGTATGCTATTTGCAGGGAAGATCCCAGAGTACCTTAAGACCCAGAAGGGCCTTTTAAATCAGTCCCAGAGGAGCAATCTGATCTAGTCTCTTTGTTAAAGAAGACTTATTTTTATCTTAAGTTTTCTGAAAATTGAGGATGTAATCAGTCAGTGGTCTGTCACCCTGTGTGTGGATCACCCTGCTTTAAGTTGGAAGCTCTTTAAGAGCTGGCTGTTGATGAAGCATTTCCAGTATTATTCCCCTCACCTGATTGTCACCCAGATATATCATGTTAAATTTACTTTCTTGTCTTTAAAAAAAACTCTTAGGCCAGGTGCGGTGGCTCACGCCTGTAATCCCAGCACTTTGGGAGGCCAAGGCAGGTGGATCATGAAGTCAAGAGATCGAGACCATCCTAGTCAACATGGTGAAACCCCGTATCTACTAAAAATACAAAAAAAATTAGCTGGGCATGGTGGCGCACACCTGTGGTCCCAGCTGCTTAGGAGGCTGAGGCAGGAGAATTTCCTGAACTCAGGAGGCGGAGGTTGCGGTGAACCAAGATCGAGCCATTGCACTCCAGCCTGGGTAACGAGCAAAACTCTGTCTCAAAAAAAAAAAAAAGTAGAGTGATCCTACCTTAGGCCGGGCACGGTGGCTCACGCCTGTAATCCCAGCACTTTGGGAGGCCGAGGCGGGTGGATCACGAGGTCAAGAGATCGAGACCATCCTGGTCAACATGGTGAAACCCCATCTCTACTAAAAATACAAAAAATTAGCTGGGCATGGTGGCACGTGCCTGTAATCCCAGCTACTCAGGAGGCTGAGGCAGGAGAATTGCCTGAACCCAGGAGGCGGAGGTTGCGGTGAGCTGAGACCGCGCCATTGCACTCCAGCCTGGGTAACAAGAGCAAAAAAACTCCCATCTAAAAAAAAGAAAAAAAATCTTACAGCTGGGCTCAGCGGTTCACACCTGTAATCCCAGCACTTTGGGAGGCAGAGGTGGCTAGATCATGAGGTCAGGAGATCAAACCATCCTAACGTGGTGAAACTCCTTCTGTACTAAAAATACAAAAAAAAATGAGCTGGGTATGGTAACACAAACCTGTAGTCCCAGCTACTTGGGAGGCTGAGGCAGGAGAATCGCTTGAACCCGGGGGCGGAGGTTGCAATGAGCCGAGACCGCACTCCAGCCTGGTTGACAGATTCCATCTCAAAAAATAAAATATACGTATTTTTGGAATCTGCACCTTTCTGCTTGAAATTTATCCATGTGGATACAAGCACTTCCTCTTGACTGCTGCCTAGGTTGTGTTTTTGTTTTAGCAAGAGACACAGATAATTTTGAAGTCCCCTTTGTCCACTTGGGGAAACTCACTTGGTGATTTTACATTTCCTAGGTATCATGTGTTTTACGACACCAGCTTAGGAAACAGTTTTATGACTGTTTGCCGAGAGACCGACAGCTCTGTTTGTTTTCCTCCTGCTTTCCATTCAGTGAGCCTTTGCTCAGGGTTGTGAACGTGGCATGCCTGTTGGCTGACCCAACCATTGCTTTCCCTTTTAGACTGGTGATGGCGTGAATGATGCTCCTGCTCTGAAGAAAGCCGAGATTGGCATTGCCATGGGCTCTGGCACTGCAGTGGCTAAAACTGCCTCTGAGATGGTCCTGGCGGATGACAACTTCTCCACCATCGTGGCTGCTGTCGAGGAGGGGCGGGCAATCTACAACAACATGAAGCAGTTCATCCGCTACCTAATCTCGTCCAACGTGGGGGAAGTTGTCTGGTAGGTCTCTGTGATAGCATCACTTGCTGTATGCTTTTATCTAATGGGTCATGGAGCTCAGTTCTCCTACTTTGTGCTCCAGTTTGCAGCAGCTTTGGTCTTTGTGCCTAAGTTGGAAGTGGGGAGTGGGCAAGACAGAAATACCTTGTAGAAGCCGTGCTGCTTCGTCCCTCGGGAGGGCTGTCTGCAGCTGCCCCTTGTGCACAAAGAATCCTCTTTAACGTGAAACTGAGCCTAAATTAACCAAGGAGTTACACGTGAAATTCTTACCCTCCAAAAGTTGGCTTTATCTCAGTCAGCTTAATTGTTTTTATTGTTAATATTTTTGGGGACAGTCTCGCTGTCACCCAGGCTGCAGGCAGTGGCACAAGCTCAGTCACTGCAACCTCCACCTCCTGGGTTCAAGCCTCCCAAGTAGCTGGGATTACAGGCATGCGCCATCATGCCTGGCTACTTTTTTGTGTTTTAGTAGAAATGAGGTTTCGCCATGTTGTCCTGGCTGGTCTCGAACTCCTGAGTGCAGGCAGTCCACCCACCTTGGCCTCCCAAAGTGCTGAAATTATAGGCATGAGCCACCACACCCGACCTCAGTCAGCTGAATTTAAGTAATAAACTAGGAAAAAGCAACCTTAATTCAAAATTGGGTATAAGTGTTTTTACTCATTGCCCAAGTTAGTGATTATTGCCATTTATTTTGATGGAGGAGGAAGGGTGATGATGCTCTTTAAATAGTAGCTAGAAATCATTTGGGCTCTCTGTGTCTTCTTTCCTTGATTGGAAACAGTATTTTCCTGACAGCAGCCCTTGGATTTCCTGAGGCTTTGATTCCTGTCCAGCTGCTCTGGGTCAATCTGGTGACAGATGGCCTCCCTGCCACTGCACTGGGGTTCAACCCTCCTGACCTGGACATCATGAATAAACCTCCCCGGAACCCAAAGGAACCGTTGATCAGCGGGTGGCTCTTTTTCCGTTACTTGGCTATTGGCTGTGAGTACAGTTTATTTGTATTGCTGATTTTTAAACAAAATGTTTGTGAGCTGAAATTTTGTAAACTCGTCTCTTAAAAGCATATTTTTTCTTCTGTCCCCATATAGGGTAGCAAAAGACGGAGGATGCCCTCTTACAGTCTGATGAACTATACACCCAATTTACTAAAGTCCTTTCACAGTTAGTTCCAGTTTTAGCATCTTGCCCTTACTTGGGCTTTTGTGAATGACCAGTTAAACATCAGGGTTTTCAGATTTAGCCCCGTGTGCAAAGGGATAAGGATGACTCAGGCTGGCTTCTGCCTTCTAAAATGTAGTCCCTGTTTCCATAAGCAAGAGAAGGATTGTGCAGTGGCTAGGCCCTGTTGTACATAAATCATCTCTGTAGCCATCATCTTCCTCCGCCGTGTGCCGGTTCCAGTCCAATCAAATTCAAGATTCAGAAAGTGAGGCGAAATCACTTCCCTGGAATCCCATAGGAAGACGTTGTGTTTTCATAATATATTCACACAACTTAAAATTCAAAAAGCACACTATGGCATAAAGTGGAAAGGTTTTGGGCCAGTCACTTCCCTCTGGTGTCGAGGAGCTCATGCACCCTGTGCCCTTCCGGAGAGATTGCGGCATGCTGTGCACACTGCATGACCTTGTCTCGACCTCTTCCTGCTTGTCAGAACCTTCCATATCCTGACAGGCGTAGTGCCTCATCCTTGCAGCCAGGGGTCTTTGTGCTTCATTGTAATTATTGGGTTAGTGGGTATATGCACTTGTCATTTTTGATGCTACCACATGGGGATATTCACCTCATCTGAATTCTGTGTATTCTCTGCTGCACCTAGCTGCTGCTTTGCAATAAACTTCCTGAACTGAAAGCTAATGTCGGGGGGAATCCCAGGAGCTGCTGAGGCCAGGGCCATGCTGCTCAGTGTTCCACCCTAGCTCCTAATGGCATTTCCCTAGAAAGCTGCTGCTGGGCCTTTAATGGAGCAAATAAATCCGTGTACAACTAGGCAGCATTAGTTTGCCCAGAAGTCATGGCGTAATCTAGACTTACATTGGAGGATATACACTTGCAGCCTTGAAGTACTCTTCCCTCAGGGGAGAAGGCACAGCCAGGGTAAAGGTTGGCACAAGATTCAGCAGTTGCTTTTTCTCACACATTCTAGAGGAAAAATTACCCAGTTCTTCTGTACCAGAAATATCCCTGTCCTTCAGAAACCAGGCTCTAGTTGCTCTGGCTACCAGGCATGAGCAGTTTGCTGGTAGCACCACAGACTCTGGTTATTGTTATTACCATCCCATATCTTTGATCTTCATCCTTGTGTGGATTGGCCTGTGTGGCCTTGGTGGCAGTGAGCCCTGCAGTGGCAGAGGCAAGTGCCTCAGCATCGTGTTTGTTCCCAGGTTACGTCGGCGCTGCTACCGTGGGTGCTGCTGCATGGTGGTTCATTGCTGCTGATGGCGGTCCGAGAGTGTCCTTCTACCAGCTGGTACTCAGCCACCTTTCTTTTTTGTTCCTTACATGAGAAGTGTTGTGAGGCCTTGACCTTTCTGTGGTTTGGGTGTCTATCAAATCATCTTAAGGCTCAAATGATAAGCAGTTACATCTAAGATGATTCTAAGTGACCAGGGCTTAGTCAATTGGCTGGCTGTTCTCTTGGGCTGGTCTGTGCTAGTCTTGGTATGGAGTTGGTGCCTGGACTTGAAAAATATACTGGGCTGATAGGCATTTGATTGGATTTTTGTTGCAGAGTCATTTCCTACAGTGTAAAGAGGATAACCCGGATTTTGAAGGCGTGGATTGTGCAATCTTTGAATCCCCATACCCGATGACAATGGCGCTCTCTGTTCTAGTAACCATAGAAATGTGTAACGCCCTCAACAGGTTAGTGCACCTTCACAGCAGGCTGGGGCGAGCGTGCCAACGGCCAGGGCACCAGGAAATTGTGTGTAGTCACGGTTGATTGAGGATCACAGGACAGTTCTTCCCTTCCAAAAAGAAAGAACAGGCAACACCAGTATTAAAAGCATAAGCTGTCGTCACCTCCAGGAAGTAGTGGGAGTACTTAGCCCTGTGTTTCTTAGGAGCTCTTCCTTAAAAGAAACCGTGCAGTCCAAAAATAGGAACATTGGTAGCCCTGTATGCCAGCACCCACAGGGAAGGAACCTCACCCCTTCACACAGACAAATGGTACTATCCAATTAAGCCTGTGACAAAAATGGAAATTTGTAAGTAGCCCAAGTGTTCAGGGCAATTGGGAGCAGCTTTGAACACACTGAGATGGGTTCTGCTGTGCCAAAACGTAGATGTCAAACTCAGTTTGTCCTACATTGGGACATTCTCTTCTTCAACTTTGCCACCATAGAAAGTTGGTGGAGTGAGTGAGCTCAGCGGACAGTGCCAGGTTAACAGCTGCTTTACTGAAGTGTAGTCCAACAGTGTCTTACTGCCACTGTGACACGTGCTTGCCTTGGGGGTGCATTCCCCCACCTCTCCTTGCTCTGCAGCTTGTCCGAAAACCAGTCATTGCTGAGGATGCCTCCCTGGGAGAACATCTGGCTCGTGGGCTCCATCTGCCTGTCCATGTCACTTCACTTCCTGATCCTCTATGTCGAACCCTTGCCAGTAAGTGATTGGGGGGCTTGGGCTGGGGACCGGCCGCCTCCTTCCTGGGGAGGCTGGAGGCGTGACATGCCTTCTCTGTGCGTCAGCTCATCTTCCAGATCACACCGCTGAATGTGACCCAGTGGCTGATGGTGCTGAAAATCTCCTTGCCTGTGATTCTCATGGATGAGACACTCAAGTTTGTGGCCCGCAACTACCTGGAACCTGGTAAAGAGTGTGTGCAGCCTGCCACCAAATCCTGCTCGTTCTCGGCATGCACCGATGGGATTTCCTGGCCGTTTGTGCTGCTCATAATGCCCCTGGTGATCTGGGTCTATAGCACAGACACTAACTTTAGTGATATGTTCTGGTCTTGACTGACAGTTTTCCATAAAGAAGATGTTTAACTTAATCAATTAATTTTTTATTGTTTAAAGCAACTGTCTATTTCTGCTGAATTTTCACATGAACATACTGGCTGGTGATGGAGGTTTCATACTCTAGATTTTTGTTTTGCTTTTTCTGACTCCAGTGGGGCAAGATTTTCCTTTTTTATACACATAATTAAAGTGTCCATTGACATGTACAGAGAACTAACACTATTTTATGCAAATATTTTTTTGTAGATGAAAAAGCATGTACAGTGTTCTGTTTAATACTCATCCTTGTATAAAAAAAAAAAAATAGTTGAGCCAGCAGACATTGTCAGCAAATTAATTGGCAGCAGATTTTAGGAAATGAAATGAATGTGTGTGGTTTTTTTCTAAAACTAAATAGCATGTATTGTGTCTTTTGCATGATGATCTGGATTTAATTTGATATCACAGTCTAATTTTTATTCATAAGCCAATTTTTCTGCACTGAGCAGAGTCCTGCTACCTCAGTCAGTATTGTTTTGGTTTGCTACTTCCCCTCACCCACTTTGGCCTCCATTCACCACCCCCTCCCCACCTCACCCCTGCCTCGCTTGACTTCTTCTGTAGGATTGCGATGGTTCGTTCTGTTTACATCAGTTTTAACGAGAGGTATGCCTGTACTCGCTTGTGCAGAAAACATCGTTCCAGAGTCAATCAACCGGGTTTATGTCCCTTCACATAGTTTTTAAGGTTATTTATTTAAATGTCTAATGTATTTTATTGTAACAGACATTGTTTTGCCAACATTGCCTATTTCAGTGGCACGTCACGATCTAGTTTAAAAAGAAAAATAAAACATTTTAAATGGACAGAGAAAAATAACTGTCTTGTTTTTAACTCTTAAGTGGCCTACCTGGGACTAACAGACATGTCCAACTTTCTCTCCAGTTCTTAGCTCAGAACTTTAGTTGTACTCTGCTTGAGGGAAGAAGGCTCCTGCTCTGCTGCGTAGGTAGTCATAGGAATTGTATTCTTAATGTACAGGCACTAATTGTTATCTGTGATGTACATTTTATGCAAGTTTCTGCTGGCCTGGTGTAGAGAACATAAGGGCAAGTGTGCGTGTGTATGTGTGTGTTTTGTAAAATCTGTAAATAGCACATGACCAAATGAACATATTGTATAGAACTATTTTTATTTGAATGTGGCACTAACCACCACCACCGTTACTACGATCAATGTTTGCGCATGTTCAAGATGAGTCTCACCAACAGTGTGTAAGTCATTAACAGTCCTAACTGTGGTGTTTTCCTCCAATGCCTTCCAACATCCATCAACTAATGTGAGTATTTTCTTCCCTGGGATTTGGATCCTTTAGCCTAAAAGTGACTGACTGCCACCAAGTGAGATAACTGTATGTCACTAATGAATAAACTGCCCCCATGTCAGACGCTGCTGTGCTCCCTGATGCCCTGCAAGCAGCAGGGTTGCCTGTAGCGCCTGCTTTGTGACCCAAGCACGGCATAAGCTGGCTGGTGTTGTGGCTTCCATAGACTGCCTAGACAGTGGCTCCACGAGATGACCGGGAGGGCCCAAGCCAGACAAAAGCCAGAGTAGGGAGAGGGGTTTTTCAGCCAGACCAACAGGCTGAAAGAGCTGTGCAGCCTCTAGTGCTAAAATGAGGGTTCGCAGCTTCCAGGAATCATCCCACAACACTGCTACTTGTTCATTAAAAAGCTAAAACCGCTGGGCGTGGTGGCTCACGCCTGTAATCCAAGCACTTTGGAGGCCAAGGCGGGCGGATCATCTGAGGTCGGGAGTTCAAGACTAGCCTGACCAACATGGTGAAATCCCGTCTTTTAAAAAAAAAAAAAAAGCTAAAACCAGTGAACTCGGGGCCATCAATAGGTTCATCTTAAATAGGCCATCCTTTCTCCCCCTTGCTGGGTCTTGTCCTTTGTGACTAAGACTTAACCTCTGCAGGGGATGTTAAAGCACAGTTAGTAGGACATGGCTCTGGACAGCCCAAAAACCAGCTTACTCCTTAGCCAGGGTGTGAGGCCTCAACTATATTCTCAAAAATGTACTTAGGCTCTAGTTACTGGGATGGCCAGTAGATGTAATGCAGATTATTAGAGTTTGGGGAGGATTAGGAGACATCAAGCAGGACAAGCTGCTGCTGAGTTCAGAGGTCCAAGGCATGGAGATGGAACCTGGAGACCAACTAAAAGTACAGTCCATGGCTGGGTACAGTGGCCTCTGAAGGCCAAAGCGGAAGGATTGCTTGAGCCCAGGTATTGGAGGCCAGCCTGGGTGACTGACAGAGTAAGGCCCTTTCTGTCTCAAAAAAAAAAAAAGAAAAAAAGCTCACTGAGGCCTCCAGGGCTGCTGGTAGGCAGCTGTGGCTCTTGGGAAGGGAGGCTGCTTTGCCCAGCAGGGAACATTTGGGGCAGGGGGTAGGTTTTGCCAGTTTGAGCATTGTGAGGTATAACTAGAAATGGATTGAATGGACCAGGTTCAAGGAGTGCATCTCCGGGCTGCAAACTGACTACTGCACTATTACCGTTGAGTGCAAACAAAACTCACAGTCAGCTTTTCGTGATGCAGTTCCTTGACCTAGCGGCTTTTACAAAAATGTAGTGTAGTGTGGCCTGCTGTGGGAGGCACACGCACGGCCCCTGGCCAGCCTCATGGTTTCTCAGCTTCCAACCCCTCCAGCCCACAGAGGAGGCCATTAGAGGGACCCACCTTCCTTTGTCCCAGGCAGCTGGAAGCGGGTTAGGCCGACTGCTGCTTTGAGCAGGGACCCTTGGTCCATTCCACTGAAAGCTTTGCCAGGTGAAAATATCTCAGCATCTCCTCCTCCTAAGTCAACCTGTAAGGACCGGATCCAGCACCATGGTCTTGGTGCATCCCTGGCCTCAGGCCCCTACCCAGTAGTGAGGCAGTAGCTGCTCAGCACCTCCCCCCGCTACAGTGTGCCTGCTGTCAGGCAGCTCTTGTCTGAAACTCAACTCCACATTCTTTCTTGATGGGCAGGTGACTGAAGGTCCAGCCATCAGTATCACTTGTTGCCGCCCTATGCCTCCCTCGGCCTCTTTGAGTTTTGTCCAGAAGACCAAAACCTCACACATACCCTAACTGGGACACCACTATAGTTGCTCACTCTGCAAAATGCAGATGATCCATTCTGGAAGAAGCTGTCCCTTGAGCTCCATGAGCTCCCAGGCAAGCAGGGCATCTCAGCGACCTCCCTTACAACAGCTGCTCCCTCATCCCCTCGGGCTGGAGCCTTCTCAGTCCTGAGTGAGGCAGGCAGACCTCAGAAGACCCGAGACCAGCCGGGCATAGTGGCTCACACCTGTAATCCAAGCACTTTGGAGGCCAAGGTGGGCGGATCACCTGAGGTCAGAAGTTCAAGACCAGCCTGACCAACATGGTGAAACCCTATCTTAAATATAATTTTTTTTTTTTTTTTTTTTTTTTAAATAAAAAGACCGGCAACCACAAGCATTAGCTTAGTGTCTACCAGGCACCTAGCCACTGCCCAGGGCCAGAGCATACCACATCTGTAGTGCCTGTGAGCAAGGAGGCAGCAGTTGCCCTGTGACTAACCACCGAATTGTCCAAACACCCCCTGCAGTTAGCGAGAAGAGTAGGCTTCAGCCTTTCCTTTACTGAGGACACTGAAAGGAAGGAGCTGCCCCAGGACCAGAGTTTCCCCTCCAGGGCAGGGCAGAGCAGTCCAAGGGCTAGAGGCCAAGGTGCCCACAGACAGGGCAGGAGCAGGAAGGCTGTGCTGCTGCAGGGCTGCTCACTTCTCCATCAACCTCACCCTCCCGCCACTAATCAAGACCTTGTCCTCTTGCCTGTCTCGCTGCTTTCACACCTGCAGTGATTGTGTCTGCCTTGTGGGGTTTTCATCCAGAACCTTTATTCTGTAGCCAGACGACACCAGGAGTCTGTGTCACTGAGCCAGTGCTTCTAGATGCTACCCTGTGTGGGCGGCGCCTCAGGGACAGTAAATCAGAAATGCTGGTCTTGCAACTTTGAAAAGATCGAGCTGAATGTTCCTTTTCATCTGTCGCTGTCGATCTTCATCTATTTAAATAGCTATTCTAACATTTCCTCTCTGTATTTCATGAAGCTGATTTCCTCTCTCTTTCCTTTTCAGCAATACTGGAGTAACCGCTTCCTAAACCATTTTGCAGAAATGTAAGGGTGTTCGGTTGCGTGCATGTGCGTTTTTAGCAACACATCTACCAACCCTCTGCATGATTGATGTTGGGGAAAAAGAAAAGTAAAAGTTCCCAACTCACTGTGTGTTATGTAGAGGAAATGTGTATTACCAATGGGGTTGTTAGCTTTTAAATCAAAATAATAATTACAAATGTACAATTTAGCTTAATCAGAAAGGCTCTCCAGAGAAGTTTGGTTTCTTTGCTGCAAGAAGAATGAGGCTCTGAAACCTTATCCAAGAACTTAGAAGCCGTCAGCCAAGTCGCCACGTTTCTCTGCAAAATGTCATAGCTTATATAAATGTACAGTATTCAATTGTAATGCATGCCTTCAGTTTTAAGTAGCCAGATTCCTCTCCAGTAACATTGGAACATGCTACTTTTTAATTGGCCCTGTACAGTTTGCTTATTTATAAATTCATTAAAAACACTACAGGTGTTGGTTAAAATGTAGGCCTCCAGTTCATTTTCAGTTATTTTCTGAGTGTGCAGACAGCTCTTTCGCACTGTATTAAATGTGACTTAATGAAATCAGAAGCAGTAGACAGATGTTGGTGCAATACAAATATTGTGATGCATTTATCTTAATAAAATGCTAAATGTCAGTTTATCACAACGCATGTTTGACTTTAGACTGTAAATAGAGATCAGTTTGTTTCTTTCTGTGCTGGTAACAATGAGCGTCGCACAGACATGGTTTCAGGTAAATAAATCTATTCTATGATAAATTCTCAGTGTCCTGGTGACTGTTCTCCTGTGGGAGGGGGAGTGATAGGCACCGAGGGCCTCCACCCCACACCCAGGCCTGCTCCTCTACAGGGAGGCAGGGGAGGCTCCGGCTGGTGAGGGTGGCCATGTGACTAGACGGGACAGGAACCTCCTGGACTTGAGTTCACAATAGACAAGCTGACTGGTAGAAGGTCCACTCATGTGAAGCCCACCCTAGCACTCTGCCCCTTAGGGATGGGGAAGCTGAGTGTGTCACCAGTGCGGTCTTGAGAAACACACACACAAGGCCTCACTTGTTGGCGTGGTGAAGAAAGCCAAGGCTCCACACCCTCATCATTAGCAGCCTGAAAAGATTTGGAGACTAGCCATGGAGAGATGCTGTTTACCCTCTTCAGATTCAAAATGTGAATTTCTACATCCCTGTTGTTGATAGGTATAGAACAGAGAGGTGAACTGGAACTGAAGCTGTTGGAATTCATTTGCTCGTTAGTGTTTATTTGGCAGTGATGGGTTTAGGGTTGGGCTTTTTGGTTTTGCAAACTCCCTAAGATGATTCTTTTACCATTTTTTTAAATACCAGGTTACAAGGATAGCAGGGTGATTCTATAAATAAATTTTAAAATCTATTTAAAATCTATCAATTCTGCTAATGCAGAAAAAATTTGATAAAATTTAACATCCATTTTCTAAAATTATTCCTATGTACCGCTTATTATAACAAAGAGAAATCAAAAGTGTTAACACATGAGAGTTGCACTCCAAGTCCACCATTGCCCACTACTTAACATGGTTCTAGAGGTGCCAGTCAGTGCAATCAGGCATAAGAAGGAAATTGGAATGAACAAAAAGCAACCAAGGGTCATGCTGGATCAATGGAAACATGTTGTTCCTAGATAGGAATGTCTCATGATTCCGGCATAATTGACAGCTGAATGGGAGTGATACGTAGTTCATACCAATATATGAGAATACCAGTGGTGGCCTTGGGCTGATCCTAACATCAAGCAGATAACCAAGGAAGCACACCAAACCTTAAAGCTATAGTAATCAAATCCATCATTTGAGAAGAGTGGTGGTGAAGCTTAGTAGATAAAGGTTGGATTGTGATGTGGGTGGTCATCTTGAGAAAGATAAAGCTGTGTCACTTACATCCAATAAATGGCAAATCAAAATATTTGGAAAATGCGACTATTCCAAAACAGTATTTGGAAAACAACCCCAAAAGACAAAATGGTTAAATGGTATAAACAGGAGAAAATGAGTAACTCATACATGTGAAAAGATGCTCAACTCCACCGGCAAATTAAAATCACAAGGTAACATCCCAAGAAGTGGGTCTTCTGATACCAAGGATGGAGCAGCTTGCAAGGATGCACTCTAGGAAGTGACCAAAATCCATCCGTGAGCCTAGAGGTGCTCTCAGCACCCACCTACCCCGCAGGTCCACTCCTAGATAGGCCTACAAAATCTCACCCATGGGGAAGAGCCACAGGAGAGTTTCTGGAGAAAAGTAAAACCACCAGCAGGAAAATGGGTGACTACATTCAAGCACATTCAGATGATACTCAACTATGAAATAAGCTAGAACTATATTATCAACCTAGATAAATCCTCAACAGTGAAGCCAAGTGTAGCAACATATCAATATGCACAATACTGCCTCTTACCCTCTAAACATGGCTCTCGGGCCAGGCTGGCTGAGGAGAGAAAGTGTACATCAGAATGTACGTTATCGTGGACTAGTACCAAACACTGGTAAAGAGTTTGTGGACATCAGCCAGAAGGCTGTGAAAGCCTGAATCAATAGTGGTTAATTCAGTGAGGGAGAGGGGCTGAGATGAGGAAGGGCAGGTAGAGCTTTACCTATCAGTAACATTTGGAAGGTATAGATGTAGGTGTTCATTATACCTGTTGGCATGTCGGATTTTTTTCATATTTTGGGAGGGTGAGAGGTGTCAGGTTCTCTGTCTCCCAGGCTGGAGTGCGGTGGTGCCATTATGGCTCACTGCAGCCTCAACCTCCTGGACTCAAGCGATCCTCCTGCCTCAGCCTCTTGAGTAGCTAGGACTACAAGTACACACCACCATACCTGGCAAATTTTACAATTTTTGGTAGAAGTGAGATCTTGCTACTTGCCCAGGCTGGTCTTGAACTCCTAGCCTTGAGTGACCCTCCTGTGTCCGCTCCCCTAGTCACTGGGATTACAGGCATAAGCCACCACACACAGCTCTCAGATTTTTAAACATCTATACCCTTTGATCAAGCACTTCACTTTCCTGAAATCCTCCCATATGTTCAAAAAAGTATAATCCCTACTGCACTGTTGTAGCAGAAGACTGGAAATAACCTGATGTTCATCAAGAGGCAAGAATTGAATAAGCTAGAGAGCATTCAAACCATGGAATACTGTGCAATGGTAGACTGGGCGCAGTGGCTCACACCCACAATCCCAGCACTTTGGGAGGCCGAAGTGGCTGGATCACCGGAGGTCCGGAGTTCAAGACCAGCCTGGCCAACATGGTGAAACCCCATCTCTACTAAAAATACCAAAAAAGTTAGCCAGGCATGGTAACATACGCCTGTAATCCCAACTACTCGGGAGGCTGAGGCAGGAGAATCGCTTGAACCCAGGATGTGGAGGTTGCAGTGAGCTGAGATTGCACTACTGCACTCCAGACCGGGAGACAGAGTGAGACTCCATCTCAAAAAAAAAAAAAAAAAAAAAAAGACAAGGTAGACGTGTGTACAAACAAGGAATGATGTCTGGTATATGTTGTCTGCCCAGGGAAATATTCAATTACAGAGCAGTTTGCATGATAATCTATCATTTTTTTAAAAAAACAGAAGGAAGTTAACAGTTTCTAGTAATGACAGTTGCTGAGAATAACAAAATGCTGCATATAGATGGCATATGGTGGAAGCCAGGTTTCTCTCTGTGGGAGGAAACAGAGGAAGCAAGGGGAGAAGCTAAGATAAGCAAGGGGAGGAGGCTAGAAGAATCCATGTGGTAATGAATTAAGGCCGGCGATATCAGGATGAAGTCATGTTTAGCTTCATATGTACGGATGGTTTCATACAGAAATACTAATAGTGGTGAGTCACAGTGACCCACGCCTATAATCTCAGCACTTTAGGAGGCCAAGGCAGAAGGATAACGAGCCCAGTAGTTTAAGACCAACCTGGGCAAGTGAGACCCCATATCTACCAAAAAATTTAAAAATTAGCCAGGCATGGCGATGCATGCTTGTGGTCCCAGGTACTCTGGAGGCTGAGGCAGGAGGATCACCTGAACCCAGAAGGTCAAGGTTGCAATGAAACCAAGATTGCACCACTGCCCTCCAGCCTGCATGAGACAGTGAGAGTCTGTTTCAAACAAACAAACAAACAACAACAAAAAAAAACCTGCTGATTATGATGTGTATATACACAGGTCACTACATACATGCATTTCCTTGTCCTGTCAGCTCAGAAGACAGTCAACACACTTGGCTCCCAGTGTTAGGTTTCTAATGCTATTCTCCAATTTAAAAAAATCAGGGGTCCTTGGAGAAATGGCTGATTATCTAGAGATGGGGCAGAAAATGCACAGCACATGCCTGGAGAATACTGAAGTGCCTGCCAGGAAGGAAGGACTCAAAAACAACAATCAAAGATGTGGTTATGTGAAAGGGACACAGGAGCCAACTGAGAAAGTCACAACAGCCAAAGCCGAAAGAATGTGAGCAGCAAAATAAAGTAGAATTGGACTAGAATCCGAAGTATAAATATCCACGTGTCCACACTGACATAAACAAATGGCTACATAAATAAATGGGGGTAACTAGGCTGGGCGCTGTGGCTCATGCCTGTAATCCCAGCATTTTGGAAGGCCGAGGTGGGCGGATCACGAAGTTAGGAGTTTGAGGCCAGCCTGACCAACATGCTGAAACCCTGTCTCTACAAAAATTAGCCAGGCATGGTAGCACATGCCTGTAATCACAGCTATTCAAGAGGCTGAGGCAGGAGAATCGCTTGAACCCAGGAGGCAGAGGTTGCAGTGAGCCAAGATCATGCCACTGCACTCCAGCCTGGGCAACAGAGAGAGAGACTCCATCTCAAAAACAAACAAAAAATGGGGGTGACTAGAAACCCTCCATGCAGAATTCCAAGTAATTTACATAGACACTGCCCTCAGGAGGTGGAGCCTCGCCTCCTCTGTGGGCTGCACAGTGTTCCAAAGAGTACATACAGTGGGGATGGGAAAGCACCTGTCACCATGGAGACCTGACATGCCACCTCAGCCAGGTGGTGTCATCTTGAAAGCATGGGCCCTTGATCTGAGGTGATGAAAACGGCGTTTTAGCTCTGTAGTCTTTCTCCTATAATACACAACATCAGTCTGATCATCAAGAAAACACCTGACCAATCCCTAAACAAAAAATCCCTGACTGGTACTCCTCAAAACTGTTGAGGTCATCAAACCAGCAAAGTGAGAAAAGCATAATCATCAGAATGTAAAAATGAATGGGGCTGGGTGCAGTGGCTCACATCTGTAATCCCAGCACTTTGGGAGGCTGAGGCAGGTGGATCACTTGATGTCAGGAGTTCAAGACCAGCTTGGTCAACATGGTAAAATACTATATCCATTAAAAATACAAAAAATTTAGCCAGGCATAGTGGTGCACACCTGCAATCCCAGCTACTCGGGAGTCTGAGGCAGGAGAATCGCTTGAACCAAGTAGGCAGAGGTTCGCAAGATTGAGCCACTGCACTCCAGCCCGGGTGACAGAGCAAGACTCTGTCTCAAAAAAAAAGGAAAGGCTGGGCGCAGTGGCTCATGCCTGTAATCCAAGCACTTTGGAGGCCAAGGTGGGCGGATCACCTGAGGTCAGGAGTTCAAGACCAGCCTGACCAACACGGTGAAACCCCGTCTTAAAAAAAAAAAAAAACCAGGCCGGGCGCGGTGGCTCAAGCCTGTAATCCCAGCACTTTGGGAGGCCAAGGCGGGTGGATCACGAGGTCAAGAGATCAAGACCATCCTGGTCAACATGGTGAAACCCCATCTCTACTTAAAAAAATACAAAAAATTAGCTGGGCATGGTGGCGTGTGCCTGTAATCCCAGCTACTCAGGAGGCTGAGGCAGGAGAATTGCCTGATCCCAGGAGGCGGAGGTTGCGGTGAGCCGAGATCGCGCCATTGCACTCCAGCCTGGGTAACAAGAGTGAAACTCCATCTCAAAAAAAAAAGAAAAAAAAAAACAAAACTGTTAGCTAGCCTGGGCAGCATAGTGAGACCCCAAATCTGCCAAAAATTTAAAAATTATCCTGGCATAGTAGCACATGCCTGTAGTCCCAGCTACTGAGGGGCCTGAGGTGGGAGGATCACATAAGCACAGGAGTTTGAGGTTACAGTGAGCTGACTGCACCACTGCACTCTAGCCTGAACACAGCAAGACCCTGCCTGTCTCAAAAAAAAAAAAAAAACAACTTCATGGTTGGATGTGGCATCAGAGTTGACACAGCAAAATAATGAATGAAACAACAGATGAGAAGAAATTAACTAGAATGCAGCAGAAGGTGAAGGTAGGGGGGAAAGGCTGGAAAACGTGCAAGGATGGTTAAAATACCTAGAAGACAGACTGAGAAAAGTGACAAAGTCAAATGTACATTTCACTGTACCTTCAAAAGAGGGCTAGGCACAGCAGCCCACACCTGTAATCACAGCACTTTGTGAGGCTGAAGCCAGAGGATCACTTGAGCCCAGGAGTATGAGAACAGCCTGGGCAACATGGCAAAACCCTGTCTGCAAAACATAATTTTTAAATTAGGCATGTGGTAGGTAGCGCATGCCTGTAGTCCTGGCTACTTGGAAAGCTGAGGCAGGAAGATTGCTTGAGGCAGAGAGGTGGAAGCTGCAGTGGCCATGAGCACACTACTACACTCCAGCCCTGGGACCATAGGCACCTGATGTCACATCTGGCTAATTAAAAAATTGTTTTTACTTGGTGTGGTGGTGCATGCCTACAGTCCCAGCTACTCGGGAGGCTGAGGCAGGAGGATTGCTCAAGTCCAGGAGTTCTGGGCTGTAGTGTGTTATGCTGATCAGGTGTCCACACTAAATTCAGCATCAATATGGTAACCTGGGAGCAGGAAACCACCAGGATGCCTAAGCAGGGGTAACCGGCTCAGGTTATGTGTAAATGTTTTAGTGACAGTGCAAGACCCTGTCTCTAAATAATAACAATAAAAATATAAGAGAGTATGGCTGAGAATTTTCTAGAATTCTAGATAAAAGACAGCAGTCTACAGATGCTAGAATCCTAACAGCTTCCAAATAGGATAAATAAAAAGAAACCCAGGCTGGGTACAATGGTTCATACTTGTAATCTCAGCACTTTGGGAGGCCAAGGTGGGAGGATTGCTTGAGCCCAGCAATTCAAAACCAACCTGGAAAACAGAGCAAAAACCCATCTCTACTAAAAAAAAAAAAAAAAAAAAAAAAAAAACCTGGGTGTAGTAGCACATTCCTGTATTCCCAGCTACTTTAGAGGCTGAGATGGGAGGATGACTTGAGTCTGGGAGGCAGAGGCTGCAGTGAGCTGAGATTGCACCACTGCACTCCCAGCCTGAGTGACAGACCCAGATCCTCTCAAAAAAAGAAAAAAAAAAAAGAAAAAAGGAAAGAAGTCAATAATCAATCCAGCCCTAGACATAGTATAATAAACTGCAGAAAACCAAAGAAATCTTAAGAGCAGTGAAGGATAGGGCAGGGGTAGATATCATCTTCAAAGAAGACTGACATTACAGCAGTAACAACAACAATAACAACAGTAACAAACAGCAGAAGCCGGAAACCAGCGGGACGACAGCTTCATGTGCTGAAGGCGATTAATGGCATCCTGGAGAGAGTATGTAGTATTTAAGCATAAAGTATTCAGGGGGAAATAAAGATATTTTCAGGCAAAAACAGTTCTTCCAGGCCGGGCGCAGTGGCTCAAGCCTGTAATCCCAGCACTTTGGGAGGCCGAGGCAGGTGGATCACGAGGTCAAGAGATCGAGACCATCCTGGTCAACATGGTGAAACCCTGTCTCTACTAAAAATACAAAAATTAGCTGGGCATAGCGGCACATGCCTGTAATCCCAGCTACTCAGGAGGCTGAGGCAGGAGAATTGCCTGAACCCAGGAGGCGGAGGTTGCGGTGAGCCGAGATCGCGCCATTACACTCCAGCCTGGGTAACAAGAGCAAAAACTCCGTCTCAAAAAAAAAAAAAAAACAAAACAGTTCTTCCAGCCGGGTTCAGTGGCTCATGCCTGTAATCCCAGCACTTTGCAGGGCAAAGGTGGGTGGACCATTTGAGGTCAAGAGTTCGAGACCAGCCTGACCAACATGGTGAAATCTCGTCTCTACTAAAAACACAAAAATTAGCTGGGCAGTAGAGGCACCCGTTTGTAATCCCCGCTACTCAGCAGTCTGAGGCAGGAGAATCACTTGAGCCTTGGAGGCAGAGGTTATGGTGAGCCGAGGTCACGCCACTCCTGCCTGAGCAACAGAATGAAACCTTGTCTCAAAAAAAAAAAAGAAGAAAAAGAAATAAACAGAGTTCTCACTGGGCGTGGTGGCTCACGCCTGTAATCCCAACACTTTGGGAAGCTGAGAGGCGGGTGGATTATGAGGTCAGGAATTCAAGACCAGCCTGTCCAAAGAGACCAGCCTGGCCAATATAGTGTAACCTCATCTCTACTAAAAATACAAAAATTAGCTGGGCGTAGTGGTGGGCACCTGTAATCCCAGCTACTCAGGAGGCTGAAGCAGGAGAATTGCTTGAATCCGAGAGGCAGAGGTTGCAGTGAGCCAAGATCTCGCCACTACACTCCAGCCTGGGTGACAGAGGAGATTGACTCAAAGAAAAAATAAATAAAAAGAAAGAAACAGAGTTCTTCATCAGCAGACCCACACTAAGGGAAACTCCAGATGGGACTGCAGGTAAACAGAGTTTAAATGATCTGAGAGGATAGACAGTAAAGACATCAGTTAACTTTAGATGTGGATATGTTAAATAAGTACATTGCAATTCCTAGGATAACCACTAAAGGAACAGAAACACAGGCAAGACTAGCAAACCAGCTGAAGGAAAAAAGGAACCTAAAATTACAGACCAGAAAGGGTAAGATGATAGATTCCAAACCCAAATATAAGCAATAACAACATTTTTAGAATATACTAAATATGTTATTCCTGTTGCTCTATTACTAAATATGTTATTCCTGTTGCTCAGATTGGAAAGCAATATGTACTTTTTTTATTTTTGAGATGAAGTTTTGCTCTACTGCCCAGGCTAGAGGGCAATGGTACAATCTCTGCTCACTGCAACCTCTGCCTCCTGGGTTCAAGCGATTCTCGTGCATCAGCCTCCCAAGTAGCTGGGATTACAGGCATGTGCCACCATGCCCAGCCAATTCTGTATTTTTATTAGAGACAGGGTTTCACCATGTTGGGCAGGCTGGTCTCAAACTCCTGACCTCAGATGATCCACCTGCCTCGGCCTCCCAAAGTGCTGGGATTACAGGAATGAGCCACCCTGCCTGGCAGCAATCTGACTTCTAACAGGACTCCCTGTAGGGGGAGGAGAGAAAAACATGACCAGTAGTTAGCCAGTGAGTGTTGGTAAAGTTTACATTGAATGTTTTCCATCAAAATAAGCAGAGGCTGGGCTCAATGGCTCACACCTGTAATCCCAGTAATTTGGGAGGCCGGAGCGGGAGGATAACTTGAGCCCAGGAGTTCGAGACCAGCCTGAGCAACATAGAACTTTGTCTCTACAAAAAAATTAACCGAGTGTGGTGGCATGTGCCTGTAGTACCAACTACTTGGGAGGCTATGGCAGGAGAATCACTTGAACCCAGGAGGTGGAGGCTGCAGTGAGCCGAGATCGTGCCACTGTACTCCAGTCTGGGCAAAAAGAGCAAGACTCTGTCTGAAAAAAGAAAAGACAGGAATATTAAATGTGCAGACTCTAGGAAAAGGACATATAGAAATTGTTGTACTATTTTTGTAAAAATACAAAAATTCGCTGGGCATGGTGGTGGACACCTGTAATCCCAGCTACTCGGGAGGCTGAAGCAGAATTGCTTAAACTCAGGAGGCAGAGGTTGCAGTGAGCAGAGATCACGTCACTGCACACCAGACTGGGAGACAGAGATTCTGTCTCAAATAAACAAATGAATGAATGAAGGTTTATTTTGTAAGTTTGTAAGTTACTCAAAATGCCTTGATTTGTGACTAAAAATATACAAACTTTATCATTTATATTTTTTGATATTTATCAATCATAACCTGTTAAAAAACAGATTCTAGGCCGGGCGCGGTGGCTCAAGCCTATAATCCCAGCACTCTGGGAGGCCGAGGCGGGTGGATCACGAGGTCAAGAGATCAAGACCATCCTGGTCAACATGGTGAAACTCCGTCTCTACTAAAAATACAAAAAAAAAAAAAAATTAGCTGGGCATGGTGGCACGTGCCTGTAATCCCAGCTACTCAGGAGGCTGAGGCAGGAGAATTGCCTGAGCCCAGGAGGCGGAGGTTGCGGTGAGCCGAGATCGCGCCATTGCACTCCAGCCTGGGTAACAAGAGCGAAACTCCGTCTCAAAAAATAAAAAAATAAAAAATAAAAAATAAAAAAAATAAAAATAAAAAACAGATTCTAGGCCGGGCGTGGTGGCTCATGCCTGTAATCCAAGTACTTTGGAGGCCAAGGCAGGCAGATCACCTGAGGTCGGTAGTTCAAGACCAGCCTGACCAACATGGTGAAACCCCGTCTTAAAAAAAAGAAAGAAGCCGGGCGCGGTGGCTCAAGCCTGTAATCCCAGCACATTGGGAGGCCGAGGCGGGTGGATCACGAGGTCAAGAGATCAAGACCATCCTGGTCAACATGGTGAAACCCCTTCTCTAATAAAAATTTAAAAAAAATATTAGCTGGGCATGGTGGCGCATGCCTGTAATCCCAGCTACTCAGGAGGCTGAGGCAGGAGAATTGCCTGAACCCAGGAGGCGGAGGTTGCGGTGAGCCGAGATCGCGCCATTGCACTCCAGCCTGGGTAACAAGAGCAAAACTCCGTCTCAAAAAAAAAAAAAAAAAAAAAAAAGAAAGAAAGAAAAAGAAAAAGAAACAGATTCTATTGAAAACTGAGACTTAACCAGGCACAGTGTCTCATGCCTGTAATCCCAACACTTTGGGAGGCTGAGGAGGGAGAATCACTTGAGCCCAGGAGTTTGAGACCAGCCTAAGCAACATAGCAAGATCCTGTCTCTACAATTTTGTTTGTTTTGAGATGGAGTTTTGCTCTTGTTGCCCAAGCTGGAGTCCAATGGCACAATCTCAGCTCACTGCAACCTCCATCTCCCAGGTTCAAGCAATTCTCCTGCCTCAGCCTCCCCAGTAGCTCGGATTACAGGTTTGTGCCAGCACACCTGGCTAATTTTTTGTATTTTTAGTAGAAACAGGGTTTCACCATGTTGACCAGGCTGGTATCAAATTCCTGGCCTCAGGTAATCCATCTCCCACCTAAGCCTTGTAATTCCCTTTTTTTTTTTTTTTTTTTGAGGCGGATTTTCGCTCTTGTTACCCAGGCTGGAGTGCAATGGCGTGACCTCGGCTCACCGCAGCCTCCGCCTCCTGGATTCAAGCAATTCTCCTGCCTTAGCCTCCTGAGTAGCTGGGATTACAGGCACGCACCGCTATGCCCAGCTAATTTTTTGTATTTTTAGTAGAGACGGGGTTTCACCATGTTGATCAGGATGGTCTCGATCTCTTTTTTTTTTTTTTTTTTTGTGAGACGGAGTTTCGCTCTTGTTGCCCAGGCTGGAGTGCAATGGCGCGATCTCGGCTCACCGCAACCTCCGCCTCCTGGGTTCAGGCAATTCTCCTGCCTCAGCCTCCTGAGTAGCTGGGATTACAGGCACACGCCACCATGCCCAGCTAATTTTTAGTATTTTTAGTAGAGACGGGGTTTCACCATGTTGACCGGGATGGTCTCGATCTCTCGACCTCGTGATCCACCCGCCTCGGCCTCCCAAAGTGCTGGGATTACAGGCTTGAGCCACCGCACCCGGCTTATAATTTCTTTTTAATTACAGGGTCTTGATATGTTATCCAGGCTGAAGTGCAGTGGCTATTCACAGGCATGATCCCACCACTGATCAGCAC
Source organism: Saimiri boliviensis (assembly GCF_048565385.1). NCBI lineage: Eukaryota > Metazoa > Chordata > Mammalia > Primates > Cebidae > Saimiri > Saimiri boliviensis. The sequence goes on along the minus strand of NC_133455.1, from coordinate 22,848,622 downwards.
AGAGTTTTGACCTGCTCCGCTTCTAACCTGGGCCAGTTCACCCCTCCTTAGGCAGTCTGGTGGCTCTCCCACTTCCAGGAGGTCACCATACTGATGTTGAACTTAGTGCGAACACCTGATTGGCATACGCACTGCAGCCCGGAACTCCAGGGCTCAAGCCATCCTCGAACCTCAGGCTCCCAAGTAGCTGGAACTACAGGTGCACACCACTGTGCCTGGCAAAAATTTTTTTTTTTAAATGCGATATGTGACGGCACATACTTGTGGTCCCAGCTAAGTGGGAGGCTGAGGTGGGAGGATAGTTTGAACCCAGGAGGTTGAGGCTGCTTTGAACCCAGGAGGTTGAGGCTGCAGTGAGCTGTGATTGCGCCACTGTACTCCAGCCTGGGTAACAGAGTAAGACACTGTCTTAAAAACAAAAAAAGGGGCCGGGCACGGTGGCTCACGCCTGTAATCCCAGCACTTTGGGAGGCCGAGGCGGGTGGATCACGAGGTCGAGAGATCGAGACCATCCCGGTCAACATGGTGAAACCCCATCTCTACTAAAAATACAAAAAATTAGCTGGGCATGGTGGCGCGTGCCTGTAATCCCAGCTACTCAGGAGGCTGAGGCAGGAGAATTGCCTGAGCCCAGGAGGCGGAGGTTGCGGTGAGCCGAGATCGCGCCATTGCACTCCAGCCTGGGTAACAAGAGTGAAACTCCATCTCAAAAAACAAAACAAAACAAAACAAAACAAAAAAAGGGCCAGGCGCAGTGGCTCATGCCTGTAATCCCAGCACATTTTTCCTGTGGTTTTGTAAACACTCCTACTATGTTTTTGCATGCTTCTGTACATATGCTGTATTTCTCCAATGTTCCACTTTTATTAAAACAATCAAGAAATCCCTGCCAGGCCCCAGACAGGCCCTTGGGCTAGGCTCACTGGAGGCTCATTATGCACAGGGACCACTGTCCCAGATCTGCTCAGGGGTGCCCACCCATCCTTGACTCAGAGGGAGTCCCTCCCTGGCCTCCCCTAGGATAGAAGCTGCCCCCAGGTCACTGTGTGTCTTGTGTATATGGCCAGCATTCTGGAACAAGCTCCAGAAGGGGAATGCACACCTCTGTCCCTTCCTGTCACACTAGTAGCCTTTACCAAACAGCAGCAGCGTGGATGTAGAGAGTGACCTGGGCCTGCAGGGGTTCTGGGGTCAGCTTGTTTGGGCCCTTCAAAGCTGGGGCTTTAGGCTGGGCGCGGTGGCTCAAGCCTGTAATCCCAGCACTTTGGGAGGCCGAGGCGGGTGGATCACGAGGTCAAGAGATCGAGACCGTCCTGGTCAACATGGTGAAACCCCGTCTCTACTAAAAATACAAAACATTAGCTGGGCATGGTGGCGCGTGCCTGTAATCCCAGCTACTTAGGAGGTTGAGGCAGGAGAATTGCCTGAACCCAGGAGGCGGAGGTTGCAGTGAGCCAAGATCGCACCACTGCACTCCAGCCTGAGTAACAAGAGCGAAACTCCATCTCAAAAAAAAAAAAAGCTGGGGCTTCAGTCTGGGAACCACCTTGTTGTCAAGGACAGACCCCTGCTGGCTGTGGTTCCCACTCAATTCCTGGGCCAAACCTCTACTGTCCCATGGGGACTGATAGGGCAGATGGGCCAGTGGGCCAAGGGGCTAGCCGACTGAGGTCATGGGTAGAAGATGACCAAAAAGGAAAAACAATAACTTCTGTGGATGTTTTGCTTAAACAAGATCAGGCTCCGCACTTAGGGATTCAGGGCATCTAGTGCCAAAGTGGTCCCAGGCCACAGGGCAGAAGGCAAGGTCCCCGTCCTCAGGGATGCTGACAAGGTCTGAGGTTTAGCCCTCAGAGGCTGCTCCCCACCCATACACCCCACCCAGGGTGCCAAGCACTGCCATCCCTGCTATAAAGCCCCTTTCGTGTTATGCCCCCACCTGACGACAGGGTGGGAGACCCAACTCTCTGAGTCCTACATCAAAGGAACACAGAGGCACAGAGAAGCCAAGGGAGCTGCCCATGGCCACAGAGCCAGTGACAGGCCATGAGGTGGAGGCTTCCCCTGATGGCATAGAGAGGCCCTCCCCCAGGCCTCAGCCTTCCTAGTGGGGAGGGTAGGTATCTCTGAGACGACACTGAAGGAAGGAGGGGGACTTAGGGATGACACAAGGAGCCAGCACCCCTCCACACACACAAAACCTCATCAAGCACAGTCTCCCTCAGCCCTCAACAGGGGAGAAACTGACCTCAATCTAGGAAACACCCCAACTGCAGAGCCAGGCAAGGGGGAAGGACCCCAAATCCCACAGGCCTGAGAAAGCTAAGGGGGAGGCCTGGGAGGATCACAGAACATACCACAGGCTCCCAGCTCCAGCAAGAGGAAGCAGGGTAGGCACTCAGAGATTGCAGAGTTCTTGGTTTGCCCCTAACCTGAAGCCCATGGAGGGGCTCCCTGTGTAGACAGAGAGGCTGCCAGGCCAATCTGGGTGTACAGGTTTGCCATGCAGAGAGGACAAGCCAGCCAGCCCCCTTGAAAGTTCCAAAAATGATTATACTCTCACTCCAAAATCCCCCTGCTGAGAATTTACCCAAAGAAGGAAAAAAAAATAGCACAAAGGAGGTCACCAGAGGACTGTTTATAGACAGACACTGGAAGATTTAAGTGGCCAGCGAGAGCTGCATCGTGACGCACTGTCCTTGCCAGACTGTCTGCAGCCTTTAGGCACAGCAAGGCTGAGGCCCACAGTGACAGACGGAGGCAGGCTTAGTGCGGCTGTTTTCTCTGGAACAGAATATATTACAAAATTGTGGAGACATCGCAGTTAAGACCACACTGAAGCCCCAGGACTGGAGGCTCTGGACAGACAAATTTGTCCTAATGTGTCCATCTGAGACTCAGTGTGCGCATCTGTGAAAAGGGCCAATTCTATCTCTCCAACTTCAGGAGGTGTGAGGCTGAGATGTGGTAACATAGGCAAAGGCCATGCCTCATGGCCTGGCCCAGAGGAGCACTCAAGAAATAGCAGCTAGGGGCCGGGCATGGTGGCTCACGTCTGTAATCGCAGCACTTTGGGAGGCCAAGGCAGGTGGATCACCTGAGGTCAGGAGTTTGAGACCAGCCTGGCCAACATAGTTGAAACCCCATCTCTAGTAAAAATACAAAAATTAGCCAGGTGTAGTGGTGTGAGCCTATAGTCCCAGCTACTTGGGAGGCTGGGGCTGGAGAACTGATTGAATCCAGTAGATAGAAGTTGCAGTGAGCGTAGATTGCACCTCTGCACTCCAGCCTGGGTGACAAAGCAAGACTCTGTCTCAAAAAAAAACAGCTAGGCCGGGCACGGTGGCTCACATCTATAATCCCAGCACTTTGGGAGGCGGAGGCAGATGGATCACTTGAGGCCAGGAATTCAAGACCAGCCTGACCAACATGGCAAAACCTTATCTCTGCTAAAAATACAAAAATTAACTGGGCATGGCGGCAGATGCCTGTAATCCCAGGTACTCGGGAGGATGAGGCAAGATAATTGCTCAAACCCAGGAAGCGGAGTTTGCAGTAGTGAGCTGAGATTGCACCACTGCACTCCAGCCTGGGTGACTAAGCAAGACTGTCTAAAAAAAAAGGGCCGGGTGCGGTGGCTCACGCCTGTAATCCCAGCACTTTGGGAGGCCAAGGCGGGTGGATCACGAGGTCAAGAGATCGAAACCATCCTGGTCAACATGGTGAAACCTCGTCTCTACTAAAAATACAAAAAATCAGCTGGGCATGGTGGCGCGTGCCTGTAATCCCAGCTACTCAGGAGGCTGAGGCAGGAGAATTGCCTGAACCCAGGAGGCGGAGGTTGCGGTGAGCCAAGATCACGCCATTGCACTCCAGCCTGGGTAACAACAGCGAAACTCCGTCTCAAAAAAAAAAAAAAAAAAAAAAAAGGTTGGATGCAGTGGCTCACACCTGTAATCCCAACACTTTCAGAGGCTGAGGCAGGCAGGAGGATCAGAAGGCCAAGAGATAGAGACAATCCTGGCCAACATGATGAAGCCCTATCTCTACTAAAAATACAAAAATTAGCTGGGCGTGATGGCACATGCCTGTAGTCCCAGCTACTCGGGAGGCTGAGGCAGGAGAATTGCTTGAACCCAGGAGGCAGAGGTTGCAGTGAGCTGAGATTGCACCACTGTACTCCAGCCTGGCGACAGAGCAAGACTCTGTCTCAAAAAAAAAGGAAGAGCAGCTAAAGCAAATAAAAGCAAGGAAGTATTGATCACATCTGAGGTTGGTAAAAACAGTAAAAACCAAATGAAAGCACTTGATGATAGTGGTGCTGATGAGGGGCAGGGAAACAGGCACTCGAACCTGTTATTTGTTGGAGAGTAACCTGACAGCACCCATGAGTCATGTTAATGCACAGGTTCTGAGATGCAGGAATTTCACTGCAAGGAACTTGACCACTGCGTATCCTTGGAATATTATGGCAAAGTATGTCAATGACAGCACAGGCTGAAATAATTACGTACAAAACTGGAAAACAAGTGTCCACCAGTAGCAGAAGCGTTGCCAAAACTCCCTTCTGCAGAATGGATTCCACAGCACTGATGATTAGGGGGTGCACTGATGTTGCATGGAATGTCTCCATGCACAGCACAGCCTCTTGAGTCGTTCTTTTCCCCCCCATACGAAGTCTCACTCTGTCACCCCTGCTGGAGTGCAGTGGCACGATCATGGGTCACTACAACCTCCACCTCCTGGGTTCAAACAATTCTCCTACTCTCCCCTCCCCAATAGCTGGGACTACAGGTGCCCACCACCATGCCCGGCTAATTGTTTTATTTTTAGTAGAGACAGGTTTCACCCTGTTGGGTTTCACCATGTTGGCCAGGGTGGTCTCAAACTCCCAACCTCAGGTGATCCACCTGCCTTGGCCTCCCAAAATGCTGGGATTAGAGGCATGAGCCACCACGCCTGGTAGAATATTTTTTATGATATTTAAGTTAAGGACAAGCACAAAATTATTTTTATAAAGGTAGAACCAGAAACTTATTTTGGGGAGAAACAATAAATTCAGCAGATTGGGAAGTAGATGTATTTCTAATTTTACGCCTTTCATGGTTTAAATTCTATTTTTATTTTTTTGAGAGGGTGTCACTCTGTCACCCAGGCTGGAGTACAGTGGTACAACCACAGCTTACTGCTACCTCCACCTTCTGAGTTCAAGCAATTCTCTCATCTCAGCCTCCGGAGTAGCTCCTGTGTGCATTGAAGCTGGGACCACAGGGACACATCACAATGTTCAGCTAATTAAAAAATTTTTTTGTAGACATGGGGTCTCACTATGTTACCCAGGCTGGCTTTGAACTCCTGAGCTCAAGTGAACTGCCCACCTTAGCCTTCCAAAGTGCTGGGATTAAAGGCATCAGCCACTGCACCTGGTCTGAATTTTTTAAACCATGTGTAGTTTTATATGACACATACGTTTTACAAATACATACCATATTTCACATAAATTAAGATGTGTTCACTGAGGTTATCTAGATGGCAGGCTTATAGGCCATTTCTTCACTTTTTTGTTTGTTTTTTTGAGATGGAGTCTCACTCTATTGCAGGCTGGAGTGCAGTGGTGCGATCTTGGCTCACTGCAACCTCTACTTCCCAGGTTCAAGCGATTCTCTTGCCTCAGCCTCCTGAGTATCTTATTATAGACACATGCTACCATGCCTGGCTAATTTTTATATTTTTAGTAGAGACAGAGTTTCACCATGTTCGTCAGGCTGGTTTTGAACTCCTGACCTCATGATCCACCCACCTCGGCCTCCCAAAGTGCTGGGATTACAGGCATGAGCCACCCTGGCCAGCCCCCCCACCTTTTTTTTTTTGGATCATAAAACATATATAACATAAAATGTGCGACCATCAGCAACACATCCAGAGCTTGTTAAATACTCTAAGCAGAAACCATACCCCTATTAGACACTAACTCATTCCTTCCCTGCAGCCCCTGGCAGCCTCTAATCTCATCTACTTTGTCTCTATGAATTTGACTGTGCCAGGCACACTGCGGATTCATGGAGTCACACATCATTTGACCTTTTGTGATTGGCTTCTTCCACTCAAATAATGTTCTCAAAAGTTCCTCCATGTTGTAGCATGTGTCACTTGCCTTTTCAAAGCTATTATTTCATTGTAACGAAAGATGCACCTTGGTTTATCTACTCATCTAAAGACACGTGAGTTGTTTCCACCTTCTGCTACCGTGGACAGTGCTGTGTGGACATGGATGTGTAATCTGTAGGAGTTTTGGCTCTCACTTCTTTGGGTGTACACCCAGAGGTGAAACACTGGATCCTAGGGTAATACTGTTTGAATCTCTCAATCATCAGACTGTTCTCCACAGTGGCTGCACCACCTTACATTCCTACCAGCGTGCACAGAGGCACTCTGTTATTTTAAAATTCATGTTTTCTTTTCATGGCTCCTGCAGAGGCCACACTGTGGGCTTCCTGGCTCGTACCTGACCTTGCTGGTGCCGTGTGCTGTGACGCCAACGACCTTTCACAACAATCTGAGACAACCCCACACCCTAGGCCAGGCCAGTGGTGGCCCAGGTGCAGCAGGGGTATGGGTGCTAAGTTCACCCAGGCCTGGAGGCATTTAGACAGCAGATCTGCACTGTGCCCCAAGAAAAGAGGTGGCAGCTGAGGCCCCTCCTGCTGCCCTGGGGCAGCTCCTGTAGGAAGTGGAAAACCTTAGTAAGGCACTTACCTCAACAGCCCCTCCCAGTGTAGGGCTTCCTGGTAACCTGGCCACAGCCGTCCTCAGTGAGGTATATGTGGAGTCTGGACTCACTGCCTGTCGTCAGCAGGGAATGCAGGCCTGAGGGCCCAGAGAGCAGCTCATGGGGAGAGCTCGCCCGAGTTCTGGGAAGCAGCTCTGCGCAGGCCCTGGCCTGCCACAGGTGAGCCAGTGCAGGGCTGGGAAGGCAGGAAGCAGCAGGTAACGCCTTTAGAGGCAGGTTCCTCCCACCCACGGGCAGCTGCAGAGTGGAAACCCTCAAGGGCTCTCTGGGGTCAGGCCTGCAGCTCCTAGGATCTTTGAGCTCCCCTCTCCCAGGTTTTTCAATACTTCTCAATTCAGGGAACACCTGAATAGAATAGGAAGCCAGGGTGGGGAGTGAAAGCCGCAGACTGCTGGGCCTGGCCCATGGATTCCAATAAAAGTTTGGTGCTGGGCCTGGAACCTGCATCACTGAAATGGATGCTCAAGTGTGGGGACTGCAGATCTGGACAAAAGTTAGCCTCATTCTGAGGAATTCAGAGGCAGGAGTGTGGTCCCCAAGCTGTGGCTGCAGGGAGAGCTCCTGTCATCAGCCCTGAGTAGGGACATACCTACCAGGTCCCTGCAGACCAGCAGTTCAGAAATGAAAAATGGGAGGTCCCGCTGAAGGGCAGGACTCACCCTACTCTGGAGCCTGCCTCCCTGCTTGGCTGAGGGTCCTCCAGGGATTCCAGAAGGATAGCACCACTCCCAGCTCCTCAGGGAAGCCTGGCCAGCCGGCACTCCCTCTGTGAGGGTGTCACAATAGATGCTTAATGCTGCACGGGCTCATTTAGTCCTCATCCTGGGAGGCAGCAAGGGCTACACAGCTAACTGCCCTCACAGCCCACAGGTTCTGAGGAGGAGGGGAGGCTTTTCAGACCCAGGTGGTCTCTGAACAATCTGGAAGGTGGAGAAATGACTCAGTTAAAACACCCCCATACTGGCTGTATGGGACTCCAAAACCCAGAAGGAACTTGTAGTGACTGGGCATTTGGGGGCTGTTCTTGGTCAGGTGCCTGGTCTCCTGGCAGGTGGCTCAGTAGGACAGCCACAGGGCTGAGCAGCCTGGTTCTGTCCCTGCCTCCTGGAGCTCCCCGCCCTTGAAGTTTTGGGTTGTGAGAAAGTGACAGTGACAGTGCCAAGCAACAGCTTCAGCACCCTCTGTGCACCATTCTTTGATATGGACCAAGTGTTTTCTCAATACCGTGTGAGGTGGTTTCACAGCTTCAGCTGCCTCTTCCAACCTGTTACCTTGGGGCTGGAGGTGCAGGCTGCAGGGAGCGAGGATCCATCCTGGGAGCTGCTGGGCTGGAGAAGCCTGGAGTACACAGAGGCTCTCAGCAGGGCTGAGCAGCATGCTATGGAAGGGGAAGGCGGGAGGGCACCAGTTGAGGGCGATACATGGGACCTGGGCTCTGGGATCCTGATCCAGGGGTATGTGAGTGCGGCAGTGAGCCTGCCATGCAGAGACGAGATTGCATGGTGGGGCTGGGCTTCCTCCTGGAGTCAGGGGAAAGGCAAAGAGGTTTCACCTCTCCTCTCATCACAGAACTGACAGGTCATGGAACTGAGGAAGCCCATGAGGCTGCATCCAGGAGACCATGCCTAGGCCAAGGGCAGGCAGCTTCCTCTGTTCATACACTCACCTAGTGTGATCCCAACTGTCTGTGACTTTTTATTTTTATTTTTTTTTGAGACGGAGTTTCGTGCTTGTTACCCAGGCTGGAGTGCAATGGCGCGATCTCAGCTCACTGCAACCTCCGCCTCCTGGGTTCAGGCAATTCTCCTGCCTCAGCCTCCTGAGTAGCTGGGATTACAGGCACGCGCCACCATGCCCAGCTAGTTTTTTGTATTTTTAGTAGAGATGGGGTTTCACCATGTTGACCAGGATGGTCTCGATCTCTCGACCTCGTGATCCACCCGCCTCGGCCTCCCAAAGTGCTGGGATTACAGGCTTGAGCCACCACGCCCGGCCTTGTGACTTTTTTTTTGAAACACTGTTTCTTGCTCAAGGGAACGATCCTGGCTCACTGCAAACCTCCACTTCCTGGGTTCAAGTGATTTTCCTGCCTCAGCCTCCAGAGTATTGAGTAGCCGAGATTACTGGTGTGCACCACCATGCCTGGCTAATTTGTTTTTTGTTTTAGAGATGGGAGTCTTGCTCTGTAGCCCTGGCTGGAGTACAGTGGTGCGATCTTGGCTCACTGCAACCTCCACCTCCTGGGTTCCAGTTCAAGCCATTCTCCTGCCCAGCTTCCTGAGTAGCCGGGATTACAGGCACATGCCACCATGCCCAGCTACTTTTTGTATTTTTAGTAGAGACACGGTTTCACCATGTTGGCCAGGCTGGTCTCAAACTCCTGGCCTCAAGTGACCCACCCGCCTTGGCCTCCCAAAGTGCTGGGATTACAAGTGTGAGCACACCTGGCCTTGTATGTCTCTTTAGAAGCAGCTCAGATCAAATGTTGCAGAGGCTTTGAGTCTCAGACTGAAACACAGAAACTTTTTGCCTATTTTAAATTGCAATTATCAGATGCTCTCTTTTTTTTTTTTGAGACGGAGTTTCGCTCGTTACCCAGGCTGGAGTGCAATGGCGCGATCTCGGCTCACCGCACGCAACCTCTGCCTCCTGGGCTCAGGCAATTCTCCTGCCTCAGCCTCCTGAGTAGCTGGGATTACAGGCACGCGCCACCACGCCCAGCTAGTTTTTTGTATTTTTAGTAGAGACGGGGTTTCACCATGTTGACCAGGATGGTCTCGATCTCTCGACCTCGTGATCCACCCGCCTCGGCCTCCCAAAGTGCTGGGATTACAGGCTTGAGCCACCGCGCCCGGCCTGCAATTATCAGATGTTCTAAGCTCATTAATGACTTACAGTTTTTACATTTGGGGATTCGACCTTCTATTGACATCAAATTCATATTTTGTAGCACCTTGGACTAATTTTTGAATTTGGGATTAGCTGTGACACCCACCCCCCAACTCCGATTAACTGTATACTCAGAACCATCGAAACTTAAGACACAAGGGAGGGGGTGGGGGAAGAAACTCCTAGCCCCAGAGCTCAAGGGTGTGACACTCAGGCTGACCAGTGACAGACTGCTGGAACCAGACCCCAATCTCACAGCTGCAGCTGAAGAGCCAGGCAGATTTAGCTGAAATCTGGCCAAATCTCAGGCTCCAGGGAAATTTACCTTCCCAATATACAACAGATGAACCAGCTCAGGGTTCCTGAGCTTTCCAACCCTCCTGGCTCCCAACACTTGAGGAAGAAAGTCTATTTTTGGCAAATACTTCTGGGGCTGAATCAATGCATTCTGAATAAGAGACAAAAAAACTAAGAGTCTATTTTAAAAAGGGCTTCCATTCTGATCACCCCAACACCATGACTGTACAAACCAGTTTTATTAGGGAACTGCCCCAGGTGCACCTCTGTTCATGCTCTCACACCTGTTTCTCAAATCAGCCCAGGCTCAGAGGCAAGTTACCAGCTAAGCAAAGAGGAAAACTGTTCTGCAAAATAGCAACTGTCAGCTTAAGGCATTACTAACATTGCAGAAGGAAGCAAGATTACTAGGGATGTCTGGATAGCCCAGGACAATGACTTCTGGGAATAGGAAGCCCTCTAGGGCCAGATCGTGCTGCTGTCTGACTTGGGAGGTGACACTATTGTGCTGGGATGGTGGGTCACTCCTTCAAACTCATCCACATTACTGACAGAACACTGTCTATTCCTTGAGCTTTTGGATTTAGAAATTAGTTATATAAAAAGTACTCTTGGCCCAGAAGCCCCAACATGTGTGTGTGTGTCTCGGGGCACTCCCTCAGTCCTCCCTGGCTGGAGCAGGGGAGGATGGAGATACATGGAAGGTTGGTTTTAGAAATGAAGTCACAACTAGGAATCGGGAGCAAGGGGGCAGAGACCCCTGCTGCAATCACATGCTGAATCATTGTCCTCCTGAGAGCAGGCTCCTACGGTTCCTTCAGTCCACGGAAGTGCTCAGAGCAGGGCAGGCCAGTGTGGCCACGGAGCTGCCGCCCCCCTCACTGCATGCCGAACCACTGCTCCTGGTCAGCCCACTGGGCCGCCTCACTGTCGCTGCCCTCCAGGTCCCCTTCTTCCCCACTCCCTTCCATGTCGTCCACATCCTCCTCCTGAGTGGCATCCGTGGGACTCTCCTCCTTCTCCATCTTCTGCATCCCCTCTAGAGACTTCTGGTCATTGGGGTCCAAACTAGGGGACAACAAAACAAAGGAGAGGCCTGAATCTCTGCCTTGCTCTTGCTGGCTGATTCGTCATCTCCCTGGCCCAGCAGTGAAATGACCACACAGTCCCAGAGAAAGTGCTAAAGCCTGGCCTCTCCAAACAACTCAGGCTTCCGAGGCTGGGTTGACGGAGTCCACCACCAAAAGTGCAAAAAGGAATCTTTTCCTAATTTTTAGAGTTCTCAATTTGAGTTTTTCTCTATAAATTTCTTAAATATTTTCATACCTATTACCCCTAGCATTCTGCTAGAGGCTACTAGATAACACAAATGAAAATGTGGTAAACAAACATTAACAGGTAAATTCAAATGTAATTCCCAGAAAGTTGGGTTTTTGAGCTATGGGGCTACAAAAAAATAGGAATTTCTCTGAGTAGAGGTGTTCCATGTTCTTATGATGTAATTAAATATATCAGCATTTCAGGGGCCAACCAAAAACATCATGCTGTACCATGGAACAGATTTGTAAACACCTAGGTTAGACCCCAGGACCCAAGGCTACCCCTACCCGAGCATTCATTTAGTAGCTGGGAGTCAGTAAATGTGCCACCCCCACCCCCAAAGTTCAGAGCTTCTATAATATTCATTTATTTGCCTCCTAAGCAATCTTTCATCTTGCCTTGGTGACCATCACCCAAGCCAGCAGGTGTCCCACCCCCAGTAAACTCCATCTCTAATGGAAGTCTGGTATTTTATTTTCTCACTTGCTTTTGGGTTTCTAAAAAGCAGCTAAAACCCACGTTGGCATTCTGTTTCTACCAACATAAATGCGGACCGATCTGTAGTATCTCCTGGTCTCCTAGTTGCTGAACCCTTCCACACCCATACTCTGAAGCTCTCACCCATACCTAGGGCTCCTGCCCTCTGGACTCGCACCTTCCCTTCTACAGACTGCTGTGAAAGACCTTAGCATGTGGTATGGTAAGTCTGCATGTCTGAGACTGACAGCTCCCAAAACATAGCATCTCCAGTGGTCACTGAGATGATAAGCACGCTAGTGGTGCTCAACTGTGTGCGGAACAACTGAATGTGATCAGACTCTATTAAAGACAGCCCCTCACCATATAACCTTACACACACACGGACAACCCTCAAATAAACCACTTCTGTATTAAACAGTAAGAATACCACTATTTATTTAGTATTTACTATGTACCAGGCACAGGGCTAAGAGCTTTACATGTTATGACCATTTAACCCTCATTCAATCATTTAATGTCTAATAGGTAGATAGATATAGACAAGAAAATGTGTTAGTAACTTGCCCAAGATCACAGGTGGTGAAAGTAGTATTCAAAACTTCAAGTTCTTAACTACTACAGTAGATAGAAACATGGGAAAGTACTTACAATACTTTGACTTGAAAAAGAATAATATAAAATATATACTAGGTACAACCCTATAAAAATATGTATGTGTGTGGGCAAGGACAGAAGATGATCTATACAAATGAACACAGATGTTATAATGGTGTGGGATGGTTATGAGTGAAACAGTTCCTTAATGTTGTTAATATATTTTAAGAAAAACTTTTTAGAAGTCATGAATTCACAAATAATTCTTCTACCATTACTATTATTATTCTGCTTTCAACCATAGACATAAACTGTGCATGTGTTTCCATAACTCCTGTGACGCAGCTCACTGCCTCCTCTACCCTCCTCAGTGGCCTTCCCCCACGGGAGGCTAGTGCCTACCTTAGTGCTATACTATACTGGTCCATTGCCTCCTGATACTCATTGACAGCTACAAGGAAATCTCCTAGGATCCGATGCAGGACACAGTCGCTCTGATTAGCCAGTGCGTTCCTCAGCAAAGCAATTCCATCTTCGTATTTCTGTTCTCTACCTGGGGGGATAAAAAAGATCCTCACTGTCCTACATGAACATTTTAAAAATACAATCTTTTTTTTTTTTTTTTTTTTTTTTGAGACGGAGTTTCGTTCTTGTTACCCAGGCTGGAGTGCAATGGCGCGATCTCGGCTCACCGCAACCTCCGCCTCCTGGGTTCAGGCAATTCTCCTGCCTCAGCCTCCTGAGTTGCTGGGATTACAGGCACGCACCGCCATGCCCAGCTAATTTTTTGTATTTTTAGTAGAGATGGGGTTTCACCGTGTTGATCAGGTTGGTCTCGATCTCTCGACCTTGTGATCCACCCGCCTCGGCCTCCTTAAGTGCTGGGATTACAGGCTTGAGCCACCGTGCCTGACCTATATTCTCATCTTAAGTCATGTACAAAAAACCACAACTATCATTGTGACAATCTCTTTGCAGACATCCTCAAGAGAATACTGGTGCAACGCAAAGCCAGGGACAAACACACCTGAGGTCCTATTTAAGAAATTTGCAGTTTGAATTATGTTTTAAATGGGCTCTTAACGTTAAAAAGTCAAACTGCATTTTATTTGCCAGCTAACCCAAATTTGATGAACCAAATTATGAGTTCATCATAAATCAGGACTGGAAAAAAAACAGGGCTAAAAGGGAAGTCACGGCCGGGCATGGTGGCTCAAGCCTGTAATCCCAGCACTTTGGGAGGCCGAGACAGGTGGATCACGAGGTCAAGAGATCGAGACCATCCTGGTCAACATGGTGAAACCCCGTCTCTACTAAAAATACAAAATATTAGCTGGGCATAGTGGCGTGTGCCTGTAATCCCAGCTACTCAGAAGGCTGAGGCAGGAGAGGAGGCGGAGGTTGCGGTGAGCCGAGATCGTGCCATTGCACTCCAGCCTGGGTAACAAGAGCGAAACTCCGTCTCAAAAAAAAAAAAAAAAAAAAAAAAAAAAAAAGGAAGTCACAAAATAATCCAGATGGCTCTGAACAGTTCAAACTGGCTAAAACCAGTTGGTTATATTCAGCTCAAACTACTTCAGGACAATCAAACCAGATAATAGTGAGCTGAAGAGATACCAACTAATAGGTGGTTTAAGCCAAGCCAAGCAGGTCTAAGCCAGCTAAATTTGGTTGGACTAAATATAAACGAATCCAAGCAGGCTCAAACCTGCTGCAAAAGGCACACACGTCTGGTCATCTGTAACTAGCTGGGACAAGGGTGACCAACTGAGGTCAGGTTTTATTAAAATTAATGATGAACAGGACAGAAAATAAGACACTTACTAAGTAGTTCTGCTTTTTTCACCACAGCCTTAATGTAATCTGGCCTTTGGGTCAGGGCTTTATCTAATAACGTTTTGGCTTTCTCCTGTGTCACTGGGTCTTCAAGACAAACAGTGGCTAAAAGGGTAAGGGTCTGTGCATTTGCTCCCAGAGTTTTGTAAACGTTGTTAGCCATTACCATTGCTTCTCGAATACTGTTGGAGGCTAAGTAACATTCTATGAGACCTGAAAAAAGTAAAACACATGAAGACATTCAATGCCATTACCATTCCAACCCATGCTTCCACTCTGACAGCTGTCCAAATTGCTAACGTTCAAAGCTTCAAAGGGCAGGCCAGGGGAAACTGATGGTGAGATCAGACTGGCAAGTGTGTTGATGGAACAGCTAAGAAGTGCTATTCCAGAGCACTTGATGGATGTGGAAAAAGACTGCCTTCAAAGGCACCTTCAGTTTAGGGAAGGAAACAAGCACATGTAAGGAACTCACAGCATGTGAGCACCCCATCTGACCGCTGGAAGAACAAATTCGATGCTAATGTTTAGTCTGTCATATGGCCAAGAAATTAAAGTAGTGAGAGATGATGTTTCCAACAAAACCTAAAGTTTTGCTGCCTCTTAACAAGCTGTTATTCTCCAGCTGCATTCAGTCACTTGTAGGCCTAGGTTTAAGAGGGAAGTCTCCTAGAATCTTTTTTGATTTTTATTTTGAGACAGAGTGTGACCTTGACTCACTGAAACCTCTGCCTCCCCGGTTCAAGTGATTCTCCTGCCTCAGCCTCCTGAGTAGCTGGGATTACAGGCACAGGCAACCATGGCTGGCTAATTTTTCTTTTTTTTTTTTTAGAGACAGGGTCTCACTATGTTGCCCAGGCTGGAGTGTAGTGGCTATTCACAGGCGCGATCCCACTACTGATCAGCACAGGAGTTTTGACCTGTTCCATTTCCGACCTCGGCCGGTTCACCCCTCCTTAGGCAACCTGGTGGTCCCCCGCTCCTGGGAGGTCACCATATTGATGCTGAACTTAGTGCAGACACCTGATCGGCATAGCGCACTACAGCCCAGAACTCCTGGACTCAAGAGATCCTTCAGCCTCAGCCTCCCGAATAGCTGGGACTATAGACACGCACCACCGCGCCTGGCAATTTTTCTATTTTTAGTAGAGATGGGGTTTCACCATGTTGGCCAGAATGGTCTTGATCTCTTGACCTCATGATCCACCCGCCTCAGCCTCCCAAAGTGCTGGGATTACAGGCGTAAGCCACCATGCCTGGCATAATTTTAATTTTTCTTTTTTTTTTTTGAGATGTAGTTTCACTCTTGTTGCCCAAGCTGTAGTGCACTGGCGTGATCTCGGCTCACCGCAACCTCTGCCTCCCAGGTTCAAGTGATTCTCCTGCCTTAGCCTCCCTAGTGGCTGGGATTACAGGTATGCACCACCACACCTGGCTAATTTTTTACTTTTAGTAGAGATGGGGTTTCTCCATGTTGATCAGGCTGGTCTTGAACTGCTTCACTCACCTCAGCCTCCGAAAGTGCTAGGATTACAGGCGTGAGCCACCATACCTGACCTGGCTCCCAGAGTCTTAAACTCAATGTCCAGTTCGACAAAATATAGGACTTACTGTCAAGCAATCTAGTAAGAAAGACTCTTTCATTTGAAACATAACAGCTGTCTCAAAAGGCATTTGCTGAGGGCTTCCCTAAACTAGATGAACAGTACTTTATCAGATGCAACAGACTGTCACTGGCAGCCCTTGCCTCCTTCCACACCCACAGCAAGACGCCCTATGGGGCCACCTTGAGAAGAGTCAACTCTCAACTCTTCATGCCAAGAAGTTGAGGAGAACAGAGGAATAACTTTTTGGCACAAAGTGCTCATCAAAACAGAAAAACAGCTTAAACCCCAAACCCACACAATCCTTGGCAGATTTTCTCTGCATACTCCTCCACCCTAGCAGCATTTATAACATTCATGCACACCCTTCCACACACTATGGTTACTTAACCAGAAATTACCTAACTTTTTTTTTTTTTGGAAACGGAGTCTTGCTCTGTCACCCAGGCTGGATTGCAGTGGTGACATCTCAGCTCAATGCAACCTACATCTCCTGGGTTCAAGCGATTCTCCCGCCTTGGCCTCCTGAGTAGCTGGGACTACATGCGTGTGCCACCATGCCTGGCTAATTTTTTTTTTCTATTTTTAGTGGAGATGGGGTTTCACCATGTTAGCCAGGCTGGTCTCAAACTCCTGACCTCAGGTGATCTGGCCATCTCAGCCTTCCAATGTGCTGGAATTACAGGCATGAGCCACCGCACTCAGCCAATTACCTAACTCTTTTTTTTTTTTTTTTTTTGAGACGGAGTTTCGCTCTTGTTACCCAGGCTGGAGTGCAATGGCGCGATCTCGGCTCACCGCAACCTCCGCCTCCTGGGCTCAGGCAATTCTCCTGCCTCAGCCTCCTGAGTAGCTGGGATTACAGGCACGTGCCACCATGCCCAGCTAATTTTTTGTATTTTTAGTAGAGATGGGGTTTCACCACGTTGACCAGGTTGGTCTCGACCTCTCGACCTTATGATCCACCCGCCTCGGCCTCCCAAAGTGCTGGGATTACAGGCTTGAGCCACCGCGCCCGGCCAATTACCTAACTCTTAAGGGCAACATGTTGGATTCCAAATACAGTTGTTTGCAATTACTTATTGAATAGTTTTACTTCTCTGCTAAAGCTCCACCGGAACTTCAGAAGAAAACAGAATGCACTTGCCTAACCTAAACCTCTACCAGCAAAGGAAGCTCCAAATGGGAACTCTAAGAAACATTAAAGGGTGTAACCAGGGTTGCCCTGAGCCAAATCTCCAAATGGCAGCTTGAGAAGCCTCAATGGCCAACTGGGAAACATCTGGTGTCCAGATATTATAGGAGGGGCTATTCAACTGTATCCCTGAGCTCTAGTGAAATAAGCATGCAGTACATGGAATTAGCATAACAACAGCTGGAAAGAAAGAGAAGTTACACTTTCAAGATCCAGAAGTTAATCTGAAACCAGAGCTTGGTTTGCTGGAGCTTCTTTAAGAACAAAGACAATCCTCTTTCCTCCAACAACTCCATCAAAGGCATAGCTCTCTGGCTATATAAGCAGATTTGCTCTCCCTTCCAACTTCCAAATTTTATTTCTCAAATTTGAACTTATCTTCCTGTTAAGAGCAAATCACTCCTAGACTCCTGGGTTTATTTTTAAATGCTTACAAAAATATGTTTTGGAGGAACTGCATCTTGTAAGATCTATTTTAATGTCTGTGACTGAGTCACCAAATGTTGCTGAAGCTGGCACAGCTCCTTTGAACTCCTAGGGGTCAGTTCACATGAACTTAAACTATTACATAACAAAACAGTTTGACCCCAATTATGCCCACTCTGGAGGTCACAATGAACAGACCCATTCTCACAGCCAACACTATCATATGAACGTGGAGTTATCTTATCCTATGAGTGCTATCTCTGGCCTAAGGTAAGATGGCCACAAAAAAAAGAATAAGCATAACAGGGCATGCACAATGTCTCATGCCTGTAATCCTGGCACTTTAGGAGGCTGAGGTAGGTGGATCACTTGAGGCCAGGAGTTCGAGACCAGCCTGGCCAACATGGCAAAACCCTATCTTTACTAAAAATTCAAAAATTAGCTGGACATGGTGGCACACGCCTGTGATCCCAGCTACGTGGGAGGCTGAGGCAGAAGAATCGTTTAAACCCAGGAGGCAGAGTTTGCAGTAAGCTGAGACTGAACCACTGCACTCCAGCCTGGGCGACAGAGTAAGACGCTATCTCAGATAAAAATAAAAATAATAAAAATAGGTAAACTAAGTGATCTAGCATGGTGCCTCACACAGAGAGATTCATATTAAGGAGTATGCCACAATGGGCGGGGGCGGGGGCGAGGGTAGGAGTCGGGGTGTGAGTACAAAAACAATAATCCCATCCCAGCTATCCTCTCATCAAAAACCAGAAGAAAAAAAAAAATGAGAAAAAACTGATTCTGAAAGTATGGGGTGACAAATCCAGTGAAAGCCCTAAATAAATATAAAATGCCCAGTGCAGTGGTTCCCAAACTTGTCTGCACATTGCTAATACCTGGGTATCTTCAGAAATATTGATGTCTATTCCCAACACCATATATTTCCATCTCCACTGGAGATACCCAACATCAGGATTTTGAAAAGCTTCGCCAGATGCTTCTAACAGAGTTTGGGAAGTGCTGGCCTAATGAAACCTTCCACCTGAGGGCCGTTGCCACACCCACAGATGTACGCCATTCACCTTTACCTTACCTTCATAACAATCTAAGCGACAAGGTGCGAGCCGTATGGCCTCCCGAAAATGGATTATTGCTTCTTGGACTCTGCCCATGTTCCTAAGTGCTGCTCCCTTAAGTAGCAAAGCTTGAACACTATTACTGTTCAGCTGAATGGCCTTGGCTCCTAAATAGAGGGCCCGGGAGTAGCGTTTGCTATAGAAGCTGTGACAACTGGAGAAAACAAAACAAAACAAAACCCAGAAGTTATCCAAGAAAGGACTACAAAGAAACTTCACCCAAAAATCATACTGAAGACCCTGTACATAATCCTTATTCCAAACCCAAATTTACCGTGGTTTTTGTTTGTTTGTTTTTTTGAGACAGAGTCTCACCCTGTCACCCAGGCTGGAGTGCAATGGCACGATCTCAGTTCACTGCAAACCTCCACCTCCCAGGTTCAAGTGATTCTCCTGCCTCGGCCTCCCAAGTAGCTGGGACTACAGGCACCTGCCACCATGCCTGGCTAATTTGTTGTATCTTTAGTGGAGACAGGGTTTCACCATGTTGGCCAGGCTGTTCTGGAACTCCTTACCTCATGATCTGCCACCCCAACCTCCCAGTTGGGGTGCTGGGATTACAGGCATATGTCACTGAGCCCAGCCCCACACTTACAGTTTTAACCTAGGCTATTAATGGAAAAGCAAAACAAAAACATCCACTAAATATTTATTTTTAGGGGGAAATCTTAATATGGAAGGGAAAAATTATGGAAAAGAACCTACAACCTGGATACTAGTTATTAGCAGAGAGGCATTTGGAGAATTTGTAAAGCCAGGTTAGTAACAAAGGAGCATCTTCTGGTCCTATCACTGATGGCCCAGTACCAAGCACAATACATTCACCAACTCAATTAATGCTTAACCCTAGAAGAAGTTATTAGCCAATTTTCCAAATGAGAATATAGACCTAGATAGGTAAATAATGCATCCAGAGTCATAAATCATGATTTCAATCCAGGACTGATTATCCTTTAAAAAAAATACACATATATGTATATAATATACATATATAAATATATAAATGTATAATATATATAAATACATAAAGACAGAATCTTGCTACGTTGCCCAGGCTGGTCTCAAACTCCTGAACTCAAGTAATTACCTCTTTTTATTTTATTATTTTTGAGAAAAAGTCTCACTCTGCCACCCACATGGCGTGCAGTGGCTCGATCTTGGTTCACTGCAACCTCCGCCTCCCAGCTTGAAGCGATTCTCCTGTCTCAGCCTCACTAGTAGCAGGGATTACAGAGGTGTGCTACCATGCCTGGCTAATTTTTGTATTTTTAGTAGAAATGGGAGTTTCACCATGATGGCCAGGCTGGTCTCACAAGTGATCCACCTGTCTCAGCCTCCAAAAGTGCTGGGATTACAGCCATGAGCCACCGTGCCAGGCCAGGTGATTATCTCTTAAACTTGCGCTTTCAACTTACATTCTCTTCATGAGGAACCACTTCTCTTAATCTACTGACAACTAGGGAGAGAGGGAAATGCATAACCATACCCAGAGACCACCCACGGTTCTGCATGCTGATCAGAGATATTGAAAAGGCGGCATCCAAGGTTCTCCACATCCTCCAGCCGCCCTTCTCGTGCCAGGAGGTAGCCATATACATCCATTCCTAGAAAGGAAGGACACAGTGAGAAGAGGTGTTTTAAGCAGAGCAGCAGGAGTCTCACATATAGGAGTAGCACCCAACATCAGACCCCATGCTGAGGCCCCAGCTCCCACAGGGGCTAAGCCCTTTCCACTATCACAGGCTCCTCCCACTACTATTTCCAATTTCCTACAAAGTTGACTAATTTTTTTTTCTTTTTCCAAAGTGACTATTAAAAAGCAAAACCCAGCTGGGCATGGTGGCTCACACCTGTAATCCTGGCACATTGGATGGCAGAGGCAGGAGGATCACCTGGGCCCAGGAGTTCAAGACCAGCCTGGGCAATGTGGTGAGACCCTGTCTCTACAAAAATTTTTAAAAATTAGTCAAGCACTGTGGACACGCCTGTGGTCCCGGCTTTTGAAGAGGCTAAGGCAGGAGGATTGCTTGAGCCCAGGAGGTCAAGGCTTCAGCGAGTGGTTTGTGCCACTCCAGCCTGAGTGATGAAACAAGACCCTGTCTCAAACAACAAAAACAAAAACCAAAGGAGCAGAAAAACCTATCTCACAATTTGAAAGCCTCCAATTTTCAGGAACTATTTGTCCCTCTATCCTGTGGCATGACATACAGCTACCCAAATCCAACCAGAAGGCCCAAAAAAGGCATCAAGTAAGGTCTCTCTTCCAAGAGCTCTAGGCCATCAGAAATACATACTTAGTATGCTGCTGAAAAGTCAACCAGTCACAGAAAAAGTTGGCCTGCTCCAGAAAACAGCTTGTAGTGCTATCCAGAATGCAGTTCATTAAAGATCAGGCTGGGCACGGTGGTTTACATCTGTCATCCCAGCACTTACAGAGGCTGAGGTGGGTGGATCACCTAAGGTCAGGAGTTCTGGACCAGCCTAGCTAACATGGTGAAACCTCGTCTCTTCCAAAAAATACAAAAATTAGTCAGGCATGGTGGTGAGTGCTTGTAATCCCAGCTACTTGGGAGGCTGAGGTGGAAGAGTCACTTGAACCCAGGAGGCAGAGGTTGCAGTAAGCTGAGACTGTGCCATTGCACTCCCACCTGGTTAACAAGAGTGAAATTCCATCTCAAAAAACAAACAAACAAACAAACAAACACCTCACTGCCTCTCCCCAGCCCCCGCTTTATTCTTACCCACATTCTATAAAAAGAGCCCTATGTAGGCCGGTCGTGGTGGCTCATGCCTGTAATCCCAACACTTTAGGAGGTCGAGGTGGGTGGATCACTGGAGGCCAGGAGTTCAAGACCAGCTTGGCCAACATGGTGAAACCCCAACTCTTTATTTTAAAAAAAAAAAAAAAAAAAAAAAAAGGGCCCTATGCTCAGTCACCCATCTCTTGCCACCATTCTCTTTCATCCCTTGCTATTCCTTCAGATTCCCATGAAAACTCCTCTCAAACCTAGACTACTGCAATGTTCCTGCTGGCCCCTGGGCCTGGATCTGAGATTCTTAGCTGCCATTCTCATTTAAGCTGCCAGCTGCTGCCAGACTGGTATTTCTAAAACACCGTTTTCACCATGGGTGCAGGCAGCTTGGAGAAGAGGAATAAGCACTAGGAAGAGGGAAATCTTGTGCAAACAAATCCATCTTTCTAGATCTGCTTCCTCATCTAAATGCTTGGGATGGCTCCTTCTAGCTCCACCATTCCCCTGGG
Organism: Saimiri boliviensis; assembly: GCF_048565385.1. Taxonomy (NCBI): domain Eukaryota; kingdom Metazoa; phylum Chordata; class Mammalia; order Primates; family Cebidae; genus Saimiri; species Saimiri boliviensis. Next base: position 22,826,799 of record NC_133455.1, on the reverse strand, counting down.
TTAAGAAGCTCACAAGACTGTTTATTGTTAAAAGGCCCTATTTTTCTGATGGCCTTTTTTGGGTCTTTATAAATAGATAGCCTATCTATCTGACTTTATTTCCCACTATTCCTGAGCACTCACTGCCAGTGTCCCAATTGCCATCTCTTGGACGTCCCTGTGAAGATTACCCTTCACTGCTAACGTCTTTAAAATCAATGATGTTTCTGCTGTTCACTCCTAATTACTCCTTATCCCTTTCTTAAACATCTGTACACTTATTCCTTTTTAATTATACTAAGGACAGGGTAAAAGAAAATTCCCTAAAAGGATATTATGGTTTTAGGGATGCCATCCAAATTCTCAGTCAAGCACATCATAAATTTATAAGTCATAAGGAAGAGCTATGACCCCCTCAAAAGAAAAAAAGCCAAATAATGATCTGTGGGGAGAAGACACTTGAATTCAAGCACAAATAACTGTTCAAATGGAATTACCTAAGTGTTAGAGACATGTGTCAAGACCTAAAAAAAGTAAAAGGCTACTGTAATAAGTTTTATAAACTATGTCTATGAAACTTGGTATCAAGAGTTCATGCTGCATTTTCTCCCTATTATCTCCAATCCCTCCCACCCCACAACAGCCACTGCTTTCCTGTCCCAAAAATAACTTACCTTTTATCAGGTAAGGATCCAACATCTGTGCCTGTTCAAACTTGAGGACAGAGTTTTTATTGTCTCCAGCTCTGAAGTACAGATCTGCTAAGCTTCCCAGTAGGTCCACGTTATCTCGCAATAAGGATTTTTTCTCTAGTGAACTTTAAGATATTTATTAAACACTGAACCTTTAAATCTATTATAAATCCTCTTAGGTTGTTGAATCTGGATGATTGGTCATCCAGATACTATTTTCTTTTGTATAAATATAAAATTCTTTTTAATAAAAACTTTAAGCTTATAACTTTAAAAAAAAGTTACATAGGACAGGATAGCAAAAACAGAATAAAGCAGAACTCAGTACCAACAAGCAATCTTCTGGTTGCAGTTGTTCAGAACACAACATACACTACATGGTGTTAAAGGTAATGTCATTCACAGCTGACAGCTACTTATTACTCAACTAAATGACTTTGCATAACAAAAACCAAAGCCTCTTCTTGTTCTTGAACTTTAGCTGAACAGAAAGAGAATCCCCAGTCCTAAGAAGACAAGTCAAGTTAGATGCTGCAATAAACTATGCTTCTGGGGAGTACAAAATGATTTTCTTCCAGGTTAAAGAATGACACACTAATGCCAGGCGTGGTGGTTCATGCCTATAATCCCAGCACTTTGGGAGGCCCAGGTGGAAGGATCACTTGAGCCCAGGAATTCAAGACCAGCTTAGGCAACATGGTGAAAACCCCATCTCTATAAAAAAATACAAAAATTAGCTGGGTGTGGTGGCATGCGCCTGTAGTCCCAGCTACTCAGAAGGCTGAGCAGGAGGGTGGTCTGAGCCCAGAAGATCGACAGGTCAAGGGTACACTGAGCTGTGACTGCACCACTGCACTCCAGCCTGGGTGAGAGAGAGAGAGAGCGATCTGGTCTCAAAAAAAAGAATGATACACCAAGGTAGCCTGCTTTACTTTGCAAGGGTTACTACTTGTGCAAGTGCAGAACTAAACTCAGTCAGATTTACATTTTTACTGGTCCCCAACAGATATAATAACATGATTACATTTGGGACCATTCAGTATAAAAGACTAACATAGCCCAGAGACTGGTTGCAGCAACAAGAGAGAAGCATCTCATTTTTCTTTTTGCTCCTTCAGATACATCAGACTTCTAGACAAGGACAGGGCCTCAAAAACACTGAATTAACTTTATGGCTCTCACCAGATGGTATTGATTGCTCTTGAGTTGTCACCGGTATGCACAAAAGCGTATGCTTTTATCCACACAGAGAGCCAGTCCAAGTTAGGCACGGTTTGGATCACATTCATTGTCATGGATGCCACCTCTGCCCCTTTTACAGAAAGGGACAGCAAGCCTAAACCAACAGAAAGCAGGAGAAACAAGGTAAGGCACAATATCTCTCTTCCATATGCAAGGAGCACTGGGCTACATTTTCCCTCGGCTAAAAGGCAACTGCTTCCCTATTCTAAGTGACATGCATGACAGAAAAACCATCATTTAGTGTTTCTTTTCTTTTTGAGACAGTCTTGCTTGTGTCCCCTCAGGCTGGAATGCAGTGGTATGATCTCAGCTCACTGCAGCCTCCACCTCTAGGGTTCCAGTGATACTCATGCCTCGGCCTCCCAAGTAGCTGGACTACAGGTGAACCCCACTACGCCCAGCTAATTTTTGTATTTTAGTGGAGAGAGGGTCTCGAACTCCTGAGCTCAGGCAATCACCCACCTCAGCCTCCCAAAGTGCTAGGACTGCAGGCGTGAGCCACCGTGCCCAGCCAAAAACCATAATTAAGTATTTCTTGATTGAATATGTGACAATAGAAACCCTATTAAATCACTCTCTGGATGGGAACTTTTTTTTTTTTTTGAGACGGAGTTTCGCTCTTGTTACCCAGGCTGGAGTGCAATGGCGCGATTTCGGCTCACCGCAACCTCCGCCTCCTGGGTTCAGGCAATTCTCCTGCCTCAGCCTCCTGAGTAGATGGGATTACAGGCACGCGCCACCATGCCCAGCTGACTTTTTGTATTTTTAGTAGAGACGGGGTTTCACCATGTTGACCAGGATGGTCTCGATCTCTTGACCTCGTGATGCACCCGCCTCGGCCTCCCAAAGTGCTGGGATTACAGGCTTGAGCCACAGGGCCCGGCCCTTTTTGTATTTTTTTTTTTTTTTTTTTTTGGAGGGGAACTTTAAAAAATAAAGTTATTCTAACATACAGCCAACTTTGAGAACTACTATCTTTGACAGTAAACATGCCATGAAAACAGGCAGAAAATATCTCTACCTAGAATGGCATCAAGGGCTAACGGGCACTGCCTCAGCACCTCCTTATAGCTGGTGACTGAAGGGCGCTCCTGACCAGCCTTCTTGTACAGGTTTGCCAGCATCATGTTTATCTGTATAAACACAAACAACAGATAGTAAAGTAAGTGTATACTGCAAAGAAAATCTCTCACAAAGAAGTCCTAATTTTCATTATACCAGCTACTACTTTTTACTGGAAAATCTACCCACAACCCTGTGCAAATAAAGGGAGACTGACCCCATTTTTCAGAAGAAAGAAGAAATCACTACCCTTGCTTTCCCTAGTACCTCCGATCCCTAAGAGGAAAGTCAAATTACTTTCCCACAAGGCCCAGTAATATCGGGACAAAAGATGCTGCCTCTGGAAACAGGAGTAACATTCTTTAGGAAATGGTACAGAATGCTAGTTAACTCCATTCTTTCTTGAACTTAAAACAGAAGATGAACTACCTCACATAAGAAAGTTAGAAACTCTTGACACAGCTAGTTAAGAAGGATCAAATGAGTTTTCCCGTAAAAGGAAATGATACAGAAGGACAGATAAAGCAGTGTAATACTGGGCTTTTCTCTGAGAATTTGACTTGTGTCTGGACTCTAGCCTTTCTAACACTTAAGGCTTTGCCCCCTAGGTACTAACTAACTAAAGTAATGCTACGAAAACGGCTATACTATTTAAATCCAATGAGTGCGGACAGCTGCATTTTGGCATAATTTAAATATGTAACTTGGTAAAGCTAAATAAAAATAATCCTACCTAACATGTAACTGAGAAAATCTGAGAAAATCTAAAAGTTCCAAAGAATGCAGAAGTTATAGGAAAGTGATAAAAGACCTTCCTAATAGTACAGAGAGAAACACAATATTCCACTTTAAAATTAGATTTTTTTTTTTTTTTTTGAGACAGAATTTTGCTCTTTTCACCTAGGCTGGAGTGCAATGGCACCATCTCAGCTCACTGCAACCTCTGCCTCCTGGGTTCAAGAGATCTTCTTCCCTCAGTCTCCTGAGTAGCTGGAATTACAGGCGTGCGCTAATAAGCCCAGATAATTTTTTTTTTGGATTTTTAGTAGAGACAGGGTTTCACCATATTGGCTAGGCTGGTCTTGAACTCCTGACCTCAGGTGATCTGCCTGCCTAGGCCTCCCAAAGTGCTGGGATTACAGGTGTGAGCCACTGCACCTGGCAAAATTAGTAGGTTCTAAACACGACAGTATTTGCTAGATTATTAACTAAGAAAGCAGTCAATGTGAGGGCACAAAAGAAAAAAAGTCAACCCCAATGTCTTCAATTATCTGCGGCTTGGTATGCCAGATATTTACAAGAAAGAGTGACTCTGAAGATAAAGAACATCTGTTCCAATTATAGAGCTACATTATATAAAACAATCTAATATACCATAATTCAAACAATGGAATAATGAAATACTAAAAATAAAACTTTTTTTTTTTTTTTGAGACGGAGTTTCGCTCTTGTTACCCAGGCTGGAGTGCAATGGCGCGATCTCGGCTCACCGCAACCTCCGCCTCCTGGGTTCAGGCAATTCTCCTGCCTCAGCCTCCTGAGTAGCTGGGATTACAGGCATGTGCCACCATGCCCAGCTAATTTTTTGTATTTTTAGTAGAGACAGGGTTTCACCATGTTGACCTGGATGGTCTCGACCTGTTGACCTCGTGATCCACCCGCCTCGGCCTCCCAAAGTGCTGGGATTACAGGCTTGAGCCACCACGCCCGGCAAAACTACTTTTTACTAGGCCTCAGGTTTTCCATATTAGGCTAATTTGAAAATGCAAAGAAAAGTTCTTAAAGGAGAACTCCAGGATTGATGTCAATACTTGTAAAGAATAAAAAGTTAAATTTAGGATCCTTTCTTGACTGCTGGAGGTACATATATATTTGAGATGGAGTCTTGCTCTGTGGCCCAGGCTGGAGTGCAGTGGCATAATCTCAGCTCACTGCAACCTCTGCCTCCCAGGTTCAAGTGATTGTCCTGTCTCAGCCTCCTGAGTAGCTGGGATTATGGGCATGCACCACCATGCCCAGATAATTTTTGTATTTGCAGTAAAGACGGGTTTTCACCATGTTGGTCAGGCTGGTCTCAAACTCCTGACCTTGTGATCCACCCGCCTTGGCCTCCCAAAGTGCTGGGATTACAGGTGTGAGCCACCGTGCCCAGCCAACTGCTGGTTATATTAACAAACTATGACTGACAGACCATCTGTCTCAACAAATATGAACATTTCCTTTAAGCTACTTGACCGTCACTTTAAAAGAATGAGTTTTTAGTAATACCTAATGAAAAAGTCAGGCTGGGAGCGGTTGTTCATGCTTGTAATCCAGCACTTTGGAAGGCTGAGGCAGGCGGATCATGACGTCAGGAGGTCAAGACCATCCTGGCCAATATGGGGAAATCCCATCTCTACTAAAAATACAAAAAAATTAGCTGGGCATGGTGGCGCACTCCTGTAGTCCCAGCTACTTGGGAGGCTGAGGCAAGAGAATCGATTGAACCCAGGAGGCGGAGGTTACGGTGAGCGGAGACTGTGCCAGTGCACTCCAGCCTAGCAATAGAGCGAGACTCTAAGAAAGAAAGGAAGAAGAGGAGGAGAGGGCAGGGGAGGGGAAGAGAGGGGGAAAAGATAAAAGAGAAAAGAATCAGTTATTTTTAAAACAGATCCTCATTTAAGAACATCACGGCAGCCGGGTGCAGTGGCTCAAGCCTGTAATCCCAGCACTTTGGGAGGCTGAGGTGGGTGGACCACGAGGTCAAAAAAAAAAAAAACATCACGGCTGGGTGTGGTGGCTCACACCTCTAATCCCAGCACTTTGGGAGGCTGAAGTGGGAGGATCATGAGGTCAGGTGTTCAAGACCAACCTGGGCAACATGGTGAAACTCCATCTCTACTAAATAGAAATACAAAAATTAGCTGGACGTGCTGGCACACACCTGTAATCCTAGCTACTTGGGAGGCTGAGGCAGGAGAATCACTTAAACACAGGAGGCGGAGGTTGCAGTGAGCCAAGATCGCGCCACTGCACTCCAGTCTGGGTGACGGAGCAAGACTCCGTCTCAAAAAAATGAATAAGGCCGGGCGCGGTGGCTCAAGCCTGTAATCCCAGCACTTTGGGAGGCCGAGGCGGGTGGATCACGAGGTCGAGAGATCAAGACCAACCTGGTCAACATGGTGAAACCCCGTCTCTACTAAAAATACAAAAAATTAGCTGGGCATGGTGGTGCGTGCCTGTAATCCCAGCTACTCAGGAGGCTGAGGCAGAAGAATTGCCTGAACCCAGGAGGCGGAGGTTGCGGTGAGCCAAGATCGCGCCATTGCACTCCAGCCTGGGTAACAAGAGCGAAACTCCGTCTCAAAAAAAAAATGAATAGAAGAAAATTAGCTGGGTGTGGCAGTATACAATTGTAATACCAGCTATTTAAGAGACTGAGGTGGGAGGACTGCTTAAGCCTGGGAGGTTGAAGTTGCAGTGGGCCAGGATCACACCAATGCACTCTAGCCTGGGTGACAGTGAGACTCTTTCTCACAAAATATTAAATATATATAAAAAAAGAATAAGCATTTGTAGTATTCTCCAGCTATCATTTTCATCAGCTGAATTTTCAGGGTATCATAGAAAAGTCATTCATTTCTCTCTGAACCCCCACCTCTACTCCATGAACAGAGGAAGAAAATGAGAATTAAGAGTCATGGGTAAAATGTTCAGATGGATTCCTACATATATGAGAAAACACGGAGGGAGCAGGGTTAGGAGGGCTGAGGAAAAAAACACATAAACATTCAACTTACTTTTGGAGTTCTTTGTCTTGAAGGGATCCCATCAAGTATAGCAATGGCATCTTTATCTTGTTTTAGCATTGTATAACATTCAGCCATTTTGTATTTCACTTCAATTTCAGATGGAAGACACTAAGAGACAATGAAAACATCTTTCTGAAACATTATTCCAACAGTATGACAGTTCTTCAAAACATTAAACATAGTTATCATATGACCCAGCAACTGTTTTTTGAGACAGGGTCTCGCTCTGTCAGCTAGGCTGCAGTGCAATGGTGCAAACATGATTTACTGTAGCCTTGACCTCCTAGTCTCAAGCGATCCTCCTACCTTGGCCTCCTGAGTAGCTGGACAACTACAGGTGTGTGCCACCATGCCCAGTTTTGTAGAGACAGGGGTCTCTACAAAAAGAAAAAAAACTGACCTCAAGTCCTACCACCTCAGACTACAGGTGTGAGCCACTGTGCCTGGTCTCATCTACATTTAAACAGCTATCATCTAAATCAGTGGATCCCAACCTTTTTGGCACCAGGGATCAGTCTCGTGGAAGACAAGTTTTCCACAGATGGGGGACAAGGCGATGGTTTCAGGATGAAACTGTTCCACCTCAGATCATCAGGCATTGGTCAGATTATCATAAGGAACACACATACTAGATCTTTGCATGCCTAGTTTACAATAGGGTTTGTGTTCCTATGAGAATCTAATGCCACAGCTAATCTGACAGGAGGCAGAGCTCAGGCAGTAATACTTGCTAGCCCTTCACCCACCTCCTGCTGTGCAGCCTGGTTCCTAAGAGACCAGATACTGGGGCCTGGGGACCCCATTCTAAATTCTCTGAGCCGTTCTCAAAAAAAAAAAAAAAAAAAAAATCACACAATCTTATCTTCAATTACCTGACTTTGTGGAGTAGAGGCAGAATTTCCAGTTGAAGGTCTCACTTTTGAAGTTTTACTTAGGGCTTTTTTCTGCTGTAAAGCCATGGTATACTTACTCACAGCATTCCGATATTCCTTATCATGAAAGAGAGAATCTGCATGATACACCAAAAGCTGGTACTTCTGAGATGGGGAGAATAATTCACTAGAAAAACAAAGAAAGTATATCCCCTACATGGGTTATTTTGAAATTTTAGAAGCAACACTGTTAGCGTCTACATAAGCCTAGCACAAAGCCTTGTATAATGACAGCTTACAAAAGAGTCAATGTACCTCAAGTGCTAGTCCCTGAAGAGGCATGAAAGGTGGAAGCTGAAATCTATGCTAATATGATAAACACATCTATTGTTCAACACAATTTTTCTTTACTTAACATAAAAGCAATGATACCTATGAATCAAATGCAGTAGGAGGTACACAGAGAAAATGTAATACATCTTTTCTTCCCCTTCAATCCAAGCCCTCTGCGCTTTTTTTTTTTTTGAAATGGGGTCTTACTCTGTCACCCAGACTGGAGTGCAGTGGCACAATCTTGGCCCACTGCAACCCCCACTCAACAAGTTCAAGCTGTTCTCCTGCCTCAGCCTCCTGAGTAGCTGAGATTACAGGCACGTACCACCACGCTCGGCTTTTTTTTTGAGTAGAGACAGGATTTTGCCATGTTGGCCAGGCTGGTCTTGGAACTCCGGACCTCAAGTGATCAGCCTGCCTCGGCCTCCCAAAGCACTGGAATTACAGGCATGAGCCACCACACCCGACTACCAAGCCCTTTTAAAAGTTTGTTATATATCCATCTACACTCTCATATCAAGAATTGAGAAACCTTACCACTTTGAATCCTTTTTAGGAAGAGGCTACACAGAAAGAAGTTTTGAAAGAACCCGAAAGCTCTTCAAACACTAAAGAAAATGCCACTATAAAAAAAGAATGGGAGGCCAGGAGCAGTGGCTCACACCTGTAATCCCAGCATTTTGGAAGTTGAGGTCAAGAGATCGAAACTAGCCTGATCAACTTGGTGAAACCCCATCTCTATTAAAAATACAAAATTAGCTAGGCGTGGCAGCACATGCTATAATCCCAGCTACTCGGGAGGCTGAGGCAGGAGAACTGCTTGAACTTGGGAGGTGGAGGGTACAGTAAGCCAAGATTGTGCGTGCCACTGCACTCCAGCAAGAGCGAAACTCTGTGTCAAAGAAGAGAGAGAGAGAGCGAGAGCGAGAGCGAGAGAGAGAGAGAGAGAGAGAGAACGGGAAAGCCAATGGGATAGCAAGAAGATTAACCTTGATAAAAGTTATATTTACGCTGAGCTCAGTGGCTCGACCCTGTAATCCTAGTACTTTGGAAGGCCAAGGCAGGAAGATCACTGAAGGTTGGGAGTTTGAGACCAGCCTGGCCAACAGGGTGAAACACCATCTCTACTAAAAACACAAAAATTAGCCAGGCATGGTGGCAAGTGCCTATAATCCCAGCTACTTGGGAAGCTGAGGCAGGAGAATCACTTAAATCCGGGAGGCGGAGGCTGCAGTGAGTCGAGATCATGCCACTGCACTTCAGCCTGGGTGATGAGTGAAACTCCATCGCAAAAAAAAAAAAAAGAAAAGAAAATACAATACAAAAATTAGCTGGGCGTGATGGTATGCACCTGTAGTCCCTGCTACTTAGGAGGCTGAGTCAGGACAATTGCTTGAGCCCAGGAGGCAGAAGTTGCAGTGAGTTGAGATCTCATCATTGCACGCCAGCCTGAGCAAAGAGGAGTAAAAGCCTGTCTCAAAAAAATAAAAGTAAACTTCACTAGCACTAGAATAATTCTTAACTCCTTGAGTCTCAGGGATTTAAGGACAGTGTAAAGGAACCGATTTTTTTTTTCTTTTCTTTTTTTTTTTTGAGACAGAGTTTCACTTTGTTGCCCAGGCCGGGCAGGAGCGCAATGGCATGGTCTCAGCTTACTGCAACCTTTGCGTCCCAGGTTCAAGCAATTCTCGTGCTTCAGCCTCCTCCTGCGTAGCTGGGACTACAGGAACCCGCCACAATGCCTAGCTGATTTTTTTGTATTTAGTAGAGACGGGATTTCACCATGTTGCCCAGGCTGGTCTCGAACTCCTGAGCTCAGGCAATTTGCCCATCTTGGCCTCCCTAAGTGCTAGGATTACAGGCATGAGCCACCGTGCCCGGCCTGAACCAATGCTTGAAAACTTGAGTATTTAGTCAAGAATTAGAAGTGAGGCCGGGCGCAGTGGCTCAAGCCTGTAATCCTAGCACTTTGGGAGGCCGAGGCGGGTGGATCACGAGGTCAAGAGATTGAGACCATCCTGGTCAACATGGTGAAACCCCGTCTCTACTAAAAATGCAAAAAATTAGCTGGGCGTGGTGGCGCGTGCCTGTAATCCCAGCTGCTTAGGAGGCTGAGGCAGGAGAATTGCTTGAGCCCAGGAGGCGGAGGTTGCGGTGAGCCGAGATCGCGCCATTGCACTCCAGCCTGGGTAACAAGAGTGAAACTCTGTCTCAAAAAAAAAAAAAAAAAGAATTAGAAGTGACTAGAAGTTGGTCACCATTCCTAATGTGGAACTCATATTTTCAATTCCAATCTCATTCCTTCCCAAATAAGAGAAAGTAGTTTACTGTTTTTTTCTTTTCTTTTCTTTTTTTTTTTTTTTGAGACGGAGTCTTACTCTGTCGCCAGGCTGAGGTGCAGTGGCATGATCTTGGCTCACTACAACCTCCGACTCCGGGGTTCAAACAATTCCCCTGCCTCAGCCTCCCAAGTAGCTGCGAATATAGGTGTGTGCCACCACGGTTGGCTAATTTCTCTTGACCTCATGATCCACCTGCTTCGGCCTCCTAAAGTGCTGGGGTTATAGGTGTGAGCCATCGCACCTGGCTGAAGTTTACTTTCTTTGACAAGTAAAAACTATAGCTGCTTATAATGAAAGAACAGAGTAAGTCAAATAATTCTGTAGATAGTTAATTTCTCCACTGTGCTAGTCACAGTGGCTCACACCTGTAACCCTAACACTTCAGGACGCTGAGGTGGGAAGATTGCTTGAGCCTAGAGTCTGGTCAACAGAGTGAAATCCTGTCTCTTAAAAAAAATACAGGCACTGGCCGGGCATGGTGGCGCACGTCCGTAATCCCAGCACTTTGGGAGGCCGACGCAGGCGGATCACAAGGTCAAGAGATCGAGACCATGGTGAAACCCTGTATCTACTAAAAAATACAAAAATTAGCTGGGTGTGGTGGTGCACACCTGTAGTCCCAGCTACTCGGGAGGCTGAGACAGAAGAACTGCTTGAACCTGGGAGGCAGAGGTTGCAGTGAGATCGCACCACTGCATTCCGGCCTGGCGTCTGGTGACACAGCGAGACTCTGCCTCAAAAAAAAAAAAAAGTAGGCCGGGCGCGGTGGCTCAAGCCTGTAATCCCAGCACTTTGGGAGGCCGAGGCGGGTGGATCACGAGGTCGAGAGATCGAGACCATCCTGGTCAACATGGTGAAACCCCGTCTCTACTAAAAAATACAAAAAACTAGCTGGGCGTGGTGGCGCGTGCCTGTAATCCCAGCTACTCAGGAGGCTGAGGCAGGAGAATTGCCTGAGCCCAGGAGGCGGAGGTTGCGGTGAGCTGAGATCACGCCATTGCACTCCAGCCTGGGTAACGAGAGCGAAATTCCGTCTCAAAAAAAAAAAAAGTTATTGCCTCTGGAGAAAGGAAATGGTGGGGAGAGGTTCAAGACTCAAGACTCAGGGAAAGATTCTGATCTGCATGCCCCTTCTCCGCTGTTTGAATTTAAGTGTCTACTGCCTATTCCACAAGAAATTTTAAAGTATAAATTAAGAAGGTCAGAACTTAAACATGTCCTGAAACTAGGAAACTGCCAATCTAACCTAATATGAAAAAGCATGGGCTAAACTTAGTCTAGCCAGAGAATTAAACTGTTTCAAACTATCCTGTAACATCTTTTGACAACTAAGAGTAACTTAGGCCTACTAAGAGTAACATGGCAACTGTATACTTTGACAAATCACTCAGAACCAAGTGAAAGGCTCAGGATAAACACAGAAGGCTGACCGAGACCAGGGCTCCTGTCAACACAAAGTGGATGGTGGCAAAATGATGGGTCTCACTAATGAGGTACAAAACACACTAATGAGGCCAGGCTCGGTGGCTCACGCCTGTAATGCAAGCACTTTGGGAGGCCGAAGTGGGCGGATCACTTGAAGTCAGGAGTTTGAGAACAGCCTGACCAACATGGAGAACCCCCATCTCTCCTAAAATTACAAAAACAAGCTGGGCATGGTGGCGCTGGCTTGTAGTCCCAGCTACTCCGGAGGCTGACGCAGAATCACATGAACCTGGGAGGCAGAGGCTGCGGGAGGCAGAGGCTGCAGTAAGCTGAGATCGCCTCACTGCACTCCAACCGACAGATCGGGAATCCGTCTAAAAAACTAAAAATAAATAAAAACAAAATAGAATAGCCAGGGAGGCTGGAGAACAGTGAACAGAGTAATGAGATGAAGTCGCAGAGAGCAGAGGGCAGATGTTTGCCTTCAGAGGTCACGGGAAAGAATTTTCATGTGTGTAATAAAGGATTTTAAGCAGAGGATGGACATGCAGAGGCTGGAATCAGCCCCGTGCTTCACGGATACAAAGGTGCCGTGCCCACCCATCAAAGGAGTCTCCCGTCACTTTGTTTCTTTTGACACAAATCTTGTTCTTGTCGTCCAGGCCGGAGTGCAGTGGCACTATCTCGGCTCACTGCAAACTCCGCCTCCTGGGTTAAAGCGATTTTCCTGCCTCAGCCTCCCGAGTAGGTGGGATTACAGGCGCCCACCACCACACTTGGCTAATTTTTTGTATTTTTTTTAGTAGAGACGGTTTTCACCATATTGGCCAGGCTGGTCTCGAATTCCCGACCTCATGATTCTTGGCCTCCCAAAGTGCTGGGATGAGCCCCCGCGCCCAGTCCCGTTTCCTTTTATTAAGACAGGCTGTCGTTGTGTTCCCCACGCTAGAGAGCAGTGATGCCATCACAGTTCACTGCAGCCTCGACTTCCGGGGCTCCAGCGATCCTCCTGCCTCAGACTCCTGAGGCTGGGACCGCAGACGCGCACCACATCCGGCTAATTGTTTAATTTTTATTTTTCGTAGAGGCAGGATCTCCCTATGTTGCCCAGGCTGGTCTTGAACTCCTGTGCTCAAGCGATCCTCCCGCCTCGGCCTCCCAAAGTACTGGGATTAGAGGCGTGAGCCACCGCACCAAGTCCCGTTTTCAGGGTTTTCCCAAGGCGAGAAAGTGGATCCTCCCGATACACTTAACGGGGGGGTACCAGGATCAGATGCGGGGCTAGGACATCAAAACCAGGAGGCTGGGTCCCTGAGCTGCAACGGGGAAAAACGTTCTTCGGGAAGGAACCAAGAGGGGAGGATTCAGCCTAGCGATTTGACAGTCGCGCTGCCCCGCGACAGGTGCCTCAGGAAACCCTCGCCAGGGTCGTCCTCTGAGCCTCCGCCTTCCATTTCTCAAAGCCGCCGCTCGCCAACCTCCCCGCGGAGAGCTGACGCCGGGGCCCCGCACAAGCGCCGGCACCCAGTGAACTCAACTTGCGCTCCGAAGTCGGCTCCGCTCCACGAGGCCCTCGCTGACCCCGGAGCCTCCGCAGGCGCCGGCGGCGGCTCCTGCCCGCCTGTTCCCACGCGCCCTCAGCCCGCGCTCCCAGACCGCCGCCGCTTTCTCCTCTGCCCCAGGCCGCTCCCCGCCTCAACTCACGGGTTGTTATTACTCATTGTAAGTAACAAGCTGCTGAGGAGCCGCACGTTGGAGTGCAGCCCCGCGGCCGCCATGTCCCGCACGTGGTCTATCACATTCATCCTGCCCTGCAAGGCCGCGGGCAGCGGCGGCAGCAATGACTAGAAAAGCCGGTAGAGGATCCTTAGGGAAAACTTCAAAATGGCGGCGTCGCCGGGGTCCATCGGGTCCACACGCGGCACCTCCCCCAAGTCAGAGGTAACTACTGAAGTGCCCGGATAAAAAGAAACTCGGATTTCTACTCCCGTCGTGGTTCCTTCCAGGTGGAATGAGTTGTTAGTTTTACGTAAAAATTACGTCACATCCTAAACTGCAAACTTTACTGAGGATTTACAATGAGGCAAAAGGCACCTTATAAGACTACTCGGTCAATTTGAATGCGTCCGAGAGGAACTTGTGCCTCTCAGGAGTTAAAATCTGTGGGCATGTACCAGAAATATATTAAGGGTGAGGAAAAAACGCTCCAACTGGAATGAAATATTCTAATCGGGCGCCGGGGACAGACCTAACGGCTTTTACAGTTGCGCATGCGCACCAGGCTGGCCGCCGCGCCCATCCTCAGATGTTTTGTATCAGAATCAGGCTTGTCGCCTAGGATGAACTCCGTGGTTCGAGGGGCATATTGTACCCTGTGAAATGACTCCCTGGATCCGTGGAAATAAAGGCTGGATCCAGGAATGAGCTGATAACCCTATAAACCAGCATGTGTCTGGCACAGTTAACGTTTTACAAAAGTTTCACACGAGTTGTTGGATGTTCACAAGCCAATCCATAAAGTCGAAGTTGACTTTCCCTTATCATAGGGGAAGAAACTGCCTGCTTAAATTTGTTGCTCAGGTTGTTAAATGGTTGACTTGAAATCACATCGAGTGTGGTTAAATATGTTGCATCGCAAACTCAAGCGTATCCAGGGACCAAGAAGGTAACTGAGCGAATGAGGCAAAGTCCGAATACTCTGCACAATCACCCTCTCAGACACAGCCTGTCGCTCCTTTCTTGAAGGAGACAGGCGTTTTGGTCTATATTTTGTTTTCCTTTGATTTTTACAGTAACAGATGCAAAGAAATGCTATGAAAAAAATCACAGTGTATCTTCACCAGTCAACTTTTTCAGTTCTTAAATTTTGTCACAGTCGAAGCTCTGTAGATCCTTTTCCCATCTCGTTTCCTACTCTGGTTTCCTGGATGTAACCTTCAATTTGCTTTTGGTGGGCATCTTTTTTTTTTTTTTTTTCGAGACAGAGTCTCGCTCTGTCACCAGGCACCAGGCTGGAGTGCAGTGGCGCAATCTCGGCTCATGGCAACCTCTGCCTCCTGGGTTCAAGCAGTTTTCCTGCCTCAGCCTCCTGAGTAGCTGGGACTACAGGAGCGCGCCACCACGCCCAGCTGATTCTTGTATTTTTTTTAGTAGAGATGGGGTTTCACCATGTTGGCCAGGATGGTCTCTATCTTCTGACCTCGTGATCCGCCCACCTCGGCCTCCCAAAGTGCTGGGATTACAGGCGTGAGCCACCGCGCCCGGCTGCATCATTTTTTTAACTTTTTTTTTTTTTTTTTTTTTTTTTTTATTTGGAGACAAGAGGTTCGCTCTTGTTGCCCAGGCTAGAATGCAATGGTCCAATCTTGGCTCAACGCAACCTCTGCCTCCCGGGTTCAAGCGATTCCCCTGCTTCAGCCTCCCTAGTAGCTGGGATTACAGGCATGCGCCCCCACGCCCAGCTAATTTTGTATTTTTAGTAGAGAAGAGGTTTCTCCATGTTAGTCAGGCTGGTCTCCAACTCCCTACCTCAGGTGATCCACCCGCCTCAGCCTCCCAAAGTGCTGGGATTACAGGGTGAGCCACCGTGCCTCGCCAAACTTTTTTTTTTTTTTTTTAAGATGGAGTCTCGCTCAATCATCCAGGCTGGAGAGTAGTGACGCGATCTTGGCTCACTGCAATTTTCGCCTCCCGGGTTCAAGTTCAAGAGATTCTCTTGCCTCAGCCTCCTGAGTAGCTCAGATTACAGGCATGTGCCACCAAGCCTGGCTAATTTTGCATTTTTAGTAGAGATGGGGTTTCACCATGTTGGCCAGACTGGTATTAAACTAATTTAGGGTCTGGAATTCCTCCGTGGAAGAAGCAGTGGGCTGACCTGAGGTGATCGGTCCACCTCAACCTCCCGAAGTGCTGGGATTGCCACCGCGCCCGCATTCGGCCACTTCTTCAGACTTCAGATTCTTGTGTAGCACCCCCCACACTTCCTCCCCACCCCCACATGTGAAACGAACAAAATTTGTACACTTTTCTCTTGTTAATCTTTCTGGCGTCAGTTTGTTTCTAGATCCAGCTCAAGAACCCACTAAGAGCTAAAAGAGGGGTTGGAGGTGATCTCTGGCTCCCTTGCAGCACTATACAAAAGTCTGCTATTACACTTTTACATTTGAAATGTTTCAGAATTAAAACCATATCTATGTTCACAAAAATGGAAACAATTCAAATGTTCATTGATGAACAGATAAACAAAATGTGGCATATCCATACAATGTAACACCATTAAAAAAAAAACTGAAACAACATGAATGAATCTCAGATATATGCTAAAAATAAAATTATGCCAGGCGAAAGAAGCCAGACTAGAAAACTCTACATAATCTGACTCTATTTGTATGAACTTTCCGGAAAAGACAAACTGACAGAGACACAAAGTAGATCAGTCGTTGCTCAGGGTAAAGGATGGAAATGGGAGGGTCCACAATTGGATAGGAGGGGACTTTTTGGAGGTGATGGAAGTGTTTGAAAACTGGATTGTAATGATCAATGCATTACTCTGTAAATTGGCAGCTAAAAATCTTTGACTTGTATGCATAAAATGGGGAAAGTTGATTTTACATAAATCATACTTCTACTTTGGTCGATTTTGCAACAAATAAATTGATTTTTTTTTTTTTTTTTTTTTTTTTTTCAGATGGAGTCTTGCTCTGTCACTCAGGCTGGAGTGCAGTGGTGCTATCTTGGCTCACTGCAATCTCCTCCTCCCAGGTTCAAGCAACCCTCCCACCTCAGGCTCCTGAGTAGCTGGAATTATAGGCACCCACCACCACGCCCAGCTAATTTTTGTATTTTTAGTAGAGATGGGGTTTCATCATGTTGGCCAGGCTGGTCTTGAACTCCTGACCTTAAGTGATCAGCCTACCAAGGCTCACTTGGCTTACCTTAAGTGAGCCAAGATAGCACCATTCCAGCCTGAGTGACAGAGCAAGACTCCATCTGAATTTGACATATTATATAT
Source organism: Saimiri boliviensis (assembly GCF_048565385.1). Lineage (NCBI taxonomy): Eukaryota > Metazoa > Chordata > Mammalia > Primates > Cebidae > Saimiri > Saimiri boliviensis. The sequence continues at coordinate 22,810,050 of NC_133455.1, read as the reverse complement.
AAAATGGTTTATAAATAATGAGCACTATATAAACATAATAAATCATGATTATGGAATATTCATTGTTAATTAGACTCTTCTCTCCCCCTTCCTCTCCTTCCAGCTTCACTGTACATTCATTTAACATGTCTATTTTGCACCTACTGTGTGCCACAAATTGTTCTAGACCATGGAGATTTAGCAGTAAACAAAACAAACAGAAATTCATCTTCTTATGGAGAAATAGCCATAGCATTTAGCAACATGGAAGTCACTGAGGATCCTGACAAGAACATTTTCAGTGGCACTTCGGTAAAGAGAAGGTGGGAGGAGACAAATGTGAGACAGTGCAGATAGATAATTTTTTATTTTATTTTATTTTTTTTTTTTGAGACAGAGTCTCACTCTGTCACCCAGGCTGGACCTGGAGTGCAACGGTGTGATCTCGGCTCACTGCAACCTCTGCCTCCCGGGTTCAAGTGATTATCCTTTCTCAGCCTCCCTAGTAGCTGGGACTACAGGTGCATGCCACCACACTCAGCTAATTTTTTTGTATTTTTAGTAGAGACAGGGTTTCACCGTATTAACCAGGATGGTCTCGATGTGCTGACCTCATGATCTGCCTGCCTCAGCCTCCTAAAATTTGAGATTACAGGCATGAGCCACCGCACCTGGCCTTTTTAAAGATGTCTTGCTCTGTTGCCCAGGCTGGAGTGCAATGGCTTGATCTCGGCTCACTGAAACCTCCGCCTCCTGGGTGCAAGCGATTCTCCCGCCTCAGCCTCCCCAGTAGCTGGGATTATAGGCATACGCCACTGTGCCCCGCTAATTTTTGTATTTTTAGTCAAAAGGGGTTTTACCATGTTAGCCAGGCTGGTCTTGAATGCCTGACCTCAGGTGATCCACCTGCTTTGGCCTCCCACAGTGTTGGGATTACAGGCATGAGGCACCTTGCCCAGCTGATAATTCTTTTGAGGAGTTTTGCTGCAGAGAAATAGTTCTCAGCCTGTGGTGGAGGCGGGGTGATGACTGTGTTCCTAGGGGACATTTGGCAATATCTGGAGACATATGAGGTGGGGTGTGGGTTGCTTCTGGTATTGGGTAGATAGATACTAGGGATGCTGCTAAACATTCTGTAATGTACAGAACAGCCCCCACAGCAAAGTGGAACAGAAATTTACATTCATGCCAGGCACAGTGGCTCACACCTATAATCCCAGCTACTTGGGAAGCTGAGGCAAAAGAATCACTTGAACCTGGGAGGTGGAAATTTCGGTGAACCAAGATCACTCCATGGCACTCCAGCCTGGGTTACAGAGGGAGACTGTAAAAAAAAAGAAAAAAAAAATTAAATTCCTATATTTAAGTAGCCAGTCCAAAATGTTGAAGTGTCAAGGTTAAGAAACCTTGCTGTAAAGGGAAGGAGGACATGAGTGGTAGCAAGTGGGTAAAAGAGGATTTTTGTTTTCAGATGGGAGAAATATCATGTTTATATACTGATGGGAATGAAGGAGAATATGTCACTGGCTAAATGGTAGAAGAAAAACTGATAATTCCCATAAAGAAATAGAGCTAAAACATTCCTGCAATACTGATAACCTCACACAAAGAATGTATGAAGCAAAAATGATTATAGAGAAAAATTTCGAGGCAAAGGAGAACCTACCTCCTTTGGAAATTTTTATTTTTATTTTTTTGAGACGGAGTTTCACTCTTGTTACCCAGGTTGGAGTGCAATGGCGCGATCTCGGCTCACCGCAACCTCCGCCTCCTGGGTTCAGGCAATTCATCTGCCTCAGCCTCCTGAGTAGCTGGGATTACAGGCACACACCACCATGCCCAGCTAACTTTTTGTATTTTTAGTAGAGACGGGGTTTCACCATGTTGACCAGGATGGTCTCGATCTCTTGACCTCGTGATCCACCCGCCTCGGCCTCCCAAAGTGCTGGGATTACAGGCTTGAGCCACTGCGCCCGGCCCTTATTTTTATTTTTGAGGCAGGGTCTCCCTCTGTTGCCCAGGCTGGAGTGCAGTGGCACAATCATACCTCAGTGTAGCCTCAACTTCCCAGGCTTAAGTGATCCTTCCACCTCAGCCTCCCAAGTAGCTGGGATTACAGGCATGCACCAACACACCAAGCTAATTAAAAAAAATTTTGTGTGTGTGTAGAGATGGGGTCTTGCTATGTTGCCCAGGCTGGTCTTAAACTCCTGGGCTCAAGCAATCCTCCTACCTTGGGCTCACAAAGTACTGATTACAGGTGTGAGCCACTGTGCCCAATTTTTATTTTTCTTTAGAGATGGGTCTTTCTCTGTCACCCAGGCTGGAATGCAGTGGCGAAATCAAACCTCACTGCAGCCTTGACCTCCTGGGCTCAGACAATCCTCCCACCTCTGCCTCCTGAGTACCTGGGACTACAGATATGCAGTACTATGCCCAGCTAATATGGAAATATTAAAATATTCACCTTGAAAATCAATTTAACCAAAGGGAGGGTAGGTTCTATGGTTAGATCCCATTAATATGATGTAATTCAGATCATACTGATTTTGTTTGGGTTTGTTTTTTCGAGACAAGGTCTGACTCTATCACCTAGACTGGAGTGCAATGGCACAGTCATGGCTCACTGCAACCTCCACCTGCTGGGCCAAGTGGTCATCCCATGTCAGCTTCCCAAGAAGCTGGGAATACAGGTGCCTGCCACCACACCTGGCTAATTTTTTTTTGGTAGAGATAGGGTTTCACCATATTGCCCAGGCTGGTCTTGAACTCCTGAGGTCAAGGGATCCACCGATCTTGGCCTCCCAAAATGCTGGGATTAAAGGCATGACCTACCATGCTTGGCCAGATCATACTGATTTTAACAATATTCAAAGGGCATGTATGGTGTTTAAACAACTAGGGGCATACAGGAGATATGTCCCAGGGGACTAGGCCTCCTCTTCCTCATGGAGTCATATTCAGAAAAGATAATTTTGGAGCTGGAGGGCATGTTAGAGGTTATCTTCATTTTATGTGAGGAAATGGAAGTCCTGGGATGGTAATTGGCTGTGAATCGTTAGGTCAGCCACGTAACAGATGCAGAATGACGTGGATACCGTGGAGTGTTGAGTCAACCACATTGGAGGAACAATTTATAAATATAAATGTTCTGCTCCACTTAAGTTCATCTCTAAACGACCAGCAGCCTCCTAAGAATGAAAATCTTTCCCAGATGCATTAGACATCTTAGATCTGTCTTCTGTACAAGGGGAAAAGCATAACACTTTTTCTTAGATCTGTCTTCTGTACAAGGGGAAAAGCATAACACTTATAAATTGCTCTAAGGGAAACATTACTTAACATCCCTAAGTGTCTCCTGGCAATGATAGGTTTCCTTTCAGTAGAAAAGTAACTTCAGGACAAAGAATTTGCCTCAACAACCACAGGGAATAAATATCACCAGCATCCCAACCGATTTCCCTCTTTTCAGTAAAGGGGGTTCTAAGATGTCCCCTTAGAAAAAAAAAAAAAGATGGGCATTTTTATTTATGAGATAGTTAGACAAGTTAAAAAAGCTTAAATAGCACTATAAAACAGCCAGAGAGTGGTTTAGAGATAAATCTCAACGGGACTTGTGATAAAATAGCAGGTGGGTGAATTTTTAAAAGCATTCTGAAAGCAGGAACTCCGCTTGTATAACCATGTTCATTGCAGCATTCCTTACAAAAGATGGAAACAACCCAAGTGTCCATGAACAGATGGATAAGCAAAATGTGGTCCATACAAGGACATATGATTCAGCTATAAAATAGAATGAAGGGCTGGGCATGGTGGCTCACACCTGTAATCCCTGCACTCTGAGGCAGGCAGATCACCTAAGGTCAGGAGTTCAAGACCAGCCTGGCCAACATGGTGAAAACCCATCTCCACTAAAATACAAAAATTAGCTGGGCATGGGCCAGGCGTGGTGGCTCACACCTGTAATCACAGCACTTTGGGAGACCGAGATGCGTGCCAGGAGATCAAGACCATCCTGGCCAACATGGTGAAACACTGTCTCTACTAAAAATACAAAAAATTAGCCGGGTGTGGTGGTACATGCCTGTAGTCCCAGCTATTCAGGTGGCTGAGGCGGGAGAATCACTTGAACCCAGGAGGCGGAGGCTGCAGTGAGCCAAGATAGCACCACTGCACCTCAGCCTGGGTGACAGAGCAATACTCTCTCTCCAAAAAAAAAAAAAAAAAATTAGCTGGGCATGGTGGTGTGTACCGGTAATTCCAGCTACTCAGGGGGCTGAGGCAGAAGAATTGCTTGAAACTGAGAGGCGGAGGTTGCAGTGAGCCGAGATCGTATCACTGCACTCTGGCCTGGGTGACAGAGCAAGACTCCGTCTCAAAAAAAAAAAAAAAAAAAAAAAAAAAAGATGAAGTTCTGAGTTCTGATACATGCTACAACACGGATGAATATGACTGAATCTCAAAAACATTACATTAAGTGAAAAAAGCCTTAAGGACAAACGTCCTAAGATTCCTTTTTTTTTGAAACAGAGTTTAACCCTTGTCACACAGGCTGGAGTGCAATGGCACTATCTCAGCTCACTGAAACCTCTGCCTCCCGGGTTCAAGCAATTCTCCTGCCTCAGTCTCCTGCGTAGCTGGGATTACAGGTGCTGGCCACCACTCCTGGCTAATTTTTGTATTTTTAGTAGAGATGGGGTTTCACAATGTTGGTTAGGCTGGTCTTGAACTCCTGATCTCAGGTGATCTGCCCGGCGCCTTGGCCTTCCAAAGTGCTGGGATTACAGGTGTGAGCTACTGTGCCTGATCTTTTTTTTTTTTTTTTTTTTTTTAAGACAGAGTCTCCCTCTGTTACCCAGGCTGGAATGCAGTGGCACAATCTTGACTCACTCACTGCAACCTCTGTCTCCTGGGTTCAAGCGATTCTCCTGCCTCAGCCTCCTGAGTAGCTGGGATTACAGCTGCCCACCACCATGCCCTGGCCTTCCAAAGTGCTGGGATTACAAGCATGAGCCACCGCACCTGGCCCTTTTTTTTGTTTTGGTGACAGTCTTCTGTCACCCAGGTTGGTGTGCAGTGGCAAGATCTTGGCTCACTGCAACCTCTGCTTCCCAGGTTCAAGCGATTCTCCTGTCTCAGTCTCTTAAGTAGCTGGGATTACAGGCGTAAGTCATCACACTCAGCTATTTTAGATTTTTAAATTTTATTATTTTATTTTTATTTTTTGAGACGGAGTCTCGCTCTGTTGCCCAGGCTGGAGTGCAGTGGCGCAATCTTGTCTCACTGCAAACTCTGCCTCCAGGGTTCAAGAAATTCTCCTGCCTCAGCCTCCTGAGTAGCTGGGATTACAGGTACCTGCCACAAGGCCCAGCTAATTTTTTTTTTCCCTTTTGAGATGGACTTTCGCTCTTGTTGCCCAGGCTGGAGTGCAATGACGTGATCTCGACTCACTGAAATCTCTGCCTCCCAGGTTCAAGTGATTCTCCTGCCTCAGTCTCCCTAGTAGCTGGGATTACAGGCAAGCGCCAGCATATTTGGCTAATTTTTTTTGTATGTTTAGTAGAAATGGGATTTCTCCATGTTGATCACACTGGTCTCAAACTCCCAACCTCAGGTGATCCGCTGTTGCTGCTTCCCAAATTGTTGGGATTACAGGTGTGAGCAGAACCACTGAGCCGGGTCTGGCCCAGCTAATTTTTCTATTTTTAGTAGAGACAGGGTTTCACCATGTTGGCCAGGCTGGTCTCAATCTTCTGATCTCAGGTGATCTGCCTACCTTGGCCTCCCAAAGTGCTGGATTACAGGTGTGAGCCACCATGCCCAGTCCTAATTTTTGTACTTTTAGTAGCATCCATGTTTCGCCATATTGGCCAGGCTGGTCTCAAACTCCTGACCTCAAGTGATCCGCCTGCTTTGGCTTCCCAAAGTGCTAGGATAACAGGCGTGAGCCACAGCATCTGGTCCACAATTTTTTTTTTTAAGGGTTAAATAGGATTTAAAACTGTAAAATGCATAGCACACTGCCAGATCCCCTATAAATTGGAGCTGCAGAGTTGAAGCAAAGTGGAAAATCATGATGGATGATTTATCTCAACATCAACACAGAGCAGATGTGGCCCAAAAATTACACTTTCCTAATGGCATGGTCTTCCAAACATCTATAAACAAAAATGAAGGAGGAAACAAACCAAATGGCTTTTGGTGGAATAGTATTACATCCCTTTCTGGACACAGCTCCAAACTTTTTATGAAGGTCTTCAGTACTAATACTTTTGGGAAAAGGAAAATGTCAAATCGAACAATTCACATAGATCTTGTTAATGTATTTCCATATACTGTAATCTTTCCACACATATGACAGTAATTAGTGGCATATGGCAATGATGAATATAAACAGGACGCTTAAGGAAAAAGAACAAGGTGACCATTGTCCTCACACTGTTTTGGGCTAATAAAATATTTTCTTTCTTTTTTTTTTTTTTTTTTTTTGAGACAGAGTTTCCCTATTGTTACCCAAGCTAGAGTGCAATGGCGCGATCTCGGCTCACTGCAACCTCCGCCTCCTGGGTTCAAGCAATTCTCCTGCCTCAGCCTCCCAAGTAGCTAGGACTACAGCTGTGCACCACCATGCCCAGCTAATTTTTGTATTTTTAGTAGAGACGGGGTTTCACCATGTTGACCAGGATGGTCTCAATCTCTTGACCTCGTGATCCACCCGCCTCGGCCTCCCAAAGTGCTGGGATTATAGGCGTGAGCCACCGCGCCCAGCTGTTTTTTTTTTAGATGGGAGTCTCCCTCTGCCACCCAGGCTGGAGTGCAGGCACAATCTTGGCTCACTGTAACCTCCATCTTCTTGGTTCAAGTGATTCTTCTGCCTCGGCCTCCCGAGTAGCTAGAATTACTGGTGTGCCCCACCACGTCAGGCTAATTTTTGAATTTTTAGTAGAGATAGGGTTTCACCATATTGGCCAGGCTGGTTTCGAATTCCTGACCTCAAGTCTGCCTGCCTCAGCCTCCCCAAGTGCTGGGATTACTGCACCTAGCCAAGATTTGATTTTGCATCAGTCTTTTTTTAAAAAGTAGTTTCTTGGCCGGGCGCGGTGGCTCAAGCCTGTAATCCCAGCACTTTGGGAGGCCGAGGCGGGTGGATCACAAGGTCAAGAGATCGAGACCATCCTGGTCAACATGGTGAAACCCCGTCTCTACTAAAAATACAAAAAATTAGCTGGGCATGGTGGCGCGTGCCTGTAATCCCAGCTACTCAGGAGGCTGAGGCAGGAGAATTGCCTGAACCCAGGAGGCGGAGGTTGCGGTGAGCCGAGATCGCGCCATTGCACTCCAGCCTGGGTAACAAGAGCGAAACTCCGTCTCAAAAAAAAAAAAAAAAAAAAAAAGGAAGAAAATAAATAAAAATAAAAATCTGAGAACTATTATTAAATTACCTTGCCTAAGTTATACCTTATAATTGTTTGTAATGTCACATTTTGATTAAATTGTATTTTGCTTTAATCACATTTTGATTAAAGCTGTATTTTTAAATTCATACTATTGGAATGGGTGTGGTGGCTCACACCTGTAATCCTAACACTCTGAGAGGCTGAGGCAGGTCAATCACCTGAGGTCAGGAGTTTGAGACCAGCCTAGCCAACATGGTGAAACCCTGTCTCCACTAAAAATACACAAATTAGCCAGGTGTGCCTGTAACCCCAGCTACTAGGGAGGCTGAGGAAGGAGAAACGCTGGAACGTGGGAGGCAGAGGTTGCAATGAGCTGAGATTGCGCCACTGCATTCCAGCCTAGGTGACAGAGCCAGACTCCATCTCAAATCAATCAATCAATCAATCAATCAATTAATCAATCATACTGCTGGCTGGGCATGGTGGCTCATGCCTGTGATCCCAGAAATTTGGAAGGCTGAGGTGGGCAGATCACCTGAGGTCAGGATTTTGAGACCAGCCTGGCCAACATGGTGAAACCCTGTCTCTATTAAAAACACAAAAATTAGCTGAGTAAGGTGGTGGGTGCCTGCAATCCCAGCTACTCAGGAGGCTGAGGCAGAAGAATCATTTCAACCTGGGAGGTGGAGGCTGCAGTGAGCTGAGACTGCACCACTGCTCCCCAGCCAGGGTGACGGGGCAAGACTGTCAAAAAAAATTCATACTATACTTCACGTATAATTTATTATAAATCCTTTGGAAATTGTCCTCTTGCATATATTTTAAAACAAAATATAACAAAACACCTACCATCATAAAGTCCCAAAGGAAAATGGTCCAGAAGCCATTTCCAGTGCTTGCGGCCCATGCGCCCCCTGCTGGCAGTAATGGACTGGGACCAGGCCCCAGAGTAAGTCGGGTTTCTATCATGACGGTTCCACAATTAAAAAAAAAAAATTAAAACGAACTTTTCTTTTTCTGAGACAGGGCCTCACTCTGTTGCCCAGGCTAGAGTGCAGTGGTACAATCATGGCTCACTGAAGCTCTGCCCTCTCACCACCAGGCCTGGCCCCAAACCTGTAATCTTGAAATAAATTAGGGTGGCTTTCTCTCCTTCTTTCTGACATGTCTGTTAACCCCTGTGGCAGCCCAAACACCAAATCTCTCATTCTGGGTTAGGTAATTTTAATTTAGGACAGGCACAGTGGCTCATGCCAGTACTCCCAATATTTGGGAGGCTGAGGTGGGTAGATCACTTGAGTCCAGGAGTTTGAGGCCAGCCTGGACAACATAGCAAAACCCTTTCTCATTGGGTACGGTGGGTCACACCTGTAATCCCAGCACTTTGGGAGGCCGAGGTGGGCAGATCACTTGAGATCAGGAGTTTGAGACCAGCCTGGCCAACATGGTGAAACCCTGTCTCTACTAAAAATACAAAAGTAGCCGTGCATGGTGGCACATGCCTATAATCCTAGTTACTTTGGAGACTGAGGCAGGAAAATAGCTTCAACCTAGAAGGCAGAGGTTTCAAGTGAGCCAAGATTGCACCACTGCACCCCAGCCTGGGAGGTAGAGTGAGACTCTGTCTCCAAAAAAAAAGATACCCCATCTCTACAAAAAATACAAAAATTAGCTGGGCCTGGTGATGTGTGCATGTAGTCTCAGCTACGGGGAAGGCTGAGGTGGGAGGATTGTTTGAGCCCAGGAGGTCAAGGCTGCAGTGGGCCACGCTCATGCCACTGCACACCAGCCTGGGCAACAGTGATAACCTGTTTCAAAAACACAAACAAACAAATTTTAAACAAACAAAAACCTTTACAATCCAACACCACCACTCTTTTGGCTTCAGGACTGTCCTTTTGTGTTATCTATGGAGTAAGTTTTCACATATCCATACTTTTGGCTATGTGAACTGTGGTATTTAGCTAGCCCATAATTCAAGTGTTTAAATAAATGCTCAAGAGCATTTATTAAAATTACATATTCATGGTCAAGTGCAGTGGCTCATGCCTGTAATCCCAGCACTTTGGGAAGCTGAGGCAGGCGGATCACGGGGTCAGGAGATCGAGACCATCCTGGCTAACATGGTGAAACCCGTCTCTACTAAAAATACAAAAAATTAGCTGGGCATGGTGGCACGCACCTGTAGTACCAGCTACTAGGGAGGTTGAGGCAGGAGAATCACTTGAACCCAAGAGGGAGAGGCTGCAGTAAGCCTGTCAAAAAACAACAAAAAACTGAAAGGAAAAAAAAATGAAGCTGGACTTGTTCCTGTCACTTCCTATACAAAAATTAACTCAAAATGGATCAAAGATCTAAACATCAAAGCTACAAGTGTAAAACGCTTAGAAAAAACCGTAGGCATTGGGGTGTAGTGGCTCATGCCTGTAATCCCAGCACTTTGGGAGGATGAGACAGGTGGATCACCTGAGGTCAGGAGTTCGCGATCAGCCTGGCCAACATGGTGAAACACTGTTTCTACTAAAAACATAAAAATTAGCTGGGTGTGATGGCACATGCCTATAATCCCAGCTACTTACGAGGCTGAGGTGGGAGAATCGCTTGAGGAGCTGGAGGGTGCAGTGAACCAAGATCGCACCACTGCATTCCAGCCTGGGGAACAGAGTAAGGCTCTGTCTCAAAAAACAAAAAAAACCCTACAGGCATAAATTGACACTTCTGGATTATGCAATGACACTTCTGGATAATGTCTTAGATATGACACCAAAAGCACAAGCAACCAAAGAAAAAATAGACAAATGGAACGTTGCCAAAATTAAAAACCTTTGTGCTTAAAATGACACCATCAAGAAAGTGAAAAAACCACCCACAGGATGGGAGAAACCTTTATAAATCATATCTGATAAGGGTCTAATATTTAGAATGTATAAAGAACATCTGCAATTCAACAAAAAGACAAGCCATGTAAAAACTGAGCAAAGGATTTGAATGAACATTTCTCCAGAGATATATACATAGGCAGTATTTACATGAAAAGATGCTGAACACTGGCCAGACTTAGTGGCTCATGTCTGTAATCCCAGCACTTCGGAAGGCCGAGTTGGGCAGATCACTTGAAGTCAGAAGTTCAAGAGCAGCCTGGCCAACATGGTAAAACCCCATTTCTACTAAAAATACAAAAATTAGCTGGGCATGGTGGCATGGACAATCGCTTGAACCTGGGAGGCAAAGGTTGCAGTGAGCCGAGATTAGCCTTTGCACTCCAGCCTGGGTGACAAAGCAAGACTCCAAGAAAAAAAAAAAAGACGCTCAACATTATTAGTCATTAAAGAAACAAATCAAAAACACAAAACTCACAATGAGGTTCCATTTCACACCCACAGGTATAGCAAAAAATAAGTGCTGGTGAGGATGTGGGGAAATGAGATCCTAGATTGCTGGTGGGAATATCAAATAATGCAGCTGCAACAGAAGAGTCTGGCAGTTCTTAGGCAAGTTAAACAGAGTTACCCTATGACTCACCAATTCCATTCCTAGGTACATACCAAAAGAAAAATTTAAGTCCACACAAAAATTTGTACATGAATGTTCTTGACAATACTGTTCTTAAGTCAAAAAATGGAAGTAACTTCAATGTCTTATCAACTGAAAAATGGATAAACAAATTGTGATGCATCCACACAATGGAATATTATTTGGCCATGAAAAAGAATGCAGTTCTGATCATTGCTACAATACGGTGAAAGTGTTTATGTATACACTAAGTGAAAGCAGCAAGAAATAATAGGACAAACATTGTCTTTCTTCACTTATATGAGGTATCTAGAATGAACAAATTCAGACAGAAAATAAATCAGAGATTACTAGAGGCTGGAGGTTATAATTACCAGAGACTTAAATGTTATCATTTCCATTTTGTGTAATTAAAAAGCTTTGACCCTTCCCTTCCCTTTTTCAAAGAAAACAACAAAAACTTTGGAAAATAGTGGTGATGGTTGTACAATATGGTGTATGAAATTAAAGGGCTGAACTGTACAATTTAAAAAATGGGTAATATGGTGGTAAATATTACATATATATTATAAATTATAAACATTATATATATTTTATTGCATACATATACACAGCAACAAAAAAAGAAAAAGAGAAAATAAGGCTCTGATATACTTTTTTTCTTTTTCTGAGATGAAGTCTCGCTCTGTCGTGAGGCTGGACTGCAGTGGCGTAATCTTGGCTCACTGCAACCTCTGCCTCTCAGGTTCAAGCAAGTCTGCCTCAGCCTCTGAAGTAGCTGGGACTATAGGCACAAGCCACTACAACTGGCTAATTTTTGTATTTTTAGTAGAGATGGGGTTTCACCATGTTGGTCAGGCTGGTCTCAATCTCTTGATCTGCCCACTTTGGCCTCCCAAAGTGCTGGGATTACAGGCGTCAGTTGCCATGCCCGGCACTGATGTATGTTTTAACACGGATGAATGTTATGTGAAAGAAAGTGGACATAAAAGGCCACATGTTGTATAACAAATTAAATTTACATGAATTATCCAGAATAAGCAAATCCACAGAAACAAGACAGTAGATTAATACTGGAAAAAGGCGTGGGAGGGACAGGGGCTTAGAGAGGAATGTGGGGTAGGGTGACTGCTAACGAGAGCAGGTACTGGAGTGATGAAAATGCTCTGGAATTAGTGGTGATGGCTGTATAACTTTATATATATATACTAAAAAAAAAAGTTAGGGCCGGGCGCGGTGGCTCAAGCCTGTAATCCCAGCACTTTGGGAGGCTGAGGCGGGTGGATCACGAGGTCGAGAGATCGAGACCATCCTGGTCAACATGGTGAAACCCCGTCTCTACTAAAAATACAAAAAATTAGCCAGGCATGGTGGCACGTGCCTGTAATCCCAGCTACTCAGGAGGCTGAGGCAGGAGAATTGCCTGAACCCAGGAGGCGGAGGTTGTGGTGAGCCGAGATCACGTCATTGCACTCCAGCCTGGGTAACAAGAGCGAAACTCTGTCTCAAAAAAAAAAAAAAAAAAGTTAACTGTACACTTTAAAAGGGTATTATGGAATGTGAATTTTATCTCAAAACAAATTGTAAGTGAATGTCAAAGGCAGGCAATAAAGTTTTTCTGACATGGAATGTTAGAAATTTCTTTATTATTACTTATTCTTATTAAGCGCCAGCTTAATACTGCAGAAAATTTCAAATCACCCTTGATAACACACTTTCTTTTCTCCTACCCGAATTCTTGATCAAGAGTTTTTCAAGTAAAGACATGCTCTTCTGTCTTCTGTATAAAACTTTATGAAATAAAGACAAAAGATTGTGTATATCTTGCTGGAAAATGCTGCCCAGGGCTCTGGAGATGGTGGCTGCCCGAGCTCCCTTCACTGTCCAGGTCCTGAAAGACTCTTGTTCATGAACTGTCTCTTCACAAAGCAAGTCCACCACTAACAAGAGGAGACAACACAGAATGAATAGTGGGGGTCAAATCACAATAGAGTCCACATTTACTTAATAATGAAATTTTGTATTAGTCTGGAATCTCTTATAAACTCTTTGAAGGCACATGTAAAATTTTCTTTTCTAGACTCACAGGTCACTCAAAATTATGACAAAGTAATTTAATACATCTAAAATATCTCACACAAAAAAACCTGTTCTATGGATTTACAATGCACAAAATAAGAACACAACTAAAATGTTATTATATGCAGTTCATTTTTTTTTTTTAACATAAAGTCTCACTCTGTTGCCCAGGCTGGAGTACAATGGCATGATCGTGGTTCACTGCAACCTCCACCTCCTGGGTTCAAATAATTCTCCTACCTGAGCCTCCTGAGTAGCTGGGATCACAGGTGAGTGCCACCATGCCTCGATAATTTTTGGTATTTTCTTTTTTTTTTTTTTTGAGACAGAGTTTTGTTCGGTCACCAGGTGCCAGGCTGGATGGAGTGCAAGGGCGTGATCTCAGCTCACTGCAACCTCCGCCTCCTGGGTTCAAGTAAGTCTCCTGCCTCAGCCTCCCAAGTAGCTGGTACTACAGGGGCACACCCACCATGCCCAGCTAATTTTTGTATTTTTCATTTGAGACAGTGTTTCACCATATTGGCCAGGATGGTCTCAATCTCTTGACCTCATAATCCACCCACCTTGGCCTCCCAAAGTGCTGGGATTACAGGCGTGAGCCACCGCGCCTGGCCAATTTTTGGTATTTTCAGTAGAGATGGGGTTTCACCATGTTGGCCAGGTTGGTCTTGAACTCCTGACCTCAAGTGATCCACCTGCCTCGGCCTCCCGAAGTGCTGGGATTACAGGCGTGAGCCACTGCACCCAGCCTGCAGTTCATTATTTAGTATGATTCAGTGAACTTATATTACATACCAGACACATACTCAAAGTTAAGCAACACTGCAATGCAGAAACTAAAAGTAATCTTGCAATGGAAGACCTTACTGTGTTCAATGGTGGCTACAGGATAAAAGATAATTTACCAATTAAGCAGACAAAGAAGACAGTCTTACCTTGCTGGGTTTATCATTCTGAGGGTCGAAAACTTTCTCACAAAGTCTCAGTCCAGTCTCTTGCCTTAGCTGTTGTAAATAGGCTCTCATCACTTCTAAAACAGAACAATTTTAAAAAACTATTTGCGAACACATCCCAAATGTACTGGTTGCGGGTCTGCATTCTTGCTGTAACAACACATTTTTATACATTTGAACAGGATATGAAATAGAAATGACATTCCAAATGGTTTTATAACAACATTTGTTTTGGTTCAAAAGATTTTCTGCATGTCATCCTTGTTGCTGAGAATCACTTGTAAAAGTGACTAATAAGATAATGTACTTCCTATGATTTCACTCTCCATCTGTACATGAATCAAGGCAAGAAAAGGAGGGGTGGTAGGAAGTCAGAGAAAATCTTGCGCCATAGAGAGAGGATGGAGACCTGTTCTTACCATCTTCCTGTTTGTTTGCAGGTTTGGCATAAATCGCATTAAGTGGAAAACCAGGCTCTCCAGGAATGGGAAAATTAGTGATCCCCAGTGTATACATTTCTTTCTCACCTTGGCTTTTGGAATTGCACTGAAAAAAAAAAAAAAAAAAAAAATATATATATATATATATATATATATATATACACACACACACACACACACACATAAAAATACACACAGAAATACACACACACACACACACACACACACACACACAACACAAATTTTACAGGGAAAAGAAGAATTTTATCCTTGGACCCCAGGTTCAGAACCCTCGAGCCAAGGGCTTAAAAGGAATTTCTCTGTCAAGATTTCTGTTCAAACATACTTAAAAAAATTTTTTTTTTTTTTTTTTTTTAGACAGAGTCTGGCTCTGCCACCCAGGCTAGAGTGCAGTGGCACAATCTCGGCTCATTGCAACCTCCACCTCTTGGGTTCAAGAGATTCTACTGACTCAGCCTTCCAAGTAGCTGGGACTACAGATGCCCACCACCACACCCAGCTAATTTTTATATTTTTAGTAGAGATGGCGTTTCACTGTGTTGGCCAGGCTGGCCTTGAACTCTTGACCTTGTGATCCTCCCTCCTCGGCCTCCAAAAGTGCTGGGATTACAGGTGTGAGCCACCTCGCCCGGCACTTTTTTTTTTTTTTTTGAGACAGAGTCTTGCTCTGTTGCCAGGCACCAGGCTGGAGTGCAGTGGCACGATCTTGGCTCACTGCAAACTCCACCTCCCGGGTTAAAGCAATTCTCCTGCCTCAGCCTCCGGAGTAGCTGGGACTACAGGCACGTGCTACATACCCAGCTAATTTTTGTATTTTAGTAGAGATGGGGTTTCACCATGTTGGCCAGGATGGTCTCAATCTCTTGACTTTGTGATCTGCCCGCCTTGGCCTCCCAAAGTGCTGGGATTACAGGCATGAACCACTGGGCCTGGCCCTATATTCAAATTTTTATCTTTGTGTCAGTCAATTTCACTACAAGTTCAGAGAACTAGATTCAAGTTTTTCTCTTAAATCCATGCTGTAAGTCAGAGGAAATATTTTTTACTTGTCTTTAAAGTCTCAACAAATTCCAGATGACTGGGAAGGTAAATGCCTCTCAGCAATTTGTTCTCCTGATATATAATCATCCAAGTTTAATTACCTTTTGGAGTTTCTTCAGACACTCAGAAATGTAGAGAGTTATATATATCAAGGTCCTATCAGCTTCATTCTACAGGGAGAAAAAGAAAACTAACAGTTATCAAAACATAACAATCATGTGCAATGAATGAATTCCATCTTTGTCTTTTGATTATCTACTAAACGTAGTGGTAGGATATCCACTATTGCATCAAAATTTCCTTTCTCCAAATGCACAGTCTAGTCAGTCTCCTTTTCCATCTGCCCCTGGGAGGGAGGCACAAGCCTCACCCTGAGCTGTGTAGCTGCTCTTTTTTTTTTTTTGAGACAGAGTCTTACTCTTTTGCCCAGGCTGGAGTGCAGTGGCACAATCTCAGCTCACTGCAACCTATACCTCCTGGGTTCAAGCGTTTCTCCTGTCTCAAACTCCTGAGCAGCTGGGATTACAGGCATGCGCCACCATGCCTGGCTAATTTTTGTATTCTTAGTAGAGACAGCATTTCACCATTTTGGCCAGGCTGGTCTTGCAGACCTCAAGTGATTCGCTCACCTCAGTCTCCCAAAATGCTGGATTTACAGGCATGAGCCACCAAGCCCGGCTGTGTGGCTGTTCTCTCATGTTTTTCTTGGCTCCCCTGGCCCTGGGGCTCCCAAGGGTCTGTGTCAGCAGCCCCTCACTGTGTAGGAAGGAGAAGTAGCACAGCTGCCTGGAAAGTCTGAGCTGCTCCATATGGTTGGCTAATTTTTTCTTTTTCTTTTTTTTCGACGGAGTCTCACTCTGTGGCCCAGAATGGAGTACAATGGCACGATCTCAGCGCACTGCAATTTCCGTCTTCCGGGTTCAAGCAATCCTCCTGCCTCAGCCTCCTGAGTAGCTAGAACTATATGTGCGTGCCACCACGCCCAGTTAATTTTTATTTTAGTAGAGAAGGGGTTTCACCATGTTGGCCAGCACGGTCTCAATCTCTCAACCTCGTGATCTGCCCCCCGGCCTCCCAAAGTGCTGGGATTACAGGCGTGAGCCACCGCGCCCAGCTGATTGGCTAATTTTTAAAAACCCTTTCACTTCAGGGTCTCTGCCGAGAACAGAAACAGTCATTACTTTAAAGGAGGAAGCAACTACTTCACATTTGACTTGCTCCCAAAGAACTCCATAATCTCAATGTCTTGATTCAACCAAAAGGAAAATGTGGAGAAGACAAATGAATGTTAATCAAATGTAGTATGGACTTTGGGTCAAATTTTACACAGATTTAGGCCAGGTGCAGTGGCTTATGCCTATTATCCCAGCACCTTGGGAGGCTGAGGTGGGTGGATCGCTTGGGTCCAGGAGTTTCAGATCAGCCTGGGCAACATGTTAAAATACCATCTCTACAAAAAATACAAAAGTTAGCTGGGCATGATGGCGCACAACTGTAGCCCCAGCTACTCAGGAGGCTGAGGTGGAAGGATTGACTAAGCTGGGGATGTCAAAGCTGCAGTGAGCTGTGATGGTGCCACTGCATTCCAGCCTGGGTGACAGAATGAGACCCTGTCTCGAAAAAAAAAATTTTTTTTAGACAATTATTTATAGTAAAAAAACTGGCCATAGGCCAGGGGTGGTGGCTTAGGACTGTAATCCCAGCACTTTGGGAAGCCAAGTAGGGTGGATCACTTGAGGTCAGGAGTTCGAAACCAGCCTGGCCAACATGGAAAAACCCTGTCTCTACTAAAAATACAAAAATTAGCTGGACATGGTGGTGGGAGCCTGTAATCCCAGCTGCTAGGGAGGCTGAGGCAGGAGAATTGCTTGAACCCAGGAGACAGAGGTTGCAATGAGTCCAGACTGCAGCACTGCACTCCAGTGTGGGCAACAGAGCAAGACTCTTGTCTCAAATTAAAAAAAAGGCCAGGCATGGTGGCTCACACCTGTAATCCCAGCACTTTGGGAAACCCAGGTGGGTGGATCATGAGGTCAGGAGATTGAGATCATCCTGGCCAACATGGTGAAACCCTGTCTCTACTAAAAAATACAAAAATTAGCTGGGCGTGGTGGCATGTGCCTGTAATTCCCACCTAACTGGGAGAATAGTTTGAACCCCAGAGTCAGAGGTTGCAATGAGCTGAGATTGTACCACTGCACATTCCAGCCTGGTGACAGAGTAAGACTCTATCTTAAAACAAACAAAAAACAAAAAACCTGTACCCAAACTATACATTTCCCTGTTTTTAAAACAATATAATATCTGGAAAAGAATGAAATGTGGCAGTGTTTTTTGTTTTTTTTTAAGAGATGATTGCGCCGGGCGTGGTGGCTCAAGCCTGTAATCCCAGCACTTTGGGAGGCCGAGGCGGGTGGATCATGAGGTCGAGAGATCGAGACCATCCTGGTCAACATGGTGAAACCCCGTCTCTACTAAAAGTGCAAAAAATTAGCTGGGCATGGTGGCACGTGCCTGTAATCCCAGCTACTCAGGAGGCTGAGGCAGGAGAATTGCCTGACCCCAGGAGGCGGAGGTTGCGGTGAGCAGAGATCGCGCCATTGCACTCCAGCCTGGGTAACAAGGGCGAAACTGCGTCTCAAAAAAAAAAAAAAAAAAAAAAGAGATGGGGTTTCACCATGTTAGCCAGGATGGTCTCTAGACCCAATGATCCACCCGCCTTGGGCTCCCAAAGTGCTGGGTTTACAGGCGTGAGCCACCATGCACTAATGTTTTTTTTTTTTTTTTTTTGAGACGGAGTTTCACTCCTGTTACCCAGGCTGGAGTGCAATGGCGCGATCTCGGCTCACCGCAACCTCTGCCTCCTGGGTTCAAGCAATTCTCCTGCCTCAGCCTCCTGAGTAGCTGGGATTACAGGCACGCGCCACCATGCCCAGCTAATTTTTTGTATTTTTAGTAGAGACGGGGCTTCACCATGTTGACCAGGATGGTCTAGATCTCTCGACCTCGTGATCCGCCCGCCTTGGCCTCCCAAAGTGCTGGGATTACAAGCTTGAGCCACCGCGCCCGGCCTTTTTTTTTTTTTTTTTGAGATGGAGTTTCGCTCTTGTTATCCAGGCTGGAGTGCAATGGCGCGATCTTGGCTCACCGCAACCTCTGCCTCCTGGGTTCAGGCAATTCTCCTGCCTCAGCCTCCTGTGTAGCTGGGATTACAGGCACGCGCCACCATGCCCAGCTAATTTTTTGTATTTTTAGTAGAGATGGGGTTTCACCATGTTGACCAGAATGGTCTCGATCTCTTGACCTCGTGATCCACCCACCTCGGCCTCCCAAAGTGCTGGGACTGCAGGCGTGAGCCATTGCGCCCAGCACATTAGGCACTGTTCTGGAACTTAAAAATTACATGCTGATTCCATTTTATTTTCCCTCACAGCAATCTGGATAGGAAAGTTGGTATTATCCCCATCAGAAAACTAAGTTAAATATTAGAAGCTCTGTAATTTACCTTAATTTCATAGTTCTTGAAGAAGACATTTGCCTTGAAGTAATAGATGGCTTCATCCACAATATCTGTATCTTTCGCTAAGCAGGACACAAGGGAAAGAGCACAGAGTACATTAGTCAAATACAAAACCTAACACCTGTAAAAGCTATAGAGAGAAAACACACACAAGCTCAACTGTCAACAGTTATGGAACTGAATAAAATAAAATAGGCCTACTGAAATACAAAGTTTTCAGAAAATATTTACAGAAAAATAGTACATGGTTTACTTTTATGGCTTTAATAGTTTTTGTAAAACTTATACATGCTCATTAGAAAATGAAATAATTAAATTCAAGGCAGGGCACGGTGGCTCACGCCTATAATCCCAGCACTTTGGGAGGCCAAGGTGGGTGGATCATGAGGTCAAGAGATTGAGACCATCCTGGCCAACAGGGTGAAACCCCATCTCTACTAAAATACAAAAGTTAGCTGGGCGTGGTGGCACGTGCCTGTAGTCCCAGCTACTCAGGAGGCTGAGGCAGGAGAACTGCTTGAACCCAGGAGGCAGAGGTTGTGGTGAGCTGAGTTTGTGCCACTGAACTCCAGCCTGGTGCCTGGTGACAGAGCGAGACTCTGTCTCCAAAAAAGAAAAAAAATGAGCCGGGCGCGGTGGCTCAAGCCTGTAATCCCAGCACTTTGGGAGGCTGAGGCGGGTGGATCACGAGGTCGAGAGATCGAGACCATCCTGGTCAACATGGTGAAACCCCGTCTCTACTAAAAACACAAAAAATTAGCTGGGCATGGTGGCTCGTGCCTGTAATCCCAGCTACTCAGGAGGCTGAGGCAGGAGAATTGCCTGAACCCAGGAGGCGGAGGTTGCGGTGAGCCGAGATCGTGCCATTGCACTCCAGCCTGGGTAACAAGAGCGAAACTCCGTCTCAAAAAAAAAAAAAAAAAAAAAAAAAAAAAAAAAAAAAAGAAAAAAATGAAATTCAGTCAATACGGTTTTCTTTTCTAGAGAGAGGTATTGCTCTGTTACCCAGGCTGGAGTGCAGTGGCACAATTATAGCTTACCAAAGCCACGACATCCTGAGCTCAAGTCATCCTCCTGCTTCAGCTTCTCAGGTAGCTGGGACAACAGGCATGCGAAGTCTGGCTAATTTTTTTCTTTAAAGTTTTTTAGAGATGGGCGGGTGCAATGTCTCACGCCTATAATCTCAGCATTTTGGGAAGCTGAGGCGGGTGGATCACCTAAGGTCAGGAGTTTGAGACCAGCCTGGCCAACCTGGTGAAACCCTGCCTCTACTAAAAATACAAAAAATTAGATGAGCATGGTGGCAGGCACCTGTAATTCTACTACCCAGGAGGCTGAGGCAGGAGAATCACTTGAACCTGAATGGTGGAGGTTGCAGTGAGCCAAAATTGCACCACTCCACTCTAGTCTGGGTGATAAGAGCAAAACTCTGTCTCAAAAAAAAATAAAATAAAAGTATTTTTAGAGATGCAGTCTCTCTGTGTTGTCTAGGTTGGTCTCAAACTCCTGGCCTCAAGTGATCCTTCTGCCTCCTGAGTAGCTAGGATTACAGGCATAAGCCACAGCTCCAGGCCAAAAAAAGTTTTAAAAAAATTGTCATCTTAATTCTCACTTATCCAAAAATAACTCCCATTAGCATTTGGTGTACATCATTCAAGACCTCTCTCAATGCATTTATAAAAAAAGACGGAGACATAGATAGATTAAGCACTTCTTAAAAAGTATTTGGCTGGGTACAGTGGTTTATGCCTGTAATCTCAGCACTTTGGAAAGCTGAGGCAGGTGGATCGCCTGAGGTCAAGAGTTTGAGACCAGCCTGGCCAACATGAAGAAACCCTATCTCTAATAAAAATACAAAAACTAGCCGGGCATGGTGGTACGTGCCAGTAATCCCATCCGCTCCGGAGGCTGAGGCAGGAGACTTGCTTGAACCCAGGTGGCGGAGATCACAGTGAGCTGAGATCATGCCATTGAACTTAAGCATGGGCAACAGAGTGAGACTCCATCTCAAAAAAATAAAAATAAAAAATAGAAAGTATTCGATATAATTTTATTTGAATTTACATACTGTAGTTTCAAGAAAAAACTCAATTATTTAGGACATGTTGGAGTTCAGATACACATCTTTCTTTTTATGAAAACTGTGACTTAAAATATACTTGTACAAGCTGTTCTAGGTGGCTCTAGACAGAGAAAAGCCAGAAATACTGTCTTGACAAAGACAGATCTCATGACATAATTTCCTTGGCAATTCTTTGTTTTCCTTTTATTTTATAAAGGTCAAAATCCCAGGGTCTTGATATCTGGCAGCTGGTTTCAGCAGTGTTGAGATAGTTATTTATATTTCTTGTCATGACTCTTAACCTTCTCACACAGCAGAAATGAAAAGTAATTCTGAAGCTTTCATACTCTGCAATTCAGTTGTCTTTATCCCAGCTCATTGCCCTGTGGAAGAATTTCAACAGAACTCTAACTCTAGACTTGTGTTCCTTATAATCTATTTTCTATTTTATTTTATTATTATTATTTTTTTTTTGAGACGGAGTTTCGCTCTTGTTACCCAGGCTGGAGTGCAATGGCGCGATCTCAGCTCACCGCAACCTCCGCCTCCTGGGTTCAGGCAATTCTCCTGCCTCAGCCTCCTGAGTAGCTGGGATTATAGGCATGCGCCACCATGCCCAGCTAATTTTTTGTATTTTTAGTAGAGACGGGGTTTCACCATGTTGACCAGGATGGTCTCGATCTCTCGACCTTGTGATCCACCTGCCTCAGCCTCCCAAAGTGCTGGGATTACAGGTTTGAGCCACCGCGCCCGGCCTATTTTATTTTATTTTATTTTTTTTTTTTTGAGACGGAGTTTCGCTCTTGTTACCCAGGCTGGAGTGCAATGGCGCGATCTCGGCTCACTGCAACCTCCGCCTCCTGGGTTCAGGCAATTCTCCTGCCTCAGCCTCCTGAGTAGCTGGGATTACAGGCACGCGCCACCATGCCCAGCTAATTTTTGGTATTTTTAGTAGAGATGGGGTTTCACCCTGTTGACCAGGTTGGTCTCGATCTCTCGACCTCGTGATCCACCCGCCTCGGCCTCCCAAAGTGCTGGGATTACAGGCTTGAGCCACCGCGCCCGGCCTTTATTTTATTTTTAAGATGGAGTCTCACTCTGTCGCCCAGGCTAGAGTGCAATGGCGTGATCTAGGCTCACTACAACTTTCGCCTGCTGGGTTCAAACAATTCTCCCTGCCTCAAACTCTTGAGTAGCTAGGACTATAGGCACCCATCACGACGTCCAGATAATTTTTGTATTTTTAGTAGAGATGTTGTTTCGACATGTTGGCCAGGCTGGTCTCGAACTCCTGACTTCAGGAAATCTACCCACTTCGGCTTTCCAAAGTGCTGGGATTACAGGCATGAGCCACTGCACCCGGCCACAATTGATTTTCTTATCTGTGAAAGGAAACTTTCCTGGAGGATTCAATATTGTTTACAAAAACCAGCTAGTTCTTCTCAATGCAATGACAAGAGGGGGCGGAGGCCACAGGATTCTGAAGTTAGAAGAGTACTTGGCACATAAAAGGCATTCTACAGATATTTGTTGAATATAAATGAATTAGTATGATTAACGCTGTTACTTAGCTCACAGCACAGGCTTCCATTCCAATTCCTTTTTTTTTTTTTTTGAGACAGAGTTTCGCTCTTGTTACCCAGGCTGGAGTGCAATGGCACGATCTCGGCTCACCGCAACCTCCGCCTCCTGGGTTCAGGCAATTCTCCTGCTTCAGTCTTCTGAGTAGCTGGGATTACAGGTACGTACCACCATGCCCAGCTAATTTTTTGTATTTTTAGTAGAGACAGGGTTTCACCATGTTGACCAGGATGGTCTCGATCTCCTGACCTCGTGATCCACCCGCCTCGGCCTCCCAAAGTGCTGGGATTACAGGTGTGAGCCACCACGCCCGGCTTCTTTTTTTTTTTTTTTTGAGACGTAGTCTCGCTCTGTTGCCAGGCAGGAGTGGAGTGGTGCAATCTTGGCTCACTGCAACCTCCGCCTCCCCAGTTCAAAGGATTCTTCGGCCTCAGTCTCTAGAGTAGCTGGGATTACAGGCATGTGCCACCACAACTGGCTAATTTTTGTATTTTTAGTAGAGACGGGGTTTCACAACATTGGCTAGGATGGCCTCAATCTCTTGACCTTGTGATCTGTCTGCCTCAGCAATACTGGGATTACAGGCATGAGCCACCGTACCTGGCCCCCCAATTCAGTTTTAATACAGTCCCCTGCTGAGGAGCAACAAGGTCATTCCTTGTCTACAGAAACCAAAAGATCTGGTTTGTTAGGGTCTCATTCTCCTTTCAGGGCCCAAATATTGCAAAGGTGATAGATTTATTCCATCTTTAGTCAACTGTATCTTCTGATATACCATATATTTGTAACCACCTCAAAAGTATTCTTCTCAAGGAATCTGGGCTAGCTAGCATGAGTATTTTTTTCTATTTTTTTCCTTTTGTTTACCTTGTTCTGTCATCGGTCTCTACACTTTTTCCTTGTCATTTATTTTTTTTTAGGAGATGAGGTCTCACTATGTTGTCCAGGCTGGTCTTGAACTAATGGGCTCAAATGATCCTCCTGCCTCAGCTTTCCAAAGTTTTGGGATTATGGATTATGAGTGTGAGCCACTTTACCTGGCCCCAATATTGATTTTTTTTTTTTCACTGAGACACAGTTTCTCTTTTGTTGCCCAGGCTGGAGTGCAATGGCAGGATTTCGGCTCACTGAAACCTCTGCCTGCCAGGTTCAAGTGATTCTACTGTCTCAGCTTCCCAAGTAGCTGGGATTACAGGTATGCACCACCACATTCGGCTACTTTTTATATTTTTAGTAGCAATGGGGTTTCTGGATGTTGGTCAGGCTGGTCTCGAACTCCTGACCTCAGGTGATCCACCCACCTCAGTCTCTCAAAATGTTGGGATTACAGGTGTGAGCCACCAGGCCTGGCCCCAATATTGATTCTTATTTTTTGTTTGCATTGCAATTTTCTTTTCTTTTTTCTCATCTTTTTTTTGAGATGGAGTCTCAATTGTCACCTAGGCTGGAGTGCAGTGGCTCGATCTCAACTCACTGTAACCTCTACCCACTGGATTCAAACGATTCTCCTGTCTCAGCCTCCTGAGTAGCTGGGATCATAGGTGCCTATCACCATGCTCAACTAATTTTTGGATTTTTAGTAGAGATGGGGTTTCACCATGTTGGCCAGGCTGGTCTCAAACTCCTGATCTCAGATGATCCACTTGCCTCAGCCTCCCAAAGTGCTAGGATTATAGCCATGAGCCACCATGTCCAGCCCTGTGATTTTGTTATTTTTTTTTCTTTCCCAGCCTGTCTTCTTCCTTGTTTCTTTTTCTCAGAATCAAGTAGAGACTGTTGTAACTCACCATACATAGTAAGTTTACTAAGTTTTCAAATGGTGTTGAAAACAAAATTAAGTTTAAAAAAAAAGTCAAGTCAAAGAATCTGGCAGAGACCTGGGAATGGGATCAGTACCCATTATTGGTAATTATAATCATGGTCTTGGCTGGGCATGGTGGCTTACGCCTGTAATCCCAGCACTTTGGAAGGCCGAGGCAGGTGGATCACAAGGTCTGGAGATCGAGACCATCCCGGCCAATATGGTGAAACCCTGTCTCTGGTAAATACTAAAAATTAGCCGGGCATGGTGGTACATGTCTGTAGTCCCAGCTACTCAGGAGGCTGAGGCAGGGGAATCACTTAACTCCTGGGAGGCGGATACTGCGGTGAGCTGAGATTATACCACTGCACACCAGACTGGGCGAAAAAGCGAGATTCCATTTCAAAAAATAAAAAATAAAAAATACATCATGGTCTTGGAAACCACAAAAAAATTCAGTTAAGACCCTTGCAGGGTGTAGGGAAACCATGTCTAATATAATACAAATTATACTGTTGGGAGAACATCTCAGAAAGTACCAGAAGGGTCTCACAGTGTCTGAAAAATATTGGGGCTTTCTGAAATAAAATTCAGAAAAGCAGGAATAGACGTAAGTAATGTTACATAGTACACTTAAGATTTAAGATTGAGGCCGGGCACACTGTCTCAAGCATGTAATCCCAGCACTTTCGGTAGCCAAGGTGGGCAGATCACAAGATGAGAAGATAGACCATCCTGGCCAACATGGTGAACCCAGTCTCTACTAAAATTACAAAAATTAGTTAGGTGTGGTGGCACATTAGCTACTCAGGAGGCTGAGACACAAGAATTGCTTTAACCCAGGAAGCGGAGGTTGCACTGAGCTGAGACTGTGCCACTGCACTCCAGTCTGGTGACAGAGACAGTCTCCAAAAAAAAAAAAAAAAAAAAAAGATTAAGATTGAGGTATTGCTAAAAATGAAGGTCTTGAAGAATGAATAAAGAAAGTAGATTTAGATGGGGAGAGATTAAAATATTTGTTGTTGTTGATGATGACAGAAAGGATGGGGACATGGCATTCTAGACATAATAACATTAGATTCATTTGAAAGAACTGATAGGAATTACAGGTCAGTGTCCAGAATTAAGCATATTTTCTCTAGAGTTTCCTGGAGATGTCCAAAGCAATGATACAATTAAATAATAATCCTATTAAATGCAACATATAACCACTATCTTGAAAGGTCTAGACCACAATATTTACCAAGCAAAGTACAAGAGCAATTTGAGAGAGAAGACTGAGCTAAGAATTTCCCTGATTTGATCATTTCAGAGGATTGCTAGGCATTTCATACCAAAATATGAAAATAATGAGTTTACACTTACTCTCTCTGGGGGCAGGTCCTTTGAATTGACTTCTGATAGGTAACAGTGCCATGTTTCCAATGAGTTTGGTGTCAGGATCCATGAGAGAAGAGTGGTAAGCCTATAGCAGCAAGCCCAGGAACAACACAGAAGCAGAAAGACAGCACATGTCACTGGGGCAAACAACCTTCCCTTAAAGGAAAAAAAGAGTAGGGGAGAAAGAAGGGTAACAGCATCAAGGTGCTAGGGCTGGTTTTTTCTCGCTCAAGAAAACCAATTGTTAAACTTTGAGGCATTTTGCAAGCTGGTTATTAAACACAGCTGTTCTCAAAAATCAAATTATATAAACAATTAAGTAAATGATGTTAATAACAATGATACTTAAGTACTCATCACTTTTTTTTTTTTTTTTTTTTTGAGACAGACTCTCACTATGTTGGCTAAGATGGTCTCAAACTCCTAAGATCAAGTGATCCTCCTGCCTTGGCCTCCCAAAGGGCTGGGACTACAGGCATGAGCCACCTTGCCCAACTACTTTCTAATTTTTTTTTTCTGAGACAGGGTTTCACTCCTGTCCAGGCTGGAGTGCAATGGCGTGATCTTGGCTCATTGCAACATCCGCCTGCTGGGTTCAAGCAATTCTCCTACCTCAGCCTCCTGAGTAGCTGGGATTACAGGCATGTGCCACCATACCTGCCTAATTTTGTATTTTTAGCAGAGACGGGGTTTCTCCATGTTGGTTAGGCTGGTCTCAAACTCCTGACCTCAGGTGATCCACACACCTTGGCCTCCCAAAGTGCTGGGATTACAGGCATGAGCCACTGTGCCCAGCCTACTTCCCAATTTTTAAAAATTACATTTTACTTTTGTCCATGTTCTTAAGTTTATTATTAAGGAAATACTAGATAATGGGGTGCTGCTGTGCAACTCTTCCCATTCTATATTCAGTGACATCACATTGGTATCTGGTAAAAGTATTTCCACTACAGAAAGGCAAACATCATATAAATCAGGGTACCTGGGCCGGGCGCGGTGGCTCAAGCCTGTAATCCCAGCACTTTGGGAGGCCGAGGCAGGTGGATCATGAGGTCAAGAGATCGAGACCATCCTGGTCAACATGGTGAAACCCCGTCTCTACTAAAAATACAAAAAATTAGCTGGGCGTGGTGGCGTGTGCCTGTAATCCCAGCTATTCAGGAGGCTGAGGCAGGAGAATTGCCTGAGCCCAGGAGGCGGAGGTTGCGGTGAGCCGAGATCGCGCCATTGCACTCCAGCCTGGGTAACAAGAGCGAAACTCCGTCTCAAAAAAAAAAAAAAAAAAAAAAAATCAGGGTACCCACCCCCTAGCTAAACGAAGACCCAACCACTTTTCAGCTCTGCTACGTCCTGGCTTTATGGTTTTGACCAAGACATCATTTTTCTTCTCTTAGCTTGTTTCCAAATTTGTAAAATGAGAAGATATATATTGCCTTCAGTGGGTAGGTGTGAGTTAAAGGAAGGGAGAAAAAAATCACATTTATAAGAGCACTTTGTATGCTGATTCTTAGTTCTGCTTTTTATAAGACATCTGGCTTTTTATAAGACAACATGGGTCCCATTCACATATTCATTCATTTAGCAAACGATTGCTAAGCACCTTCTATGTGCAAGACACTGATATAGTAAGTAATATACAAAGTAGTACAGTTCTGGTCCTTGAAGAGTAGAGAAGGCAGACATAAAACAATAACAGGGTGGGTCGGGCCGGGTCTGGTGGCTCCCGCCTGTAATTCTGGTACTTTGAGAGGTCCAGAGGACCCAGATCACAGGGTCAGGAGATCGAGATCATCCTGGCCAACATGATGAAACCTCATCTCTACTAAAAATACAAAAATTAGCTGTGTATGGTGGCATGTGCCTGTAATCCCAGCTACTTGGGAGGCTGAGGCAGGAGAATCGCTTGAACCCAGGAGGCAGAGGTTGCCTTGAGCTGAGATCACGCCACTGCTTGAATGTGGGGCGGAGGTGGCAATGAGCCGAGAATGTGCCACTGCATTCCAGCCTGGCGACATAGGGAGACTCAGTCCCAAAAAAAAAAAAAAAGGCCAGGGGTGGTGGCTCACACCTGTAATCCCAGCATTTTGGGAGCAGAGGCAGGTGGATCATGAGGTCAAGAGCTCAAGACCAGCCTGACCAATAAGGTGAAACCCCATCTCTACTAAAAATATGAAAATTAGCCAGGTGTGGTCACAGTCACCTGTAATCCCAGCTACTCTGGAGGCTGAGGCAGAATTGCTTGAACCTGGGAGGCAGAGGTTGCAGTGAGTCAAGATCATGCCACTGCATTCCAGCCTGGGCGACAGAGCAAGACTCCATCTCAAAAAAAAAAAAAAAAAAAAAAAAATCAAGAAACAGAAAACAGGGTGAATCCAGGGTGCTCTATGTGCAATCGGAACCAGCATAGGGCTTTAGAGTCTTTTTTTTTTTTTTTTTCTTCGAGACAGAATCTCCTTCTCTCACCAGGGCTGGAATACAGCGGCATGATCACAGCTCACTGCAGCCTCAAACTCCAGGCTCCAGGTGATCATCCCACCTCAGCCTCTTGGGCTGGAAGGAGGTGCACTACCACATCCAGCTAATTTATTTTTATTTTTGTATAGGCAGGGTCTCATTATGTTGCCCAGGCTGGTCTCAAACTCCTAGGCTCAAGTGATCCTCCTGTCTTGGCCTCCCAAAGTGTTGGGATTACAGGCATAAGCCACTACACCCAGCCTAGAGTCCTGGCTTAAAATGTGGCTTTACCATTAGTATATTAGCATGCAACCTTGTCCAAATTAACTTCTCTGAGGCTCCGTTTCCTCTTCTGTAAAATAGGAATCATGGCACCTACTTCATAGAGTCATTATGAGGATTAAACAGGATAATTTACAAAGTGTGTACTCCAGAGCTCAGGAGTCAAATGGAAATTATGGGATTCATAAAATATGTATTAGTGGGGTTTAGCACGATGCTCATGCCTGTAATCCCAACACTTAGGGAGGTCAAGGCAGGAGCACTGCTTGAGCCCAGGAGTTTGAGACCATGCTGGGCAACATGGTGAGACCCCATCTCTATTAAAAATATAGCCTGACGGACAGAGTGCGACCCTGTCTCAAAAAAAAAAAGGTATATATATATATATATATATATATAAAATATACATATATGTGTGAATTTGTAACTATGGCTTGCTCCTTTTCATCACAGGTATGTATAAAATATACATACATGTGTGAATTTGTAACTATGGCTTGCTCCTTTTCATCACAGGTATGCTTTATCTAAAGCAGCCTCCACTTTCCCTCTCACCAGTAACTAACTGTTTTGTTACCCATCTAGCTTTTTCTTTTCTTTTCTTTTGAGACAGAGTCTCTATCTGTCCCTAGGCTGGAGTGCAGTAGCACGTTCTCGGCTCATTGCCACCTCCACCCCAGGTTCAAGCAGTGGTGTGATCTCAGCTCACGGCAACCTCTGCCTCCTGGGTTCAAGCGATGCTCCCGCCTCAGCCTCCCAAGTAGCTGGGATTACAGGCACGCACCACCACACCCAGCTAATTTTTGTATTTTTAGTAGAGACAGGGTTTCACTATGTTGGCCAGGATGGTCTCGATCTCTTGATCTCTTGACCTCGTAATCGCCCCCGGCCCACTCCGCCTCCCAAAGTGCTGGGATTACAGGTGTGAGCCACCGCGCCCCCACCACCCATCTAGCTTCTTTCTTGTTGTTATTGTTTTTAATTGTTTCCAGTTAGCTTTTTTATAGCATTTGTCACTACCTGAAACTACTGTATCTCCTTTAAGTTTACACTCTTATTGTCTTGTCTACCAATTTGAATGTATACTCTTTAAGATTAGGGATTTGTTGAACTTATGTGCTGCTGTAAATAGAGCCTGGAAGGCAGTAGGTGCTGGGTAACGTTTGTTAAAAATAACAGGCTGGGTGCGGTAACTCAGGCCTGCAATCCCAGCACTTTGGGAGGCTGAGGAAGGCAGGTCACCTGAGGTCTGGGGTTCGAGACCAGCCTGGCCAACGTGGTGAAACCCATCTCTACTAAAATTCAAAAAATAAGCTGAGGCTGGTGGCACGCACCTGTAATCCCAGCTACCCAAGAGGCTGAGGCATGAGGAATGCTTGAACCCAGGAGGCGAAAGTTGCAGTGAGCTGATACCGCATCACTGCACTCCAGCCTGGGCTACAGAAAGAGATGCTGTCTCAAAATAAAAAAAAGTGTGACACACAATCACATAACTGAACTACCTTTTCCTGAATCTGCAAAATGGAGACCATGATGGTGATAAATCTACCCCACAGACGGGCTGTCAGAAATTAAGTACAACCAGACAGTCATAAACTTTCACCCCCACTCTGATGCACACGAAAAAGGAAACCTTTGGAAGTCAGGCGCCGACCCAGTCCGTGAGGGCCCTAAACCCAGCTGGCTCCGGGGTGGCCGCCGCTACCGGGAAGCGGGTTCTAGCAAATTACAAACAGCAGAGGGAACCTGCCCCCCGGGGCGGAGGAAATGGGCCTGACAGAAAAAGGAGAAGCCAGACCCTGGGCTTGAAAAATGAAAAATAAAAAGCACATCCCTTGGCTTCGCGCTCTAGTGAGGCTTTGGGATCCCCGCCGCGGTCGGAGGGAGTAGAAGGGGCGAGAGAAGAAGGCCTCCTCACACACTCTGTACCCCTGGCCCATTCCTGCCGCGCCTCCGCCTCCCACGACTGGCAACTTCGGGCTGCCCCAATCCTTCAGCGACCGGCCTCCACTCCTCGCCTCTCTCCTTCTCGGGCCCCAGCTTCCTCCCTGCCTTCCGCCGCCCGCTTCTCTCGGGACACAAGGGTTTCTCCCTGCTCCTCGTAATCCTCGCTGTCTCTCCACATCATGGATCGAACCCTCACCGGCATTTTGGCAGCGCCCGGGTTTCAGCCCAGAGGAGCAGGATCGAGTTCCAGCGGTGCGCTTCCGGTCTGGCAGCCCGGGTGGAGTAGGCGGAAGCGAGCCGGAAGGGTAGGGCGAGGGGGGGGGGAGGACGAGGAACTTCCGGCCTTGCTGTTCCGCCTCTGGTTGCTGCGGCCGCGCGGTTCTCAAGGGGGCGCCAGAGCACTAGGCAGGGGTCCTGAGAGTGGCGCTTGGCTTGAGGTTTCAGAGTCCCAGAGATCAATCACCTTTTGTATTTTTTTCAACTTTCACCTTTTCAGGGCCGGGCGTAGTGGCTCACGCCTGTAATCACAGCACTTTGGGAGGGCGAGGCGGGCGAATCACCTGAGGCTAGGAGTTCGAGACCAGCCTAGATGGTGAAAACCCGTCTCTACTAAAAATACAAAAATTAGCTGGGAATGGTGACATCCTAGCTATTCAGGAGGCTGAGGCAGGAGAATCGCTTGAACCTGGGAGGCGGAGGTTGCAGTGAGCCGAGATCACGCCGCTGCACTCCAGCCTGGACAATAGAGTGAGACTGTCTCAAAAAAAAAAAAAAAAAAAAAATCAAAAATCCCCTTTCCTGTGAAGCATTCTCAGGTCATTCTACTTTCAATTAACCCGACTCCAGTCCCATGCCTTATCCTTCTCTCCCGGTTTTTTTTTTTTTTTTTTGAGACGGAGTTTCGCTCTTGTTACCCAGGCTGGAGTGCAATGGCGCGATCTCGGCTCACCGCAACCTCCGCCTCCTGGGTTCAGGCAATTCTCCTGCCTCAACCTCCTGAGTGGCTGGGATTACAGGCACGCGCCACCATGCCCAGCTAATTTTTTTGTATTTTTAGTAGAGACGGGGTTTCACCTTGTTGACCAGGATGGTCTCGATCTCTCGACCTCGTGATCCACCCGCCTCGGCCTCCCAAAGTGCTGGGATTACAGGCTTGAGCCACCGCGCCCTGCCCTCTCCCGGTTTTCCCCTTAGTTCTTATGATTCTCTACTTTACTCTTGGTGGTTGTCTCCCTATCCCTGTTAATACCAAAAAAGTAGCAATTCATCCATTTTGTCCCCTGCGCCTGTAACAGTAATCGTATGCAGGAAGCATCAATAAATATTTGAGTCAATGAATGAACCTAGTGCACTGCACCTAACAGTGGAGAAACTGAAGGGCACCGGTCTCTGGGTTTGAATCCCAGCTCCAATACATACTAGCTGTATAATTTTGAGCAAGTTAACTGGCCTCTCTATGCCTCAGTTCCTCACCTGAAAATGGCAGTAACACTATCTACCTGAGTTTTGTAAGGACGAAATAAATTACATGTAAAATGCTTACAAATTACATGCTTGTAGCATACCGAAAGCCCAGGAGTTTTTAACCTATTTATTGCTAGAAAGCTTATGTTAAAAGCCAAGTTCAGGGCCGGGCGCGGTGGCTCAAGCCTGTAGTCCCAGCACTTTGGGAGGCCGAGGTGGGTGGATCACGAGGTCGAGAGATCGAGACCATCCCGGTCAACATGGTGAAACCCCGTCTCTACTAAAAACACAAAAAAGTAGCCGGGCATTGTGGCGCGTGCCTGTAATCCCAGCTACTCGGGAGGCTGAGGCAGGAGAATTGCTTGAACCCAGGAGGCGGAGGTTGCGGTGAGCCGAGATCGCGCCATTGCACTCCAGCCTGGGTAACAAGAGCGAAACTCCGTCTCAAAAAAAAAAAAAAAAAAAAAAAAAAGCCAAGTTCATTGCTACCTGAGAGCCATTTCTTCTGCCACTTCCCTGCCTGGAATAATGCCGTTTCCACATCTGATTTCTCATTCAGGTCACTGGCCAAATAGCACCTTTCAGGCAGGGCCTTTTTTGACCAACAGTCCAAAGCAGCCCTGTAGTCACTCTCCATTTCACTTCTGCTCTTCTTTCCATCCTCTCTCCAAGGTTTCCTTCCTCATGATCAGTCTCAGGCCAGCATGGCAGCCCCACGTGAACAAGGCCCTGCCTGTACTGTGGATCCCCATTCTATCCCCAGTGCCTGGCATCCACAGAAGTTCAGTAAATTTGTGTAAAGAATCAAGTCAGCTCTGCCAATGAGATAGTGAAATCCTTGAGGACGAATTGTCAGATTAAGCTTTGAAACCCCAGTGTCCAGTGTGGAAGGCACTGGGCCTTTCACTCTTCCCCACAGGCGTATACCATACTCTCTAGAAGCTAAAACAGGGAGGATCAAGGAAGAGGACAACTAAAAAGCTGCCTCTTCTTTCTTCCCCTCCTATGTGACAATAAAGTTTCTAAGAATTAGCAACCCTGGGAGATCAGGCTGTTTGCACACTCTCCAACCTCTAAGGGTCACAGGAAAGTCCCCAAGTAGCACAGCACATCCTCACGTTGCCCACTCATCATGCTCCTTGTTGAGTGGATGGTGGTGTGGACACCTGACCCTTCTCTCTAGCCTGGGCCCCCAGGCATAAGCTACCACTGATGCCTATAGGTCCTTGGTCCTTACATTTTGTGTTGTTGTTTGAGATGGACTCTTGCTCTGTTGTCCAGTCTGGAGTGCAGTGGTGTGACCCTGGCTCACTGCAACCTCCACCTCCTGAGTGCAAGCGATTCTCCCACCTCAGCCTCTCAAGTAGCTGGGATTACAGGCAGGAGCTACCATGCCCAGCTAATTTTTTTTTTTTTTTTTTTTTTTTTTTTGAGACGGAGTTTCGCTCGTTACCCAGGCTGGAGTGCAATGGCGCGATCTCGGCTCACCGCAACCTCCTCCTCTTGGGCTCAGGCAATTCTCCTGCCTCAGCTTCCTGAGTAGGTGGGATTACAGGCACGTGCCACCATGCCCAGCTAATTTTTTGCACTTTTTAGTAGAGACGGTTTCACCATGTTGACCAGGATGGTCTCGATCTCTCGACCTCGTGATCCACCCGCCTCGGCCTCCCAAAGTGCTGGGATTACAGGCTTGAGCCACCGCGCCCGGCCGGTTTTTTGTATTTTTAGTAGAGATGAAGTTTCACCACATTGGCTAGGTTGGTCTTGAATTCCTGACCTCAGGTGATTCACCCACCTCAGCCTCCCAAAGAGTTGCCATTACAGGCGTGAGCCACCATGCCTGGCCGCATTTTGCTTCTTTAATTAAAAAGAATCAAATTAGACACTGCAGTGTACTTGTTATCTAGGACCAAAAATGATTAAAAACCTTTGTTTCTTTTATATATATATACATACATATCTCAAAACATAGTTATTTTTACTTTTTAAGTTATATAAATAATATACATTTTCAATATAGGAAAATGGGAAGGTACAGATAAGCAATGATCTTATGTATATCTTTCCAACTTTTCCCCTTCAGACATACATATTTTGTTACAGTAATTCCTGCATCTCAAAAACAACACAAAAAGTGAAAATAACATTAGACTAGCCTTAACCTTAGTTAGGTGCGAATTTATATTACACATAAATCTATGTGCATTCATTTCAATTCTGACTTACAAAATCTAAAGTGATGCTGTTATAATACTACTAAAATATTCCACTTTAAACAGCAGCAGCTTCAGGATAATTAAAAACTTGATTCAGGCATGCAGCTGATACAGAATGAAGTATTACTTTTTTTTTTTTTTTTTAAATATTACTTTTTCATTAAAATAGGTAGTTTCTACTATTGCATCCTTTGAAGAGAAGACTGTTCTGCTTGTTTGGCCACAAGCTCTTCATGTATAGACGGTTACTTTTTAGGAAACTCTTCATTCACCCTGGCATTCTTGAAAATATTCATCAAACATAGAAGACTCATCTTCACGTTCCTGACACAATGGGAACACAAAATAGAAAATACATTCATTTCCCTTCAGTTAGAACTGGTATGTTGTTTAAATATTTTTCAGGTAATACCCTATGTGGAACTAATTACCCAGCACCAGCTCCAGGTGTTGCTTACAGGTAACTGCTAATAGTAAGAAAAGGCATGACTGACAGTTTTTCCAGATATGTGCTAAATTAATGTGCATCTATCTGAGAAGGATTTCTCATTTGAATTTACATTCACAATGATTCTCAGCTAATTTGCTGTGAGAGTGCTTTACCTCCCTGGTAGCCTGGTGGTCAGGAAAAAAATTAAAACAAAAATGCTTTGCTGACACTATCATTAGCCTTCTCAATGACATATGTGAAGGCAGCCCAATTTCGCCTCCTCTTTAAACATACACCCCCAAGGTCTGGGTACACAGAGGTTTTGTCATTCTGCCTCAACAAAAGTAGAGTAAACGTGATACTACTTGTAAAGCACAGTGTCAATTTCAGAGATCACCCAGAAAAGCCCAGGTAACTGCTATCAATAAGACAAAAAACTAATTTAAGGAGTCACCTGTATATGCAAGAGTCCACTGAGTGCTGGCAAATAGTTTTATCAAAAGCTAACAAACACCTCCAATCAGAAATTACCTTTGGTTCTTTAAATTCCAGGTCTTCTCCGTATTGAATGGCAAAATCAATATGCTGTAATACAATGTTCATACTTTCTTCATCTGACTGATCGTAAGGTAAAAATCGAACCATGCTGTAGTCGTCAATCTACAAGTTGGGGATTTCAAGAAAAGTCCATTCTGAAGTTGGGCAAAATATATAATTTTCAACTTACATTTGAGTTTTATAACCATTTGTACTTCTGATTAAAAACAGTGATGTGTTTAGGGGAAGGATAGGAGGGACAGCTAGACACAGTAAATCACTGATTTTTTTTTGACTTCTGATCTGCTAGAACATTTGTTAGCTTATTACTTTAACTAGACAGTTTTATGGGTATTTATCTGAATTTAGCCACCACCGGAAATTTCACAGGTGCACAAACAGTCCTGAACTCTCCAAATGGTTTGAAATAATGACATGTTAGTTAATTTATTGGCCACCACCAATAACTACTTCTAAATTAAACTTCTGACTGACCAGGCCACAGCCCTTTCCCCTCCTCCACTTTGTAGAAAATAGGGTTGGATTGTGCTTTTTATAAAGGTGGCTAATGACTGGACACAGTCAAACACTTGACCAGATGTCTAGGAAAAAAAAATTTTTTTTTTCTTTTATGAGATAGGGTCTCTCTGTCACCCAGGCTAGAACACAGTGGCACGATCATGGCTCACTACAGCCTTGACCTCCCAGGCTCAAGGGATCCTCCCGCCTCAGCCCCCAGAGTAGCTGGGACTACAGGTGTGCAGGCACCATGCCTGGCTAATTTTTTTTTTTTTTTTTTTTTTTTGAGATGGAGTCTTCTTGTTGTCAGCCCTGGCTGGAGTGCATTGGCAAGATCTTGGCTCATGCAACCTCCGCCTCCCAGGTTCCAGCAATTCTCCTGCCTCAGTCTCCTGAGTAGCTGAGATTACAGGTGCCTGCCACCACACCTGGCTGATTTTTGTTATTTTTTAGTAGGAACAGGGTTTTACCATGTTGGCCAGGCTGGTCTTGAACTCCTGACCTCAAGTGATCCACCTACCTCAGCCTCCGAAAGTACTGGGATTACAGGGGTGAGTCACTGAGCCCAGACATTTTTTTTTTTTTCTTTTTGGAGACAAAGTCTCCTTGTGTCGCTCAGGGTGCAGTGGCGTGATCTCCATTCACTGCAACCACTGCCTCCCGGGTTCAAGCAATTCTCTTGCCTCAGCCTCCCAAGTACTGTGACTACAGGTGTGCACCACCACGCCCAGCTTTTTTTTTTTTTTTTTTGTATTTTTAGTAGAGACAGGGTTTCACCATGTTGGCCAGGGTGGTCTCAAACTCCTGACCTCAGGTGATCCACTCTTCTCAGCCTTCCAAAGTGCTAGGATTACAGGCATGAGCCACTGCACCCGGCCTAATTTTTATTTATTTATTTTTTTTAGACATAGGGTCTTAACTATGTTACCCAGGTTGGTCTTGAACTCCTGGACTCAATCCTTCCACCTTGTCCTGCCAAAGTGCTAGGATTACAGGCATGAGCCACTGTACCTGGCCAAAAAATCCAAACTTTAAAAGCTTACCAGTCCACATATAGCTTTAGTCAGTTTCTTGAATTTTTTGCTTCTTAAGTCACTTGTAGAATCTTCTAATAAAGAATACATGTCTGGATCTAAAAACCTTTAAAAGATAGAAAGACTGATAAATTCAGGAGACTAGGTTTATAAACCAACCAAACTTTCCATCTAAATAAAACAGAAGGTTTATCTCTGCAATTGAGATCTGATAATAATGGAAGAACAGTGAACTCACTTCTCAATTTCCTTTTTAGCTTTTTTACTCAGCAGATCCATTTTTGTCATGATGTTGACCTGTGGAATTTCTAGAGAGATCATGGCACTCAGGGCTGCCAAGATGCCAGAAATAAACTGAAAGAGGAAACAGAAAAGGGAAGATGAACTGACTGTTGCCAACAAAGTTACCTGGTCTTTGCACAGAGAGGCTTCTATTCCTCACTGAAACAGAATTGGCCTAAATAAAAGAAATGCAGGCTGGGCGTGGTGGTTCATACCTTTAATACCAGCATTTTGGGAGGCTAAGGTGGGCAATCACCAGAGGTCAGGAGTTCAAGACCAGCCTGGCCGACATGGCAAAACCCTGTCTCTACTAAAAATACAAAATTAGCCACGTGTGATGGCACGCGCCTGTAATCCCAGCTACTCGGGAGGCTGAGGAAGAAGAATCATTTGAACCTAGGAGGTGAAGGTTGCAGTGGCCCAAGATCGCGCTACTGCACTCCAGCCTGGGCAAAAAAAGTGAAATTCAGTCTCAAAAAAAAAGAAAAAAAAAGAAAAGAAAAAACAGTTCCCTAATTAGGTGTTTGACTCTTGGTTCCCAAAGGTGAGGGAAGATGTTGACAACATACAGTGATCACAAATGTCAATTTAGACAGCATTTTAATTTCCTTTCCCATCTAATATTCCTTAAGAGCTAATAAAATAAAATTTGATCTAGATAGTTCATAAACTGGACAAAAAGTCCTCAGAAAATTAAAATAGACTATTTTATAAAATAGCTAAATAGTTATCTGCTTCAGTTTTTTCGCCCCACCCTCCTCTGCCCCGCCCCCCACCTTTTTTTTTTCTGTTGAGACAGAGTCTCACTCTGTCACTCAGGCTGGCCTGCAATGGTGCTATCTTGGCGATCTCAGCCATTGCAACCTCTGCTTCCTGTACTCAAGTGATCCTCCCACTTCAGCTTCCCAAGTAGCTGGGACTACAGGCACAAGCCACAACACCTGGCTAATTTTTGTATTTTTTTTGTAAAGACAGGGTCTCACTCTGTTGCCTAAGCAGGACTGGAACTCCTAGGCTCAAGCAATCCTCCTGCTTTGACCTCCCAAAGTGTTGGGATCATAGGTGTGAGCCACTGTGCCTGGCCACCTCAGTTTCTTCTCTCAGTTCCTCCTAAATCTCTATGATACCTTAATTTACTACTTTTGAGTTATAATATATTATCATGATAATTTAATAACAAAGGGATACTAAGTAATTCTGGAATTGTTTGTGAAATATCCATAATCACACAATAATTAAAGGAAACTGTCATCTGCTTGTACTCATAGTTAAAAAAAATCTGTAAGAGGCTTTGGGAGGTTGAGGCACACAGCTCACTTGAGGTTTGAGGTCAGGAGTTAGAGACTAGCCTGGCCAACATGGTAAAACACTGTCTCTACTACAAATACAAAAATTAGCCAGGCATGATGGCGCATGCCTGTAATCTCAGCTACTCGGGAGGCTGAAGCACAAGAATCACTTGAACCCGGGAAGCAGAGTTTGCAGTGAGCTGAGAACATGCCACTGCACTTAGCCTGGGCAACAGAGTAAGACTGTCTTAAAGAAAAAAAAAAATCTGTAAGAGATTTAGGTTCAGACCTTGAATGACTCCACCATGAACTGAGAATCAACAAGAAAAACTCCACAGACTCGGAATTCCCACTGCTCGAGCTGCTGGACCAGCTGTTTCATCACAGGCAGGTGAGTGTACAACTCAATCTGACCTACATGAAGAGTATTGCAAGAATTTAAGAAACAGCAAATATGTTAGAGGTAAAAAATTTTCCCCATAAGATGGATAAAACTAAAAGCCAACACATTTTTTTTTTTTTTTTTTTTTGAGACGGAGTTTCGCTATGTTACCCAGGCTGGAGTGCAATGGCGCAATCTCGGCTCACCGCAACCTCCGCCTCCTGGGCTCAGGCAATTCTCCTGCCTCAGCCTCCTGAGTAGCTGGGATTACAGGCACACACCACCATGCCCAGCTAATTATTTGTATTTTTAGTAGAGACGGGGTTTCACCATGTTGACCAGGATGGTCTCGATCTCTTGACCTCGTGATCCACCCGCCTCGGCCTCCCAAAGTGCTGGGATTACAGGCTTGAGCCACCATGCCCAGCCAAGCCAATACATTTTTAAGGGACCCACAGCCTCTCAAAGCAATCATAAAACCTAAGGTACTGCCACCATAGGAATCCCAAGCAAACTATTCAGTTTTAGTTAGGAAATGAGGTTCTATGGGTTGGGCAGAGTGGCTCATGCCCATAATCCCAGCACTCTGGGAGGCTGAGGTGGGTATATCACTTGAGGCCAGGAGTTCAAGACCAGCCTGGCCAATATAGTGAAACCCCATCTCTACTAAAAACACAGTAAAAATAGCTGGGTGTGGTGGCTCACGCCTGTAATCCCAGCACTTTGGGAGGGGGAGGCGGGTGGACCATGAGGTCAGAATTTCAAGACCAGCCTGGTCAAGATGGTGAAACGCTGTCTCTACTAAAAATACAAAAATTAGCTGGGCATGGTGGCAGGCACCGTAACCCAGCTAATTGGGAGGCTGAAGCAGGAGAATGCTTGAAACTAGGGGGTGGAAGTTGCAGTGAGCTAAGACTGCGCCATTCACTGCACTCCAGCCCAGGCAACAGAGTGACTCTGTCTCAACAAAAATTGAAAAAAAATTGAAAAAAAAAAAAAAAAAAAAAAAAAAAAAAAAAAAAAAAAAAATTAGCCAGGTGTGGTGGTATGGGCCGTAGTCCCAGCTACTCCTTGAGATGCTGAGGCATAAGAATTGCTTAAACCTAGGAGGAGGAGGTTGCAGTGAGCTGAGATCACACCACTGCAATCCAGCCTAGGCGACAGAGTAAGACTATGTCTGAAAAAAAAAAAAAAAAAAAAAAAAAAAAAAAAAAAAAACCGAGGCCGGGCGCAGTGGCTCATGCCTGTAATCCCAGCATTTTGGAAGGCCGAGGTGGGCAGATCACAAGGTCAGATGAAGACCATCTCGGCTAACATGGTGAAACTGCATCTCTACTAAACATACAAAAAATTAGCCAGGCACAGTGGCACGTGCCTGTAGTCCCAGCTACTTGGAAGGGTGAGGCAGGAGAATCACTTGAACCCGGGAAGTAGAGGTTGCAGTGAGCCGAGATCGTGCCACTGCACTCCAGCCTGGGCAGCAGAGCAAGACTCTGTCTCAAAAAGAAAAAAAAAAAAAGGAAAGAAAAATCAAGGTTCTTCACATTTTAGTTTTCTGCCAATCAATATGAGTGTTATTGGCCATGACTCACACAGCTATAATCCCAGCCATCTGGGAGGCCAAGGTGGGAAAATAGCTTGAGCCTAGGACTTTGAGACCAGCCTGGGCAATACCGTGAGACCCTATCTCTACAAAAATAAGTAAATGCTACAAAAGTAAGTATAGTTTGGGAACATTCATCAAGCGGTACACTTATGATACATATACTTTTCTGTGGATATATATAAGGTCAATTAAAAGCAAGGGGAAAAAAGTGAGGGTCCTAAATGGTCAAAGTCAGGTTAAGCTCAAGGTGAAAGTTCACAATTTGGGCTGGGCATGGTAGTTCACACCTGTAATCCTAGCACTTTGGGAGACCCAGGTGATTCGTCAGGAGTCCGAGACCAGCAAGGCCAACATGGTGAAACTCTGTCTCACCTACTAAGTATGGAACTATCAAGACTTTAAGGAAGACAATGCATTCAAATTGTTGACTCACCTGGGCAATCAAAAAGGATATAGTCGTCTTCTACGTGGCCAAGACAGTTCTCTAGCCAGTCGAAATTATTGGCAAAGTACTCCATGCAAAATACCAATCCTCCATTGGGACCGAATCTCAGAGAATCATCCTCCATTACATCATCCACCTCAATCAGTTCCCGAATGTCTGAAAAGAACAGATAGGGCCTATTATACATGTGTCCCTT
This sequence comes from Saimiri boliviensis, assembly GCF_048565385.1. Taxonomy (NCBI): domain Eukaryota; kingdom Metazoa; phylum Chordata; class Mammalia; order Primates; family Cebidae; genus Saimiri; species Saimiri boliviensis. Next base: position 22,769,200 of record NC_133455.1, on the reverse strand, counting down.
CAACAACTGTTATCCTTACTAGAAATAGAACATAAAAGTTAACCATTACATAAAAAACTCATATGCAGGAAATTATGTACATGGTTTTTCACTGTAGCAGTGTCCATTAATAGAGAACTGAGCAAATAAATTACTGTACAGCCAGACAATGGAATACTATGCAGCCATAAAAGGGGGAAATCTCTTTAAGTATTAATAATACAACCTCCTAGGCATATTGTTTAGTGAAAAATGCAAGGTACAGAACTGTGTAAGAATGCTATCGTTGGTATTAATAAAAAACGAAAATTCACTACATAGGCAATACATATACATCTTGAATTTTATGTGCACAGACTATGGAAGGACACACCAGAAATTGGTAACACTGGCTGCCCTTAGGGAGGGGAGCTGATTGCTGGGACACAGAGCTGAGAGGGAGACATTTTCCTGTATACTTATTCTTTAGTCTTTTTGTGTTATGAACCATGTGAATATGTATTACCTATTCCAAAAAAGTACAAAACCAAAAAAAGAAAACCAATTATCATTTCTTACCACAATGACCCTAGGGAAGATACTTCCTCTCCCGGAGCCTCACCTTTCTCATCCTGGGGTAGAAGGATGAGAACTATGAGATAATGTATCAAAATCACCAACAGGGGCTGGGCGTGGTGGCTCACGCCTGTAATCCCAGCACTTTGGGAGGCTGAGGAAAGTGAGTCACTTGAGGTCAGGAGATCAAGACAAGCCTGGCCAACATGGTGAAACTGTCTCTACTAAAAATACAAAAATCAGCCAGGTGTGGTATCGTGTGCCTGTAATCCTAGGTATTTGGGAGGCTGAGGCATGAGAATTGCTTGAACCCAGGAGGTGGGGGTTGCAGTGAGATGAGATGGTGCCACTGCACTCCATTTATACCGATAACACCTTCCTACCCCTCCCCAGCGATAAATAGTTTATCCAAATTGGGACGATAAATCTGGCTTGCTTTCTTCGTAGACAGTTTCACTCTGCTGCCCAGGCTGGAGTGCAGGAGCACAATCAACACTCACTTCAACCTTGACCTCCTAGGCTCACACGATTCTCCCACCTCAGCCTCCTGAGTTGCTGGGAATACAGGTGCCACCATGCCCAGCTAATTTTTGTATTTCTTGTAGAGGTGGGGTTTCACCATGCTGGCCAGGCTGGTCTTGAACTCCTGGGCTCAAGCCATCCATCTGCCTTGGCCTCCCAAAGTGCTGGGATTACAGGTGTGAGTCACACTGCTCATCCTAAGCCTTCATTTTAACTAAGCTAGCTTAGAGTGCTTTCCGTTTGCTTCAACCAAATGGTTCCAAAGTGTTACAATGCTTTTTTTCTCAAAGATAGGCATTTCACATCTCCTCCTCTCCCTTCAATCCGCCTCCCCGGAAACTGCTCACTCATTAACAGAAATCAAAAGCCTCTTCTTTGCACTTAGTGAGTGCAAAGAGAACATCCTCAAACCTAAAATGACCAGTCTCCCTCCACAGGAAATGATTATCACACACTCAACAGAGCTGTAAGAATCACCCTTGATTCCTTACTTTCCTATGCTTTTTTGGTTCAATCCCCCACAAAAATGCTGTTAATTCAACTTTCAAATACATGTTGAATCTGTCTACTTCCTTGCATCTTCACCATGACCACCTTTATACCTGGTTAACTACAACAGCCGCAGTGCAGGCTGTACTTTTTTTTTTTTTTTGAGATGGAGTTTTACTCTTGTTGCCTAGGCTGGAGTGCAATGGTGCCATCTCAGCTCACCACAAGCTCCGCCTCCAGGTTCAAGCGGTTCTCCTGCCTCAGCCTCCTGATAGCTGGGATTACAGGCATGTGCCACCACACCCAGCTAATTTTGTATTTTTGGTAGAGATGGGGTTTCTCCATGCTGGTCAAGCTGGTCTCAAACTCCCGATCTCAGGTGATCCACCTGCCTCAGCCTCCCAAAGTGCTGGGACTACAGGCGTGAGCCACTGCACCCAGCTCTGCAGGTTGTACTTCTACTCTTGACCCACTACAGTCCATTTTTCATCTGAGCACTTGAGTTGTTTTTTAAAACACAAATCAGTCCAAGTGCGGTGGCTCACGCCTATTGCCCCAGCACTTTGGGAAGTCAAGGTGGGTAGGTCGCTTGAGCCCAGGTGTTTCAGACCAGCCTGGGAAACGAGACTAGCCTAGGAAACACGGTGAAACCCCACCTCTACAAAAAATACAAAAATTAGCTGGGCATGATAGTATGTGCCTACAGTCCTACCTACTCGGGATTGGGAGGCTGAGGTAAAAGGATTGCTTAAGCCCAGGAGGTTGAGACTGCAATGAGCAATGATTATTACAGCCTGGGTGACAGAGTGAGACCTTGTCTCAAGAAAAAAAACAAACAAACAAAAAACCAAGGCTGGGTGCAGTGGCTCATGTTTCTAATCCCAGCACTTTTGGAGGTCAAGGCAGACAGACTGCTTGAGCTCAAGAGTTTGAAACCAGCCTAGGCAGCATAGTGAAACCCTATCTCTACCAAAAAAAAAAAAATTTTTTTACAAAAATTAGCTAGGCATGGTGGCATGTGCCCACAGTCCCACCTACTTGGGAGGCTGAGCTGGGAAGATGGCTTCAGCTCAGGAGGCAGAGGTCGCGCCACTGCACTCCAGCCTAGGCGACAGAGCTGGACCTTGTCGCAAAAAAAGCAAAAAACCCCCAAAACATGTATCAGATGTCAATCCTTTCCTCTACTTAAAACCCTCTAGTGGCAACCCACTGCCAACAGGATAAAATCCCATCTTCTCATGTCCTGTTAGTCCCTACCCACTTCTTTCTTTCAGTCATTCTGTTTCAGCTCACTGACATCTTGGCCTTCCTGGAGCATACCAAACCCTTTCTAACCCCCGGCTATTTATTTTTGTATTTTATTTTTCAGAGATGCATCTTGCAATGTTGCCCAGGCTAGACTTGGAACTCCTGGGCTCAAGTAATCCTCCCATTTCAGCCTCACAAGTAGCTAGGACTACAGGTACATCTTCCCATACCCAGCTTAGCATATTTATTGATCTAAATGTTCCCTCATTTTGGAAGGCCTTTTCCCAGTCTGAGGAGCATATTATCATCCTTTAAGTCTAGACTCAAAGGTCCTCTCCTTGAGGAGCATCACACACTGGGGTCTGTCGGGGGGAAACAGGGGAGAGACACTGGGAGGTGGGGAGTTGGGGAGAGATGGCATGGGGAGAAATGCCAGATAAAGGTGATGGGGAAGAAGGCAGCAAATCACATTGCCATGTGTGTACCTATGCAACAATCTCGCATGTTCTTCACATGTACCCCCAAACCTAAAATGCATTAAAAAAAAAAAAGCTAGAAGTAATGGGAAGCAAAGTTTGAAAATTCAACTTTATATGGCAATACTCGATGGGAAAAATACAATTTAGTATAGGACTCAATGAACAGTTCTTTTAAATTACACTATTTCTTTTTTTTTTTTTTTTTTTGGAGACGGAGTTTCGCTCGTTACCCAGGCTGGCTGGAGTGCAATGGCGCGATCTCGGCTCACTGCAACCTCCGCCTCCTGGGTTCAGGCAATTCTCCTGCCTCAGCCTCCTGAGTAGCTGGGATTCCAGGCACGCGCCACCATGCCCAGCTAATTTTTTTTTGTATTTTTAGTAGAAACGGGGTTTTACCATGTTGACCAGGATGGTCTCGATCTCTTGACCTTGTGATCTACCCGCCTCGGCCTCCCAAAGTGCTGGGATTATAGGCTTGAGCCACCGCGCTCGGCCTAAATGACACTATTTCTTAAAAAAAAAAAAAAAAAATCCCCTCCTCAGAGTCATCATCCTCCCTGACCACCCTAGCTAAAGCAACCTCTCCCAATGATTCCTTCTCATGAGCCTATCTGCAGCCATCACATTCTGTAACATGTTTATCATCTTGTTTATTGGCTATTTCCTCCACTAAAGGGTTGGTGAGGGCAGGGATAGTGTCTGTCTTATTCTCTGCTATAACTCTGGTGTCTGGCATAAAACAGGTGTTCAACAGACACTTAAATGAACAAATTAAAAGAATTAAAAAAAAAAAAAACCCAGGCTCCTGACTTACGGAGATCAGCAACATACCACATGATTCACTACAACACGACTAAGCATGAAGGGGACAGAATGAAAGGGTGCTGAGGGAGGCATCCATTTACTTTTAAAATCTGTATCGAAGACCAAGAAAGGATACTGTCATACACATCACCATGAACAGATATAATCAAATGACAAGCTCATGCTATTTACCATAAAACCAGGGATCCAGACTGTAAGAAGTAATTTCTCAGTTTCTGTGCTAAGCAGCCAGTACTCACTGCCTCCCTAGTCCTTACTGTTCCTGAAGGTGCGAGAAGCCTCTAGTCAGGACTTACCAGCCATTACGGAGTAGTTGAAGTGTTCTGCTGCTGGATCCAGGTTTACAACTTGAACAGAGCGGTTGAGGGCTTCACAGTGCTGGACCATGGTGGCACAGTAGGTACTCTGTAATATACAAGGCATTGTGAGAGATTAAAGCAACAGGTAGTGTAGGGCTACCCTCCATACTCTGGAATGCTATCCACTAAAGTAAAAACTAAGCCTTCAACAACCAAGAGAACAAAAAACGAAAAAACAAACAAACGAAAAACAACCAAGAGGCTGACTGAAAAGGGAAAAGACACCTGACTGGACTGCAGATACAAACCTGACTTAGACTAATGGGTAACTCTGGGGAAGTTACTTCTCCACTCTGCCCCTGAACTTTCTTGTCTCTAACTTGGATGTCCTCCATAATCACTAAGGCTCCTTACTGCTCTAACATGTGACAAGCAGTATTTAAAGGCAAGATTTCTGGTTACATAGTATAATACCTAACACAGGATCTCTACCAGAATTTGTACAGTACAAACAAAGCTTTAGGTAGGATGGTCAGGGATGATGTCTCTGAGTAGAGGATATCTGAGTATATGAGAATGAGCTTGTCAACCTAAGGGGAAGAGCATTCCAAGATGAAGGAGCGTCAAGGTCAATAAATAGTCTGGGCCAGGCACAGTGGCTCACGCCTGTAATCCAAGCACTTTGGGAGACTGAGACGGGCAGATCACGAGGTCAAGAGATCGAGACCATCCTGGTCAACATGGTGAAACCCTGTCTCTACTAAAAATACAAAAATTAGCTGGGTGTAATGGTGTGCACCTGTAGTCCCAGCTACTTGGGAGGCTGACGCAGGAGAATCGTTTGAACCCAGGAGGCGGAGGTTGCCATGAGCCAAGTTTGCACCATTGCACTCTAGCCTGGCAACAGAGCAAGACTCTGTCTCAAAAAAAAAAAACGTCTGGAGGTGGCTGTTCTCTTAGTGCCTTTACACATACTGTTGTCTCTGTCTGGAATAGGTCACTGCAGCCTTGACTTCCTAGGCTCAAGTGATTCTCCAGCCTCAGTCTCCAGAGCAGTTGGGGCTACAGGCTCTCGCTACCATGCCCAGTTAATTTTTGTATTTTTGGTAGAGATGGGGTTTCACCATGCTGCCCAGGCTGGTCTTGAACTCCTGGGTTCAAGTGATCTCCTAGCCTCAGCCTCCCAAAGTGCTAGGATTACAGGCTTAAGCCACCACACCTGGCCACATCACACTGTATCTTAATTGACAGGTCTTCTATTTGTGTTCCCCAAAAAACTACAGGCTCTGGGTAAGTTGAAGGTCACATCTTAGTTACATGTACATGTCTTTTACCCAGAATAAGTCAATAGCTTAGAACAATGTGTTTATTAAAGACTGTGGCCTCATGACACCTCCAAAGACTCTAGTGTTTCCGTCACTTCTTTTTTATTTTTGAGACAGTATCTCTGTCACCCAGGCTGGAGTGCAGTGGCAGGATCACAGCTCACCACAGTCTCAAACTCCTGGGTTCAGGTGATCCTTCCACCTCAGGCTCCCGAGAAGCTGGTACTTCAGGTGACTGCCATCAGGGCTGGCTAATTTTTGCATTTTTTTTGTAGAGATAGGATTTTGCCATGTTGCCCAGGCTGGTCCCAAACTCCTGGGCTCAGGCGATCCACCCACCTCTGCCTCCTAAAGTGATAGGATTATAGGCGTGAGCCACTACGCCTGGCTATGTTTCCCACACATCTGTTATTTGATCCCTGTCTTCACCATTCCCACTGTATTTGAATGTTGCTAACATTCCCTTAGTATTTGTTTACAAGAAAAAATTTTATCCCTATTTTAACTACCAGTTATATGATATAACGTGAAGTCAGACATAAAATTATATGAAACTTTTAAATGCTCTTAATTTTAGCTAAAATTAAAAGCTCTGAGTCGGCCAAGCGTGTTGGCTCATGCCTGTAATCCCAACACTTTGGGAGGCCAAAGCAGGAGGATCACGAGGTTAGAAGTTCAAGATCAGACTGGCCAACATGGTGAAACTCCATCTCTACTAAAATATACAAAAATTAGCTGGGCATGGTGGCTCATGCCTGTAATCCCAGCTACTTGGGGGGCTGAGGTAGGAGAATTGCTTGAACTGGGACACGGGAGGCAATTACAGTGAGCCGAAATCGAGCCACTGCACTGCAGCCTGGGCTACAGAGCGAGACTCCCGTCTCAGCCAATTAAAAAAGCTGTGAGTCGCCGGGCGCAGTGGCTCAAGCCTGTAATCCCAGCACTTTGGGAGGCCGAGGCGGGTGGATCACGAGGTCAAGAGATCGAGACCATCCTGGTCAACAGGGTGAAACCCAGTCTCTACTAAAAATACTAAAAATTAGCTGGGCATGGCGGCGCGTGCCTGTAATCCCAGCTACTCAGGAGGCTGAGGCAAGAGAATCGCTTGAATCCAGGAGGCGGAGGCTGCGGTGAGCCGACGTCGCGCCATTGCACTCCAGCCTGGGTAACAAGAGCGAAACTCCGCCTCAAAAAAAAAAAAAAAAAAAAAAGCTGTGAGTCTAAGAACTGCTTTCTGAAAAGACCTAGGGATTTAAAAAGTGCTGAAGATACACTAGCACTGATCACAATTTCTCCTACATGCAAGGTGAAGAACTGAAAGAGAAATGAAAAAGGAACAATTTCCTCAATAATGATCCGATGTCCCTTCATGTTGGGTCCATGTACCACTTAAAAGCCCCTTAATCCTTAAATACCAAAAGTCCACGTCCCAAGTTCTGAGAAACAGTAATTAACGAGACCCCACTTTACCCTCCTGGGAACGAGACAGGGCCGGATTCTGGAGTTTAGACAAAACTAGATTTAAATTTTTGCTGTAAATTACTGGCTGTGCGATCCTGAAGAAAAAAAAAAAAAAAAAAAACTTTACCTTTCTGTGTCTCGTTTTCCGTAAAATGAGAATAATGCTATCTCTCTTACAGGATTGCTGTAGAGATAAGCGAGGCGTTTAATCTACTGCCTGGAGCGTAACTATCCAATAGATATTAACAACTACCATCATTTCCCTTTCAAAACAACAACAAAAAAGAACGTGAAGCCAGAGAGCTTAAATGAGTTGCGTAGGGTCTCAGGGTTTCCAATACCTACACCCGCCGGCTCACTCAGGACCCAACCTCCCGCCTCCCACGAACTCCTACTTTTGTCTCCTCTCCCTGTCCCCCTAGAGCCTCACCTTCCCGCTGCCAGCGGGGCCCATGACCAGTTGCGCATACCGGGTCATGTCGGCTTTCGGAGATACGGCAGCCGCCTGCTACACTCGCTCAGCCTTCGCGCCACGCCCACTGAGTTTCGAGAAAATGAAGTAGGAACCAATCGCAATCCACGTTCTTTCTACGACTCCTGTTCTACCACACCTCCTACTACGGGGCAGCCCGCGGGCCAAATCCCGTGAGAAACACGTTCTGCGGAAAACGGAGATAATTTGCGCGTGCGCAGAAGTAGTTGCTGGAAATCTGCTGGTGGGATGCTGGCTACGCCTCGTTGCCTGGGTAATAACGGATAACGCTCTGCATCCTTGCGCCACGTGCTTCAGTCCGTGATTTGCGTGTAGCTGTTTGACCTGCATGATGACCTTCGCGATTTGCAAATGTGCTTACAATCTGGAATACTGAAGTGCAAGGCACCTCTTGTTTCGGGGAACATGCATATTTTCCTCCCATGACGCACCGCTTCCACAAAGAGGTGCAAACACGCAGCCACTGCAGCGCTCCCGCCCCTCCCCCACCGTAACTCTAGGGTCGCGGATCTGCCCGTCCCGCTCTCCCGAAGCTCTTCGGGCAGTGTCCGAACGGCTTCGGAGGGGCGAGAAGCCGGCTTCGGAGCCGCCTTTCAGTGATACCAGCCGCTTGACGCACGCGTTCTGTCGCGGGAGGGGTACGTGGACAGCCGCTCCCGCACACGGCTCGCTGTCCCGGTGCCGCAGAAATGCCGGACCACGGTCCGGGGTCCGACTGGACGGAGCGTAGCTCTTCTGCAGAGCCGCCCGCAGTGGCCGGGACCGAGGGTGGCGGCGGCGGGTGAGGTTGAGGGCCCTGGGGTGGGTGCAGGGCAGCGTGGGGCCCCGGGTGCTGAGCCCCGTGGAGGAGGGCTCCGGCCTGCCCCGCGTCTCGGGGGCTGGCCCCGGAGCCCTCAGGTGAGAGGCGGGGAGCAGTTGTGTTGTGGACAGGAGGGAAGAGGGACGGGCTGCTTCACGGTCGAGGGAGGGCCTCTGAGGGAAGCTTCGGAGGAGCGTTTGGTGCAGTGACCAAGCGGTGACTGCGACAGTCGCCCGCGTGCATCCCTCCGCCCCGAGGGGGCGCTGCGAGCCTTGCTGGGATGGTTGCCGTCTGGCGCGCGACTGTGTGTCCACCGAAAGGCGAGGCGGCGGGGGCTGAGGAGGATGTCCCCGGTTCAACGGGCACGGGGGGCATCCAGGCCCCAAAACCAGTTACTTCCCGCTTGTGACGTGAGCCGCCTTCCTGTCGGACGGGGGTTTCTTTCTTCGTTTTTTGAGACGGAGTCGCGCACTGTCTCCCGGCCTGGAGTGCAGTGGCGCAGCATCGGCTCACTGAAGCCTCCGCCTCCGAGGTTCACGCAATTCTCCTTGCCTCAGCCTCCCAACCCAAGCCGCTGGGATGACAGGTGTGAGCCGCCGCGCCCTGCCTTTGGGTTTATTTTCTGTTCTTTGAACTCCTTGGCTGACTGCTGGATCCTAGTGTATCAGGAGATACATGAACTCTTTTTATTTTTTTTTATTTTTTTGAGATTGGGTCTCACTCTGTCACCCAGGCTGGAGTACAGTGACACGATCTCAGCTCTCTGCAAGCCCCCCCCAATCCCGAGTTCAAGCAATCCTCTTGCCTCAGCCTCCTGAGTAGCTGGGACTACAGGTGTGTGCCACCATGCTCAGCTAATTTTTGTATTTTTAGTAGAGATTTTGTATTTGTGTTTTGCCATGTTGGCCCAGGCTGGTCTCGAACTCCTGGGCTCAAGTGATACGCTCCTGTTGGCCTCCCAAAGCACTGGAATTACAGGCGTGAGCTACCACATCTGACCCATGAACTCTTGGCCATTGAATGAATTGCAGGATGAGGGAAGGAAGGGTGTTTTGTCTTAAGTTTAGAGAAGAAAAAAGAACTTGTGTGAAATTGGAAACATTACAGACCAATTATCAGTTCTAGCACACCTTAATTACTATTCAAGGACCAGTCTTTTCAACACCCAAATCACTTCATTAAAAATAAAGATAGCAGGCCGGGCGCGGTGGCTCAAGCCTGTAATCCCAGCACTTTGGGAGGCCGAGGCGGGTGGATCACGAGGTCGAGAGATCGAGACCATCCTGGTCAACATGGTGAAACCCCGTCTCTACTAAAAATACAAAAAATTAGCTGGGCATGGTGGCGCGTGCCTGTAATCTCAGCTACTCAGGAGGCTGAGGCAGGAGAATTGCCTGAGCCCAGGAGGCGGAGGTTGCGGTGAGCCGAGATCGCGCCATTGCACTCCAGCCTGGGTAACAAGAGCGAAACTCCGTCTCAAAAAAAAAAAAAAAAAAAAAAAAAAAAATATCATGGATAGCCCAGGAGCCCCAACTACTTTATTGAGCTCACTGTAGGAATGAGATTAGGAAGCTATAAAATTAAGACCAGGACAGACGTGGTGGCTCATGGCTGTACAAAAATTAGCCAGGCTTTGTGGCGAGTGCCTATAGTCCCAGCTACTTGGGAGGCTGAGGATCGTTTGAGCCCAGGATTTTGGGGCTATGATCATGACACTGCACAGTAGCCTGGGTGAAGGAGGGAGACCCCATCTCTAAAAATCTTGGCGCCATTAGGCTTTAACCAGAACCATAGGAAAAAATTTACAAGACATTATTTCTGATAGAAACATGAAAGTGAAAATAATATTCAATACTATTCTTTTTTAAAATTTGAAATATGTTGTCTGGGTTCAGTGGCTCATGCCTTTAATCCCAGCACTTTGTGAGGCCGAGGCAGGCTGATTACCTGAGGTAAGGAGTTCAAGACCAGCCAGGCCAACATGGTGAAACCCTGTCTCTACTAAAAATACAAAAATTAGCTGGGCGTAGTGGCGCTAGTCCCAGCTACGTGGGAGGCTGAGGTGGGAGAATCACTTGAACCTGGGAGGCAAAGGTTGCAATGAGCCGAGATCATGCCACTGCTCTCCAGCCTGGATGGTACAGCAAGACCCTTTCTCAAAAAAAAAAAAAAAAAAAAAAAATTGAAATATGTTGTTAAGTGCTTGTAACCTAATTATTACATATTTATGTGCCTTTTTTTTTTTTTTTCAACAGATCAGCTGGACACTCTTATTGCCAGAATTCCAAAGGTTCCGGTGAGTAGTGCATATAAAGCAAATAATACCTATAAGTAACATGGTTCAGAGAAGCCAATTTGTCTGTAACTACTTACACAATACAGTTATTTTATTTTATTTTTTTTTGAGACGGAGTCTCTCTCTGTTGCCCAGGCTGGAATGCAGTGGTACGATCTCGTCCCACCACAGCCTCTCCCTCCTGGGTTCAAGTGATTCTCCTGCCTCAGCCTCCTGGGTAGTAGGGACTACAGGTGTGTGCCACCATGCCTGGCTAATTTTTGTATTTTTAGTAGAGACAGGGTTTTGCCATGTTGGCCGGTTTGGTCTTGGACTCCTGACCTCATGTGATCCACCCACCTCTGCTTCCCGAAATGCTGGGATTACAGGCATGAGCTACCGCCCCTAGCCCACAATAGAGTTTTAAAAATAGATTGTATTAGCATCCCTGGTGAACTTAAAGATTTCAAAGAACAACCAGGAAGGTTTACTCTTGTCTGTTGGTATAGTATATTTTACATCAAGCATTTTTAAAATTAGCAGTGAATCCTAAAATAACTGTATTTATAGCTGATATTGGTTGAAAAGCACAGAGCACAGCCTGGGGTTTATACATGGATAGAAGAAAAAAATTTAAATTGAATAGCTTCAAAGAATAGAAAATATTTCTCAGTGCTGATGTTTTCTTTTCACTTGAAAGACAGGATAGAGCTTTCAAAGTACTCACCTCTTCTCTGCCAGAGTTAAGAGAGTGAGTAAAACAAGCCCCTAAAGGTCTCTCATTAATTGCTTTTTTTCCCTTGGAGCTGGAATTAACTGACTTCAGGAGTATGTGTGTGTGTATATACATTTTAAGTATAGCAGTTATAGTAGATTTTAAGTGTTTCATTTAAATTCAGTGATATATAAATGTGGGTTTACTTCGCTTTTCCTGGGTAAATATATAGTCCTTACACTTACCTAGGAAAAAAATATACAGACATATACCTGTGCATACATACATATATAAATAAATAATGTGGTCATTTAAAAAATGTGTTGCAGGCCAGGTTTGGTAGCTCACGCCTGTAATCCCAGCACCTTGGGAGGCCAAGGCAGGCAGATCACCAGAGGTTGGGAGTTTGAGAAATCCTGTCTCGACTAAAAATGCAAAATTAGCTGGGCATGGTGGCACATGCCTGTAATCTCAGCTACTCAGGAGGCTGAGGCAAGAGAATCATTTGAACCTGGGAGGTGGAGGTTGCAGTGAGCCGAGATGGCACCACTTCACTCCAGCCTGGTGACAGAGCAAGACACTGTCTCAAAAAAAAAAAAAAAAAAAAAAAAAATTTGTTCAGCCTGGGTTCATTAATTTAGATTCCTCACCAGAATTCTTACTGAATTACAGTTAAATGTAAAAAAGAAACACAAAACAATATAATTATTAATAATACATTACAGATATATAGGGAAAAAAGAAGAAATATTAACAATGATCAGTATGAGACAGAGACAGATTGACTCAGTTATATAAAAGAAAAATTTCTGAACAAATCTCTGAAAGGCAATATATCCAAGTGTTTTAAAATAATTACTACAAGGCTGGGTGCAGTGGCTCACACTGGTAATCCCAGCACTTTTTGGAGGCTGAAGTAGGTGGATTACTTGAAGTCAGGAGTTTGAGACAAGTCTGACCAACATGGTAAAAACCTGTCTCTACTAAAAATATTTTAAAAATTAGCCATGTGTGGTGGTACATGCCTGTAGTCCCAGCTACTCGAGAGGCTGAGGCAGGAGAATCGCTTGAACTTGGGAGGTGGAGGTTGTGGTAAGCTGAGATAGGGCCACTGCACTTCAGCCTGGGTGACAGAGGGAGACTCCATCTCAAAAAAAAAAAAAAATTACTACTAGATCGTGAGATTAAAGGTTTTTTTTTCCTTTTTATACACTTAGATTACTTCACCAATCTTCAGTGAACAATTTGTAGTTTATTGCTGTTTATAATTGGAGAAGAAAAGGGCTAGTATTCAGCGAGTGTTTGGTTGTCTTCCTCTGTTTTGAACTTGAGGATTCATTCTATTATTTAAAATAAACACTACAGCCAACTACTGGCAGTTACTCTAGACATTATTATTATTTTAAAGATGGAGTCTTGGCTGGGCACGGTGGCTCAAGCCTGTAATCCCAGCACTTTGGGAGGCCGAGGCGGGTGGATCACAAGGTCAAGAGATCGAGACCATCCTGGTCAACATGGTGAAACCCCGTCTCTACTAAAAAAATACAAAAAATTAGCTGGGCATGGTTGTGTGTGCCTGTAATCCCAGCTACTCAGGAGGCTGAGACAGGAGAATTGCCTGAACCCAGGAGGCGGAGGTTGCAGTGAGCCGAGATTGCGCCATTGCACTCCAGCCTGGGTAACAAGAGCGAAACTCCGTCTCAAAAAAAAAAAAAAAGATGGAGTCTCACTCTGTTACCCAGGCTGGAGTGCAGTGGTGTGATCTCATCTCACTGCAACCTCAGTCTCCCAGTTTCAAGCGATTCTTGTGCCTCAGCCTCCCAAGTAGGTAGGACTACAGGCATGTGCCACCATGCCCAGCTAATTTTTGTATTTTTAGTAGAGACGAGATTTCACCATGTTAGCCAGGCTGGTCTTGAACTCCTGACCTCAAGTGATCTGCCCATCGTGGCCTCCCAAAATGCTGGGATTACAGGCATGAGCCACCACGCCTGGCCTAGATAGTATTTTTAATATGATTTACCCCAACTACAATTTTGCAGCCTTCAGCTGGGCACGGTGGCTCATACCTGATCCCAGCATTTTGGGAGGCTGAGTCAAGTGGATCACTTGAGGTCAGCAATTTGGGATCAGCCTGACCAACATGGTGAAATGCCATCTCTATTAAAAAGACAAAAACTAGGCAGGCATGGTGGTGTGCGCCTGTAATCCCAGCTACTCAGGAGGCTGAGGCAGGAGAATCGCTTTACCCAGGAGGTGGAGGTTGCAGTGAGCTGAGATTACACCACTGCACTCCAGCCTGGGGGACAGAGTGAGACTCTAAATTTTAATAAAATAAAATAAATAAATAGAATTTAGCAACCTTCAAGGCAATGAGTAAAACACATTTTTCAAAAATTGATTTATTAATACTTTACTATTCAGGTAATAGTAAACTGTAGTTCTATAATAGTATAGGACAGGCTAGGTGTGGTGGCTCACTCCTGTAATCCCAGCACTTTGGGAGGCAGAGGCGGGTGGATCATGAGGTCAGTAGTTCGAGACCTGCCTGGCCAACATGGTGATCTCTACTAAAAAATACAACCTGATCTCTACTAAAAAATACAAAAGTTAGCCAGACATTGTGGTGTGCGCCTATAGTCCCAGCTACTCGGAGGCTGAGGTAGGAGAATCACTGGAACCCAGGAGGTGGAGGTTGCAGTGAGCTGAGATTGCACCACTGCACTCTATTCTGGGTGACAGAGTGAGACACCATCTCAAAACAAACAAAAAATTAGTAAGTTAAACTTTTATTTTTTTGAGATGGAGTCTTGCTCTGTTTCCCAGTGGCAGTGCAGTGGTGCCATCTCGGCCCACTGCAACCTCAGTCTCCCAGGTTCCAGTGATTCTCCTGCTCCAGCCTCCTGAGTAGCTGGGACTATAGGTGCATGCCATCACACCTGGCTAATTTTTGTATTTTTAGTAGAGACCGGGTTTCACTATGTTGATCAGGATGGTCTCAAATTCCTTACCTCATAATCCACCCGCCTTGGCCTCCTAAAGTGTTGGGATTACAGGCGTGAGCCACTGTACCTGGCTTAGTAACTTAAACTTAAAAAAAAAAAAAATGGTTTACAGACTTACAGAAAAGTTGTAAGAATAGTACATAGAGGCCAGGCACAGTGGCTCACACTTATAGTCCCAGTACTTTGGGAGGCCATTGTGAGTAGATCACTTGAGGCCAGGAGTTCAAGACCAGTCTGGGTAACATAGTGAAAGCCCATCTCTACCAAAAATATACAGATCAGCTGGGTGTGGCAGCAAGAGCCTGTAGTCCCAGTGACTCAGGAGGCTGAGGCTGGAGAACTGCTTGAGCCTGGGAGATTGAGGCTGTAATGAGCCGTGATCATGCCACTGCACTCCAGCCTGGGCAACAGGGTGATACCCTGTCTCAAAAAAGAGTAAGTTGCAGAAATACTGTCTCTTTATTATTATTATTTTTTTTTTCTGAGAGAGAGTCTTGCTCTGTTGCTCAGGGTGGAATGCTGTGGCATGTCTCACTGCAGCCTCTACCTCCCAGGTTCAGGTGATATTCTCCTGCCTCAGGCTCCAAAGGCTGGGACTACAGGCACCCACCACCACATCTGGCAAATTTTTATATTTTTAGTGGAGACAGGGTTTCACCATGTTGGCCAGGCTGGTCTTGAACTCTTGACCTCAAGTGATCCTCCTGCCTTGGCCTTCCGAAGTGCTGGGATTGCAGGCATGAGCCACTGTACCTTGACCTCTTTATTCTTAAATACTACCAAGTATGTATTTTCTTTATTTATTTCGAGACAAGGTTTCACTTTGTTGCCCAGGCTTGAGTGCAGAGGCACAATCTTGGCTAATTGCAGCCGCAACCTCCCTGGCTTAAGTGATCCTCTCACCTCAGCCTCCCAAGTAACTGGGACTTACAGGCATGAGACATCGCCCTGGCCAAAAAAAAAAAAAAAAAAAAATGGGAGTATTTATCTTAACTCTGTGTGTGTGTGTGTGCACACGCACACGCACGAAGATATATATGTAGTTAACTGCAACCTTCGCCTCCCAGGTTCAAGCCATTCTTCTACCTCAGCCTCCTGAGTAGTTGGGACTACAGGCTCTTGCCACTGCACCTTGCTAATTTTTTGTATTTTTAGTAGAGATGGGGTTTCGACACATTGGCCAGAATGGTATCAATCTCTTGACCTCATGATCTGCCTGCCTTGGCCACCCAAAATGCTGGGATTACAGGCGTGAGCCACCATACCCAGCCTTAGCTATATTTTTTTACTTTATTCCTAGGCTGGAGTGCAGGGGTGCAATCATGGCTCACTGCAGCCTCCACTTCCTGGGCTCAAGTGATCCATCTCAGCCTACAGAGTAGCTGAGACCACAGATGTGTGCCACCACATGCAGCTAATTTTTGTATTTTTAGTAGAGATGGGGGGTCTTGCCAAGTTGCCCAGGCTGGTCTCCAACTCTTGGGTTCAAACAGTCCCCACACCTTGGCTTCCCAAAGTGTTGGGATTACAGGCATGAACCACTACAGCTGGCCTATTTTAACTGCATTTATTTATCTCACAAAATAATTATCAAAATCAAGAAATTTGAAATACTATGTTCTATAGACCTTATTGAGGAGATACTGTTTATTTCAGTAATATTATTTATAGCCAGAAATTTTTTTAAAAATCCAAGTTTATGCATAGCATTCAGTTGTCACTTTCTTTTTTTTTTTTGAGATGGAGTTTCGCTTTTGTTGCCCAGGCTGGAGTGCAATGGCGCGATCTTGGCTCATCAAAACCTCCACCTCCCAGGTTCAAGCAAGTCTTCCACCTCAGCCTTCCAAGTAGCTTGGATTACAGGCATGCACCACCACACCTGGCTAATTTTTTGTTTTTTTTTTTTTTTTTTTTTGGAGACGGAGTTTCACTCTTGTTACCCAGGCTGGAGTGCAATGGCGTGCTCACCGCAACCTCTGCCTCCTGGGTTCAGGCAATTCTCCTGCCTCAGCCTCCTGAGTGGCTGGGATTACAGGCACGCGCCACCATGCCCAGCTAATTTTTTGTATTTTTAGTAGAGACGGGGTTTCACCATGTTGACCAGGATGGTCTCATCTCTTGACCTTGTGATCCACCTGCCTTGACCTCCCAAAGTGCTAGGATTACAGGTGTGAGCCACCGCGACCCTAATTTTTTGTATTTTTAGTAGAGATGGGGTTTTGTCATGTTGGCCAGGCTGGTCTTGAACTCCTGACCTCAAGTGATCTGCCTGCCTCAGCTTCCCAAAATGCTGGGATTATAGGCATGAGCCACTGCACCTAGCCTATTTTAATCTTTTTTTTTTTTTCCCAGTAGAGACAGGGTTTCTCCATGTTGGTTAGGCTCGTCTTGAACTCCTGACCTCAGGTGATCCACCCGCCTAAACCTCCCAAAGTGTGGGGATTACAGGCGTGAGCCACTGTGCCCGGCCATTTTAATCATTTTTAAGTGTACATTTCAGTGGCATTATGTGTATTCACACTGTTGTGCAACCATCACCACCATCCCTGTCCAGAAAGTTTTTATCTTCCCAAACTAAAACTCCATACCCATAAAACACAAATTCCCAGATGGGTGCAGTGGCTCATCCCTGTAATCCCAGCACTTTGGGAAGCCAGGACAGGAGGATCGCTGGAGCCCAGATGTTTTGAGACCAGCCTGGTCAACATAAAATTAATTTTACTTTTTGTCTCAAAAAGAAAATTAAAAAACAAAACAAAAAACCACTAACTCCCTATACCTCCTTTCTCCTGGCTTCTAGCAGTGGCCATTCTACCTCTCTGGATAATTTTACTCTCCTAGGTATCTCATAAAAGGTAAATCATACAATATTTGTCCTTTGTGATTGGCCTATTTCACTTAGCATGTTTTCAGGGTTCATCCAGAATTATCTTTTTTTTTTAAGGCTAAGTAATATTCCATTTGTTTATATATACCACATTTTGTTTACATATGGGTTTCTTCTACTTTTTGGTTATTATGAAGTAATGCTGCTATGAGCATGGATAAACAATCTGTTTGAGTCCCTGCTTTCAGTTCTTTTGGAATTGCTGGATTACAAGTGGAATTATTAGATTATATGGCAATTCTATGTTTAAGTGTTCGAGGAACTGCCATACTATTTTTTTCTTTTTCTTTTGAGCCAGAGTCTCACTCTGTCACCCAGGCTGGAGTACAGTTGCAGTGACTGAGCTCATGGCAGCCTCCGCCTCCTGGGTTCAAGTGATTCTTCTGCCTCAGCCTCCCAACTCCTGAGTAGCTGGAACTACAGGTGTATGCCACCATATCTGGCTAATTTTTGTGTTTTTAGTAGATACAGGGTTTCACCATATTTGCCAGGCAGTTCTCAAAACTCCTGACCTTGTGATCTGCCAGCCTTGGCCTCCCAAAGTGCTGGGACTATAAGTGTGACCCAACACGCCAGGCTTTTTTTTTTTTTTTTAAAGTAGAAATGGTTTCACCATGTTGGCCAGGCTGGTCTGGACTCCCAACACCTCAAGTGATCTGTGCACCTCAGCCTCCCAAAGTGCTGGGGTTACAGGCATGAGCCACTGTGGCTGGCCTATTTATTTTGAAGTGCTTTGTTTTCTATAAAGAAATGTCATCAAGCTATTGAGAAATTAAATGTTAGTCCAAGATACATGTGCATCTCAGAAATGTTGTTTAGTAAGGACACAAAAGACATATTATTAGATAAAAAGTCCCCATTTATAACTTGAAAAAGGATTTCCAAAATAAAAAACTTAAAAAAATGTTAAATTGGCATTTATATTATTACAGATAATAAGCTGTGTTTCAAAGGTCGTAACACAATTTCCAAAATGATTTTCCATTGCTTGGTCAACTAATTAGTCCTTCAGTATGCAAATATAACTCTTACTTACTTGCAGTATCCAATTTGCCAAAATCTTGAAGAAATAACTAAAGTTTAATATGAAACTAAAGCCTTTGTTATTAATAATACTGAAACAAAAATGTGCTTATTTAATTCAATTTACTAACAACAAAGTTTTTTTTTTTTTTTTTTTTTTTTTTTTTAAGACAGAGTCTTGCTCTGTCACCCAGGCTGGAGTGCAGTGGTGCGATCTTGGCTCACTGCAACCTTACCTTTTGGGTTCAAGCGATTCTCCTGCCTCAGCTTCCTGAGTAGCTGGGACTACAGGTGCATGTCACCATGCCTGGCTAATTTTTGTATTTTTTTTTTTTTTTAGTAGAGATAGGGTTTCACCATGTTGGCCAGGCTGGTCTCGAACTCCTGACCTCAGGTGATCTGCCCACCTCAGCCTCTCAAAGTGTTGGGATTACAGCCGTGAGCTACCATATCTGGCCACAAACTTTTAACTTAAAATGTTCTTCCAGCTTTATTTGAAATAGACAAAAACTGAAAATAATCCAAATGTCTATCAACAGGTACATGGATAATCAAATAATGGTATAAACATATATACAATAGAAGATAACCCAACAATAAAAATGAATGAACTATTTGTTACATGTGACATGAGTGGAACTCAAAATCATTAGTTGAGTGAAAGAAACCTGACAAAAAATAAATACTGTGTGTTCCCATTTATATCAAACTCAAGAAAATGCAAATGTATAGTAATAGAAAGGACATCAGTGGTTGCCTGGAGAAGGGAGTGTGTAATGGAGGAGAGATGTATTATTATAAAAAGAGGCATTTCATGATTTAATTGTCAGATACTGTTTTTCCCCAAGCTGCTAATGAAGCTTATACCCTAAATTGCTAGTCTCAGTATGTCTGAAAGTGAAAACTAGTTCCCGCTCTTCCAGGAGTATGTTTCAACTTTTGTTTTTATTAAAAGGTTATTCTTTTATTCTGTCCACAACTGTTTTTAAAACAATGAAATAGACTGGGCACAGTGGCTCATGCTGGTAATCCCAGCACTTTGGGAGGCCAAGGCAGGCTGATCACCCGAGGTCAGGAGTTTGAGACCAGCCTGGCCATCATGGTGAAACCCCATCTCTACTAAAAATACAAAAATTTGCTGGGTATGATAGTGTACACTTGTAATCCCAGCTACTTGTGGGGCTGAGGCAGGAGAATTGCTTGAACCCAAGAGGCAGAGGTTGCAGTGAGCTGAGGTCGTGTCACTGCACTCTAGCCTGGGCAATAGAGTGAGACATCATCTCTAAAAACAAACAGAATACAACAAAAAATGAAATAAACCAAGTACAAATAAATTTTGATAAATTTCTGCAGTCTTTCATGTTAATACTACATCTTCAAAGGGATAAACTTTGTATTACTTTGGTCTAATATGGAATAGAATTTTAAGGCCTGGTGCAGTGACTCACGCCTGTAATCCCAGCTATTTAGGAGGCAGAGGTGGGAGTATTGCTTGAGCCCAGGAGTTTGAGGCTGCAGTGAGCTATAATCATGCCACTGCACTCTAGCCTGGGCATCAGAGTGAGATTCCATCTATTAAAAAATGATTTAGGAAACTATATACTAAAGTTAAATGATAATAAAATATTACTGTAAATCTTTAAAGCACAAATCGTGTACATTTTTAGTATGTTTCTGACATGATAAAAGTTACTATCAACACTTTACATCTCAGCTCAGTTCAAAATAATGCATATAATGAGATATAATTTTGTAATAGTTATATAGAAGCATTTTAGATGTTGTGTGCTCTAAAACCAAATGGCGTATCATATAGTCTCTTCAAATTTAAGTCTGACTTAAAATATTTAATACTACAGGGCCTCTGAAATTCACATGATAATGTCTTTGCCTACAGATGGAATCAAAGATGGATACAAAGTGAACTCACACATAGCTAAGCTGCAAGAGTTATGGAAAACTCCTCAAAATCAAATAATCCACTTCCCAAAATCAATGATGGATGTATCCTTTCTCAAGGTATGCTAACAGGGATATATTTAAATACCAATACTCTTTGTATTCAGAGCCGAACTTTTTACTGATGATCAGCTGCTTAGAGGGTAGGTACTGCAGATGACAAGGCATGTGCAGTATATTGTCTAGGAGTCAATAAATATCTTTGGGTAAACTCATGAGTGAATGGAAAGATGATACATTCTTTATCATAAGAGTTCTTTCAGGATTTTATGATACTTCATATCTAATGTATCCTTACTGAGGGGAAGCTGAATGCTCCAATCACAGAGATGCTCAAGAAAAGTTTCATCCTAGAAACAGAAACCCAACTTCATATAGATTTTACCTCAAGTCTTACAAAATTAAGAAGAAAGCAGGTAAAGAAAATGGCAGTAATTAGCTTGCAAGTAGGGTTTAAAAAAAAGAAAAATAAATAAAAGGAAATGGCAATAAGGATTTTACAGTGGTTACCTGTATCCCATTAATGATCATAACTGCTAAAATTATCTCTAGAGCAATGTGAATTAGGGTTAATTGATTTTTCTTTGAATTTACCATGTATTCAGTAAAGTAATACATAGTGGAATCTTACATCTTAAGTGAGCATTAATTTCTAAAATCAGCAAGTACAATGAAAATCTCAGTCAAAGTTACTTAAGAGACCAGCATACTGTCCTTCAGAATGTCCATCACAGACAGTTATTCTTCTGGTGCTGGAAAGGAATGTTTCTTCAGTTGAGACTAAGTAATTGGGTTGCTTTTAGGTACCATGTTATAGCTCAAAAATCATTTTGAGAAGGCAAGATGCCCACACTGAGAGGTGCACAGCAGGTTAACACTTGACAGAACAGCACATTCACTCCTTTCTTGTTCATCTAGAGCAATGGGTTCTTAAACTTCATAGGGTATCTGAATCACCTGAGTGGAATGGCAAGCAGAGGCACTTGCACTGTTTAAATGGCTATTTCTTTCTCATTTGGTGAAGTTAACATAGTGGAATTTGCTTAAGTAAAATGCAGTTGGTACAACTCTCCTGAACATTCATCTCTTCAGATAAGGAATATTGCCAACTTCTCTTTAACAATGCAGACTATAAATCCTCTTATTCTGTCTTTTAGCATCCAGACCTCACCACAGGCCAGAAGCGTTATCTGTGCAGCATTGCTAAAATCTATAATGCGAACTATCTGAAGATGTTAATGAAGAAGCAGTACATGCATGTAATTCAGCGCAGCTCACAAAAGCCAGGCAGGTGCACCTCCAGTTGGTTTTTCACTAGTTTTTTTTTTCTGAGACGGAGTTTCGCTCTTGTTACCCAGGCTGGAGTGCAATGGCGCGATCTCGGCTCACCGCAACCTCCGCCTCCTGGGTTCAGGCAATTCTCCTGCCTCAGCCTCCTGAGTAGCTCGGATTACAGGCATGTGCCACCATGCCCAGCTAATTTTTTGTATTTTTAGTAGAGACGGGGTTTCACCATATTGACCAGGATGGTCTCGATCTCTTGACCTCGTGATCCACTCGCCTCGGCCTCCCAAAGTGCTGGGATTACAGGCTTGAGCCACCGCGCCCGGCCTTCACTAGTTTTTTACGATTAGTGAGAGGGTCTTTTTCTTTCTTTTTTTTTGAGAGGGTCTTTTAACAGAGGTGATTTGTATGACAGGTGTCTTCACTCATCACAGAAGCCGCCTTAGCTCTCGTTACTCACAGAAACAGCATTACCCCTGCACTACATGGCGACACCAACTGGAGAGAGAGGACTTGGGGCCTTCTGATATTGCAGCTGCATCTGCACCTGAAATGCTCCTACAGCATTCCCTTTGGCGACCAGTGAGAAACAAAGAAGGGTCTGTTTCTTAGTGTGCAAAAGGCAGAAAATGTATCTATGTATCTCAGTTCAATTTTTTTTTTCTTTCCTGAGACACAGGGTCTTTTTCTGTCACCCAGGCTGGAGTGTAGTGGTGTGATACAGTTTACTGTATCCTTAAACTCCTGGGCTCAAGCAATGCTCCTGCCTTACACTCTCAAGCAGCTAGGGCGAAAGGCAAAACCACCATGCCCTACTAATTAAAAAAATTTTTTGTAGAGACAGTGTCTATGTTGGCCAGGCTACTCTCACTTCTGCCTCCCAAAGCACTGGGATTACAGGTGTGAGCTACTGTGCTCAGCCTTCTCCATCTCTTTGGAGGGTAGCTAAGTGATACTAATGCTTGTGTTTCCTAATATGTTCACTTTGCTAAATTCAGAATAGGCTGGACTTTTAAAAAGCAGAGAGAGATTTTCATATTTTCTCTTTACTGCACTTCTTTTAGAATGTATTTTGTAGAATTATAAACATTTCTTCATCAGATAGAGATATGGATGACTGCCCTTTTCAGTGTGATTCCCACTCAACCTCAAAATAATGCAAACACTTTCAAAAGGAGAAGCATATGGTTGGTTTTGCACGGGGGAATACTATGTAACAGGGAGAGGAAAAAGATTAAGAAGCATGAATACTGAAATTGCACTGTAGCAGTTTTACATGTCAGGATTAAGAAATTACAGAATCTGGGTGCTGAAAGGGTGTTTTTGGTGATGCTGCAGCTAATACAACAAATTTATGTGGTCTCCCACATGCACTAGGCAGCTGGCTCCAATTAAGATACTTTCCTTTCTTATAGGATAAAAACTGGGTATGTATCTAAAACAAGATGTAAGTCACTGAAGATTTTTAGAAGACCAAGGAAACTGTTCATGCAACCAGGTAAATGTGAAATTTTAAAAATAGCATTTTTAAAGATCTTATGCTTAAAACTATTATGCCAAATACAATTTCATTTCCATTAGGCAGATATTAACAGATTTAGAACACCATTTGCTTTTATTGTTGCAGATAAAAAAATCAAACATAAAATATAGTTTATGCTTGCAATTAAAAGAACGTAGTGGGCTAGGTGCCAGTGGCTCACGCCTGTAATCTCAGCACTTTGGGAGGCTAAGACAAGCAGATCACCTGAGGTCAGGAGTTTGAGACCAGCCTGGCCAACATGGCGAAACTCCATCTCTACTAAAAATACAAAAGTTAGCCAGGCGTGGTGGCGGGTGCCTGTAATCCTAGTACTTGGGAGGCTGAGGCAGAATTACTTGAACCCAGGAGGTAGAGGTTGTAGTGAGCCAAGATTATGTCACTACACTCCAGCCTAGGTAACAGAGTAAGACTGTCTCAAATTAAAAATGCTGCTCAAAGTAGTGAGATTCAGGGTATTTATAATACCAAGGTCAGAGACTTAATAGAGAATTTTTCAGAACCCAGAACCACAAACATGACTTTCTCAACCAATAGCACTTCTTTTTTGAGATAGTGCTATTTTTGGATGAAAAACATATTTTGTATAGTATAGCAAAGGGCTGTGTCTCTTAAATAGGCCCTTTTTATCCATAGGGAATATGTTCCAAGACCCCCAGTGGATGGCTGAAAGCCTAGATAGTACTGAACCCTATATATACTTTGTTATTTCCTTTTTTTTTTTGAGACGGAGTTTTGCTTTTGTTACCTAGGCTGGAGTGCAATGGCGTGATCTCGGCTCACTGCAACCTCCGCCTCCAGGGTTCAGGCAATTCTCCTGCCTCAGCCTCCTGAGTAACTGGGATTACAGGCACGCGCCACCATGCCCAGCTAATATATTTTTTTAAATTTTTATTAGAGACGGGGTTTCACCATGTTGACCAGGATGGTCTTGATCTCTTGACCTCGTGATCCACCCGCCTCGGCCTCCCAAAGTGCTGAGATTACAGGCTTGAGCCACCGCGCCCGGCCTCCTTTTTTTTTTTTTGAGACTGAGTTTTGCTCTTGTTGCCCAGGCTGGAGTGCAATGGTGCGATCTTGGCTCACTGCAACCTCTGTCTCCTGGGTTCAAGCGATTCTCCTGTCTCAGCCTCCTGAGTAGCTGGGATCACAGGCATCCGCCACCATGCCCGGCCAATTTTGTGTTTTTTACTAGAGATGGGGTTTCTCCATGTTGGCCAGGCTGGTCTTGAACTCCTGACCTCAGATGATCCACCCGCCTTGGCCTTCCAAAGTGCTGGGATTACAGGTGTGAGCCACTGCACCTAGCTACTTTGTTATTTCCTATAAATGCATATCTGTGATAAAGTTTTAATTTATAAATTAGGCATATAAAGAGATTAACAATAAATAAAGTAGAACACATAATATACTGTATAAAACATGAATGTGGTCTCTCTCAAAATAGCTTATATTGTACCTTGGAAAGCAAAAGTGTGGATAAGGGACTACTGTGTATCATTTTGTTTGATATTCAAGCCATGCAGGTGATATTATCAAAATTTTACAGCTGCAACTTAGACAAATCCAGACTTCGGAAGGATCAGCATAAAGGATCCTTCTACCACAAGTACAAAATATTGCAAAATGAAAAAGGGAAGACAGACCGAATGATCAGAAGTGTTCCTCAAAACTGATAATGTTAAATCATGTTAAGTAATTTCCTAGTTATTCGTATAGTGAAGTAGGGAGGTGGGTAAGACATAGGGAAGTTGGCTGGGTGTGGTCACTCATGCCCATAATCCCAGCACTTTGGGAGGCTAAGGCAGGCAGATCACTTGAGGTCAGGAGTTCAAGACCAGTCTGACCAACATGGTGAAACCCATCTCTACTAAAAATACAAAATTAGCCGGTCATGGTGGTGCATGCCTGTAATCCCAGCTACTCATGAGGCTGAGGCAGGACAATCACTTGAATGTGGGAGGTAAAGGTTGTGAGCCGAGATCGCACCATTGCACTCCAGCCTGGGCAACAAGAGCGAAACTCCCATCTCAAAATAAATAAATAAATAAAAGAAGTAGGGAAGTTAGGCCTTCTGAATTGATGTCCCTTCACTTTATGACAGTGTTAGTCACCTCTGCTATAAATATTGTACCATGTGTATCCAAGCAATGAGGGATAGGGCAGGAGAGAGGATAAGTCAGGTTCCAAAAGGAACAGTTAGAGGAAATTCCAGGTAGGGGGAAGAGATGAGAAGGAACTAGAGGAAAATGCAGAGATTCTGAAGATGTAGCTGACCACTGTAATTTCCCCCAACAAAAAGATTTTCAAAATCAGTGGTAATATAGGACTTAGTAACATAATTTGCTATACAATAACTTGGCTAGAATACAGTCCTTTGTATCTTAAAGAGTAAGAAATTTGGGGCAAAGGGGAGGTGACTAAGAGCCTAGAAAATTGTGGGCAATTTGTCTTTACTACCTTATTAATAAGTCAGGTCATTTTGAATCTTGTACTTAGAGCTTTATTTCCAAAACAGACAATTAAAAATTCTTATTTTTCCTTCAGTTTCTTCAAATGATTCTGAATCATACATGAGTGAAGAAAAAAAGGAAGAAGATTTACTAAATAAATTTATGCAATCAATGTCAATTGAAGAACAGGGAGAACATCTGATGTTAACTTGATAGTCTTGTCTTGTGTATTGAATTTGTGCCAAAGTTGAGGGTAAGGGGTTGTGAGTTGTGTCCTCTATGTTTAGGTTAGTATTGTTATTCCTTAAATCATTAAGTAATTTTGTTTTGTTCAGAAATTTTTACAACAATGTAACTGGTCTGATGTAGTTCCATGTACCAATGACATTTATGTAAGAAAATATACATGTAATATACTTGTACTTCTAGCTAGATATAATTAAAACTTTTCTTGCATTCAACACTGAATTACTTTTCTTTAAATCCGACAAATGCATTGTATAATTTTTTCTTTCTCTGTTCACAGTAAGTCCTAAAACAATATTGAAGTATCTTACAAGGGCCAGGCACAGTGGCTCACACCTGTAATCCCAGAACTTTGGGAGGTCGAGGTGGGTGGATCACAAGGTCAAGAGATTGAGACCATCCTGGCCAACATGGTGAAATCCCACCTCTACTAAAAATACAAAAATCAGCTCAGCATGGTGGTGTTGCCTGTAGTCCCAGCTACTTGGAAGGCTGAGGCAGAACTGCCTGGACCTGGGAGGTGGAGGTTTCAGTGAGCTGAGATTGCACCACTGCACTCCAGCCTGGCGACAGAGCGAAGGCTAAGGAAAGCTTTGATATATCCAGATACAGAATAGCATTTGATGGAGATAATGCTCTGACTTGCAAAGTAGGCGCTCAATAAATATTTGCTATTTGAATATAACTTCAAAATGTGAATACATATTTGCCCTATTATGAAATTGCCACATAAATACTTGGACTCTCAGACTAGATTAAGTTGGGAGTACTTACACTAACAAGAGGATTCTTTACATTATATATTACTCTAGCGTGCTTCCTTGCTAAACTTTTTTTTTTTTTTGAAACAGAATTTCCCTCTTGTTGCCCAGGCTAGAGTGCAATGGTGTGAACTCTACTCACTGCAACCTCCACCTCCTGGGTTCAAGTGATTATCCTGCCTCAGCCTCCCGAGTAGCCTGGTTTACAGGCACATGCTACCATGGCAAATTTTGTGTTTTTTTTTTTGTTTGTTTTTGTTTTTGAGACGGAGTTTCGCTCTTGTTACCCAGGCTGGAGTGCAATGGCGCGATCTCGGCTCACTGCAACCTCCGCCTCCTGGGTTCAGGCAATTCTCCTGCCTCAGCCTCCTGAGTAGCTGGGATTACAGGCACGTGCCACCATGCCCAGCTAATTTTTTGTATTTTTAGTAGAGACGGGGTTTCACCATGTTGACCAGGATGGTCTCGATCTCTCGACCTCGTGATCCACCCGCCTCGGCCTCCCAAAGTGCTGGGATTACAGGCTTGAGCCACGGCGCCCGGCCAAATTTTGTATTTTTAGTAGAGAAAGGATTTCACCACATTGGCCAGGCTGGTCTTGAACTCCTGACTTCAGAAGATCTGCCCGCCTCGGCCTCCCAAAGTGCTGGGATTATGGATGTGAGCCTGGCCCCTAAACTTTTATTTTTAAAAATGTTATTAAACCTTGAAAAATGGGAGTAGCAACAGTTTGAAGAATCACTGCTAATTTAATGTCAATATGGTATATTATTTAGCAAATAAAATTTGAATTCAACATTATGACATAGTGTAAGAGAAAAGAGCTCTGAAAAGTCATCTACTTCTTCAATAGTTACATCTGTAGTTTCACTTGGTTTCTCATTTTTACGTTTTTTAAAATTAAACATCAGGTTATCAAGAAAGTATAAATGAAAGGTAATTGTTTATTACCGGAGAAGAGAAAAATGTATACAAGAAAGTCTAGATTCTTTCTCCACATGCGCTACTTTTGGAATAAAGTTCCAAATACCAACTTTGAAGATATTTACAAGGATAAATTTTTCTTAACAAGTGACCAGTTACTGTGTCATGGACATTTTTTCATAGAATCCATATACTGTAAACTAAACGTATTCTTATAGTTTACAGGAAGCTTAGAGCAATTATGTATTAGCAGAGAAGATAGTATTACATTTTACTGCAAAATATTATAAAGGTGATACAATTTTGTGACTCGTAAACGTTTAATTACTTGATTTCAACAGGACAATGAAAAAAAAATCATCAAGACAGCCCTGGCTTTAAGATTTTTTGTATTCAATTCGTTCTACTTTCACATCATCTCCAATTAGCTGATACACATAGGTGACCACTGTAGAAGCCTGGATATCCATCAACACAAATGATGGAATAATGTTTCTAGAAGAAAAAACAAATAATGTCAGTGTTTTGTACCACAAAGCAGCAGCACATAAATTTAAGATGACAATTTGGATTCAAAGAGAAATCTGTTACATGTCACATGAACAGTTACCAAAAAAAAAACAAAAAACAAAAAACTACCAAAATGCCTAGATTTATCACATGTGGCCAGGAATAGTGGCTCACGCCTGCAATCCCAGCACTTTGGGAGGCCAAGGTGGGCGGATCACCTGAGGTCACGAGTTCGAGACCAGTCTGGCTAACATGGTGAAACCTTGTCTCTACCAAAATTACAAGAATTAGCCAGGCGTGGTGGTGGGTGCCTATAATCCTGGCTAATTGGGAGACTGAGGCACAACAATCACTTGAATCTGGGAGACAGAGGTGGTCATGAGCCAAGATCGTACCAATGCACTACAGCCTAGGTGACAGAGCAAGACTCTTGTCTCAAAAAGGTCACATTTATTTTTACCTTTGTTTTTTTGAGTGTCTCATTTTGTCACCCTGAATGGAGTACAGAGCCTCCAACATGGCTCACTGCAGTCTCAACCTCCTGGGCTCAAGTGATCATCCCACTCAGTCTTCTGAGTAGCTGGGATCACAGGCATGCACCACCACACCCAGCTAATTAAAAATTTTTTTTGTAGAGACAGGGTCTCACCATATTGTCTAGGCTGGTCTCAAAACTCCTGGGCTCAAGCAATTTGCTCCGGCCTCCCAAGTGCTGGTATTACAGGCATGAGCCACTGTGCCCAGACACACTTCTTTTAGGAAATGTCATACATGCAATTACTTTACTAAAGCCCCCTAATTCCCAAATTCTATACTACTCACGTTTCCAAGGCGTTATATGCCCCAGTGGCAGAACCTGGGTTAATGTAGAATTTATTTTCATGCTCAAATGCTTCAAATTTGTGTGTGTGTCCCGAGATAAGAATGTCCACGTCAAACTGCCTCTGCAACAGGGCTAAGCTGGCCATATCTCCCCAAGGAATAACTTGATGTCCATGGATCAGACCAATTTTGAACTGTCCAACAGTTACAACTTTCTGTTCTGGATAATTCAGATTCTAATGAAAGAAAGAGACATAAGAAAATATGTATTTTAGAGATGCTGGTATTTTATTTTATTTATTTACTTTTGAGACAGTTTTGCTCTTGTTACCCAGGCTGGAGTGCAATAGCGCGATCTCGGCTCACCGCAACCTCTGCCTCCTGGATTCAGGCAATTCTCCTGCCTTAGCCTCCTGAGTAGCTGGGATTACAGGCACACGCCACCATGCCCAGCTGATTTTTTGTATTTTTAGTAGAGACGGGGTTTCACCATGTTGACCAGGATGGTCTCAATCTCTTGACCTCGTGATCCACCCGCCTCAGACTCCCAAAGTGCTGGGATTACAGGCTTGAGCCACCGCACCCAGCCTGAGATGCTGCTATTTTAAAAATGTCAGTTTGCCTAAACGATCTCATACAATGTTTTGATGTAGTGCTCCATGACATACACATTTATAATTTTTTTTTTTTTTTTTGAGATGGAGTCTTGCTCTGTCTCCCAGGGCGGAGTGCAGTAGCAGGATCTCAGCTTATTGCAACCTCCGCCTCCCAGGTTCAAGCAATTCTCCTGCGTCAGCCTCCCAAGCAGCTGGGATTACAGGTGCCCACCACCAAGCACAGTTAATTAATTTTTTTGTATTGTTAGTAGAGACAAGAGTCTCACCATGTTGGCCAAGCTGGTTTTGAACTCCTGACCTCCAGTGACCCACCTGCCTTGGCCTCCCAAAGTTCTAGGATTACAGGTGTGAGCCACTGTGCCCAGTCCACATTTATAAATACTTTATGTCTTCTCAGTCTCTAAAGCTGCAACTATATTTAAAACATAACTTACTCATAAACTGGAATTTATCATGCAATCCCTTTACTGTGTTTATTTATAAAGAATATGGGTTCTTGGACGGGCGCGGTGGCTCACGCCTGTAATCCTAGCACTTTGGGAGGCTGAGGTGGGTGGATCACCTTAGGCCAGGAGTTCAAGACCAGCCTGGCCATCATGGTGAAACTCCATCTTAAAAAAAAAAAGAATATGGGTTTTTTTGTGCATGTTGTAAAGAATAATTATTCCCTGAAAACTTGTGATTTTCCTTTACCTGAGGCATGTAAGTTAAGGTGTGTTAAAATTATAGCTTAATATAGCCTTAATAGTTTAATAGTTTTATAGATGGCTTGAAATAATGAGAAATAATACTAATATAGTACTTAGTATGAGCCAGGCACTACTGTAGAGGTTTTACAAATACCAACTTAATACAAACAATCCTAGAAGGTTCTATTATGATTCCCACTTTATAGATGATGAAACAGGCACAAAGAGGTTGACTGTCCTTTCCTTTTATCTCCCCCATCTTTCACCTCCATGTCACCTTTAATTTATCCAAAACCAGTATGCTACTTCAGTTAGGTTTAAGGAACCCCATTAAAGAACACCAACCAAGTTTAATTTATGAAAAGCTTCTATATATTTCCAGAAAAACAAAAGAAAATTTTCAAAGTAGAATCAAGATTATGCGACATCATACAATGTTGGCACTGGCAGGTGTCTTAAAAATCATCCATTCCAGGCCTGGTGCAGTGGCTCACGCCTATAATCCCAGCACTTTGGGATGCCGAGGCAGGTGGATCACGAGGTCAAAAGATCGAGACCATACTGGCCAACATGGTAAAACTCCAGCTCTACTAAAAATAGAAAAATTAGCTGGGCATGGTGGTGTGTGCCTGTAGTCCCAGCTGCTCAGGAGGCTGAAGCAGGAGAACCACTTGAACCCAGGAGGCAGAGGTTGCAGTGAGCAGAGATCGCGCCACTGCACTCCAGCCTGGCTACAGAGCAAGACTCCATCTCAAAATAAAGAAATCATCCATTTCAGCCATATTTACTAAGGATCAGAAAGGGGAAGTAATCTGCCAAAAATTCTATTATTAACTAAAGGGAACTCCAGAGCTCCTTTTTTTCTTTTTAAGATGAGGTTTCACCATGTTGGTCAGGCTGGTCCTGAATTTCCGACCTCAGGTGATCCGCCCACCTTGGCCTCCAAAGTGCTTGGATTACAGGCATGAGCCACCACGCCTGGCCTCCTTTTTTTCTTTAAAGTCAGGTTTATTGAGGCATAATTTACACACAGTAAAATCATACCTTTTTTTTTTTTTTTTTTTGAGACGAAGTTTTGCTCTTGTTGCCCAGGCCGGAGTGCAGTGGTGCAATCTCAGCTCACTGCAACCTCCACCTCCCAGGTTCAAGTGATTCTCCTGCCTCAACTTCCCAAGTAGCTGGGATTACAGGCATGCACCACCATGCCTGGCTAATTTTGTATTTTTAGTAGAGATGGGGTTTCTTTCTCCATGTTGGTCAGGCTGGTCTTGAACTCCCAACCTCAGGTGATCTGCCTGCCTCGGCCTCCCAAAGTGCTGGGATTACAAGCGTGAGCCACCACGCCTGGCAAATCATACTTTTTCATGTATCATATGATGGGTTTTGACAAATGCACATGGCTGTATAAGCACTGCCACCTGGAAGATACAGAGCAGCTCTATCACTTCTCCAAAACTCCCTCATCTCCTATAAAGTTAACCCTTGAGAAACGAAGCCACAGGAAGGTTGCCAGCAGAGAAGTAGTGTGATCTTACTTCACTTAAAAAGGATCACTCTGGTTGCTAGCTGGAGAATAAATTGTAAGGAGCAAGGGTAGAATTAGGAAGTTGGAATACAAGAAAATGATATGGTAGCTTGGAATAAAGTAGAAATAATGGCAGTGAAAAGTTCCTAACAAAAACTTTATAAACTTGGCTGGGCACAGTGGTTCATGTCTGTAATCCCAGCACTTTGGGAGGCTGAGGCGGGAGGATCACCTGAGGTCAAGAGTTTGAGACCAGCCTTGCCAATATGGCAAAACCCCATCTCTACTAAAAATACAAAAAAATTAGCTGGGCATGGTGGCACGCACCTATAATATCTCCGCTACTCAGGAGGTTAGGCAGGACAATCACTTGAACCTGAGGCGGAGGTTGCAGTGAGCCAAGATTGTGCCACTGTACTCCAGCCTGGGCGACAGAACAAGACTCCATCTCAAACAAAACAAAACAAAAACTTTATAAACTAAACGACAGCCAAAAACAGTAACAAAGCCACTTTTATTCAGATCTAATAAGAGTAAGTATTTAATATGTTTACTAGGTAGTCTAAATCAGTGATTTCCAAATAGTAAGGGAGGGGCATGAATTGTAATTTTACATTTGGAAAAGAAAAATGAAAAAAAAAAAAAAGACCTTACCAGTTGAGAAATCTGGGTCTAATGATAAAGCATATGTAAGTAAGAATCAAGAACAAGAAATATTTGAGGAGGGAAAGGGAAATACATTATACATCACCTCATCGAAGTCTCCTCTCACAATATGAACATCACCAGCCAGAGTCTTGAGATAGTCATAACTCTCTTTGGTGCAAAGGTTTCCTGTGCAGAGAATGTGCTGAATTTTTCCTGGCACCAGGAGTTTTTTGAATTTAGCTGGCAAACTGTTGCACCGGTGTGGGATGTGCAGATCTCCTAATACCAACACCAACTTTAAAGTGTCAAGGTAAAATAAAGCATAATGTTAAACATAATGTAAAAACAAAATAGTCTCCAACTGTAAGCTCCCTTTTAAGTCTTAAAAGAGATCCCGAGATCCCACAGAACGAATTATTCATAAAATTCCTATCATGACTATTTAATCTCAGAAGCTGAATCTGTACATATTTTTCTTCAGGTTATCAGCTTTCAGATAGGTTTCATCATTGATTGTATCATGACAATTTAAACAGACTTACATATGGTAATGTACTTTGTTCTAAATCAATCTTATTTTGTTATAAACAGTTGTGTATATATAATACAGGTAATCATTCTATTTACCAAGAATGAAATCAAACAGTCTTTTTTTTTTTTTGAGACGGAGTTTCGCTCTTGTTACCCAGGCTGGAGTGCAATGGCGCAATCTCGGCTCACCGCAACCTCCGCCTCCTGGGTTCAGGCAATTCTCCTGCCTCAGCCTCCTGAGTAGCTGGGATTACAGGCATGCGCCACCATGCCCAGCTAATTTTTTTTTTTTTTTTGTATTTTAGTAGAGACGGGGTTTCACCATGTTGACCTGGATGGTCTCGATCTATTGACCTCGTGATCCACCCGCCTCGGCCTCCCAAAGTGCTGGGATTACAGGCTTGAGCCACCACGCCCGGCGAAATCAAACATTCTAAAGTGATTTAGAGACCTATGAATACACTGAATTTTAAAAATTATAAAATGAAAAGTATACTACTGGGCCCTATGGAATGTGGCATTTTTAAAGACTGATATGGTAATTCATATTTCTGCAGTTGTAATATGAAAACGATTAATCCCAGAAACATTATTAAGGGGAATTGTTAATAGAGAAAAAATTTATTTCTGTAATTTATGTGTACCAGATTGACAACTATTTGGAATTATAATGGCGAAAATTTGGCATGTCTGTTACTTCAAACTATTGTATATCTCTGTATACATTACAGAGTTATACAAACAGCCTGTGTTTCAGTTTCATTAGGTAAAGGTGTACTTTTGCATTATTATCTTTGATGTCTTTACTTTCCTTGATATCTTTACTTTCCTTCATTATTAGAAGTCCTCACTGTCATATTTTTATGGTCTGGATTAAATTGCTCATGTACCCTTGGTGTAGTTACCCAACTTAAAAAAATAACTTTTCGTAATCTTTCATGTACACAAGAGCATTAAAACAAAAAAGAGATCAGCTAAATAAGTTATAAATTTAGCATAAGGTGGTTTAGAGTTGCAAATTAGTCTCAGATGACAAAAGAAAATTTTGCTATGAAATATAAAAGAATATAAACCCCAACCCTGTAAAATTTTATTATTTAAAAATTTCAAGAGTTGAGAAACAACATTAATTTAGCCATTTAACAGAATACTGTTAGAAACATCATTTAAAAATAGTATCTGTCTGGCCGAGTGCAGTGGCTCACACCTGTAATCTCGGCATATTGGGAGGCTGATGCAGGCAGATCATATGTGGTCAGGAGTTCGAGACCAGCCTGGCCAACATAGTGAAACCCTGTTTTTACTTTTAAAAAAAAAAAAAAGAGAGAAAAAAAAGAAATACAAAAGTTAGCCAGGTGTGGTGGCAGGCGCCTGTTATCCCAGCTACTCAGCAGTCTGAGGCAGGAGAATCACTTGAACCCAGGAGTTAGAGGTTGCAGTGAGCTGAGATGGTGCCACTGGCACTCCAGCCTGGGTGACAGAGTAAGACTCTGTCTCAAAACAAAACAAAACAAAACAAAACAAAACAAAAAACTGTCCTCCAAAGGACAATGTAATCAATTTATGTTGATCAGTATAAGCACCTTCATTCTATACAAGATATTTTCCTTTACAGACATTCCATCCATAAATGTACATGCCCTTTAACTACTTTTAAAAGTTGTCTATTCTTTAATATTATCAAAGAAATAATTAAATAGCTAATAGGATAAAACAAAATAGTTTTGCGACCACAGACTTTGTAAATGAAAATTAATTAAAAAAAACCCCAAATGTGTGAAATTAAAATTACTACCAAAAGAAGCTTGATTCATCTTGCAACAAAAATTAAAACTATTGCAAAGAAAAGGAACTATTATCAGGACACAGAATTATCAAGACATAGCTTGTAATCTCAAAGTAACACAAGGTTATAAAATAAGCACACTTTAAATTGTTAAATAAGATTCTTCTTCATAAAGACGAGTTTCAGCAGGTATCTGTTCTATGCCTATATTATTTCAATGTAGATCTCAGTGGACAAACCCTCTGTAAAACTAAAAACCACTATGAAGTTTCCACCCTCACTGGTAATCAACATAAAAGTACCTGGATATAGAACAATCTTCATTTTAGAGGGGGATTCCTTCTGATATGGATTGAAGTACATAGTTAGTATGGGAAGCTGGGTTTGAGAAAAAGGTAAAAATAATAGATTTCTATATTTAAAAAAAGGAGAACAATAACAACCACCCCAAACTCATAAAAGAGTATACGTCTATAACAGGTTGAAAATATTTGGTACTAATAATGAATGAACTATTCAATCTGAATGTACCAGAAAGAACATTAATAAGAACATGAGTAAGACGTGGTACTTTATAATGATTGATGACCTAATTCTACAAAGTACTGTGGATTTTCCCCAAGTATACTCAAGACTATCAGCAATCTAAAGATACAATTGTATGAATCATCACACAGAAATGATTTCAAATTACTAGGGATCCTTACTAGGACAGAATCCTCTGGTTTCCTGCTGATGACAAAGTTATGGGGAAGTAGTGTCACAAAACATGTGTCATACTTTGAAGCATGTCCCTGCCCAAATTCCACACTTTGACAAATTGGGATAGACACAGATTAGAAAGTCCTTTAAGAAAGCAAAAGATCCAGGCCGGGCGCGGTGGCTCAAGCCTGTAATCCCAGCACTTTGGGAGGCCGAGGCGGGTGGATCACGAGGTCAAGAGATCGAGACCATCCTGGTCAACATGGTGAAACCCCGTCTCTACTAAAAATACAAAAAATCAGCTGGGCATGGTGGCGTGTGCCTGTAATCCCAGCTACTCAGGAGGCTGAGGCAGGAGAATTGCCTGAACCCAGGAGGCGGAGGTTGCGGTGAGCCGAGATCGCGCCATTGCACTCCAGCCTGGGTAATAAGAGCGAAACTCCGTCTCAAAAAAAAAAAAAAAAAAAAAAAAAAAAGAAAGCAAAAGATCCTGGCCAGGTGCGGTATCTCACATCTATAATCCCAGCACTTTGGGAGGCCAAGGCAGGAGAATCATGAGGCCATGAGTTCGGAACCAGCCTGACCAACATGGTGAAACCCCGTAATTAGGCTGGCGTGGTGGCACACCCCTGTAATCCCAGCTACTCAGGAGGCTGAGGAGGTAGAATTGCTTGAACCTGGGAGGCAGAGGATGCAGTGAGCCGAGATTGCACCACTGCACTGCAGTATGGGCTACAGAGTAAGACTCTGTCTCCAAAAAAAAAAAAAAAAAAAAAAAAAAAGGGCTGGGTATGGTAGCTCATAATCCCAGCACTTCAGGAGGCCGACGTGGGCATATCATGAGGTCAGGAGATTGAGACCATCCTGGCCAACATGGTGAAACCCCATCTCTACTAAAATATAAAAAATTAGCCAGGCATGGTGGCGTGCACCTGTACTCCCAGCTATTCGGGAGGCTGAGGCAGGGGAATCGCTTCAACCTGGGAGGTGGAGGTTGCAGTGAGCCCAAATCGTACCATTGCATTCCAGCCTGGGCAACAGAGCAAAACTCCGTCTCAAAAAAAAGAAAAAAAAGATCCTGGAAATGGCAGTCTTATTAAATTCAAATAAAGAACCAACCCAATCAAAGCATGGAAATTCAGTTACTTCCTTTCAGCAGACTTTAAAAGGGTGAGAAATCCAGTCAGTAATCAGCCACCCAACCACCATTGTTAGTAGGAGCTAAGTGAAGAAACTTACTCTGTGCCCAGCCTTAGTGGAATGAAGAAGTTGATTGCAGACAGGGAGGGATGAAAAAAAAAAGGGTGAAACACGACCAATGTTAAAAGAAAGCAACGAAAAGAAACAAACAAAAAAGAACAAAAAACCCATTCCGAATGAGCAAACAATTGTTAATGATTTCTGAGTGTTATGAAAGAAAATGTTAAAAATCAGCTGTGCTCAAAACAATACCAAAAGAAACATTTGCCATATTTTTAAATACGACACACACACACTTTTTAATAAATTTGCTTTATCAATTTCTTCTACTTTTCCTAATCTTGTTCTGTATATTGACTTCCATCTCTTTTGTTTTCCATTCTGTTTAGATTTTTATAAGGTTTTATAAAATAATGAATTTAGATTTCTACAGATACTTCGGAAAATTTGTCAGTAATAGTTTAAAGGCTAACATTTTCTGGATTCTTAGGGTCTGTTCTCAAGTATACGGATTTTAATTATCATACATTCAAAATTCTAGTAGCTGGAAAATTATGCTGCAGCTGGGTGATTTTTTGTAGCTGATGCAACATAGCACCATGAATACATTATCAAGTGATGAACAAATCAACTAAAAGTGAAGAGAAAATAATAAAAACAAACACATTTATCCAGTTAAAACTGGAACTTTCCCACATCTGAATTTGCTGCCCACACTCTGGACACTGTACTGAGTGTTGAACATCTGTATCCTTTGCCAAGTAAAACGCTTTCAATCATAAAAGAATTAGCGTATGCTAAATTTTTTCCCAGTTCTATTTCATATGAAAAATGATGTTCCAGTACAACTACCCTAAATAACAGGGTTCACCTCTCAAAACAACTTGAGAAACATTAATATTTTGAAATCATGGCAAATAATTATGTCTTCTCCCATGGATAGGTGTCTCAAAATTACTGTAAACTGAATTACTTTAAATTGGAGTCTGTTTAGAAGCAAAAATTAAAAGTGAGAGTAAAGATTTTAAAGAAGCATGCACCAAAATCTTTGGCTGCCACATCTGTAAGTCTCCTCTTGAAAAGGCTGTGTGTCATGCAATAGTAATAATCTTAAAAATGCATGGCTTCTTTGGTTTCCTTGTAAAAAGAAAAAAGAATGCAATAAATGCTAATCAGAGACAAACGTCCCTCTACAGCCAAGCTCCATCAACACAAATATCAAGATATTCACAGCTCCATTTCAAATAACTGAAACGGAAATTGCCTTTTAGAGTCAAAGGCACCTTCGAAAATATGATTACATTTATTTTGTACAACAACTGAAATGGAAATTGCCTTTTAGAGTCATAGGCACCTTTGAAAATATGATTACATTTATTTTGTACAACAATTGAAATGGAAATTGCCTTTTAGTCAAAGGCATCTTTGAAAATACGATTACAGGCTGGGCACGGTGGCTCACACCTGTAATCCCAGCACTTCAGGAGGCGGAGGTGGGTGGATCACCTGAAGTCAGGATTTCGAGACCAGCCTGACCAACATGGTGAAACCCCGTCTCTACTAAAAATACAAAAATTTAGCCGGGTGTGGTGGCGGGTGCTTGTAATCTCAGGTACTCGGGAGGCTGAAGCAGGAGCTGGAGCTTGAACACGGGATGCGGAGGTTGCAGTGAGCCAAGATCGCGCCACTGTACTCCAGCCTGGACGACAGAGCGAGACTCCATTTCAACAACAACAACAACAAAAAGATGATTACAAATAGGAGTCCTTTCTTAGTGGAGGCCCCAACTTTTTAGGTGGGAAGGTCTGAGGGGTAGCAACCTACTGTGGGTGAAAGGGTGATTGCTTGAAGGTGCTACGGGAGACTAGGAAAGTCAACACCGGCACTCCCTCCAGAAAAATGTGTATATTCACAAAAATTTCCCAACAATTTCAAGTTCACAGATCATTAAGGAATCCTACCCTAAAGGGGTGTAGCAACCCGTGGAAAGCAGCAGTTCCAGCAACTGCAAGCGCCAAATCCCGCCCTCTGGGAGCACACCTGCTCCTCTCAATGGCTGCTGCGTGTTATTTCAGAGGCGAAGAGGGTCGTTTATTCCCTTTCCCTAAATGGCAAACTTAAACGGGTAAGGAATTCTGCTCGCTACTGCCCGTTCGGCATCCGAGAGGCCAGGTTCCGCCACATGGTGGGTGGTAACCACTACACCCCAAGTGGGAGGTACTTTTTGCGGGAAAGGAGTAGGAAACCTCTGGAAACGGGGGAGGACGGTGCCCGTATCCCCGGAATGCTCGAGGTATGGGACCAAAGGCCTTCCCTGGCTCCGGCGTGCGGGTCTCGTGACATGTCGGGCAGCTTAGAGGGGTCTTTCTACCCCTTGGATGGCCTCTGGCCCCTTGGGGCCGGCATACGAGACCTAGGCCGGCCGCACCCAGAGGTGACCGCTCCCTTCCTTCCCTAGCCCACTTCCTGGGCCTTCCCCAGGCCAGCGCCTCGGCCCTGCCGCCGAGGCCTCCGGGATCTCCCAATCCCTCGCCCTGGGACTACCCGCAGCTCCCAACAACTCAGCATTCCAGCCGAGAGCCAAGCCTCGGTCGCCGCAGCTACAGCCCTCACCATCCTGTCACCAGGCTCCGCTCAAGTCACCACAACCGCCGCCGCCCTCTTCCTCAGGCTCCTCGGCGACCCGCCCACTTCGCCCGCAACCAATGAGAGCAGAGGTCGACAGAAACTGCCGTACGGGGGCTCGTAAGGGCTCTTCCCCGCCGTAAAGCGAACCTGCGCTTTGGGACCTCGGGGAGGCGGGGTGGTACGGTGGAGAGACCAGATCGCGAAGCTTTGAAAAGCGCGGGCCGCATCCGGGCACCTGGGTCGTCGAGCTGAGGCGCGCCTTTGGAGCCTGGTTCTTAGGACGGTTGGCAGCCATGCTGAAATGCGTGATGAGCGGCAGTCAAGCGAAAGGTTGGAGCGGCGTTTGTTGTCTTCCCATGTAGCAGAGAGAAAAGCAGACGTTAATAGGTGGTCCCTACCTATTAACGTCTAATTTTTCCTCTTTGCCTTTATGCACAAGGACTGAGGACACGTGCCGTGGCCACAGCCTCACTCACTCAAGGTCCTGTTAGCTTCTAAGTGGAGGATGAGCGCCCATCTCCCGTTACTTAAACGCAGATGTCATATGGGTGGTGTCCAGAAAATGCGGTGGGACCATCGCGCCGCAAACTCAGGATGCTGAGGACTGCATGGGGAGGAGCTGGGAGAAAAAAATAATGCTTGGACAGTAAAGTATTTTTGTGCCGAGAGAAAAGCATTAACTGTTTTGTTTGTTTGTTTGTTTGTTTCAAATTCTACTATTTTTGGAAAAGTCACTGAATCTCTTTTTGGCTTAGTTTCCAAAACGGAAGTGGGGGTAATGACCACACCTTTGTCACGGTTTGTTTGGAGGTAATGAAATGGAAATGCATGTAAAGAGCCCAGTGATAGATGGAATGGACAAGAACTATTAGTATTGTACACGGCACGTTCAAAATGGAAGTTTGGCCGGGCATGGTTGCTCACTCCTGGAATCCCAGCACTTTGGGAGGCCAAGGCGGGTGAATCACCTGAGGTCAGGAGTTCGAGACCAGCCTGGCCAACATGACGAACCCCTCCTCTCTACTAAAAATACAAAAGTTAGCCAGGCGCGGTGGTGGGTGCCTGTAATCCCGGCTGCTAAGGAGACTGAGGCGAGAGGATCCGCTTCAGCCAGGGAGGTCATGGCTGCAGTGAGCTGAGCTCGCACCACTGCACTCAGCCTGGGTGTCAGAGTGAGACTCTGTCTCAAAAACAAAAAAGAAACTCACAGCTAAAATCTCGGCACTTGCGAGGCTGAGGCTGGCGGATCTTGAGGTCAATAGATCGAAACCATCCTGGCCAACATGGCGAAATCCTGTCTCTACTAAAAAAAAAAAAAAAATTAGCCGGACGTGGCGGTGCATGCTTGTCCCAGCGACTCGGTAGGCTGAGGCAGAAGAATCGCTTGAAACAGGAGGCGGAGGTTGCAGTTAGCCGAGATTGTGCCATTTTGTGTGTGTGTGTGTGTGTGTGTGTGTGTGTGTGTGTGTGTGTGTGTGTGTCGGGGCTATCTGGTTTATTCAAAGTAGCTGTCAGAGGCCCAACTATGGAGCAGAAACCAATGAGTTGGGAGCTGTGGGGCTGAACAGCGCAGGGATGTCCAGGTATCAGAAGGTAAACGGAGAGGTCAGCTGAGCAGCCAGAGCAGGCCCAGGCTGAGCAGGACAGGACAGGTCGCCCAGGGCCCAGCCCCACTCATGGCCACAGCATAGAACCTCGCCATCTCCTTGTTGGGGTTGCCCTGGGCCGGGTCCAATCACATCTGGATGCAGCGGCCGCTCCCTTGGTTGTAGTTGCTGACCTTGAAGGAGTGACTCCAGATTTCATTGCACAGAGCAGTGGGTGTGGGTAAGTAGAAATGGAAAGGTAGGCAGGCAGCTCCCACCGCGCACTTGTTAGACCCTGATGTCCAATTCCAGCCCTTGTGCCACTTGCTCTTGCAGGTGTAGGAGGTCCCACAGTCTTTCCACCATTGTTCACAGTCCTCTTTGCACAGGGGCACGTCCAGTACCCGCTTTCTACACCAGCTCTGATCCACCTGCTGAATCCAGGGCCCCAAGTTGGGGGAGCACTCATAGAGGCAGGTGTCCTGGATGAAATGCAGTTTGCAGGCAGGTGCCGTCTCTCTGCAGTGGTTCCAGTTGAAGTTAAATAGGTAGGAAACATCCTTGTGGGCTTCCTGGCTGGTGTTGGTAGAACAGCAGGCATTCTTCCTCCAGGGACGACACTGGGAGAGGAGGTGGCTCTTGGTCTGGCTCAGGCTTCTCGAGATTGCGCCATTGCACTGCAGCCTGGTGACAGAGCAAGACTCTGTCTCAAAAAAAAAAAAAAAAAGAACATAAACAGTGTCCTACGGATCAGACTAGTGTATTTTCCAGCCCTAAATGTGTTTTGTGATGGGGAAGTCTGGCACATCAGAGATGAATGTTGAATAGCCATAATTTCTCTCTCATTATTTGTGGTGACTTCGCTGTCTATCGAGCTATTAAAACCACTTCAAATCATCTTCTCCATGTACTCTTTTCACAGTTTTGGGGGAGTGAAATACATTTATCTAAATCAAGTTGTAAAATATATCAGTATGGAAATTGGTTTGCCACAGTAACTCCATGCAACACTGTAAACATATAGAAGGAAGAATGTCAGTCAGTCTTATCATTTTTGACACTGCAAATTTATTGAGCGCTTACAATGTGTCTGGCATTTTGCCAAGGGTGTTATACTGTATTAAAGTGATGTAGTGAGTCTATAAGATACTGTTCTTTATGAATTCATCTTGAGTCCTCTGAGTGCTGAACTCGTTTTGTGATTTGTTGTTAGAAGAAAAGAATATAAGCATCACCTTTTTTTTTCTCCATAGTATTTGGGAAAGCAGTTCAAGCTCTATCACGAATTAGTGACCAGCTATGGCTAGATCCATCTAAAAAAGGTGTAAGTAAGAAAGTTAATAGACCATGTATTGAGGCAAGAGGAGATGTTTAAAGATCCCAATCCAGACTGAATGTTAACTAGGAAATCTAGAAATTATAATTATCCCCTTCACTGTTTATCTTTATTTTACATATCTGAATACATTTAGAGCATAGTAAAATGAAAATATGCAGAGAAACCTAATTCATTTAAACCAGAAGTCACAAACTGGTAGTCAAGAGACTAGATATGGTCTGCAGGAATGTTTTATTGGGCTGCACTGTGTTTTTTTTTCAATTTGAAATAATTTCCTTTTTTTTTTGAGACAGAGTTTCGCTCTTGTTACCCAGGCTGGAGTGAAATGGCGTGATCTCAGCTCACCGCAACCTCTGCCTCCTGGTTCAAGCAATTCTCCTGCCTCAGCCTCCCGAGTAGCTGGGATTATAGGCACGTGACACCATGCCCAGCAAATTTTTTGTATTTTTAGTAGAGACCATGTTGACCAGGATGGTCTCGATCTCTTGACCTCATGATCCACCCACCTCGGCCTCCCAAAGTGCTGGGATTACAGGCGTGAGCCACCGCGCCCGGCCTGAAATAATTTCTAATATTTAAAATTGAGAGTCGAATTTTTCCTGCTTCTCTTGAAAATTCAGAAGACCTGACAGTTTTGGGCCTGCATTCATTCCCAAGTGGAAGTAGCTGGCTGAAACTGAATAATGGTTTTCCCCTTTAGATATGATGTGAGACCACCAATATGCTGTAACTCCCTTATATATTGCCTTCTGCCATTTCACATATTAGAGTTAAGGCCCATGGCTGGGTGTGGTAGTTCGCAAATGTAATCCCAGCAGTTTGGGAGGCTGAGACGGGAGGATCACTTGAGCCCAGGAGTTTGAGACCAGCCTGAGCAACAAAACAAGACCCTACCTGTCTCTACAAAAAAATTTTAAAAAGTTAGTCGGGTGAGGTGTTGTGTGCCTGTAATCCTGGCTACTTGGGAGGCTGAGGAGGGAAGATCCATTGAGGTAAGGTGTTTGGAGGCTGCAGTGAGCTGTGATGGTACCATTGTACTCCAGCCTGGCTAACAGACTGTTTAAAAAAAAAAAAAAGTAAAAAGGAAATTAAAAGAATGTTAAGGCCCCTGTAGGCATTTACTATTTTATGTTTCCAACATGCAAACTTTCAGATTTAACAAACGTATGTATTCAATATAATAGATGTGTACACATATGT
The DNA here is from genome assembly GCF_048565385.1 of Saimiri boliviensis. Taxonomy (NCBI): domain Eukaryota; kingdom Metazoa; phylum Chordata; class Mammalia; order Primates; family Cebidae; genus Saimiri; species Saimiri boliviensis. Next base: position 22,725,871 of record NC_133455.1, on the reverse strand, counting down.
ATATACATATGCAAATTCAATTCAGACTGTATGGGGCGGTCCATAATTAACATCCTTTGTTCCTATTTGAACACATTTAACCGTTAAACATAATGAAGTTTCCGGAATCAAGCTATTATTTAAAGAGAGTTTATTTTCCCCTAATTTTTTTTTAAATAAAAAAATAGAGGTAGGGTCTTAGTTATGTTGCCCAGACTGGTCTCAGACTCCTGGCTTCAAGTCATCCTCCTGTCTTGGATTCCCAAAGTGCTCAAATTACAGGTTCATGGGAGCCACCATGCCCAGCCTCTTCTAAATAGTTTTTATCTTATTTTTCTAGCTTGCTCTAAGATCTGTGAATTCTTCTCGGTCAGCATATGGATGTGTTCTGTTCTCTTCTGTGTTTTTTCAACATTATCAATGGTCAAATTTAGTGAAAATGAATGAAAATGAACATGACACAACATTGAATTTAAAATGCAAATTGGGAATGAAGGTAAATATAAGTGGCTCTGGTTTTCTCTTATTCTGTAGAAATATTCATTATGTAGGATATAACCTGTATTCTATACCTAATAGCTTAAATGGTATTCAGGACAAGTCTGTTCACTTATTATTTTTATTTATTTATTTATGGACGGAGTCTTGCTTTGTTACCCAGGCTAGAGTGCAGTGGCGTAATCTTGGCACTGCAACCTCCACCTCCTGGTTTCAAGTGATCTTGTGCCTCAGCTTCCCACGTAGCTGGGATTACAGACATTCACCACCATGCCCAGTTAATTTTTGTATTTTTAGTAGAGATGGGGTTTCACCATGTTGGCCAAGCTGGTCTTGAACTCCTGACCTCATGTGATCTGCCCACTTCATCCTCCCAATGTGCTGGGATTACAACCATGAGCCACCATGCCTGGCCAACTCTGTTCATTTATGAATGCATATAGTTTTGTTTTTAAAATGAATTGACCATGTTAAGTATGTGCTTAATATGTATATTTGTGTTACAGTCAATTTTGCCCATCTTTAGATGTCTGAATTCCCTTGAAAAAAATATAGAGAAGTGCAAAATATTCACCAGATCTGATAAATGCAAAGTAGTTATTCAATTCTTCTACAGACATGGTAGGTATAACTGAAGGTGGTTTAAAATATTGTGGGGTTTTTCCCCAATAGTTTTCATGTTTAGAACATTCAGATTTCATGTCAAGACCTCTCATTACATTATTGTTTAGAGTGTGGGTAGTTAAGCAGTAGGGAAGTTTGAAGTATTATTTCTTTCTTTCTTTATTTGAGACAGGTTGCCCAGGCTGGAGTGCGATGGTGAGATCTCAGCTCACTACAACCTCCGCCTTGAGAGTTCAAGCAATTCTCCCACCTCAGCCTCCCTAGTAGCTGGAGTTACAGGCACCTGCCATCATGCCCAGCTAATTTTTGTAGTTTTAGTAGAGACAGGGTTTCACCATATTGGCCAGGCTGGTCTCGAACTCCTTACCTCCGGTGATCTGCCTGCCTCAGCCTCCCAAAGTGCTGGGATTACAGGCATGAGCTACCATGCCCAGCCTGAAGTATTACCTTACCTGTCACTGTAGAACTATTGTAAGATGATTGGTATTAATTATTTCCTTTTTTGACTTGTCAGTGGCAAAAGCTTTGCCAGCATACAGCCTAAGTTTTTCAAATTATCTATGTGAATTCAAACGATTGCTTGTTCTAAAATTTACTAGCTGCTTGATGATATTTTTAAGAGTGTTTTATATGTGTTGACTTAACCACAAATGCTCCTTGGTAAGAACAGAAAAGAATAATGCTTGCCTATACTGACAGCAGTCTAGGAGGCAGTTTATATTGTATCTGGGGCTGAAAGAAGCATAATGACTGGCCTAAGGTGACTGAGCTAGTAAGTTGCAGAGCCTGGATTTGAGTCCATGCCTAAGAGAGTGGGAGCAAAAGTCTACATTCATTCTCTCTGCTACACCAAGCTCTAAAACAGATTTCCTGACTCTTAGCCATGCATGCTAGATATTAAAATGTTATAATCACCGGGCGCAGTGGCACATGCCTGTAATCTCAGCACTTTGGGAGGCTGAGGTGGGTGGATCATGAGGTCAGGAGATGGAGACCATCGTGGCCAACATGGTGAAACCCTGTCTCTATTAATAATACAAAAATTAGCTTAGTGTGGTGGCATGTGCCTGTAATCCCAGCTACTCGGGAGGCTGAGGCAGAAGAATCCCTTGAACCAAGGAGTGGGAGGTTGCAGTGAGCTGAAATCACACCACTGCACCTCTAGCCTGGCAACAGAGTGAGACTCCATCTCTAAAAAAAAAAAAAAAAAAGAAAATCGTAATCACAGGACTTTTCTATGCTTGAACATGTATAACATAGACATCAAGAGCAAGGACTCTCTTAATCTCTGTTTAGACCAGCCTGGGAAAAATATGAGACCCTGTCTCCACAAAAAATTAAAAAATTAGCCAGGCATGGTGTTGCGTGCCTGTAGTCCCAGTTACTCTGGAGGCTGAGGCAGGAGGATGGCTTGAGCCGAGGAGATGGAGGCTGCAGTGATGGCACCACTGCACACTCCCACCTGGGAGACACTGTCTCAAAAAAAAGAGAGCATGGAACCTGAGGGCCAAAAGGTATAGGATAAAATCTGGTTCTGCCCCTTCCATGGCAAGAGCATGGGCAAATTATTTTACATCTCTGTTCCTCACTTTCCTAATATATGTAAAATGGGGATAAGTTGTATATTTTGAAGTTGAAATTTGAGGAGGCAAAAAAAAAATCTTGTGATATTGGTCCAAATCTTTTTTTTTTTTTTTGTAGTGGGATAGTTTTATGAAAGGTTATCTTATTGTTGTAATTTATCTTGTATGTATGTATGTATCTTTGTATTTATTTATTTGAGATGGAGTTTCACTCTTATTGCCCAGACTGGAGTATGGTAGCGTGATCTCAGCTCACTGCAACCTCTGCCTCCTGGGTTCAATCGATTCTTCTGCCTCAGCCTCTTGACTAGCTGGGATTACAGGCACCCGCCACCATGCCTGGCTAATTTTTTGTATTTTTAGTAGAGACAGGGTTTCATCATGTTGGCCAGGCTGCTCTCGAACTCCTGACGTCAGATGATCTGCCTGCCTTGGCCTCCCAAAGTGCTGGGATTACAGGCGTGAGCCACCACACCTGGCTGGATTTCTTAATTTAATCTTACATTTATTATAGTACATTTTTATTTCAGCATTTATTTATCTGTTTATTTTATTATTTATTTATTTCGAGATGGAGTTTTGCCCAGGCTGGAGTGCAATGGTGTGATCTCAGCTCACCACAATCTCCACTTCCCAGGTTCACGTGATGCTCCTGCCTCAGCCTCCTGAGTAGCTGGGATTACATGCATGTGCCACCATGCCTGGCAAATTTTATATTTTTAGTAGAGATGGGGTTTCTCCATGTTGGTCAGGCTAATCTTAAACTCCCAACCTCAGGTGATCCACCTGCCTCAGCCTCCCAAATTACAGGTATGAGCCACCGTGCCCAGCCATATATATATATATTTTTTTTTTAGATGGAATATCGCTCTGTCACCAGGCTGGAGTGCAGTGGCATGATCTTGGCTCACTGCAACCTCTGACTCTCTGGTTCGAGTGATTCTCCTGCCTCAGCCTCCTGAGTAGCTGGGATTACAGGCATGCACCACCACACCCAGCTAATTTTTGTATTTGTAGTAGAGACGGGGTTTCACCATGTTGGCCAGGATGGTCCGGCCCCAGCCGTATTTCTTAATTTAATCTTACATTTATTATATTTTTATTTCAGCATATATTTATATTCTTTGAATTGTTTCCTATAAAATATCAATAATTTAACAGTATCTTTTTCTTCTTTGAACTTGTGTTCATTTAACAGCAGAATGATTCAAAGAGAATGATTGAAAGCATAGCAAGCCTTGACATCACAAAGATGTCGGTGTAAATTCTCTTCCACTTCTTATTAGCTTTGGGATAGTGCATAAACTCTCTGAATCTTCATTTCCTTACTGTAAAGTGGGGATGATCTTGTATACCCTCAAGTTACGGGGTGATTGTGAGGATGAAAGTGAGATCACATATGTAAAGCACATACCACAGTTACTGCTTCAGAGAGAGTACTTGATAGTGACTGCTCTTACTATAATTTTCCTCTTCCCTTATCTCCAACTAAATTTTAGACAACCAAGTATTCAGTTTCTGGAAGTAGCTCTCAAATAGCTTGAATAAGTATTTGTGATTGGTTAATTTTTAAATAGTTTTTGTAAGATAGTTATATGATAGAATGCTTTAGCTTACAAGTAACAAATAAAAGCAGATGGTCCAACTCAAACTAGCTTGAAGAATAAAGAGAAATATTGCTTCATGTAAACAAAAAATTCAAAATTAGGTCACAGGAGGCCAGGCACGGTGGCTCACATCTGTAATCCCAGCACTTTGGGAGGTCAAGGAGGGCAGATCACGAGGTCAGGAGATCGAGACCATCATGGCTAACATAGCGAAACCCCGTCTTTACTAAAAATACAAAAAAAAAAAAAAATTAGCTGGGTGTGGTGGCACATGCCTGTAGTCCCAGCTACTTGGGAGACTGAGGCAGGAGAAGCGCTTGAACCTGGGAGGCGGAGGTTGTGGTGAGCTGAGATCACGCCACTACACTCTAGCCTGGGCAACAGAGCCAGACTCTGTCTCAAAAAAAAATCAGGTCACAGACATGGTTTTTTTGTTTTTGTTTTTAATTTTTGTAGAGTCAGGGTCTCGTCATGTTGCTCAGGCTGGTCTCAAACTCCTGGGCTCAAACATTCCTCCTGCCTTGGCCTCCCAGAGTGCTGGGATTACAGGCATGATCCGTGGGCATGGTTTGATCCAGGGTGCAGCTTCTTTTCTTTTTTGAAACAAAGTCTCTTGCCCAGAATGGAGTGCAGTGGCATGATCTTGGCTCATTGCAGCCTTGACTTCCCCGGCTTAGGTGATCCTCCCACCTCAGCCTCCAGAGTAGCTGGGATCACAGGAGTGTGCCACCATGCCTGGCTAGTTTTTTATATTGTTTGTAGAGATGGTGTTTCACCATGTTCCCCAGGTTGGTCCTGAACTCCTGGGTTCAAGCGATCTGCTTGCCTTGGCCTCCCAAGTGCTGGGATTACAGGAGTGAGCAACTGTGCCCACCATACCTGACTCATTTTTTTTTTCACATGTAATTTTAAAAAGAATTTTAGTAGATACAAGGTCTCACCGTTTCTGAAGCCGGTCTCAAACTCCTGAGCCAAGCAGTCCTCCCGTCTCAGCCTGCTAGTGTGCTGGAATTATAGGCATGAGCCACTGTGCCCAGCCTGGGAGGACAGTCTAAGATGAAGGAGCAGTGTGAAAAAATACATGTTGAGGGTGTCTCGTGTGTGCTTATAAGTAAAAAGGGAAAGAAAGCAAGTAGCAAGAAGGGAGCATTGGGGATGACAAAGACAAGACACTTAGCTTGCACATCCTCAGCAATACCAATATTTACTTGATTCAAATATTGGTTATACAGGTATAAACACACTGATATATGCATAGGCTATTTCTAAAGAACACCTATGAAACTGGTAGCAGTAGTTGCTTCTGTGGAGGCTCCGGGATGGCAGGAGTCAGGGATGGAGGGTGAGCTCACTTTTACTGTCTGTTCTTTTATATCTTTTGCATTTTGTCCCATGTGCATCTATTACCTATTCCCAAAGGTAACTTGAAAATAATTTTAAAAATAGGTAAAATATGTCATCTTTTGAGCTCTGTATCATCCCAAAAGAGCAGCCACAGTGATCCCTTTAAAATAGGTCATATATCACTCTGGTGCTCAAAACTCATCGATAGCTCCTCATTTTCCCGAGGGTAAAAGCCAGAGATCTCAGAATGGCCTATAAGTTCCTCCATGATTCAGAAGCCCTAGCATGTTTCCTCCTTAGGGTGTGTGCCTTGTCTCACTCTGTAGCCCAGGCTGGAGTGTAGTGGCATGATCACTACAACCTCCACCTCCTGGGTTCAAGCAATTCCCCTGCCTCAGCCTCCCAAGTAGCTATGATTACAAGTGCACACCACCACGCCAGGCTAATGTTTTTGTACTTTTAGTAGAGACAGGGTTTCACCATATTGGTCAGACTGGTCTCGAACTCCTGACCTCATGATCTGCCCACCTTGGCCTCCCAAAGTGCTGGGATTACAGGCGTGAGCCACCGCACCTAGCTGCCTATAGTTTTATTCATTTATTTTCTTGCTATCTCCCCTCTCTAAAATGTGAGTCCTGTGAAGACAGATTTTTGTCTGATTTGTTCTGTGCTAGTTCCAGCTCCTAAAATAATCTTTTATGTGGTAGATCACACACATTAAAAAAAAAATGGTCACGAATTATCTGCAGCCTCTCCCTTCAATACCTGGAGTAAGTTTACTTATTTTGAATTTCAGCTGGCAAACTGTACTGTTTGCCATTATTACAGTCATACAAGTGCATGTCAAGTCACCCACTCTCTCAGGCATCAGTATCCGCCTCATAGCTTTACACATTTTGATGGGGAATATTGCAGCATCCTCAGGACTGACATCTGGGAAAGGCTCAGATCCACCTACTGCTCCTTGCTTGTTGATTTTGTTTTAAAATATTGTGCCTGGTGTCAACTTTGAATTTATGCTTGCTTTGATACTGGTGAAATGCATTAGAAGTGATATTCTGTGAGTTCCAAGCTGAGTCCTGTCAGCCTCCACTGTTGCCCTAAGAACCTTTCCACCAGCATGAGAACAAGCACGGAGGATTAAAGAACAGATGAGAGGCCATAGCCATCTCATTTGTCCCAGTTGAGGCCCCAGACATGAAAGTGAGGCCATCCTAGCTACCCCATAGGGATATTGTGAGGACCAGAGAGAATGTATATAATATGTATGCTATAGTTATTGCTATCTCTCTTTTTCCTCTAAAAGGAAAATAATTCAGCCTGGGTAACATGGTGAAACCCTGTCTCTATCAAAAATACAAAAGTTACCCAGATGTGGTAGAGCGTGCCTGTAGTCCCAGCTATTAGGGAGACTGAGATGGGAGGATCACTTGAGCCCAGGAGAAGTTGCAGTGAGTAGAGATCACGCCACAGCACTGTAACCTTGGCAACAGAGCAAGACCCTGTCAAAAAAAAAAAAAAAAAAAAAAAAGGGGGGGAGGGAGGGAAGGAAGGAAAGGGATTAACAAACCAGATGTTGAAATCTATCAAAAGTTCTATTCAGAAATACCAGTCCTGAGCTAGGCACGTGGCTCACACCTGTAATCCCAACACTTTGGAAGGCCAAGGCAGGTGGGATTGAGAGTTCAAGACCAGCCTGATCAACATGGAGAAACCCCATCGCTACTAAAAATACAAAAATTAGCCAGGCATGGTGGCACATGCCTGTAATCCCAGCTACTCAGGAGGCTGAGGCCAGAGAATCACTTGAACCCGGGAGGCAAAAATTGCGGTGAGCTGCGATGATGCTATTGCACTCCAGCCTGAGCGACAAAAGCGAAACTCCACCTCAAAATAAATAAATAAATAAGTAAATATCAGTCATTGATGGAAGGTACTAAAACAGAGTAATAGAAATATGATCTGTTGACGGCAATCACTATTGTACACATAATTTAAGAAACTACCTTAGTCAAAGATGACTGCCCCCAAGATGAAGTGAAATTAAAAAAAAAAAAAAAAAAAACTACCTGTGTTTCGGAGATTTCTCAAAAAACTAAAAATAGAACTGCCATATGATCTAGCAATCTCACTACTGAGTATTTATCCAAAGGAAAATAAATGAGTTTATCAAAGAAATACCTACACCGCTGTGTTTATTGCAGCACCATTTATAATAGCAAAGTTATAGAATCAACCTAAGCGTCCATCAGTGGACTAATAGATAAAGAAAATGTAGTATATATACACAATGGAATACTATTTGGCCATAAAAATAATGAAATCAGGCCTGGTGCGATGGCTCATGCCTGTAATCCCAGCACTTTGGGAGGCCGAGGCGGATGGATCATCTGAGGTCATGAGTTTGAGATCAGCCTGATCAACAAGGAGAAACCCTGTCTCTACTAAAAACACAAAATTAGCCAGGCATGGTGGTACATGCCTATAGTTCTAGCTACTTGGGAGGCTGAGATAGGAGAATTGCTTGAACCCAGGAGAAGGAGGTTGCAGTGAGCTGATTTCGTGCAACTTGCATTCCAGCCTGGGCAACAAAGTGAGACTCCATCTCAAAAAAAAGAAAAGAAAAGAAAAAGAAACGAAAGAAATCATGTTCTCACTCACAGTGTGGATGCTAAAAAAGTTGATCTCGTTGAGGTAGAGAGTAGAATGGTAGATACCAGAGGCTGGGAACGGTGTGTGAATGAGTGTGAAGAGAGGTTGCTTAGTGGGTACAAACAGACGATTAGGTAAATTTTAACATTGGGTAGCAGAGTAGAGTGACTGTAGTTGGCAGCAATGTATTCTATGTTTCAAAGTAGCTAGGAGAGAGGACTTGAAATATTTTTAACACAAAGAAATGTTACATATTTGAGGTTATGGACACCCCAAATATTCTGGCTTGATAAATACACAGTCTATGCATGTAACAAAATGTCACATGTAATCCATTATTTTTTTTTTGAGACAGCCTCACCCTGTCACCCAGGCTGGAGTGTACAAGTGGCATGATCTCGGCTCACAGCAATCTCTACCTTCCAGGTTCAAGCGATTCTCGTACCTCAGCCTTGAGTAGCTGGGATTACAGGTGTGCGCCACCACACCTGGCTGATTTTTGTATTTTTAGTAGTGACAGGGTTACACCATGTTGACCAGGCTGGTTTTGAACTCCTGGCCTCAAGTGATCCACCCACCGTGGCCTCCCAAAGTGCTAGGATTACATAGGCATGAGCCACTGCGCCCAGCTGCATGTACCTCATAAATATTTTAAAATAGCATGTATCAATAAAAAAAAATTAACCAAAAAAAAAAAAAAAAAAAAAGGGAAACTGCTTGTATTTCAAAGGAATTTGGGAATTCTCCTGCCTGATTGGTCAAGGCAGTGACATATTTCTTGGTGTCCACCAGGGAGCGATAAACACATTTCATTAAGGAATAGTGCTTCTCCAAGCTGTATGTACTGCCCAGATAATAGATGTTACTTTTAAGTTTATTATTTTAATTTGGTTGTGAAACTTAAAGACATATTTGATTTGTTAATTTTGTACTTAAAAGTTATTAAGAGGTGGCTTTATTCCTTTTAAGGTATTAAAAGAACTCATAATATATGTTTTCAAGAAAGTCAGCCTTTGCAAGTTATTTTTGACAAGAATGTTTGTACTAATACACTAATGATTCAACCAAGGTAATGAGTTCTCTGTTGTCAATTTCTTTTCTCCTGGATATAATATGGTCAGGGAGTGAAGAATTAATGCCCTAGAGCTTTTCAGTCAGTAATATATATTTTTAAGCTAAAATTTGACTTGGAGAGATCACCCTTCAGGGGCAAGAGGAAACCTTGAAAAAGATAATAGTGGATAATAACTAATGGTAGCAATACTAATTTAAGGACCCAAGAAAGTTCTAAAAGTCTCCCATCAGTGGATTTTTATATCAAGTTGCATTTATACGGTACCTGTCTGAATCTTAGAACACGAAGCTTGAGGAAATTTTAACATTTTTTATGTGAAATGATTTTGGCCCTAAGTGTTAACAGTTTCTTTTCTCTAGATAATGAGTGAGGCGTATTTGTCTTGAAATTTGAAACTTGAAACTTGTTATTTGAAATGCATCCAGTTTTTAGTTCAGCTGTAGCATTAAACATTAATTAACATTATTTTGTGACCCAAGGATATTTTATCCATATTGTTTTATTATTATTACTATGATTAGTATTATTATTTGAGACAAAGTCTTCCTCTATGGCCCAGGTTGGAGTGCAGTGACGTGATCTTGGCCCACTGCAACCTCCACCTCCTGGGTTGAAACAATTCTTGTGCTTCAGCCTCCCAAGTTGCTGGCACTATAGGTACAAGCTACCATGCCCAGCTAATTTTCATATTTTTTGTAGAGATGGGGTTTCGACATGTTGCTCAGGCTGATTGAGACAAACTCCTGAGCTCAAGTGATCCATCTGCCTCAGCCTCCCAAAGTACTGGGATCACAGGCGTAAGCTACCACACCTGGCCCTTCCTTCTTTCCTTTTTGAATTGCACATTCATATTGTCATTTTTTCTGTGTCAAATTATTTGGTATCTTGTATAACTGCCCCTGCTTAACACTGGAAAAGTTCCCAAATGAATTTTGTGGTGTTCCTGACATTTTGATATCAAGAAACACTGCTCAGCCAATGTCTAACATTAGATTAACACCAAGATTACATAAATTCTAAGAATTTCATTTTTATCTTTTTTTTTTTTTTTTTTTTGAGACAGAGTCTTGCTCTGTCACTCAGGTTGGAGTGCACTGGTGCGATCTTGGCTTACTGCAACCTCCGCCTCCCGTGTTCGAGCAATTCTTCTGCCTCAGCCTCCTGAGTAGCTGGGATTATGGGTGCCTGCCACCATGCCTGGCTAATATTTGTATTTTTAGTAGAGACAGGGTTTCACCATGTTGGCCAGGCTGGTCTTGAACTCTTGGCCTCAGGTGATCCAACTGCCTTGACTTCCCAAAGTGTTGGGATTACAGGCGTGAGCCATGGTGCTCCGCCTCGTTTTTATCTTAATAATACCTCAATGTCAAAAGGAGTGCAGAACCTATAATACAATAATAAAAAGACAACCCAGCTATAATAAATAAGCAAAGGATTTTAGTAGTCATTTTTTCAAAGCAAATGTACAAATGGCAATAAGCACTTGAAAAGATGCCCAGCATCATTAGTCATTAGGGAAATGCAAATCCAACAATTTTCGATCTGTGAATTATGTCATATGGGAATTATATCTCAATAAAGTTGTTTAGAAAAAAGGAGTCAGAATAAAAGGGCATTTGGGATGTCAAGAGAACCTTGAAAGCAACGGGTAATAGTCGAGGAAAGAAATAAAGGGAAAGAATATAGGTAACAGGCTGCTTAGAAACCTCTGCCCCCTCATCTGAGTTTCCAGCATAATTTACCTGAGTTGTTTTTGAACAGCTTCATTTTCCAGTATCTTCCTTTACAGTATGATCTAGGACCAATTTTTAAAAAATGATTGGGCTTACAAAAACATAGCATTAAAGATATTTTATTCTAGAATTTTGTTCGTACAGCTTCCATGTGTTTTACTAAGGATATATTTTACTGTTCTCTTGGCCTTCAAATGAAGTTATAACTTAAAAATATACTAAAAACATAGCAGCTATGTATAATAAAGAAGATAGGAATTTGGGTAAATTTTTCTAAATCTAGGCCAAGAAATTATATATTTCCAGATAAGAGATTTGAGTCCCAGTTAATAAGGTATGTCTTTCTCTTTGTTTTTCAAATGTTAACTGCTTTTTACATTTTATAGATTGCTTGCTGATGCCATTGTTCTTTTTACATCAAGTCAAGAGGAAGTTACTCTTGCTGTTACTCCACTGAATTTTTGCCTCAAGAGTTCTAATGAAGAATCAATGGGTAAGGATTATATCTGAAATGGTATTTTGATGGATTATTACTTCCTATCTTTGTTGATTACTAATCATACTGCAAATACCAGTGGCATAATTTTATTCCTGTCTAAAAAGCGGTAAGATGTAGAAAGGTTGGAAAAACTTTTAAGAGATTCAACAAGTTTAACACAATCAGCAATTAAAGTATTTAGCTTTGAAATTCAGATGGTTTTAAAATGAGGAAAATGGGGCCTGGTGCTGTAACTCACGCCTGTAATCCCAGCACTTTGGGAGTCTGAGGCAGGTGGATTCCCTGAGGTCTGGAGTTCAAGACCAGCGGCCAACGTGGTGAAATCCCATCTCTACTAAAAATAGAAAAATTAGGAAGCTGAGCGCTGAGACCAAGGCTAAAGCTGGGAGACTGAAAAAATGCAGATCACTGGAGCATTACTCATTTCTCCAGCTCTGTTCCACTGTTGTACCAGTGCTCTAATCAGGCCTGTGTCTGCCTCCTTCTTGAATAGCCCAGAGAATTCATCTAAACAACCTTCCTACAGCAGCTCCCCACTCAAGGTGGCCTGACGGGAGTTCCAGACCAGTGTTGTCTCCTGGGACATTGACACAGCAGCACGTTTATTGGTGCTGGGGCAGCCACAGTTGGTGTGGCTGGTTCAGGGGCTGGCTGTCTCTCAAGCTTGTTTCATGTTGTAGTATGTATCAAGTATTTAATTCTTTTTATTGCTAAATAAATTCCTTTGAATGGTTATGCTACATTTTAGGTATCTGTTCTTCATTTGATGGATATCTGGATTGTTTGACTTTTTGGCTCATATGAATAATGCTGCTATAAATATTTATGTACAAGTTTTTGTGAGGACATATATTTTCATTTTATCTTGGATATATACCTAGGAATGAAATTGCTGAGTCATATGGGAACCCTATGTTCAGCATTTTGAAAAAAATGCTAAACTGTTTTCCAAGGCAGCTGCACCATTTGACATTCCTACCACCAGTGTATGAGGGTTCCAGTGTCTATCATCTGTGTTTTGGATAGATCAAAGCCATCCTAGTTGGTATAAAGTAGTTTCTCATTGTTTGATTTGCATTTCTCTAATGACTAATGATACTGAGCATCTTTTTGTGTGCTTATTGGTTATTTGCATATCTTCTTTGGAGAACTGTCTGTTCAAATGCCTTGCCCATTTTTTACTGGAGTATTTGTCTTGATTATTCTGTATACTGGCCCCTTACCAGATCTGTGATTTGCAAATATTTTATCCTATTCTTTGGTTTGTCTTTTTATTTTCTTGATGGCATGATTTGAAGCAGAAAAGTTTTTAATTTTGAATCCAACTTATCTGTTTATCTTTTGTTTCTTATGTTTTTGGTACTTTTTTTTTTTTTTTTTTTTTTGAGACAGAGTCTCACTTTGTCACTCAGGCTGGTGTGCAGTGGTGTGATCACAGCTCATTGCAGTATAGGCTCAACCTCCAGGGCTCAAGCAGTCTTCCTACCCCAGCCTTGCAAGTAGGCGGACTACAGGTGCATGACACCACATCCAGCTAATTTTTGTATTTTTAATTTAATTTTATTTATTTTTTGAGATAGAGTTTCACTCTTGCTGCCCAGGCTGGAGTGCGATGGCACGATCTCAGCTTACCACAACCTCTGCCTCCCAGGTTCAAGTGATTCTCCTGCCTCAGCCTCCCAAGTAGCTAGTATTACAGGCACGCACCACCACACCCCAGTAATTTTATATTTTTTGCAGAGATGGGGTTTCACATGTTGCTCAGGCTGGCTTGAACTACTGGGTTCAAGTAATCTGCCCACCTTGGCCTCCCAAAGTGCTGGGATGACAGGTGTGAGCCACAGTGCCCAGCCAATTATATTTTTATATTAAAATTTAACAAATACCTTTGGAACTAATTTTATTCTTTATTTTCCCATAATTTAAGCAGATTTGAGCAATGCTGTGTACAGTGAGATGTTTGTTGGCTCAGATGACTTTGATTTCTTTCAAATTGGAATGGACACTGAGATAACGTTTTGCTTCAAAGAATTGAAGGTAAATAAAGATTTGTATCAAATTAAAATTGAAAATTTCACTGAAAGTTTATATAAGGATTCCAAGTTTTTTCTTTTCTTTTCTTTTTTCAGGGAATACTGACATTTTCAGAAGCAACACATGCTCCTATATCCATTTATTTTGATTTTCCCGGGAAGTAGGTCTTTGAGAATTTTTCTGAGTTTGTTTCTTTTATTTTATTTTATATCAATAACAAAACCCTTTGGATCACTTTGAAATTAATACCTCAGGGATACCTTAACTTTACTATTTATACTTATCAAACTAAAAATTTGAACGATGCTAGAACATGACGTTTTAATTTTATTTTTTATTTTTTTTAGATGGAGTTTCACTCTGTCTTCCAGGCTGGAATGCAGTGGCATGATCTTGGCTCACTGTGATCTCCAACCCCCGGGTTCAAGCAGTTCTCCTGCCTCAGCCTCCCAGGTAGCTGAGATTACAGGCACCCACCACCATGCCTGGCTAATTTTTATATTTTTGGTAGAGGTAGGGTTTCACCATGTTGGCCAGGCTGGCCTTGAACTCCTGACCTCAAGTGATCTGCCCACTTTGGCCTCCCAAAGTGCTGGGATTACAGGTGTGAGCCATAATACCTGGCCAACATGGCATTTTTTAATTGGTAACTTGATTGAGAAAGGTATATTCATCTACAGAGTGAAACATTTATAAATTTGACATGGTACTGAATACATTGCCTAATTACAAAATTATACATGGCATAAACAAGTTAGATTTCTAGGAAACTATGATACTTATTATTTTTCAGAACTAAAATTTCAAATGAGATTGGGTTGTGTTTTATGAAATTGAATCTGATGATTTCTAAGGGTCCTTTCAGCTTTCAGGACTGTGGCAATTTGTGTAAACACAAAAAGAACGTTTACTTCTGTTTCTTTTTACTCCAAAATTAAGAATCATTTCTATTGTGTTGCTAATGTCCATCAGAACATAAGTGTCACTGTTGCTCTGACTGCTTTTTTAGACCTCTGGCTTTAAGTATTGATGATATGTTAGTGGAAGCTAACTTTATTTTGGCCACATTAGCTGATGAGTCAAGTAGAGCATCTTCACCACAATCACTGTGTCTTTCACAGAAACGAAAAAGGTAAGACTGTGCTTTAACTTCTTTATTGATTGGGACAAGCCATCATAATCTTATTCTGAAATAATTCACTGGCATTCCCTTAGGAAACAATTGAGGAGTGAAATATTAGATCAGAAATTTTGACTGAATATAGAAGAGCTATAGTGAAACTTACCTGTAGCATAGAAACATCATCAGTCTCGTGTCGGATATTTGCTTTTTCTGTTCTGACTAGAACTGAACAAGACTGACTGGTTTATCTGTGTTGTTTTCCAAAACTAAATTCCAATTTTTAGGGTTTCTTGTTGTTGTTGTTGTTGTTTTAGAAAGGGTCTCACTTCCATTGCCCAGGCTTGAGTGCTGTGGCACAATCTCGAGTCACTGCAGCTTCCATTTCTGTGGCTCAAGGGATCCTCCCACCTCAGCCTTCCAAGTAGCTGGGACTGTAGGCCTGAGGCACCATACCTGGCTAATTTTTTGTTTTTGTTTTTTTTTTTTTTTTTGTAGAGATGGGGTTTCGCCATGTTGCCCAGGCTGGTCTCAAACCCCTGGGCTCAAGCCATCTACCTGCCTCAGCCTTACAAAGTACTGGGATTATGGCTGTGCATCACCACATTGGGGCTTTAGTTGATTAATTTTTATTTTTATTTTTATTTTTTTTAGGAATAGTAGAGTATTTTCACAGGTAAGTCTATTCACTTCCTTAGAATTCTTACTCAGATATAGGGATAGCCATTGTTTTCTTTCTTTTCATTTTCTTAATAACTTTTCGGGGAAGAAGGATGCTTTATTGTAAAAGTTATTTTGGGAAATTTGTAAAATAGAGAAAAGTACACAGAAGAAAATAAAACTTACTCATAAAAAGTACACAGAAGAAAATAAAACTTACTCATATCTCTGGGTGGCACCACCCAGAGATAGCCACTGTTAACATTCTGGCTCACTGATTTTCTTTTGGACTTTCAATTTTATGTATACTTTATTTTTATTTATTATTACTTTTTTTGAGACAGGGTCTCACTCTGTCACCCGGGCTGGAGTGCAGTAGCACAATCATGGCTCACCATAGTCTTGACCTCCCAGGCTCAAGTCTTCCACCTCAGCCTCCTGAGTAATTAGTACAGGTGCCTGCCACTACGGCCAGCTAATTTTTGTGTTTTTTGTAGAGAGCGGGTTTTACCATGTTGCCCAGGCTGGTCTCTTAACTCCTGGGGTCAAGCAATCTGCCTGCCTCGAGTGCTAGGATTATAGATGTGAGCCACTGCGCCTGGCCTGTACTTGTATTTTAAAACAAGATTGGGATCATATAGCGTATGCAGTTTTAGTATTGTGTGCATGTTTCAGTGTCACTGATTATGACTTGAAATGATTTTTTTTTTTTTTGAGATGGTCTTGCTCTGTCACCCAGGCTGGAGTTCAGTGTCTTGATCTTGGCTTATTGCAACCTCCGGCTTCTGGGTTCAAGCAATTCCCTGCCTCAGACTCCCGAGTAGCTGGTACTACAGGCACCCACCACCACACCCAGCTAATTTTTTTTTAATTGCATTTTAGGTTTTGGGGTACATGTGAAGAACATGCAAGATTGTTGCATAGGTACACATGTGGCAGTTTGATTTGCTGCCTTCCTCCCCTTCACCTATATCTGGCACTTCTCCTCATACTATCTCTCCCCAACTCCCTTTTTTTTAAAAAGGAGTCTGGCTCTGCCGCCCAGGCTGGAGTGCAATGGCGCAATCTTGGCTCACTGGAACCTCCACCTCCTGGGTTCAAGCAAGTCTCCTGCCTCAGCCTCCCAAGTAGCTGGGACTACAGGCGCGTGCCACCATGCCTGGCTAATTTTTTGTATTTTTAGTAGAGTTGGGGTTTCACTGTGTTAGCCAGGATGGTCTCAATCTCCTGGTCTTGTGATGTGCCCACCTCAGCCTCCCAAAGTGCTGGGATTACAGGCTTGAGCCACCTCACCTGGCCATTTTTTTTTTTTTTAATGGAGATGGGGTTTCATCATCTTGACCAGGCTAGTCTTGAACTCCTGACCTCATGATCCACCTGCCTTGGACTCCCAAAGTGTTGGGATTACAAGCATGAGCCACTGCGCTTGGCCAAAAACATGATTCTTAATGATTGCACACATTTTATCATATAGATGTATAGTAATTTACTTGATTTTTTCCGTAACTTGCTCCTGTAACTGTATCACAAGATATTCTATGCACAGTGAGTTGCTTTACTGAAAGGTTCGCCTATCAAGAGAATTTATAAATGATCATATATATAAATTTTAACATTCAACAATTTAGTTCTATGTATTTCAATATATTCCCTAACCCAGTGCTATCACTGTCATCCCACATTGTCCATTAGTTACATAAAAAATATATTTCACAGTAAACAGTTCATTCCTTTAATGTCTGTTAATACCTCAGGTCAGATCTGATTAAAAAAAAGCCTGGTAAAAATGTAACTGGCCAGACCCTGGAATGTATATCAAGAAAAGCAGCACCAAGAAGGATTTATCCTAAGGAGACTCTCACAAACATCTCTGCATTGGAAAACTGTGGCAGCCCTGGAATAAAAAGAGCGAATGGAGACATCAGTAAAGTATCAGAAAGCAGCATCAGCAACACAGAGGAAGTGCCAGGGTCTCTGTGTCTCAGAAAGGTAAAAGAAAAGCATTGAGATTGAACTACATCTCAGTCAAGAATTCTCATCTGTCTCCCAGTGCAGTCTTTCTTTCAAATCCCCACCTGGCCATGTTCTGAAAATTGATTTTTTTTTTTTTTTTTTTTTTTTTTTGAGATGGTGTTTCCCTCTTGTTGCCCAGGCTGGAGTGCAATGGTGTGATCTTGGCTCACCACAACCTGCACCTTCAGGGTTCAAGTGATTCTCCTGCCTCAGCCTCCTGAGTAGCTGGGACTACAGGCACGTGCCACTACGCCCAGCTAATTTTTTTCTATTTTTTTTTTCTTTTTTTAAACTTTTTTACTGAGCACAAATTTTCCTGAATATTTTTGTTTTTTCAGTAGAGACAGGGTTTCACCGTGTTAGCCAGGATGGTCTTGATCTCCTGACCTTGTGTGTTCTCCACCCGCGTCAGCCTCCCAAAGTGCTGGGATTATAGTCATGAGAACACTGCACCCAGCGTGATTTCTTATTTTTTGATAAGGGAAAAGTGAAACTAGTCTGAATTACAGAATAAAGAAAAGTCTGATAGAGAAAAGTCTGATTTACAGAATATCAACAGAAAATAGTTAAATTGTTCAGTCAGCAATTTCTTTTTTTTTTTTTTTTTTGAGACAGAGTTTCGCTCTTGTTACCCAGGCTGAAGTGCAATGGCGCGATCTTGGCTCACCGCGACCTCCGCCTCCTGGGTTCAGGCAATTCTCCTGCCTCAGCCTCCTGAGTAGCTGGGATTACAGGCACGGGCCACCATGCCCAGCTAATTTTTGTATTTTTAGTAGAGACGGGGTTTCACTATGTTGACCAGGATGGTCTCGATCTCTTGACCTCGTGATCCACCCGCGTCGGCCTCCCAAAGTGCTGGGATTACAGGCTTGAGCCACCGCGCCCGGCCCTCAGTCAGTAATTTCTAACAAAACATATTCAAGTAGAGATTTTGGTCCCATCAGAAGGGTATATTACATGCAAAAAATAAAAATAAAAAAAAGAAAGAAAAACAAAGAGATTTGGGTACCTTGTTTCCAAGAATAAATTATGATTGTTTATAGTATATTCTATCTTTGAATAACAATAATATGCTGAAGTCATGTAAATAATTTGTTTCCTAAAATAAGTTTCCCTCTAATTTTATTTTTCAAATTTGGTTGGTAAATCTTATATTCATAATAGTACAAATAAAAATTTTATTCCAGCAAATATTACAAATTCCTTCATAAGGGAGTCCCAGTTAATAACATCTTGTTCTATAAGATAGATGATAAGCTTCACAGAATGCTGTAGTGTTAAACCTTATGAAATCTACTGAACCGAAGGTAAGCAATGTATTAGAAACTGAAGTATCAGGCCGGGCACGGTGGCTCAAGCCTGTAATCCCAGCACTTTGGGAGGCCGAGGTGGGTGGATCACGAGGTTGAGAGATCGAGACCATCCTGGTCAACATGGTGAAACCCCGTCTCTACTAAAAATACAAAAAACTAGCTGGGCGTGGTGGCGCGTGCCTGTAATCCCAGCTACTCAGGAGGCTGAGGCAGGAGAATTGCCTGAGCCCAGGAGGCAGAGGTTGCGGTGAGCGGAGATCGCACCATTGCACTCCAGCCTGGGTAACAAGAGCGAAACTCCGTCTCAAAAAAAAAAAAGAAACTGAAGTATCTCAAATATTGATAATTCTAATTGTATTTGTTAATGTTTTGTTTAAGCTTATTTTGCTGTTATTATTATTGGTTTGAAAATGTGCGTTTCTTAGTTAGAATTAGAAATTTGAAAGTAGAAATAATATTTTTGAAAGTCACCATCACCATCTTGGCTGGGTACCGTGGCTCACGCTTGTAATCCCAGCCCTTTGGAAGGACAAAGAGGAAAGATATCTTGAGGCCAGGAGTTCAAGACCAGCCTGAGCAACAAAGTGAGATCCCATCTCTACAAAAATTTTAAAATTAGCCAGATATGGTGGCTGTAGTCCTGGCAGCTGAGGAGGTGGAAGTGGGAGGATCTTTTGAGCCTAGTAGTTCAAGGCTGTAGTGAGCTAAGATCACACAACTGGACTCCAGCCCAGGCAACAGAGTGAAACCCTGTCTCTTAAAAAAAAAAAAGAAAAAAAAAATTCACCCTATTACACTGTATATGACTTTTAGGGCAGAATATAATTAGTAAACTGGATGTAACTCATTTGATAGCATAGGTGTTTATTGAGTATTTACATACCCAATACTTAGGACAGTTTTCTCTTCCTGTATGTTACTAAGTTGGCCATAAAGTGAAAACACAGATTTTACTGTGTTCTCATTGTACAAAAGCATTGTCCTCTCCTATTTTTCTGGTCACACATATTCTGTTTACTTTTTCACAGGCAACAACAGAAATCATTTTCCTGCTGCGTCATGTCGCTGAAATTCATTAAGATGGCCAGTTTCTTTGCTAGATAAAATGACATTTAGAACTTTAAGCTCCATGAGCACCATTGTAGCACTCTACTCCAAATTTCCTATTGTGTCGCTAAATTCTGGAAAGAAGGCTCTATTTTAAAAGGGAATTATTTGCTTTAATGTGGCAAACTCCTGCAAAGGTGAAATTACATTATGGATAAATGATGTAAACCCTTATCATGTTCCACCTGAAGTTCCATGGGCTTCTGGTCGGCCTCTGTGCTCTATTCTCCTTCACCCTGCTTCTCCTCCACAGTGTACTTAGAGATTTTGTCCAAACCCTAGGTCTCCAATGAGGCCCAGAGTTTTAGAGCTCTAGCTCTAGAGTTCACATTCTGAGGTTCAAACCTCTCTCTTACCACATATTAACTGTGTGACTTGGACAAGTTATTTATTTTTCCCTCAGTTTCTTTAGTAAAATGGGAGTAATAAATATACCCACTAAATAGTATTGTAAAAATTGAGCTTATGTTGTAACAGGCACATGGTCAGTGCTTGATAAAAGTTAGTTATTGACCAGGCGTGGTGGCTCATGCCTGTAATCCCAGCACTTTGGGAGGCTGAGGTGGGTAGATCATGAGGTCAGGAGTTTGAGACCAGCCTGGCCAAGATATTGAAACCTGTCTCTACTAAAAATATAAAAATTAGCTGAGTGTGGTAGTGGGCACCTGTAATCCTAGCTACTCAGGCGGCTGAGGCAGGAGAATTGCTTGAACCCGGGAGGTAGATGTTGCAGTGAACCAAGATCGCGCCACTGCACTCAAGCCTGGGCAACAGAGCAAGACTCTGTCTCAAAAAATAAATAAATAAATATTATTATTATATATCATTCTCTTGCTTTTAAAATGCTTAGATTGTTACACTTCTCCCATAGGATTAAGCCTAAACTCCCTAGAATGACATGCAGGGACTAGGCTGTTTAATATAGTCTTTACCTGGCTTCTTCCTTTTATCCTCACTTCCCCCATACAAAATGTACCCTATGCCAAAAATGGCAGATAGATTTCATCTCTAGTAACCACACCAATGATTTGGCTGGGCAAGCTAAGTTGAGAATGACTCCAAAGCTCCGACTCTGTTCAATTAGCAGGGTTTGCCATGATCTAGACTAAAGCTATAGCTGTATTTTGCTAATAACATCATTTTAATATGGCCTGCCCTATTTGTATAATCATTTGTTTGTTAACTTTTCCTTTTAAAATAAGTTCAGATTTTTAAAAAGCTGCAAAAATAGTACAAAGAATTTCTATATGCCCTTCTCCTAGACTCTCCACATTCAATATTCCTTTTTTATTTTTTTAGATGGAGTCTTGCTCTGTTGCCCAGGCTGGAGTGCAGTGAAGTGATCTTGGCTCACTGCAACCTTCACCTCCTTGAACCCTCCTGGGTTCAAGCGATTCTCCTATCTCAGCCTCCCAAGTAGCTGGGATTATAGGTTCATGCCACCATATCTGGCTAATTTTTGTATTATTGGTAGAGACAGGGTTTCACCATGTTGGTCAGGCTGGTCTCAAACTTATGACCTCAAGTAATCCACCTGCCTCGGCCTCCCAAAGTGCTGGGATTACAGGCATGAGCCACCATGCCTGGCCTCCACATTTAATATTTGATACGACAGTACAATGATCATTTCATTGAACAAAAGTCAGAAAATACAAGTAAGTAAGAGATAATCACTTCAAATATTTTGATATTTTTTCTGCCTTTAAGACTTCCTTTTTCCTCCTTTTTTTTTTTTTTTTTTTTTTTTTTTTGAGATGGTGTTTCACTCTTGTTGCCCAGGCTACAGTGCAATAGCACGATCTCGGCTCACTGCAACCTCTGCCTCCCAGGTTCAAGCAATTCTCCTGCCTCAGCCTCCTGAGTAGCTGGGATTACAGGCTCCTGCCACCATACCTGGCTAATTTTTGTATTTTAAGTATAGATGGGGTTTCACCATGTTGGCCAGACTGGTCTATTCTTCTTTTATTATTTTTTTACACAGGGTCTCGCTCTGTCACCCAGGTGGAGTGTAGTGGTGCAGTCTCCGGTCACTGCAACCCCTGCCTTCCAGGCTCAAGCCATCCTTGCACCTCAGCCTCCCAAGTAGCTGGGACTACAGTCATGTGCCATCACGCCTAGCTAATTTTTTTTTGTAATTTTAGTACAGATGGGGTTTCACCATGTTGTCAGGCTGATCTCTGAACTCCTGGGCTCAAGCAGTAGGCATGCTTTGGCCTCCCCAAGCATTGGGATTACAGGCCTGAGCCCCCGAGCCCAGTTACTTTTTTTTTTTTTATTAAAAATATATTTACATGAACATTAAATTTTAATTAAAAAAATTTAAAATCAGACTCACTTGTGAAAATAGTACAAAGAATTCCCATAGTACCCAGATACCTCAACATCTTAGGTTAGCAGAGTCTCCTTTAATCTGGAACATTTTCTAAGTCTTCCTTTGTCTTATCCTTTGTTTTTGTTTTTTTTTTTTGAGACAGAGTTTTGCTCTTTCACCCAGGCTGGAATACAGTGCTGCAATCTCAGCTCACTGCAACCTCTGCCTCCTGGGTTCAAGCGATTCTCCTGCCTCAGCCTCCCGAATAGCTGGGATTACAGGTGCCTGCCACCACACTTGGCAAATTCTTGTATTTTTAGTAGAGATGGGGTTTCACCATGTTGGCCAGGCTGGTCTTGAACTGCTGACCTCAGGTGATCCACCGTCCTTGGCCACCCAAAGTGCTGGGATTACAGATGTGAACCACCGTGCCCAGCCTGCTTTGTCTTTATTTTATTTTATTTATTTTTTTCTTGAGATGGAGTTTCGCTCTTGTTACCCAGGCTGGAGTGCAATGGCACAATCTCGGCTCACCACAACCTCCGCCTCCTGGGTTCAGGCAATTCTCCTGCCTCAGCCTCCTGAGTAGCTGGGATTACAGGCATGTGCCACCATGCCCAGCTAATTTTTTTGTATTTTTAGTAGAGACGGGGTTTCACCATGTTGACCAGGATGGTCTCGATCTCTTGACCTCGTGATCCACCCGCCTCGGCCTCCCAAAGTGCTGGGATTACAGGCTTGAGCCACTGCGCCTGGCCTGTCTTTCTTTACCTTGACATTTTAGTAGAACGTCCTAACTTTGGGTTTTTCTTATTTTTCCTCATGATTAAATTTAAACTGTGTATTTCAACAGAGTATTAATGAGAATTCAACAGAGTAATAATGTTGGGTTCTCTTGGACATCATATCTGGAGCAATAGGTTGATTTTTCTCCTTATTGGTGGTGTTAATTTCTCATATGGTCAATGCGGTGTCTGCCAGCTCTCCACTATAAAGTTACTGTTTTTCTGTTATGAACTAGTAAGTATTTCATGGAGAGATACTTTGATACTATGTAAATGTTCTGTTTTTCATCATACATTCCCCGCTTCCCCTGAGTCGGAGTCTTACTCTGTCACCCAGGCTGGAGTGCAGTGACATGATCTCTGCATCTCCTGCCACTTGGGTTCATGCAATTCTCCTGCCTCTGCTGCCAGAGTAGCTGGGATTACAGGTGCTTGCCACCGCACCCAGCTAATTTATAGTTTTTAGTGGAGATGGGATTTCACCATCTTGGCCAGGCCGGTCTTGAACTCCTGACCTTGTGATCCACCTGCCTTGGCCTCCCAAAGTGCTGGGATTACAGGCATGAACGACTGCCCCCGGCCTGGTTTCTTTTTTGAGATAGAGTCTCACTCTGTTGCCCAGACAGGAGTGCAGTGGCTCGATCTTAGCTTACCGAACCTCTGCTTCTCGGGTTCAAGCGATTCTCCTGACTCAGCCTCCTGAGTAGCTGGGATTACAGGCACACACCACCATGCCCAACTAACTTTTGTATTTTTAGTAGGGACGGGGTTTCACCACGTTGGTCAGGCTGGTCTCGAACTCCTGACCTCGTGATCCACACGCCTCAGCCTCCCAAAGTTCTGGGATTACAGGTGTGAGCCACTGTGCCCGGCCTGATTTATTTTTTAAGCATCTATTGATGCTTGTTTGTCAGAAAGTTATTACTGTGATATTTACAAACTGGTGATTTTTCTTTTCTTTTTTTTTTTTTTTTGCACATTTATTAGTTGAAGATCCACTTTAAGAAAGAACTTTACTTTCTCCCCTGTGTGTTACTCGGTGATTTATATCACTGAGTGCTCTTGGATCTTCATTTTATTCTATAGTAATAATCCATTACTATCATTTCTTATTTTATTGTTGGAACTGTACCATATTTGGCAACTGGAAGCCTCTTCAGGTTGGGCCTGTGTCCCTTTCACATGTTTTCCACCTTTTTTGAGCACCTCCTTACTCTTTTGGCACCTTCAGGTATTCTGGGCTTATCTTGTACTTCCCCTGCCCCAGCTCTGGAATCAACTATTTCTCCCAGAAGACCCGGTTCCTTTTGTTGGAGATGGAATATAGAGACCAACTTCTGGGTGCTAGGTGTTTTTTTTTTTTTTGCATGAGGGTTTCATTGCTTTTGGGCCCTCTCAGCAGGCAGAACTAGGAATTTATGTATGCATTAACATGTATACATATATTGATCTGTTTTTATATCTATTTATATACATGCATTAAAACCTATGCATTCATATTGATTCCTCCGTTTCTATTCCAGCCCCTTAGAGTTCATGCTAATCTCCCCCTTTCCTTATCTGAAACTCTTTGACAATGAGAAACTTATCTCTTGTCCACTATATATTAACTTACTGTAAATCCCAGAATGCATAATTTCAGAAGTTCTAACTCATACTTTGAAAAACAAATCAACTAACTAGAAGTAAAATATTTGTGAACATTCTTGTCATTAGTCTTAAAGTATTCAAAATACTGTTTTTCAAAGTTACTTAGCTTAGTTCTTTTCTTCCCTGACTCAGATTTCAGTATGGTGACTTGAATCATTTGTAATATAGTTAGCTGCATTTGTTTGTTTGTCTTCCATTTTGGTTCACTCCAAACCCTTGTTGATTTTATTTATTTGCTGCTTTGAGTAGTAAATCATTAACATGGTCCTAAAAATCAGAACTATACAAAAAGTTATACACAGGAGGCTGGGTGCGGTGGCTCACTCCTGTAATCCCAGCACTTTGGGAGGCCGAGGCAGGCAGATCACCTGAGATTGGGAATTCGAGACCAGCCTGACCAACATGGAGAAACCCCATCTCTACTAAAAACACAAAACTTAGCTAGGCGTGGTGATGCATGCCTGTAATCCCAGCTACTTGGGAGGCTGAGGCAGGAGAATTGCTTGAACCTAGGAGGCAGAGGTTGCGGTGACCCGAGATTGCACCCTTGCACTCCAGCCTGGGCAACAAGAGCGAAACACTGTTCAAAGAAAAAAAGAAAAAGCTATACACAGGGCAGGCAGTCTCACTGTCTCTTTTCTACTCTGTGCACAGCCCCTTATAGAGAATAAATCTCATTAGTTTCTTTTCTTTTTTCTTTTTTTTTTTTTTTGAGATGGAGTCTTGGCTCTGTTGCCCAGGCTAGGGTGCAGTGGTGCGATCTTGGCTCACTGAAACATCTGCCTCCCTGGTTCAAGTGATTCTTGTGCCTCAGCCTCCCAAGTAGCTAGGATTACAATTATGCACTACCATGCCCAGCTAATTTTTGTAATTTTTGTAGACACAGGGGTTTCACCATTTTGGCCAGGCTGGTCTTGAACTCTTTATCTCAAGTGATCCATCCACCTCAGCCTCCCAAAGTGCTAGCTAGGATTATAGGCATGAGTCACCATGCCTGCCCTAGTTTCTTATTTATCATTTCTGTGTTGCTTTTTGCACAAATGAGCAGATACATATATATTTCCTTATTTCTTTTTTCTTACACTATAAATTCAATTTTCCACTTTGCTTTTGCACCTGAGAGCATACACTAGAAATCACTCCGTCCTGGGTTCTTTCTTCCCCCAACAGCTGTGTTGTATTCCATGTAGGACTGTACCATAGTTGACTGAACCATCCTTCCATATCTGGGCATTTAGGTTCCCCACCAGTATTTTATTTACACTTACAAAGAAAGCTGCAATGAATAACCTTTTACACGTATATTTTCATATTGTCAGAAGTGTATTTTTTTTCTTTTTTTCCTCAGTCTCTTCAGAGACTGTCAAAAATTGCCAATGCCAACTATATTTCAAGTCATCATGGTGGGGTATTGGGAAAAGTTTTCAATTAGCAATAATTGTGCCTTGGATAAACCTCATTGGCTACGATACTGCCACTGTGCAAAGCTAGAAGTATATTTTCAAGGTAAATGCCTGAAAGTGGGGCCACTGGTTCACAAGGTGAGTGTAGATGTAGTTTTGTGAGGTTCTGCCAGATTCCTCTCCAGTTATACCAGTTTGCATTCCCTGCAGTAGTGGAGTGCCCATTTCCCCACAGCCTGGCAAGCAGCATATGTTGTCAAATTTTAATTCTAATTTTTTTTTTTGGCCAAACTGATAGTTGAGAAATGATTATCTCAGTACAGTTTTAATTTGCATTTCTGTAATTGTGAGGTTGAACATCTTCTTATGTGTTTAAAGAGCATTTTGTAACTTTTGTTAATTGTTTATTCATGTCTCTTTCCATTTTTCTATTGAGTTTTTATAAGCATTCTTTATATAGATAGGAATACTAGCCATGTATCTGTGATAAATGGTGCAGATGCTTTCTCCCACTTTGTCAGTTGTGTTTTAAGATTTTTTTTTTTGCCATGCAAAATATTTTCATTTCTTTATTCCTTCAAATTTTTAATTTTATGTAGTCCAATTTATACTGTTTAAAAATTGTCAGGCTGGGCATGGTGGCTCATGCCTGTAATCCCAGCAATTTAGGAGGCTGAGGTGGGTCGATCATTTGGGAGTTCAAGACCACCCTGGCCAGCATGGTGAAACTCCGTCTTTATGAAAGATACAAAAAATTAGCCAAGTGTGGTAGCAGGCCCCTGTGATCCCAGCTACTCAGGAAGCTGAGGCAGGAGGATTGCTTGAACCTAGGAGGTGGAGGTTGCACTCCAGCTTGGGCAACACGAGTGAAACTCCATTTCACACACACACAAAAAAAAGTCAGTGAACTTTTGAGTCAGTAATTAGAAAGCAAGCTTTTCCCTACCTGGAATTAAAAGAGGAATTTGCCCATGTTGGTCAGGCTGGTCTCAAACTCCTGACTTCATGATCTTCCCACCTCAGCCTCCCAAAGTGCTGGGATTACAGGTGTGAGCCACTACACCTGGCCCTATTCATTCATTATTATGTCACATGATAATTCACTATGTGTGCTCTTATGCCACTAGGCAGAGTAGGAGGAGCTCCCCGAGGGCAGGCCTGAGTCTTACTCACCTCTGTGTTCCTGGTGCAGAGCCGGAAACTGGCACAGCTTCAACCCTGGCTTAGAATATCCTGAGGTGACATCACAGAATTCCAAAATGAAATCAATTTTAATTCACTTTATTTTTATTTTTTTGAGATGGAGTCTCACTCTGTCACCTAGGCTGGAGTGCAGTGGCACGATCTCAGCTTACTGCAACCTCCACCTCCCAGGTTCAATATGATTCTCCTGCCTTAGCCTCCCAAGTAGCTGGGACTACAGGCACAGGCCACCACGCCCAGCAATTTTTTGTATTTTTAGTAGAGATGGGGTTTCACCATGTTGGCTAGGCTGATCTTGATCTCTTAACCTCGTGATCCACCCACCTCAGCCTCCCACAGTGCTGGGATTATAGGCTTGAGCCACTGGGTCAGCCAATTCACTTTATTTTTTAAATGAAGTATATGCTAGGTGTGCTACTTTAGGAAAGAGGATTTTTAAAATTAAGTTACGATAGGTATCACTATATTCCAAACAATGACCAGTGGCTTTTTCCACTGTGGATTTTTTTTTTCTTTTCTCTTTGAGACAGAATGTCGCTCTGTTGCCCAGGCTGGAGTGCAGGGTTACAATCTTGGCTCACTGAAACCTCAGCCTCCTTGGTACAAGCAATTCTCCTGCGTAAGTCTCCCAAGTAGCTGGGATTACAGGCATGTGCCACCATGCCCAGCTTATTTTTGTATTTTTTGGTAGAGACAGGGTTGACTGTATTGCCCAGGCTGGTCTCAAACTCCTGACCTCAAGCGATCTGCCCACCTTGGCCTCCCAGAGTACTGGGATTACAGGCATGAGCCACCACACCTGGCCACACCCAGCTAATTTTTGTATTTTTAGTAGCGTTTGGGTTTCACCCTGTTGGCCAAGCTGGTCTCAAACTCCTGACCTCAGGTGATCCATTTGCCTTGGCCTTCCAAAGTGCTGAGATTACAGGCATGAGCCACCATGCCTGGCCTGGTGTGGATTTTTATTAAGTTTAAACCAGAAGTTATTCACAGCTCTCAAGGGCATCAAAATAGAGACAATATGTAGATTAGTAAAAAAAGATTTTATAATTCTCTTCTTACCCAATTCATATTGAACTTGAGGTTAATTTTGGTTGCATGGGTGTTCTCAAGGTTCCTCCATTAAAAGATTAGTAGACATGGAGAAGGGCCCCATTATCCCGCCATATGAGACTTACAGGCTAAAGAAAAGGTGGGGACAAGGGAGGGTAGCAAATAGCATTTAAGCCAGTAGCAGATTCAGGGCAGCTCTCAAAGATGAAAGAAAATCTCAGCTTTCAAGTCTCATGTAGCACCATAAACATTATCAAGAGCTATTTGCATGTGATGATATACACTGAACAGTCACAGGTGCTATATTTAGGTCTTTTGTAGCCTTAGAACCTTGAGCTTGGTGAAGACTAGACTTTTTTTTTTTTTTTTTTTTTTGAGACAGAGTCTCATTGTGTTGCCAGGCTGCAGGCTGGAGTACAGTGGCGCAATCTCGGCTCACTGCAATCTCCGCCTCCTGGGTTCAAGCAATTCTCCTGCCTCAGCCTCCCGAGTAGCTGGGACTACAGGTACGCGCCACCACGCCCAGCTAATTTTTGTATTTTTTAGTAGAGATGGGGTTTCACCATGTTGGCCAAGATGGTCTCGATCTCTTGACCTCGTGATCCGCCCGCCTGGGCTTCCCAAAGTGCTGGGATTACAGGTGTGAGCCACCGCGCCCAGCCAAGACTAGACTCTTTAGGGGCAATTGAAACCATGCCTCCAGTTATGGCCAGATCAGTATATTAGTTTCCCAGTGACCCTCTAACAAATTATCACAAATTTAGTGGCTTGAAACAATATGACTTGAGTGTCTTACAATTCTAAAGGTTGGAATTCCTAATTGGGTCTCACTGTGCTAAAATCAGGGTGTCAGCAGAGCTGTGTTCCCTTCAGGAGACTGGGGGAAATTCTGTTTTCTTGCCCTTTCAAGCTTTTAGAGGCCACTCGCATTCTTTGCCTTGTGGTTCCATCTTCAAAATCAGCAACGGCCGGTTTTTTCACACAGCCACACTCTGTCCTTAACTCTTCTCCATCTTCCACTTCTAAGGATCTTTGTGATTATGTTGGGCCTACCTGGCTATTCCACTTCAGCAATTAGGAACATTAATTCCAACTGCTACCTTAATTCCCCTTTGCGGTGTGACATAACATATTCAGAGGTTCATGGGCTTAGTACATGGACCTCTTTGGGAGCCATTATCCTGCCTACCCTAGTCAGTATCACAGCTATCTGGGGTGCAGGTTCAACAGCTGCAAAGCAATCCTTGCAGAGGGCATTTTCACCTTCTGAGATGTGACGATGACCCAAGAACAGGGCTCATTCGTTTGTTCTTGTGGTACTGTGCAGCTTCAAGTATTTCTTGAGGGCTGTGTCCTCGACAGCCATTTGTGAGATACTACAATGAACAAAACAAGCTTCCTCAACTCGTTTAAAGACTAGGGCAGGTATCAGGTATTGGGACTAGGTATAACATAGTCACATGACTAAATATATAATTTTTTAAAGGCTGTGTTTAGTTCAATAAAGTAGAACTTGAGAGTGCTTGCAGATTTAATGGTATGTACTGCCCTAATCCAGGTCAGAAAGTCTTCCCCTTGAAACTGGTGTTTGAGCTAAGCTGGAAGGGATAAGGGCATGGGGGTGGGGGTGGAGCTCAGGGAGGGCGTTAGCGCAAAGGCCCTGGCAAGGGAGGGAGCTTGGGGGCTTGAAAGAGCTGAGGGATGGCCACTGTGGTTGGAAGTCAGAGCCAGAGAGAGACAATGGCACAAGGGGAGGCTAGGGTAAGTGCCAGATCATACTGGAGAGTCCTGGAAACTGTGCAAGCAGCTAAAGTACCTGGGTATTTAAAATATTTGAATGGTGTTACCCAGGAGGGCTGCCAGAGCTGCATGTTTACCAGATGACTCTAGCTGGTAGTGTTATGTGAAAAACGGGCTTCAGTGAGGCAATAGTTGCCCAATTGTAGCATCTGAGAGACAGTGAGTCCTTAGATGAGAAGTGGAGAGAGGCAGCTTAAACAGTTCATTTAGGAGACAAAACTAGCAGGACTTGGTGATGGATAGTTATGAGGGTTAAGGAAAAAGGTATCTGGGGAGGACTTAGATTTGGAGAAGTAGATTCAGGGCTTAGTAAGATCATAAATATGTTTTGGCTCTGTTAAGGGAGTGCTACTTGCATGTAGTGGGTAAAGACCTGCAGTGCCACCCACCATCTTCCTCCCTGCAGGACAGCTCTCCACCAAAGACTCACAGGGCCTCAAATGGCAGCAGTGCTGAGGTTAAGAAACCCAAGTTCAGAGACTACTTAAAAGAGGGCAAGCTGGCTGAGCTGGCTGAGAGCAGCCAGTAGTGTAACATGAGAAAAGATGTGTGAGAATGACTCTCAGGTGGGGAAGATTGAAAATGGGTCCTGACTTTAAGGATGAGGTAAATTCTGGTGACCATTAAGTTTCTGTGACGTGGGGGTCAGTGAGGGAGCAGCTTTTTTTTTTTTTTTTTTTTTTTTTTTTTTTTTTTTTTTCTTGAGACAGGGTCTAACTCTGTTGCCCAGGCTAGAGTGCAGTGGTGCTATCTTGGCTCACTGGAACCTCTGCCTCCCAGGTTCAAGCAATTCTTCTGCCTCAGCCTCCCAAGTAGCTGGGATTACAGGCGTGTACCACCACACTGGCTAACTTTTTGTATTTTAGTAGAGACAGGGTTTCACCATGTTGGCCAGGCTGGTCTTGAACTCCTGTCCTCAGGTGATCCACCTGCCTCGACCTCCCAAAGTGCTGGGATTACAGGCGTAAGCCACCGCTCTCAGCCTAGAGAAGCTTTTAAGTAGAATTAAAGAGTAAGATAATAAGAAAATGGAGACAATGGGTGTAGACAACTCTACAGTAGAGATAAACCAGTAACTGAAGGGGGAAACAGGATGTTAGGCTATTTCTGTGTTTTATTTATTTTTGACATGGTGTTTCACTCTTGTTGCCCAGGCTGGAGTGCAATGGCGCAATCTCGGTTCACTGCAACCTCTGCCTCCTGGGTTCAAGCGATTCTTCTGCCTCAGCCTCCCTAGTAGCTGGGATTACAGGTACCCACCACCATACCCAACTAATTTTTTGTATTTTTAGTAGAGATGGGGTTTCACTATGCTGGAGGTGGTCTTGAACTCTTGACCTCAGGCAATCCACCTGTCTCAGCCTCCCAAAGTGCTGGGATTACAGGTGTGAGCCACTGCACCCAGCTATTTGTGTATTTTAAAGATAAGAAGACTCGGCCCAGTGGCTCATGCCTGTAATTCTAGCACTTTGGGAGGCCAGGGCAGGAGGATTGCTTGAAGCTAGGAGTTTGAGACCAGCCTGGGCTACATAGCAAGACCCCATCTTTACAAAAATAAAAAATAAAAGCTGTGCATGGTGGTGCGTGCCTGTAGTTAAAGCTACTCTAAAGGCTGAGGTGGGAGGATTGCCCAGGAGTTTGAGGCTGCAGTGAGCCATGATCACACAATTGTACTGAAGCCTGGGCAATAGGGCAAGACCTGATCACAAATAAAAAAGTAAAGTAGAGATGAGAGGCATTTGAGCATTTGGAAATGCTAATAATCCTAGGGGGCTGGGATGCAGACAGGGAGGGAAGGACTGGCTTTAACCTGGAAGAGTGGCTTACCGCAGTAGCAGGAGGGGAAGGGAAGAAGATTGATTAATTCATCCAGTGGCCTATGGAGGCTTCCTTGACCTCTGCCTCTCACATCGTGGTGGAAGCTTTGACAGCTCAGGAGGGGAGTCAACAGCAGACCACTGATCCCAAACTGGATTGTTGCATGCCTTTGAAGTCAGGGAAGGGTTTGTTTTTAGGACCTGTTGGACCAATAATGAAGGTTCTGGGTGTTCTGTGAACCATCAACAGCAAAGACAGGGCTATAGCACTGGCCAGGTTTCTGAGGGAGGCTGTCACCTGGAGCATTTAATGAGCAAACTTTCTCTTGGAATCAACATTGCTGTTCCTTTTTTCCCTCCAGTTTTCTTGCATGTTCTTTGGAGCAGTCTCTTCTGATCAGCAAGAACACTTCAACCACCCTTTTGACAGTCTGGCAAGAGCAAGTGACAGTGAAGAGGACATGAATAATGGCAGTTTCTCTTTATCTTAATGCTTAATGATGGCTGAGCTGGCCCCCAGCCCAGTAACCGGCTCACTTGCCCCTCAAGCACGAGTTTGCATGTTTAGTGTCTTAAAGAGGTTGTTCCAGACTTCCCTGGAATGGAGGATGAGCTTCAAAACTAGATCATCTTGTACAACCACCGCATCTAGAAAAAGCTGCTTGTCAAGTGTATGTAACTTGCTTTAAATCCATTATGCTACTTCGGAGGTAGAAAGGTTTTCTATGAAAGAAAAAAGCCCATTAGAGTTCTTCAATTCAGTGTACGTTCACCCCAGCACTTTTAACATCTTTGTTAGTTTTATAAAGGTATTTAAACTTTATTCAGCAGCCATTTGGAGTGCTTCAAGATGGCTTGAAATGGAATTTTGTGATTTTTCGTCAGGTATCTTTTGTATTTGATTGCAAACATTTGGATTTTAGTTTTCTCATGTAATACCACGGCCTTTTTTGTCCATTGTTTTTTTTTAAGACTTTAAGTAGAATAAACCCTGGAAGAAAGATCAAGAATAAAAATTATATATAGTCACTTTCACTTTTTTTTTTTTTAAGATGGAGTCTTGCTCTGTCAGTCAGGCTTAAGTGCAGTGACACAATCTCGGCTCACTGCAATGTCTGTCTCTTGGGTCCAAGCCATTCTCCTGCCTCAGCCTCCCTAGCTGGGATTACAGGTGTGCACCCTATGCCTGGCTAATTTTTTGTCTTTTTGGTACAGGGTTTCACCATGTTGGCTAGGCTGGTCTTGAACTCCTGACCTCAAGTGATCCACTGCCTCGGCCTCCCAAAGTGCTAGGATTACAGGCTTGACCACCGTGCTCAGCCTGGAGTGTTTTTATAGATTGTAAAATTTTATTTCCTAACTGCAAATTGTTCTGATTTTCAGATGTGATTTTTGATTTTTCAGTGTGATGCGAAAAGAATTTAATGGAAGTGATGCCAAATATTTCTGTATTATCTGACATAGAACAGTATCCTCCACTGCCAAGACAGCTGAGTTTGGAGTAGAATTAGGTGGAAGACAAATGTCTGTTCTTTGGCCCTTTAAGAGTTAGCTTTTTACCTGCACAAATGGACTAAAAAATCTGGCACAAAACATTGTTATGTAATGTCTTATGATGTGTGCCTCTTCCTCCCCCAAACGTGTTTCTAGTCAATTATAACCTGACAAACGAGACTTTTGTAACATCTTGTTAATTCTTTCTACAACCTTCAAACCGTAAGGAAGTGTTAACTGGCAAGCAATTGTACTTTCGACTTTGTGAGAAATTCATAAAGGTGGCTGAGTAGATTAGCATGCCTTAGAACTGTGAATAGGGTTCTAACTGAAACCAGAATGAATTTGGCTCTTGTAGCTTAGTAATGAGTCATAGCTACCCACAATAACATAATAAAAACTCAAATTCATTCCAAGATGTTCCTTAGTGAATGAAAATGGGTGTTAACCAAGCTTTTTATGGTAATTGGCAATGCCCACATAATTTCAACTAAGTCTTTCACATTGTAGGCTGAAGATTTATGTATCTCATGCTTACATTGATGAATTAACACTGAACTTCTGATATTTCTAACAAATGCAGATGCCTACACAGACAGCTTTCTTTCTTTATTATTTATTTTTTGAGATGAAGTCTTGCCCTGTTGCCCAGGTTGGAGTGCAGTGGCCTTAACTTGGCTCACTGCAACCTCCACCTCCCAGGTTCAAGCAATTCTCCTACCTCAGCCTCCCAAGTAGCTGGGATTACAGGTGCTCACCACCATGCCCAGCTAATTTTTCCATTTTTAGTAGAGATGGGGTTTCATCACGTTGGCCAGGCTGGTTTCAAACTCCTGAGCTCAGGAGATCTGCCTGCCTTGGCCTCCCAAAGTGCTGGGATTATAGGTGTGAGACACCGTGCCCAGCCTCACAAAGAGTTTTTATACACAACAGTAACTCTGTAGGTCTCTTTGTTGTGGATAAAGTTTCTGATTCATTCATTTCATTGAAATGATTCATTAAAATGAATGAACCAGAGGAGTTTAGGTCTTGAAAGCATCATCATCAGTAATAGCCTGGATGCAGCAATGGACTATTTATTTTTTTAATTTTTTTAAAAGATGAAGTTTTACCTTGTTGGTCAGGCTGGTCTTGAACTTCTGACCTCAGGTGATCCACCCACCTCGGCCTCCCAAAGTGCTGGGATTACAGAGGTGATACTGGCAGGGTGTGGTGGCTCACACCTGTAACCCCAGCACTTTGGGAGTCACAGCCAGGCAGATCATTTAAGCCCAGCAGTTAAGACCAGCCTAGGCAAAATGGTGAGATTCCATCTCTACAAAAAATGCAAAAATTATCCAGGCACTTTGGATTTTAAAATTTGGATACAGAGGGCTAACTAAGCTGAAATACAGTCACGTGCTGCATAACACATTTTGGTCAATGACAGACCACAGACAGTGGTGGTCCCATAAGATAACGGAGCTGCCCTATACAGGTGTACCCTTTTTTTGTCTTTCATACTGTAGTTTTGCTAAACCATTTCTGTGTTTAGATATACAGATACTGTAGTGTTACAGCTGCCTACAGTATTCAGTACAGTAACATGCTATACAGGTTTGTCGCCTAGGAGCAATAGGCTATCCATATAGCCCAGATGTGTAGTAAGCTAGACCATCAAGGCTTGGGTTGGTATACAATGACGAATTGCTAAGGATTCATCTGTCAGAACATCTCTGTTGTTAAACAACACGACTGTACACCACTTTTTTTTTGTAGCTTCCCTCTATACCATGAAAGGTGCAAAGCCTCAGCTGGGAAAAACTTCTATATTTTACATCCAGTTGTCAGTCCATCTTAATGAATTTCTGAGGAAGCTAAACTGATGTAGTGAATAGTGAACCAGTTGGAGGCAGTTGAAGTAGTAGTACATATTCACTGCTGGGAAGACTAGGAGGCTTGGAAATGAGGACTTGATAGAGACCAACAAACTCAATGTCAAAGGCTGGTGTCTCAGTTACTATTACTCAAACCAAAAGAAGTACACAGATTAGTATAAATACTATATTTATTAAATATCTTTACAGTTTATTTAAATGTATTTACAGAACTATTCCTGCATAAGTTATAATTCAGACATCCAAATTCAGGTAATTGCCTCTTGGGTAATAAGACAAATAATGATAGTCTCAACAGAAAAAAGCAGCTCATTAGTATACACAGATTCTAATTTGCTTCATTATTTAGCCATCTTTGCCACAAACTACCTGCTAACAGTTAAAATTTTGACACGGACAGTTTTTAGTTGAGAAGTTCAATTTTGCAAAGAATTTAATTTTTTAAAAATAGAATCCAAATATGTTCTGCTTCATGTTTTGTTTTATAAGCAGATCTTGTTTTTTTGATACTGTAAAATTTTTTAAATGCACAAATGTGATAGTTTCCAGAGAAACTGAACGCTGTAGCTTCTACCAAAGACAGCTATTATAAGGTGACAAGGAACCATGAACTTGTCCAAAAGTACAAACGTTTACAGTTCTAGCCAATCTTGTTTACATTCTCCCAAACACTCAAAGCTGACTCAATAAATTCCCACGATTCCTGCCTTATTACTTGGTGTGGTGGGCTAGTGGTACTGAAGGTGGTTTCCGTCTCTGGACTACTGTCCTATCCAGAACACATGCAGCTGATAGGAGAAGACACTCTCCCATCATGCAAAGTTTGAAATCGAGTTTCTAATGTAGACACGGCCCAACCCCCAGACATGCACACCTGGAATGGATTCTTTTGTGATTTAGTACCCATCAACCATGTCAAGCAATTACAGTAACTCAGGACAAATAACTTGTTCCCCCCCATCCCATTTCTTCTTTTAGTTTTTAGAGCCTATGGACTCTACTGCATCTCCATTTGGTAAATTTTTTTTTTTTTTTTTTTTTTTTGTGCGCAGGCAGCTTAAGTTCATAGGAAGAAATAAGGTTCTGATATGTTTAGAGTGCACATTTTAAAACAGAACAAAATAAAAATTTCAAGCATGTGATAAAAATATTGATTTTTATAATACAGTATTGCTTTATAAATATAGATGGAAAAGCTATAAACTTTACTGGTCTTTGGTGCATCCAGAGAGGGATAAGTAATTTGCCATTTGTAAATTAGAAATCCAAATTTTATCTTTTGTTATAAAAGTCCATTACATGAGGCAAGTGTGTGTGTGTATGTGCACATGCATGCATGTGCACGCTGCTTGACTTAAAATACCATTACACACACATCAGGTTCAGAATCAGACCCACCACGTGGTACAGCACAGTAACAACCCAGGGAGGCTTGGGTCTGTGACTTAGAAAATTCTTCTATGGGTCCAACACAGCCTCTGACTACTGAGAGGAGAGATACTTGTTAAGCAGTGCTCAAACTGACTCCCCCCGCACCCCCGCAGTCATAAAATTAAGTGCATAACACAGAAAGAACAGGGGAAAACAGAGAAAATATTTTATGTCACTATCTATAGGCCAGATCCAAAGTTAGTTCCACTGTGAAACTCAATTCTTGCCTGATACTTTCAGTATCACTGGAACAGACAGTATCAGTTTCTAATAATCATTTCCCAAAAAGGTAAGCTGAGTAAATGAGTTGCATAAAATACCACCAATCTAGCTTTACAGAGATTGTGTTTGACAGGCTAAATGAGAGCAGAGAAAAACCAGAAACTTGACGAGCACTGCTCTTACCAGGAATTAAATGTGGGCGTTGGAAAATGAATGCAAAATATATGCAGATCATAAGGCTACATACCTCTTACCAAAAATAATTGAAACCCTAAACAAAAGAGCTGAAGTTGTCAGTCCTAATATAAATGTATTCCTTCTAACAAAACCCTTCTGGATGCAGCTTACTTTATTTCTTAAATACACAGAGACTGCAAATAGTTTGTGCAAAATAAATGCTCTGCCACTTGCCACTCATGCTTCTGTGTTTTATCATAGCATGATGATTTCTCCTTCAATAGAGTCTTCCTCCAGACCCCCCACCCCACCCCCACCGCGTCTACTAAAGAATTCTGTTTTGTCAAGTTAGGGTAGTTAAGGCATTCTGACATGTAATTAAAGGTGATTCAAAATAGATTATCTAACATTATGCCAATTTAGGAATAGTAGATAAATTACTGAACGGCTTACAAATGAATAACTCATTCTTATTATAAATGAAATGCCTGTTACAAGCATGATGCATTGAAATATAGTAATGACATGTACATGGTACATGTTAAACAATTTTAAATAAAAGCTTGACAGTTA
The DNA here is from genome assembly GCF_048565385.1 of Saimiri boliviensis. NCBI lineage: Eukaryota > Metazoa > Chordata > Mammalia > Primates > Cebidae > Saimiri > Saimiri boliviensis. The sequence goes on along the minus strand of NC_133455.1, from coordinate 22,688,234 downwards.
CTCAAATATACAGTACAAATTCACAAAACAAAATCTTTTAAAACAAGTTGAGGTAACCTCAAACATAAACTTTAATGCAATAAACCAGGGAGTCAGCATCTCCTTTAGAGAAAAAGACTTTCTATATTCTCCTCAAGTAGATTCTCATCAGGTTTAATTGCATTCTCATCTATACACCAATGTTACCTGACTTATATATAAAACATGGCTTTAATTTAAGGATTTCTAAGTATATATTTTTTTCTACCACCAAGTTAATGAAGGAAAAAACTGACCCAAAAATATATATCTTTACAGCAGTCAACTTGTACACAAACCTTAAAAATAAGTTTGAGCTTGCAGATAATGGGAAAACTGAATGTGGGGTAGTTTTGTAAGGAAACTATACACTGCAAAATGGCTATTCGGAAACTGTAAACATTAAGCTTGATTCAGAAACCCCTAAATTTCCATGTGGGGTAACTGTAAATGTCAGATCATCACTGGGAGTTGTCCTCATGGACATCTGTGCTGCTGCCGCTGCACACAGTGCTCTCTCCACATGGACTCACTGGATTTGGTGCATGCTCTATAGAAAGCAAAAGGTCTGAGAGTACGAGTATGGGTAGGTAGCATAACCACTAAAGCCAACAAAATTCAAAGTTATAGCTGTCTGTTCTCAACTCTTCAGGCCTTGGGCCTAAAGTTCTCATTCAGGGGCATCCTGTCAGACAACTAGGTAGAATTTCAGCCATAACATTAAATTTGTAGGCTTTGAGGGGTTTTGCAATCTTAAATAGTATTTCCATAAAAAAATTGGTAAAGTGTCTCCCCCACCCCTCCTGGAAATCAGGCCTCAGCCTGTGATGTGGACTAATCAAGAAACTGCCAAACTTTAACCACAGGAACACAATTAAGCATCTTCTTAAAAGCATGAAATATTTGTATCCATAGAACTAAAATGGATTTTTCTCCCGATTTGTAACAAAAAAGCTCTGGGATGAAAACTGTATAACCCAGAGCATGTTTTAGAGCAGAATCATAAGCCCCTAAAAAATAGGAGTTTATAAACAGAAACATAAAGCCACACCAATCATCATAACAAAGACGATGCCTGTGGAGTACACATGTAACATTTCTTTTGATGAATAATGTATGTTTCTAGTAGATGTATCACTACATACAATTTGCGTTAGACTTTTACAATCCCTTTAGCACACTAGGATTCTGAATTCACTTTACCAACATTACTAATTTTCAATACTTCAACTACTTTTGAAAAGTAACAGCCATGGTGGCGCTGAACACCTCCATCTCCATCATGGAAAGAACATTGAGAAATGAAGGCCAGTCTTCAAATCCTGGATCTCTTCAATTGCTGCTGGCAGATATGAGCTAGTGAATGATAGTAGTGGTTCTCAATAAAGATCTCAATGGGTCTCAAAAAGACAGGCAAAAGACTTACATCACTGGCCATTGAGATCAGTGGCAAAGAAATGTGGTCCTGCCAGCAGGATCAGCACACATGGCAGGGAAAATCTGGGACAATGAAAGGGAAGGCAGGACGTGACACTTCGGCTAGTCAGTCTGTATACTCAGCCACTATTGAAAGAAGGACGGTAATGTCATCTGGCTTTCCACCTACAATGAAAATAAAAACCTGTTAGTGTATTTTCTTTTCTTTCTTTCTTTATCTTTTTAAATTAAAAAAAAAAAAGATGGGGTTTCACCAGGATGGCCAGGCTGGTCTTGAACTCCTGACCTCAGGTCATCCACCCACCTCTGCCTCCCAAAGTGCTAAGATTACAGGTGTGAGCCACAACTCCCGGCCTGTTACTGTATTTTCAAAGGAAAAGTCAATTAAAAAATGTGGGTTTAAATAAGTCCTGGGAGACAAATGTTTGCATTCCAGGCAGTTCTGGTTTGTCAATATACCCTAGTAGAACAAAGAAAAAAATATTTGATAAACAGTTAAACAAAATGCCAAGAAATTACATGAAACTGAAGCTTAAAAAAATCTTCCCTGCTCCTTTACAATAGGACCTCTGTCAAATGGCCACTACACCCTCTGTTCATATCAATCACAGCAAATCTGACGAGAAAGTTACATGCTTCTACCCACAGTCCTAATTTAGACAAACATATCCAATGTTTTGAAACTAGGAATAGCCTTGTATTCTAATCTGCCAAACAGCTATGGCATGCACTTTTTTCTATTTTAACATTTCCTGAACGGCTAAGAAATGTTTTACATATCATAAAATTGTATCAACAAGAAACTAATTCTAGTTCTGATACGCTAGCACAAACATGTCATCCCAGCCCTAAGACAGAGCCACTGGCCTGCTCCCAAAGTCACACACATCATGCAGTAGGTAGGACAACTCTTCAATCAAGGGCAGTTTCATATTGCTTCCCTCTTCAAACCTTGCTGTGGCAATTTGGCAGGCAAATACTGTTGAGTCCCACAAAGCCAGAGGAAGGGAGAAGTGAAATGTCAGCCACGTGAAAAGCAGAATGTTAAACTGTTAGGAATGTCCAGGCACTCTGGCCAGAGCTTGGAGGCCTTTTGGGCTCAGGTCCAAGCATTGCAGTGGTGGCAATAAAAGGCTTCAGGTTCCGCCTTCCTCTGCAGCCAATGAGGTTCGGTTCTGAAAGGCATCCTGTGTGGGGAAGACATGACGACATGCACTTGCTCTCACCCTCCTGACCTTGCTGAAAGCCACCAGTGCACAGCCTGGCTGGGAGAGGACACCTCCACAGTCTCACACAGAGCTCACAATGCTCCACTCTACTGACACCATGTCCCTAGCCAGTCCCTATGACCTTCCCAAAGAATGCTTACCTCTCACATTCAATCCATTGTCACATGCAAACTGTGCAAAAGGTGACATATAATTTGGGTCATAGGCCAGCTCATGGGCTTGCTCAGCAATGTTTCTTGCAGTCTGTTGTATACTCTCATAATTTGAATTCTAAGATAAAGCATGAGGAAGTTATTTTACCATAATGCGCAAGACAGTAACATTTATCTAACCACTTTTTCCATCATTTAAGTTTTATTCTAGTTAGAAAAGACATTAAAACATTATGCCCTGGCTAATATGAATAAGACACCAGTGCTGTCTACACAAGATATCAGTCAGTAAGTCCTTTGCTATGGTGGCGTTGAGCCCTAAAGTTTGAATTTTCATTTTTGCTTTTTTCCCATTTGAAATTCTAAAGGTAGTCTTGCTAAAATAGGATGAATTGAAAAGGAGCTTCTGATAGCCTTTGAAGGATGACCTCAAAAGTCTGCCTGCTTAGGAACACATGCTGGCCAACCCCAGTTTGCTCTCCAAGTAAGAGTTGCCAACTGCTCTAGTGAAGATACCTTCAGAATTTTATATCATGAGGATATTCCTTTCTAACTGTGTGATCTTGGGTCACACCCTTACCCCTGCTGCTCCAACTTCCTCATCTGCAAAATGAGAATGGGAACATGAGGTCCACTTTGCAAAGCCAGGAAAAAATGGAAAGCCTAGTTTTCACCTCCTTCCTCTCTCTATGGGACAAGCCTAAACTATTTGCTTACTAGTGGCAGCTCAGGTCACACTGAGGCCTCTAGCGGCCTGCTGCCCTTGGCTGGCTCTGGCATGACTATTTCTTATCTTTGTTTGATTGAACACCTGCTGGTGTGTTAGAAAAAAAGAAGAAAAAGACAACCAGGACCCAACACCATTAGAAACCATTAAAATACAAATAAAGACACAAACAAGAAATGTCCTCATCTAGACTTTTCCTACTTTTACCAGCCTATGAAAAACCTGAGTAGGAAGCCTCTTTTTCCAATTACTCCAATTATGAGTATTTCCATTTACAACTGTTTGAAAGACCAGAGCTATTATTATTTTCCTGGAATTCACAAAATAGTTGTTTCCAAAACTATAAAGAGCTAATGCAACTGAATCAATAAACCTCAGCTGTCCAGAGAAGGTCACTCTTCCCAAGAGCTAACCTTTGAGTTAATTACCTTTAATTTTTTTAGCTCCTGAAGGATCATATAATCAGGCATGTTGTCAAAGAGTCCATCTGTCGCCGTCAGGATAATATCTCCTAACTGAACATCAAAAGACGTGCTATCAGCAGCATCCGGACTGTGGCAAGGACAGGGGAGGGACAAAGTTAAGAAGGCCCTTTAGAGATGGGGTCAAAATGTCCTACAGGCACTATTTTCCAATGCAATAAGACTTCTGCAAGAAAAACTGATTTATAATAATGGAGTCAATTTTTTTTTTTTTTTTTTTGAGACAGAGTTTTGCTCTTGTTGCCCAGGTTAGAGTACAATGGCGTGATCTCTGCTCACTGCAACCTCTGCCTCCCAGGTTCAAGCAATTCTCCTGGCTCAGCCTCCCAATGGAGTCAATTTTTTAAAAAAATCATTCTGAAACTTCCAACCCTGAAAACAGTTAACTGAAAACTCTAATATAAATGTTTCAAAATCTTAACTGAAACTACCAAGTAAAACCAAGTCTGATAATTGATCACAAGTGGCTGAGAAGGGGGAAGGGTTCTCTTCTGAGTCAGATCTAACACACCTCTAAAATCCTAGCAGAAATGTGCCTTTATTCCTAATTCTTTACAGCCAAATTCCATGCTATCCTTTTTTTTTCTTTTTTTGAAAACAAGTCTTCACTCCGTCGTCGAGGCTGGAGTGCAGTGGTACAATCTCAGCTCACTGCAACTTCTGCTTCCCAGGTTCAAGCAATTCTCCTGTCTCAGCCTCCCAAGTAGCTGGGACTACAGGCATGTAAGATAGTGCTTTTAGGATTACAGGTATGCACCAACATGCCCAGCTAATTTTTTTTTTTAAACATTTTTTTTTTTTTTTTTTTTTTTTTTTTTTTGAGACGGAGTTTCGCTCTTGTTACCCAGGCTGGAGTGCAATGGCGCGATCTCGGCTCACCGCAACCTCCGCCTCCTGGGCTCAGGCAATTCTCCTGCCTCAGCCTCCTGAATAGCTGGGATTACAGGCACGCACCACCATGCCCAGCTAGTTTTTTGTATTTTTAGTAGAGACGGGGTTTCACCATGTTGACCAGGATGGTCTCGATCTCTTGACCTCGTGATCCACCCGCCTCGGCCTCCCAAAGTGCTGGGATTACAGGCTTGAGCCACCGCGCCCGGCTTTAAACATTTTTAGTAGAGAAAGGGTTTTGCCACATTGGCCAGCTGGTCTCAAACTCCTGACCTCAGGTGATCAGTGTGCCCCAGCCTCCCAAAGTGCTGGGATTATAGGTGTGAGCCACTGGACCAGCCCACCCTCTCTTATTCACATTTTTCACTCATCAGTTTCCTTGTATGTTTGAATCTGGCTCTCAGGGTGCCATGCCATAGTGAGGGTGCGATTATGAGTACCCATGGAGAACGACATGCCAATCCTATAAGAATTCATTCACTTGAAATATCAACCGTGTTTTGGCATAGTAAGGACTGTGTGTCTCCTAGAGGTCCCAAAATGCTCATCATTCATGGGTATTTATTAGAGTGCCTGGCATAACAGGTCCTCCAAAAATATCTTGATATCTTAACCGGGCACAGTGGCTCTCACCTGTAATCCCAGCACTTTGGGAAGCAGAGGCAGGCGGATTACTTGAGGTCAGGAGTTCGAGACCAGCCTGGCCATCATGGTGAAACACCATCTCTGCTAAAAATACAAAAATTAGCCAAGCATGGTGGTGTGCGTCTGTAATCCCAGCTACTCAGGAGGCCAATGCAGGAGAATTGCTTGCTTCAACCCCAGATGTGGAGGTTGCAGTGAGCTGAGATGGTGCCACTGCACTCCAGCCTGGATGAAAGAGTGAGACACAATCTCAGAAAGAAAGGAAAAGAAAAAAGGAAGGAAGGAAGGAACAAAGAAAGAAAGAATAAATATCTGTTGTGTAACTAAATGAGTGAAGCAGCAAAACAGATAACTCTCCAAATTGGGGAAAAAAACTTTTCAATACACTGCTGAAGAAAGCAAAGTGCAGACAGTGTGTTAGGTCTGTAGTATGTGCAACCATTTCCATTTTTTAAAAAGGCAGAAAGACACACAGAGGTGAATGCTTCTATATGCAGATAATAAATCTGGAGAGAATCAAAGCAACTGCTCATAGCAGGCCATGTGTGGTGGCTATGGGAGCACTCTGGGAAGCCAAGGCAGGTGAAGCACTTGAGGTCCAGAGTTCAAGACCAGCTTGGCCAACATGGTGAAACCATCTCTACTAAAAAATACAAGAGCTTAGATCGTGGTGATGCACACTTGTAGTACTAGCTACTCAGGAAGCTGAGGCAGGAGAATCATTTGAGCCTGGGAGGCGGAGGCTGCAGTGAGCTAAGATTGCACTATGGCACTGTAGCCTGGATGGCAGAGTGAGACTCTGTCTCCAAAATAAAAAGAAACTGCTTGTAGTGGCTACCTTTGAGGAGGGAGTATGTGGTGAGGGCAGGAAGAGGAGGCAGATGCCTCAATAAACTTTTTTGTGTACAACTCTTAAATTAAAAAAACCAGATGGGAGATCTTTTTTTCTGATAATGCCTGATGAAAACAGACATAAAAATGGGTGGAGAGAAAAAATCATATATTCAGAGATCATGGCCTCCTGAGGCTGATCCTTGGCCACTTCTTAAGGCCAGTTTCACTGCTTCAGGCCTCCACGGGGAGGGAAAGGTGAGATCTAATAATCTGCCTTAACCTGTAATTAAGGAACAAGAGCCAGGAAAACAAATCAGATACTGACCTGGAAGGGAGGCACCAGACTCAAAAGCACCCTGAGCTTGATGGAAAAACCCCAACACTTGTGTAAGTAACATGTGACAAGATTTGTGAAGAAAAAGTGTAAAAACTAACAAAAGCATACATGCCTATGGGATTCACACTAAGTGCAATCAGAAAATTTCTGGTTCATCTTCACTTGACCGCGGAAAAAAGGTGGCACATGTAAAGTTCTGCCATGTGCTGCTGCAGAAAATCGAATTTCACTTACACATTTAGATAATCAACATTCTGTAAAAACGTCTACTAAAGGAAAACCTGTAAGTTGAAGTTAAAATAATATTCTGTAGATAAGAGGGACCAGTAACTAAGGAGACACATGCAGCATGGAAAAAAAAAAAAAAAAGACTGTAAAACTGAGGGAAATCGGGTCAATTCTTTCTGTGGAATAAAGAGAAAACAATGCAAGATGCTCTCATTTGGTTGGCTTTTGAAAGTTAATCAGATTCTAGAAGTGTAGATTAATGACCAGGCCGGCACTGAAGCTCTGTTTTATGCTGAGGTTTTTCTTTCCCCAGGAGTGTCCTTTGCTATTCCGTCTGTGAGAGTCTTGCTCCCATTGGACAGTTTGTCTCTCCTAACACTCCCACCCATGAGCTTGGTGTTCCGCCAGCTGCAGTTTTGCCCATTTTGATTGAACATACTGTGCTGCTGGAAACTTTCAACTGCACTGAAACATGAGCTGAAATCACATGCTAGCGAGCTGTCTCTGGACTCCAGGGGAGGCCACCTCCACCTTGCTGGCATGCCAGCAGAGTGCTGTCCCAACCTGTCTGTCCCAAAGACAGCGTGTGAGATACAGCAGGACTGCTCTGGCCCTTGGAAGCCCAACAAGAAGAATCAAATGAAGAAAAAATTATATTACCTGTCTCCAAAAACTGTGATCTGAGCTTGGTCTCTACAGAGGCCTTGGCGTTCAACGTTCTCCCCATGCCAGTGTGGCTAATACTGTAGATCACAGCCAACTTAAGAAGGGTCTAGAATCAAATACTCTTCCAATTATGGTCACCCACCTACTTTTACTTTTTACTTTCAAATTTAGGTTGGTGCCCATAATTGGAAGAATATTTACTGGTTAACAGTTACTTTTACCGCTGAAGTTACTTTTTAGATGGGGAATACTGAATATTTAATTATATAACATGCTCGTTCCAGTTTAAAAGATGGTAATAATAATCCATTTTATCTTAGTTTGGACCTAAGAGCTGGTTTAATGAGAGTTATTAAGTAGAGACAAGTACTTGCTAGAATGCTTCTATTTTTACAAAAGGTTCATTGTCCATTAATCAACATTTATGAACTGCCAATGATGTTTGTGCCAGGTCCTATAAAGCTGTAAGACTGTTAAAGACACTGACATCTGAAACTGTCTTTGCCTTACTCTGACACTCATCTAAGAAAAGATAAACTGTAAAAGTCAACTCAAAAAAGCACTATTTTGGCTGGGTGCGGTGGCTCACACCTGTAATCCCAGCACTCTGGGAGGCCGACGCAGGTGGATCACAAGGTCAGGAGTTCAAGACAAGCCTGGCCCACATGGCAAAACCCCATCTCTACAAAAAATATAAAAATTAGCCAGGCATGGTGGTGGGCATCTATAATCTCAGCTACTCAGGAGGCTGAGGCAGGAGAATCACTTGAACCCAGGAGGCGGAGGCTGCAGTGAGCCAATATCGTGCCACTGTACTCCAGCCTGGGCAACAAGAGCAAGACTCCATCTCAAAAAATAAAATAAAATAAAATAAGGACCGTCTTGGAAGATTCTTGACAATTTAAAAATGAACTAAGTAAAGATGTGAGGAAGAAATAGAGAACACCTCAATAACATTATCAAAGAACATATCCAAGACCACTTTTTTTTTTTTTTTTTTTTTTTTTTTAAGAGACAGGGTCTCGCTATGTTGCCCAGGTTGGACTCAATCAATTCTCAAGCCTCAGCCTCTTGAGTAGCTGGGACTACAGGCCTGCATCACTGTGCCCAGCTCAAAACCATTTTGTTTTTTTTGTTTTTGTTTTTTTTGAGACAGAGTCTCACTCTGTCACCCAGGCTGGAATGCAGTGGCGTGATCTTGGCTCACTGCAACCTCCACCTCCAAGGTTCAGGCAATTCTCCTGCCTCAGCCTCCCGAGTAGCTGGGACTACAGGCCCTTGCAACCACGTCCAGCTAATTTTTGCATTTTTAGTAGAGATGGGGTTTCACCATGTTGGCCAGGATGGTCTTGAACTCCTGGCCTCAAGTGATCCACCCACCTCAGCCTCCCAAAGTGCTGGAATTATAAGGATGAGCCACTGCACCCAGCCACTCAAGACCATTTTGATTCTGTTCCCTAAAAGTTCTATTTGATGCATGTATAAGAGGTCTAGAGAATCAGGAAGGTATTCTGATAAATAATGCAGATGTCTGTTTGTGCTCTTCCCTAACAATGTATGCAAAATCTTGTACAAGCAATGGCATGCATGAACAATGACTCATTTCTCCAGTACAATAAATGCACTGTATGTATCATGTGATGTTGATATGAAAAACTGATATTTTGTAAGCCTGAAATAGTATTTTGACAGTCTTGTCAAATTACTGGGTGTTTATCATAATTCCACTTGGCTAAATTATCTGGTTCCAATAATTCCACTTGGCTAAATTATCTGATTCCAGAAAAATATCTTTCAAAGTCAAACCAAAAGGTCCTCTTGATGAGAACATTCTCTGTGTCTTCTTTTCATGTACATGTCTACCCCACTGCATTCAAAGGGGACAGGAGGGGACTATGAATGAGCCACGTCCTGCTCACGTTTAATGGCTGAGATGGGAGATTACCTGTCGCTCAGGACGACTCCCTCAGCTTCGGGGGGAGCGATTGAGAGCTGGAATGGAGTGTTGAAGTAATGTTGCTGCTCATCTGATCGGTGCACAACTTCACCACCCCTGACAACCAGGAAGCCTGAATCGCCCAGGTTCGCCGTGTGTAAGCGGTGGCTGGTTCTGTCCAGCACCACAATGCAGGCAGTGCTGCTACCTAGAAACAAAAATCATCTCCATTTATTTTTTCTTCCTGGGCTGACTTTGCACACACATTTTAACCACATAACCTTAAAGAGCAACACACCATAATTTGAATCTCCGGCCTAAACAGGACCTTTCTTTCTTATGCTCCACATCCTCTATGAATGTCAATAATATCCTGATCAGGGTTAACATGGTCGGGAAAGAAAAAGGATTTGTATTATACACAGTAATTGGGTCACCGATGATCTGAATTCTTGCATTTGCAGAGACAGAAAGCAATAATAACTGGTATTTAATCACACGATTTCATTTCAACAGCACTGTCATCTATGCCAAATGCTCAAAAGCATGTTGTTGAGACATTAAATTTTAATACTTAAATGCCAGAATGAAAATGCTACATTTTCCCAACATTTCTTATTAGTCACTGGCAGGAAGCCTTCTCCACAAAATTCACTAATATTTAAGATAGGGCACATAAACCATAATTTTAAACCAGATTTCCATCTGCTGAGGTCATGAAGAACTTTTATTGGAGACTAATGACCCACTCACTATGAGGTAACAAGACCAAATTTCTGCAGGCAGCTTGTGGAATCAACCTGTTCATTTGACAGAGACTGAGCAAAGAGCTCTGCATTGCTTTGCTGTGCATGGGCCACAGAATCGTCCCTAGACTGAAAGGCTGACAGCACAACTAGCAGAGACTACTCTCGAGTCCTAACAGTTAAACCTATACCTACCTCCATCAGAAAAATGGCAACAAAGAAAAATAGGCAGTTTACCAAGAAATAAGTGTGAAAAAATGACCACCTCACTAGTAACCCTTTTCACCTATTAGTTTAACAAGAGTCAAAAGAAGATAATGCATGGTGTTGGCAAAGTGTAGGGAACATACCCACTGCACAGAAAGTTCATTCTGCAGCAGTGAAAAGTAAAAGTCAACAACTTTTCTGGAGGACAAGATAGCCCTGAAAAGTGTATGTCCTTTGATCTAGCAATTCCATCTGTGAGAATTTATGCTAAGAAAATAATTAGAGGGGCAAACAAGACTTAAATACAAAAATATTGCTTAAGATGAAGAACTAGACCCAAAACCTAAAATGCAATTAAAAAAAAAAAGATGAAGAACTAGAAACAATCTAAACATCTAAAATAAGGGACTGGCCAAATAAATTACATTACATCCATCCGGTACAAAGATATACCATCATGTATGACTTGGGAGTACAGGCTCTGGAGTCAGCCTGCCCATGTCTGAATCCTAGCTCTGCCACTTCCCTCCTCTGTGACTTGGGGTGAATTACTTAACCTCTCTGTGCCCCAGTTTCCTCATCTACAAAAACAGGGATAACAGTAAGTACCTCATAGAATTGTTTCTAATGATTAAAATTAGTTAAGTCCTGTCAAACCCATAACAGATAGTGTTAGCTATTTGATAGCCATTAAAATTATGTAAAAGAAATATATTTGAAAGGAAAGGTGATAGCTAAGTAAAATAAGTAGATTACAAACTTGTATAAAAGTTTCCTTAACAACAAAAAAAAGATGATGTCAAAACTTAAAGAACTGTACACTAAAAAAAGTTTACTACATTAAGTAAATGTTCTTTTTTTTTTTTTTTTTTTTTGAGACGGAGTTTCGCTCTTGTTACCCAGGCTGGAGTGCAATGGCGCAATCTCGGCTCACCGCAACCTCCGCCTCCTGGGTTCAGGCAATTCTCCTGCCTCAGCCTCCTGAGTAGCTGGGACTACAGGCACACGCCACCATGCCCAGCTAATTTTTTGTATTTTTGGTAGAGACGGGGTTTCAACATGTTGACCAGGATGGTCTCGATCTCTTGACCTCGTGATCCATCCGCCTTGGCCTCCCAAAGTGCTGGGATTACAGGCTTGAGCCACCGCGCCCGGCCCCAGTAAATGTTCTTAAAAAAGCAACAATAGGCAAAGTCTAAATTGTTAAAATGATGATTAAAAGTAAAACATGGCCAGGCATGGTGGCTCATGCCTGTAATCCCAGCACTATGGGAGGCCAAGGTGGGTGGATCATGAAGTCAAGAGATCAAGACGATCATGGCCAACATGGTGAACCCCCATCTCTACTAAAAATAGAAAAGTTAGCTGGGTGTGGTGGCACGTGCCTGTAGTCCCAACTACTTGAGAGGGTGGGACAGAAGAATCACTTGAACCTGGAGGTAAAAGTTGCAGTGAGCTGAGATTGTGCCACTGCACTCCAGCCTGGTGACAGACCGAGACTCGTCTCAAAAAAAAAAAAAAAAGCAAAATAAAACAATTGCACCATGGAACTAGCTGTGCTAAATCCCAATGGGCCATCATTTTTCAGTTATATGACCACAGCAAGTCACTTACGCTCTCCAGACTTGTTTTTTCCTAACAAAATGGGGAATAGGGCTGGGTGCAGTGGCTCACACCTGTAATCCCAGCACTTTGGGAGGCCAAGGTGGGTGGATTACCTAAGGTCAGGAGTTCAAGACCAGCATGGCCAATGTGGTGAAACCCTGTCTCTACTTAAAAAAAAAAAAAAAAAAAAAAAAAAAAAATTAGCCGTGCATGGTGGCGAGTGCCTGTAATCCCAGCTCCTCAGGAGGCTGAGGCAAGAGAATTGCTTAAACCCAGGAGGCAGAGGTTGCAGTAAGCCGAGATGGCACCATGGCACTCCAGCCTGTACGACAAGAGGGAAACTCCGTCTCAAAAAAAAAGGGGGGGGAGGGGGAGGAATAAGTAGGGCTTGGTGGCTCACGCCTGTAATCCCAGCACTTTGGAAGGCTGAGGTGGGTGGATCACTAGAAGCCAGGAGTTTGAGACTAAGCCTGGCCAACATGGTGAAATCCCCCTCTCTACTAAAAATACAAAAAATTAGCCAGGCGTGGTGGTACAAGCCTGTGATCCCAGCTACTTGGGAGGCTGAGGCACAAGAATCATTTGAACCCGGGAGGAGGAGGTTTCAATGAGCTGAGATTGTGCCACTGCACTGCAGCCTAGACAACAGTGTGAGACCCTGTCTCAAAAAAAGAAAAAAAAGAAAAAGTTGTAGAGGAGTAAAATTTAAGTACCTATGTATTTACCTCATGGGGCTGCTGTGAGCACACAGTAGGCTCAATTCAAGCTACCATTATTCTATGCACAAACATACACAGAAAAAAATCTGAAAGCATAATCACTCAAACATTAATAGTTTTTTTAGTGGGATTATGGCTAATTAATGTTTGCCTCAACAAAGTAATTTAAAAACACTTAAATATGCATGTCTTTCTCATGCTAATATTCGGAAATTCCATTTCCTTGTTATCTACAGTATATGCATTAGTACTAACCTCATGCTATACTAGCCACTAAGTGTCAATGAAAAGCAAAGTAACTGTAACTCACTGGTAGTGCTGTCAGATAACCCACTCCACAGCTTACAGTACCTTTTCCTTCCTTAACTCTAACCGTTTATCATGAATAAATCACCAACCCAAAACATCTTCTGAAAACTCATGGGATTATATTCTGAGAAAGAAAAACAACCGGAGTAGCACAGGCTTGAAAATTCTGCTACAAGGACTCATGTGACTCATTATTACTCACTGATGAAGCCAGGCTATCCTTTGCTACTCTGCAGCAGTAACTCGCTGAGTTGGAATTAAAATGGTCCTGATGAGTGGCTGAGCTTCACTATCCAAAGCAACACCGAATATGAGCCCAGCCTTACAGAAACATATGGGCTTGGAATATACCCTCCTTCTTTGCCTCCTCAAATTCCTGATGTGTGCATGTGGCTCAGGCCCCGGCAGCCTAATATTGGGAGAAGAGCTCATCATTCTCATGTGTTTGGAGAGGAACAAGCAGGCAAAGATGAGTAAGAAAAGCGGTGCTGAGAATCAGTGTTGGATGTTCAGACAAATGACCCATACAGACAGGAACCCAGGAGAGTCCCTCACACTCAAATGGAAAGTTTTTTTTATCACCCTGCCCCTTATTTTGTAAACTACTACTAAGCCTTTTGTGTGGCAGAAAAGGGATAACCTTATTAGGACAAACCCAAGTTAAGATATGCTGGCTGCATAGGATCTTATCAATCCATTTAAGGTTTCTGAGGAAATAATACATGTCAACAACTAGCGTGTAATGCCCTTAGACCCAAATGCAGCTAGAAAATCAAAGAAATAAGTGGTTACAGCTACTAGCTTCCTTTTATTTTGGAATTGCTTTGTAGGCTTTTCAGCAGTTGCTGAATTAAAAAAAAAAATTACCTAACTAATCTTGTAAAGTTGTCACAATTTACAATCATATCTAGCTGAAGTTCAGTAAAACTCAGCAGCCTGTCTTTGCCAAAATATGCTTGAGTTTTATTACAAACAGCCTAGGGATGTGTACGTTTTGTGAAAAAAAGGTGTGTGTCAAACATGGTGAAGGATTACTTCAGGGTGCCTTTTAGTAGAAAATAGGCAATAGAAAATAGAAAATCACAATATTTAATGTAAGAAAATATTATTTTCTCTAATATTACATTTAAATGCACTTTATTAATATCTCCCAGTTACACGAAGGTGAACAGACAGAAAGGGAAAGTAGGAATAGGAAAAAAAAAAAACACAGCAAAAACCAAAGCTTTTAAAGTGTAAAATCAGGATAGTTAATGTTTTCTAACCGGTTATCTGAAGTCAAAGTAAATGATGGGGGGTCAGGGGGTCAGCACAGCCACTCTTGAGAACATGCAGGAGGTGGGTCCCTGGAATGTGCATCTAGGGGCTCTCTCTCCATTTAAGTGTGAAGTAAGATCACAGGTTAAGTGGTTTGCCCAAAGACACAGAGCAAGTTGACAGAGAGGTGCTAGAAATAGAATCTAGACTATTTCACTCTGCCAGGCAAGCTTCATACTGCATGTCCATACAGGGGATTAAGACAAAGCAGTATATACTGAAACTGTAAAACAGGATCCCTCCACAGTTAGAAGGAAAACAAGTTAGTTAATCACAGCACAAAGAGAGAAGACTGCAGAGTAATAAAAAGAACTCTTACAAAGGACTTAAACTGAAGGCAATTCTACAACCGTGGTGATTTCCGTTAACACTGAACAGGGGCTGCTTTTAAATATGGATGGTGACTGGGAGGAAGGCCTTCTACTAACCAGAAAGATGCTGGCAATTAGCAGAAACTTAATAATACCCATTCTGAGAGTCTGCTTAGAAGGCTGGGTAAAGGTTCCTAGGAAACCATTTAACAAACAAATGGAGAGGCTTGGCCAAAGGATGCTCCATTAGCCTATCAGATAAACAAACCCTAGGTATTAGGTTTTAAGTTTTCGAATACAGAATTATTGGGGATCTAATTTGTGCCAAGTTATTTCACCAAGCTAATTACCTGTTAGCAGTGTGGGGTGACCAAACACAACTTGAACTCATGAGAGGTAATCAACTGAATTTTGCAGGCTAGATCCTTCCTTCCTTTTCTCTTGCTCTTCTTTCTTCTTTTACCATATTTTAAATCCCTCATACAGTTTTAACTTTTTATGTTTCTAAACTTGAAATATATGGAATCACACTGTTAGGTGGAATTCTGCAATTTTCTCTCTTCCATTCACAACATGTTTCTAAGTACGGCATGCAGCTTTAAATCATTTCTTTTCACAATGCATTTTTCTACAACAGACAGACTTTTTAGGTTGTCCCCAGTTTTCTGCTGTTATTGGCAACATTTTGAGAACACTCTCATACCTGTCGCTTGGGTCACGTACTGTGCAAGAGTTTCTCTAGTCTAGGGTAAACACCTAGAAGAGCAATTGCTGGGGCATACTATGTGTTCCTATTTAATACCAAATTGTTTTCCAAAGTGGCTGTACCTATACACATTCCCTCCAAGCAGTACTAAGTATTCTGGTTAGCCTATAGTTTCTCTATGACACTCTGCTTAGTAGGAAGAGCCTCAGAAAAAAGCTGGGCTGATAAATGATTTTCGTGGTTTTGTTTTTAACTATCTAGGGGGCTTCTTTAGAGGAAAACCCATAGGATATTCACTTACCGAGCAAAGGTACTTTATTTTGCAGCAACTCACAGTAGCTTGTGGTGAGAATTCCAATGGGATTACTAGGTACGAATCGTCCTTCTTTTACTAAACGTTCACATGTCCGCATTAAAGTCCCTGAGAACTGAGATGGATCAACTCCATAGTCTCTCCAGCCTCCTACACCATCTGCAACCCCTGAAGAAAAAAAAATTACATTCAAAGAAGAATCTTACCAAATTCTCAGGAATTCTTACCTGTTTTCTCTTAACAGCTAATTTCACTACATGCCACTAAATCTATTTACACCAAAATTCAGAATAAAAAGCACTTGCGTTTATTGTATTCTACACTATCACTCCTAAGCCACATTCTCTACTTAGAATTTGGTCTTTCATATATTAATGTATAAACTTTTGAGCTACCTCAGGGTGGCATTGCCTACGAGCCAAGAGTTCAGTTTCAGCAGGATTAGCATCAGTGTATAGATATATGTGTCGTTAATACTTTGCTGTCTTTTATAAGAGTGAAAACTAATTTTAAAGAAAGTGCTGATGCTAGTGATGATACAATTGAGTCAGAGCTGGAGATCACAAAGAACATCAAAAGCGGCAACCTTTTTAACTCCAAACACTTAAAAAACAAAATTGAGAACATATCCCCATCCCCTCTCCTTCTACCCTGTACAGGGCAGCACTGTCCAATACAACAACAGCTACTCCACATGAGGCTACTGAGCACCTAAAATGGGGCTAGCCCAACTTGAGTCATGCTCTAAGTATAAAACACACACTGGGATTAAAAAAAGTAGAATCTCTAAGTTTTGTATTCATTACTTACATAATGAAATCATATTGGTGAGGGGCATGGTGGTTCATGCCAATAATCCCAGCACTCTGGGAGGCCTAGGTGGGAGGATCACTTGAGCTCAGGAATTCAAGACCTGCTTGGACAACAGTGAGACCCTGACTCTACCCAAAAAAAAAAAAAAAAAAAAAAAATTAGCTGGGCATAGTGGTGGGCACCTGTAGTCCCAGCTACTTGGGAGGCTGAGGTGGAAGGACTGCTTGAGCCCAGATGGTTGAGGCTACAGTGAGCCATGATTGCACTACTGCACTCCAGCATGGGTGACAGAGTAAAACCCAGTATCAAAAAAAAAAAAAAAAAAAAAAAAAAGGAAAAGATAAAGAAAGAATATTTTGGATATAATACACCAAAGAGAATGCATTATCAAGACTGATTTTCCTTTTATTTATTTACTTTTTTTTTTAGACAGAGTCTTGCCCTGTCGCCTAGGCTGGAGAGCAGTGGCATGATCTCAGCTCACTGCAACCTCCACCTCTTGAGTTCAACCGATTCTCCTGCTTCAGCCTCCTAAGTAGCTAGGACTACAGGTGCTTAACCGCAGGCCTGACTAATTTTTGTATTTTTAGTAGAGACAGGGTTTTGCCATATTGGCCAGGCTGGTCTCAAACCCCTGACTTCAAGTGATCTGCCTACCTTGGCCTCCCAAAGTGCTGGGATTACAGGTATGAACCACTGCATCTGGCCAAATTTCACCTGTATTTAAAAAAATAAATTATTATTATTTTTGGCCTTTTGCCCAGGCTGGAGCATAGTGGTACGATCACAGCTTATTGCAGTCTTGAACTCTCAGGGTCAAGTAATCCCCCTACCTCAGCTTCCTGAGTAGCAAGGACTATAGGGTCATGCCACCACACCCAGCTAGTTTTTGTCTGTCTGGCAATACAGAGACAGGATCTCACTGTATTGCCCAGGCTGGTTTTGAACCCCTGGGCTCAAGTGATACTCCTGCCTCAGCCTCCCAAATTGCTGGGATTAGAGGCATGAGCCACCATGCCTGGCCTCTTTTTATTTTTAGTTAACACTAGGAAATTTAAAATTACGTATGTGACTTACATTGTATTTCTATTGGATAGTACTAGTATAGAGATTTTCATAGGCCCAAAGGGTTGCTGATGAGTTCAGTCTGCCTAAGGCTCCTTTATCAGAAGGAAACTAGTATTCAAGAAAGTCAATTAAAATATCAAAGCCATCATACAATCTTTTACTCAAACTCTTGCAAAACACCAAGCTACTGTTTCCAACACTAAAACCAACTTCTATGTACTAAATTCAAAGACACTGAGAGAAAATGTCAAAAATGTACATTATTAAGGCTTTAAACAGCCTTTCTGGAAGGATCTGTAAGAAATATTAACCATAGATGCTTCAGAAATAAGTAACTAAAAACGATCCACAAACAAAATGGGAATTTTTGACTTTTACTTCATAGCATTCTGTATTGTTTTAATTTTATTTATTTATTTATTTATTTATTTATTTTGATATGGAGTCTCGCTCTGTCACCCAGGCTGGAGTGCAGTGGTGCAATCTCGGCTCACTGCAACCTCCACCTCCCAGATTCAAGCAATTCTGTGCCTCAGCCTTGCAAGTAGCTGAGATTACAGGCACCTGCCACCATGCCCAGCTAATTTTTATGTTTTTGGTAGAGATGGGGTTTCAACATTCTGGCCAGGCTGGTCTTGAACTCCTGACCTTATGATCCACTTGCCTCAGCCTCTCAAAGTGCTGGGATTACGGGCATGAGCCACTGCACCGGCCTTAATTTTATTTTTATCATGAGGATGTTATCATATGATTTTTAAAAACAGGAATTTTATAACTTTTTAAACTTTCTGAGCATGCAACATCCTTCCCATATACACATTTTTTTGTACATTCAACTTTCTTTTAAGAATGTGTTTGGTACAGGCCAGGCATGGTGGCTCACGCCAGTAATCCCAGCAATTTGGGAGGCTAAGGTGAGAAGTTCAAGACCAGCCTGGCTAACACAGTGAAACCCCGTCGCCACTAAAAATAAAAAAAATTAGGTGGGTAAGGTGGTGTACACCTGTAGTCCCAGCTACTCTGGAGGCTAAGGCAGGAGAATCACTCGAACCCAGAAGGAGGAGGTTGCCGTGAGCTGAGATCACACCATTGCACTTCAGTCTGGGCAACAAGAGTGAAACTCCGCCTCAAAACAAAACATAACTACTGTGAAGCCCATTAGTTTGCTGCTGTCATTTTTGAGGGGAGCCCATGGCGGTAGAAGCAGTTGAACCTGGGAACAAACCTCACTTGAGCTGTGCCTAGACAATGTGAATTCCTGTGTTGCTAAAAGAAGTGGTCTGCAAGCTCCTGTGCTCTGGAGGGAAGCATTTCCTGGTAGGCTTTGATTTTTCTGTGTGTTAAAAAAATTCAGTCTTCTGATGATGTATACAAAACATTTCTAGAACATGTATTTGTGTTCACCTTAAATGTGAAAATAAATCTATGAAAAAAACATAACAAAAACAATGTACTTGGTACAAAAGTAGAAGAGTATATATATATATACTCTCTGAATATGTATATATACGTATGTATATAAATATGTATATATAATATGCCTATATATACATCCCTGAAAAACTGACTTAACATCAATTGGACACATGAAACTCTATTTCTCTGGGGATGGCAGTTATCAAACAGAAAGGGAACACATACTGAAAAAGTAAGAAGAAACAGAATTGGAAGACATAAAGAAGGTGACAAATAGTTTATCGCCACTGGGGCAGCAACTTTCCCCACCTATGTGACCAACCAATAAGCCAAATTTCACTACAGGGCAATTCCAAATTAGTTAATTAAAGTGATAAAAAGTCTGGGATTGGTTTCAAAATAATTAAGGGGTGAAAGGGGGAGTGATAGAGGCACAGATAAAACAAGACTGGCCATGAATGGATGGTTGTTGAAGCTGAACAGGAAGTACACCCATCTCTCTACTTTGATATATATTTGAAATTTTCCATAATACAACATTTAAATAATAACAACGATAATAACAAGTTTAAAAAGAAAAAAGGCCATTTTGCCTGCTGTGTGGAGAGCAAGAGCGGGAGTTTGAGTGAGCCGTGCTGGCAGTGTGGTTAGAGGCGTGCAAACATTTTGGATCCATGAAACAGGACACGTGGATTGAGGGGTGAGGGTGAGGGAAAGAAAAGCAGCAGGGCTAACTAGGAATCTATCTTAAAAGGAATAGCATATTTCACTCAGTTTTTCAAGGAGTTGTGAGGAAATCTGGGAAACATATTAGGAGAATTTACTATCATTTAAATAGGAACTTATTTGGAGAAATTCTTAGTTTACTAGGAGTAAGGTTTCATCACAATTTAAAACACAACAATTTATGTTAAAACACAGCA
Source organism: Saimiri boliviensis (assembly GCF_048565385.1). Classification (NCBI taxonomy): domain Eukaryota; kingdom Metazoa; phylum Chordata; class Mammalia; order Primates; family Cebidae; genus Saimiri; species Saimiri boliviensis. The sequence goes on along the minus strand of NC_133455.1, from coordinate 22,668,199 downwards.
TACAATGATAAAACTTGCAACACTATCTGACAAATCATTCTTTTCAAACCACTGCCTGCTCCGGGGAAGAATTTCTTCTTAACTAGTCTCTGGTTCAACAACTACAATTAACGTTAAATACAAATTGGTTTCATCTGCAAATGCCCTTCACAAGAAAACCATTAAAATCTAAGATAACGTTTAGAGTCGATCCTGGCACTCACTAAATAATCTGTCAGCAGGTTGAGTCTGACCTGACACAGCCCTTCAACATTAATCAGATTTCTCCCAGAATAGAGCAAAACCTTTCAGGCACCTGTTTGCTTTTCAACACGGGCACAGGACGCCAGGCAAAACACCACTGATCGAATCTTTTTAGGGGAGACAAACTCAAAAAGCATATAAACTTTAAGATAAAGCTGTAGGGAAAAAAGCCTTAATACATTACATACATATAACTTACTTACAAAGAACAAGTTATGTAAAGGGAAGAGTTGTATTTGGGATAAGATCCAGGCTAAAACTAGAGTAAGTCACTACACATATATATGAAGCCTAATTTTATTGATATTAGGTGGTTGTTTCTACACAGAAATTAGTAAATCCTCTATTGCATAAACAATAGCTTCAGACTACAAAAAGCAAAATACTTTTTAAACAGTAGAACTGATCCAGATATAAAGGGAAATTTCATTCAGAATACATTTCAATGGTAAAGAAAACAACTGTTTAAAGGAGAAATTGTTTAAGATCCCAAAGATGTCAAGAACACAGCTATCAAACAGCAAAGGGTAAGCCTAAGAATACCCTAGGAGCAAATGGAGGTCACACATGGACCACCACATTATACACACTACGATAGGAAACAAGAGGGCTGAGAGAAAGAAAGCCAGTCTCTCAGAAGCTCCCCTGCTAGTGGGGAGCTAGATTTCTCAGAGAAACCAGACAAATGGCTCCCATAAATGCTGCTGTGGGAAGGTCAACAGCCTGTGGGTAGTGCTTACAGACACAAGAATGGAGCGCCTCAAGAACAGTGCCAGCCTACTCTGAAAGTGGCATTCGGATAGGCCCTGTGGGGGTCAGCCAGATTTCCTGGGCAGGGAAGGATAACAAGAGGAAAAGAAAGGCAGACAACTAGATGCTGGGTCTTGGGTGAGCACGGAGAAGCTGAAAAAACACAGGGCAGTGGCAGAGGTTACAGAAAACCAAGAATCCCAGTTCAAGAACTCTAAAATTCTTTATGCTACTAACCTGCGCTGTCTAACATGGGAGCCACTAGCCACATGCGGCTATTGAGTCTAAAACGTCGCTTTGTTTGGATTGAGAAGTGCTTGCTATTAAATGCAAAATACATTCTGGATTCCAAAAACTTAGAACCAACAACAGAAAAACTGTAAAATGACTTAGTAATAGTTTTGTTTTCTTGTAAGAGATGGGGTCTCACTCTGTAGCCCAGGCTGGACTGGTGGCCTGATCATAGCTCACTGCAGCCTTGAACTCCTGGGCTCAAGTAACCCTTCCACCTCAGCCTCCTTAGAAGCTGGGATTACAGGTGCACATCAACACATCCAACTATTTTTTTTTTTTTTAAGTTTTTTGTAGAAACAGGGTCTCACTATGTTGCCCAGGCTGACCTCAAACTTCTGGGCTCAAGTGATCTCACACCTTGGCCTCCCAAAGTGCTGAGCTTACAGGCATGAGCCACTGGATCTGGCCAAGTTTAATTTACATATTAGACATAGTTAAGAGGTTAACAACAACAATACAACAGAACAATTGGCTGGGCATAGTGGCTCACGCCTGTGGTCCCAGCACTTTGGGAGGCCGAAGTGGGCGGATTGCAAGTCAGGAGATCGAGACCATCCTGGCCAACATGGTGAAACGCTGTCTCTACTAAAAATACAAAGATTAGTTGGGCGTGGTGGCACGTGACTGCAGTGCCAGCTACTCGAGAGGCTGAGGCAGAAGAATCGCCTGAACCCGGGAGGCAGAGGTTGCAATGGGCAGAGATCGCACCACTGCACTCCAGACTGGGTGACAGAGCAAGACTCCGTCTCAATAAAATTAAATAATAAAATAGAACAATTATAACAATATACTATAATAAATATTGTGTGAATGTGGTCTCTGTCTATATTATTGTTAGGTACTGTGGGTGTATTAGTCCATTCTCACACTGCTATGAAGAAATACCCGAGACTGGTAATTTATAAAGGAGGGAGGTTTAACTGACTCACAGGTCTGCATGGCTGGAGAGGCCTCAGGAAACTTACAATCATGGCAGAAGGGGAAGCAAACACATCCTTCTTCACAGGGTGGCAGGAGACAGAAGTGCTGAGCAAAAGGGAAAAAGCCCCTTATAAAACCATAAGACCTTATGAGAATTCAGTCACTATCACAATGATAGCAACATAGGGGTTTATGGAAAATATAATTTGAGATTTGGGTGGGGCCACAGCCAAACCACATCAGTGGGTAACTGAAACCTCAAATAAGGGGGAACTACTGTTTCTGGATTTGGGGAATGAGAAAGTATTGATTAGATTATTCTACAGTTGGCAAGGGTGTGTAAATGCCTTTAGAAGACATTTAATTCTGTCTTGGGTAGGTCAAACTTTAGGTGCCAGCAGGGCATTTCTGTGGAAATGTTGTATTTAAAGTGAGGAACTATGAGTCTGCAGCTGGCAAGGCCAGGTGGGGCTGGAAAATCTGATAAATGACACCTTAGCAGTGAATGAGATGCTCAGGTAGGGTATCCAGTTTATCAGAATGATATAATCTCCATGGAGGTAGAGAGAAGTAAAGCTAAAAAGTAGGCTGAATTAATAACTAGAAAGGCCTTGAATGCCACAATAAAGAGGCTGCACTGAATACAGAAGCTATTTCCTTTGGTTCACTGTAATCATCTTATGTCTCCATTAATAACATTCTGTGAGCACACATCTAGCTTAAGTGTTTCCTTTGACCCACAATCCAATTAAAACCATTATTAGATTAAGATAATGATTACATATCAGAAATAGCTGAGCAAAAGGTTGAGAAAAGACCATATGGTACAGAAAAATCCTTTATCTATTCAATGGAAATGTCAGTTTTAAGAATCGAATTGAGCAACTAGAAAATAGTTACAGTATTCATGTTTTTACTAAGTATTTTATTAGGTTTTCCATAGACTAATATTATTTTCTTTTTCTTTTTTTTTTTTTTGAGACGGAGTTTTGCTGTTGTTACCCAGACTGGAGTGCAATGGCATGATCTCGGCTCACTGCAACCTCCACTTCCTGGGTTCAAGCAATTCTCCTGCCTCAGCCTCCCGAGTAGCTGGGATTACAGGCACGCACCACCATGCCCAGCTAACTTTTTGTATTTTTAGTAGAGACGGGGTTTCACCTTGCTGACCAGGATGGTCTCGATCTCTTGACCTCGTGATCTACCCGCCTCAGCCTCCCAAAGTGCTGGGATTACAGGCGTGAGCCACCGCGCCTGGCTCTTTTTCTTTTTTTTTTAACAGCATCTTGCTCTGTCACCCAGGCAGGAGTGTGGTAGTGCAAACATAGCTCACTGTAACTTTGAACTTCTGGGTTCCTCCCACTTCAGCCTCCAGAGTAGCTATGCCTATAGGAATGAACCACCACACACAATTAATTTTTAAAAGACATTTTTTGTAGAAATCCGGGCTCATATGTTGCCCAGGCTGGTCTTAAACTCCTGGGCTCAAGTGATCCTCCTGCTTCAGTCTCCCAAAGTGCTGGAATTACAAGCAAAAATCACCATGCCTGGTCTCACAGACTGATTTTCTCTACAGTTAAGGGTTAAAAGGGAAGCAAAAAGAGTAATTCTGGGTGTCTGCCATCATTAAGTGTATATGTTTAAAAGAAGGAAAAAAAAATTTTTTTTTTTTTAAAAGAAATAGGGTCTTGGGCCCAGAGTAGTGGTTCATGCCTATAATCCAGCACTTTGGGAGGCCAAGGTGTTGAGCTCAGGAGTTCAAGACCAGCCTGATCAACATGGTGAAACCCCATCTCTACTAAAAATATAAAAATTAGACAGGCCTGGTGGCATGTGCCTGTAATCCCAGCTTCTTGGGAGGCTGAGGCAGGAGAATTACTTAAACCCGGAGGTGGAGATTGCAGTGAGCCAACATCACCATCACTGCACTCCAGCCTGAGTGATAGGGCAAGACTCCACCTCAGGAAAAAAGAAGCAATGAGGTCTCACTCAGTCACTCAGACTAGAATGCAGTAGTGCAGTAATAGCTCACTGCGGCTTCAAACTCCTGAGCTCAAGAGGTTCTCCCATTTCAGCCTCCAGAATAGCTGGAACTACAGAAACATGCCACCATACTCATTTATTTCTTGTAGAGACGGGGAATTTGCCATGTTGCTCAGGGTGGTCTTGAAGTCCTGGGCTCAACTGATCCTCCTGCTTCCACCTCCCAAATGCTAGAATTACATGAATGGGCCACTGAGCCCAGCCAAGAAGAAAATTCTTAAGCAATTTTCATTTTTCTTTTTTCATTTTCATTTTTCTTTTGAGACAGAGTTTTACTCCTGTTGCCCAGGCTGGAATGCAATGGCGCGATCTCAGCTCACTGCAACCTCCACCTCCCAGGTTCAAGCGATTCTCCTGCCTCAGCCTCCCAAGTAGCTGGGATTATAGACATGTGCCACCATGCCCAGCTAATTTTGTATTTTTAGTAGAGACGGGGTTTCTCCATGTTGGTCAGGCTGGTTTCGAACTCCTGACCTAAGGTAATCTGCCCACTTCAGCCTCCCAAAGTGCTGTGATTACGCATGTGAGCCACCATGCCTGGTCCTAGCAATTTTCATTTTTCTAATTAACACATTTTTGTCTTTGCCAAAATGGTATAACCATGTAAAATGGTAGTTACAACCAGGCATGGTAGCTTATACCTGTAATCCCAGCATTTTGGGAGGCTGATGCAGGAGGATCATTTGAGCCTAGGAGTTCTAGTCCAGCCTGAGCAACATAGCAAAACTCGTCTCTACAAAAAAATTTAAAAATCAGCCAGGCATGGTGGCACACACCTGTGGTCCCAGCTAAACAGGAGGCTGAGGGTGGGAGGATTGCTTGAGTCCAGGAGGTTAATGCTGCAATAAGCCATGATCACACTACCTGCACTTCAGCCTGAGCAACAGAGCAAGACCCTGTCTCCAAAAAAAAAAAAAAAAAGATAGTTATAACCAAATGATAGCTATCTATCTTAAAAATCCTATCTTCCCAATTACACAGTCACCTAACTGTGTAATTGCAAAAGGCTCACTGTAAGAAAGACTTCTGAATCAGTCAAAATCAGCAGGAGCCTCTCCAGTACCATCCTCCATTTTCAGCCATCAGCATGATGTTGCAATTATTTTAAACCCCTCCTACTGTACTCATCTTCAGACATACAGTTACCTACAAAGCAAATGTCTTCTAGAAGAAAGTAATGCCTAAAGAATACTACATTTCAATATTAATATAAACATCAATGAAGAAAAACAGCAATTTCATTTTGTCCAAAAATGTATTTAACATACACTCTGGCAGAATTTTAAATAAAGCTGTACCCAAAGGTAATGGCTTTATTCCTTGTATCTTTGATGACCTCAAGGCATCTTACATCAAGCCTCACATTCCAAAGATGCATACTGGCTCTACATGGATTGTCTTTCCATCAGTGAAACACATCTCCTGCCTACTAGGATGGGTACTTGATAGTGAATTGAAACTCTAGAGGATAAACTGAGTAAGAATCTGGCAGGATCACAAGAGTTGAATAACAAAAGTATCAGGAGACCCTCTGTACTCCGAGGAATAAGGATACCTGCTTTTACAGACTTTCTGCAGCAAGGAGCCATAATGAGAAAGGGGGCTAAGCAATATTTATTGCAGTAAAACAGCCATCTTCTTTTCAGATGCTGAAGCTTTTCAAAGACTATAGCGTTCTCAGAGCCAACCTCATTTGTCTAAAGACGTCACAGCACAAAGCACTATAACTAGGAAAAAAAAAAACGAGATCAGAAACTCAATTTCCTATGAAATGGAACAGATCACATTTATATCAACATTTCTTTTTTTTTTTTTTTCTTTTTTGAGATGGAGTCTCATTCTGTGGCCCAGGATGGAGTGTAGTGGTACAATCTTGGCTCACTGCAACCTCCGCCTCCTGGGTTCAAGCGACTCTCCTAACTCAGCCTCCTGAGTAGCTGGAATTACAGGCACCCACCACCACACTTGGCTAATTTTTGTACTTCTAGTAGAGATGTGGGGTTTTGCCATGTTGGCCAGACTGGTCTCAAACTCCTCACCTCAAGTGACTGCCCCTCACTGCCTTGGCCTCCCAAAGTGCTGGTATTACAGGCGTGAGACACCACATACGGCCTATATCAGTATTTCTTTCTTTCTTTTTTTAAATCAGTATTTCTTAAAAATCAACTATTTGGGAACTTAAGAACACTCCCAGCCAGGTGCAGTAGCTCATGCCTGTAATCCCAGGATTGTGGGAGGTTGATGCAGGTGGATCACTTGAGTTCAGGAGTTTGAGAGCAACCTGGGCAACATGGCGAAACCTCCATCTCTACTGAAAATACGAAAAATTAGCCAGGCACAGTGACACGCCACTGTGGTCCCAGCAGCTTGGGGGCTGGGGTAGAAGGATCACTTGAAGCCAGGAGCTATGAACGTGTCACTATACTCCAGCCTGCATGACACAGCAAAACACATCTCAAAAAGACTCCCCCAAAAAACAAAAAAACACTCCCCTGTGATTCAGGACTGTGAAATGTTGTATCTGTAAATAATTATCCCAAAGGAAGGGTTGCTTGAGCCCAGGAGGTTGAGGCTGCAGTGAGCGATCACTGTGCTACTACAATATAGCCTGGATGAAAGAGCAAGACACTGTCTCTATTTTAAAATAAACTTTAAAAAAATCCAAAGGGAATGAAAAGCAGGATTACTTGAAAAAAAAATTCAACAAATGTATTCTGTCAAGTTATACAGAAAAATGCCATTTGCTTTTTGACTAACAACAGTCCTTTCACTTCTATGAAGGTAAAATTACATAGATTATGCAGCACTTCCTGTTTTAACAAGCAAGTGAAATATTCCCTTTGCAAGAAGTTTCCAGCCTGGCACAGTGGCTCACACCTGTAATCCCAGCACTTTCGGAGGCTGAGGTGGGCAAATCACTTGAGGTCAGGAGTTTGAGACCAGCCTGGCCAACACGGTGAAACTTCATCTCTACTAAAAATACAAAAATTAGCTGGGTGTGGTGGCGCATACCTGTAATACCAGCTAGTTGGGTTGCTGAGGCAGGAGAATCACTGGAACCTGGGAAGCAGAGGTTGAAGTGAGCCATGATGGCGCAACTGCACTCCAGGCTGGGCAACAGAGTGAGACTCTGTCTCAGAAAAAAAAAAAAAAGAAGAAAAGAAAAAGAAATAAAGGAAAAAAAGAAGAAAGAAGTTTCTGGCTGGGCATGGTGGCTCATACCTGTAATCCCAGCACTTTGGGAGGCCGAAGTGGGCAGATCACCTAAGATCAGGAGTTCGAGACCAGCCTGGCCAAGATGGTAAAACCCTGTCTCTACCAAACATAACAAAATTAGGTGTGTGTGATGTAGTAGTCCCAGCTACTCTGGAGGCTGAGACAGGAGAATTGCTTGAATCTGGGAGGCAGGGGTTGCAGTGAGCAGGGATCAGGCCATTGCACTCCAGCCTGGACAAAAGGGCAAGACTCCATTTAAAAAAAAAAAAAAAAAGAAAAGAAAAAGAAGTTTCCATTCTGCATTAATCACAATGAAACCTGCATCTTTTGATTCTCCAGAGACCAAGACTACGTCAAGAACAAGATCTCTAAGATCTCTAAGCAGAACAGTTAATTCAAAAGTGAAGGTAACGAAGCTCAAAGGGTGGAAAGGTTCAACCCTATCATAAAATACGTGAAAATGGCTGGGTGCAGTGGCTCTCACACCTGTAATCCCAGCACTTTGAGAGGCCAAGTCGGGCAGATCCCCTGAGGTCAAGAGTTTGATACCAGCCTGACCAACATGGAGAAATCCCATCTCTACTAAAAATACAAAATTAGCAGGGCATGGTGGCACATGCCTGTAATCCTAGCTACTCAGAAGGCTGAGGTAGGAGAATCGCTTGAACCTGGGAGGCAAAGGTTGCAGTAAGGCAAGATTGTGCCATTGCACTCCAGCCTGAGCAACAAAATCCAAACTGTCTGAAAATGAAAATAAATAAATAAAAATAAAGGCCAGGCACAGTGGCTCATGCCTGTAATCCCAGCACTTTGGGAGGCCAAGGTGGGTGAAACACAAGGTCGGGAGATCTAGACCATCCTGGACAACATGGAGAAACCCCGTCTCTACTAAAAATACAAAAATTAGTTGGGCCTGGCAGTGCACACCTGTAATCCCAGCTACTCGGCAAGCTGAGGCAGGAGAAGTGCTAGAACACAGGAGGTAGAGATTGCAGTGAGCCAAGATTGTTTCACTGCACTCCAGCCTGGTGACAGAGTGAGACTCTTCTCAAAAAAAAAAAAAATAAATAAATAAATAAAATAAAAATGGAACCTACAGGCAAAACTCAAATAACAAATCAAAGCTGGAAGAAGTGGTTCATTTTGTGTTTGAAAATTCCAAACAAAATAGTTAGCTATTCCTTGCTTAGTAAATTGGAGACTACTTAATAATCAAATTAATGAGCCTCCACATACACTTACACCTATGTCTAGAATACTTCATTAACTAGAGAAGATAATTTCCAGACTATTAGGCAGTTGCCTTGTCTTAAAAAGCAGTGAAAAGTGCTGACATGAGGATTAGGAAACAGTGTGAAGGCAAGGAAACTTAAAGTCAACCTTTTAAAAATAAAAATGTTCTTCCTCTAACTTTAATAATTCTGTTTAAATACCAAAGACTTAATGTGGAATTATCTATTCTGGCTCAACTGTGGCTTGAGGAACTTGTGCAACTTACAGACTTGGTATGAATCACTGGCCTGCCTTCCACAAACTCCAAAGTTAAAAGTTAAGTCACTGAAAAGGTCACTTCTCTCCTTTCTGGCCTGCAACAGTATCTTCCTCAAATGCCAAATGCTGTTAGCAATGCTTTCTGGACAGGAGGAAGCAACAAACAAATCATCTGGAAGGTCATAATTATTGTAAGTTATAAACAGTAGAGGCAGGGCACTAAGTATGTTACAGAATTAAGAGCCTCGATTAAAGCTGTGGCTTCAGTTTGTTTTCAGGTGTTAGAAAATGTTACATAATAGCAAATAATTCAAAGTTTAAGTATGGAAGTAATGAGCAATTAAAGGCCAGCTATCTGACATGTGCCTACTTGGATTGGCCCTTTAGGCTGAGGAAAAGATTTTCCTTCTGTTTATAATTTACAAAATTAGATCTAGAATTCTGGTCAACCTGATATTTATGACAATTAAGCCACATATCCTTGACGTAACCCCAAAGAAAATACTACTTACCCACTGCTTTTTTCAACCGCTATAAAAATAAGGGCTGGCCTTGATTAAAACAGAAACCCTCTGGGAGAGGTCTACAGTCACATGCAGCCTGGCACAAATGTACTTTCTTTTTTTCTTTAAATGAAAACATCATTCCTTTGAATAGCCTGCCAAGTGGAGAACTGTCTCTTAATTTCTGAACACTAACTATATATATATATACACACACACATATATACACACACACACACACACACACACACGTAAATATATTTATTTATTTATTTTTGAGATGGAGTTTCACTTTTGTTGCCCAGGATATAGTACAATGGCGTGATCTCAGCTCATTGCAACCTCTGCCAGTTCAGGAGATTCTCCTGACTCAGCCTCCTGAGTAACTGGGATTACAGGCACCCACCACCACACCTGGTTAATTTTTTTGTATTTTTAATAGAGACGGGGTTTCACCACATTGGCCAGGCTGGTCTCAAACTCCTGACCTCAGGTGATCCACACACCTCAGCCTCCCAAAGTGCTGGAATTACAGACATGAGGCACTGTGCCCAGCTTTTATTTTTACTCTATACATTGTTCAATTAAGTAATGATCTTTGAGTATTAGGACAATGAGTAATTTTTTTATTTTTCTTTTTCATACTTTTTTTTTTTTTTTTTTTTTTTTTTGAGATGGAGTCTTGCTTTATCACCCAGGTTGGAGTGCAGTGGTGCAAACTCAGCTCACTGCAACCGCTGCCTCCCAGGTTCAAGCAATTCTCTGCCTCGACCTCCCGAGTAGCTGGAATACAGGTACCTGCCACCATGCTCGGCTAATGTTTGCATTTTTAGTAGAGACGGTGTTTCACCATCTTGGCCAGGCTGGTCTTGAACTCTTGACCTCGTGGAACCACCCGCCTCAGCCTCCCAAAGTGCTGGGATTACAAGCGTGAGCCACTGCGCCTCGCCCATACTTTCCCATTTTTTAGTAATGAGTAATGCTACTTGTATGAGAAGGATGACAAGAATATTTATGTAAATCAGGTTAAAACTACATTCCATACTTACATTTAATAATAAAACTATTCAACACATTTTAACAAATATTTACTGTATGCAGGACACTGTGGGAAGGGAGCTAAATGGACTTACATGTAATAAAATATTTCCTGCATATGGGAACTTAAAATGAAGTGGTGATGATTTTGGTTCGGGAGGACAGTTTAAGGAGACTCAAGATATATGACTATAATAAAGCAAAACATGCACCAATAAAAACAAAAGCAAAGAAGGTGACATTATGCATAGCTGAAGGAATCAAAAGGATTCATGAAGAAGTGTCTGAAATGAGCCTTGAAGGATAAAAGAAAGCATGCGTTGTAGGAGAGGTTGACAAGACAGGCATTTTGAGCAATTCTGTAGGATTCTGACTTACATGAATAAAGTACAAGTCATAGCAGGTGAGAGTTCTAATAGCAGAGAAACCTGACCTCCAGGTAAATGTGTTTTATACTCATGCCAGGAACCTCTCACCATTAATCAGCGCAAACAATGCAGTGCAGAGCTTAAGGCATTTAGGAGGTCCCCAGAAGGAAAGGCTGGCCTGAGGCTACCAAACTCCAAGGCTTGTGAAGCTTTTATTTAACCAATAGTTAACAGTTGAGAAAAACCCCTTAATTAAAACAAAGGTAATAACTAAGTAGAATTCAGAATCAGTCAAAATCACCTCCCTAAAAGAAAGTCTATCATTTCTAACTGGAAAGGCAGTGTGGGATACTGAGCAAGGACACAGGCTCTGGAGGCAGACCTGGGTTCAAAGTCCACCCAGAATACGATGTGCTAAGTGTGGCCTTGGGCAGCTTCAGCAGCTTCACCTGTGAACAGGAGTCATCTCCTTGATTTCACAGGGTTGGTGTGAGGAAAAAGGATAACCTGTTCAGAGTTCACAGCAGACATGCAGTCAGTGAGAATAATGCCTATCTTTAAGAAAGGCTGCGGCTAGGCACGGTGGCTCACGCCTGTAATCCCAGCACTTTGGGAGGCCGAGTTAGGTGTATCACCTGAGGTCAGGAGCTCAAGACCAGCCTGGCCAACATGGTGAAACCCCATCTCTACTAAAACTACAAAAAAAAAAAAAAAAAAATTAGCTGGGCGTGGTGGCTGGGGCCTGTAATCCCAGCTACTCAGGAGGCTGAGGCAGGAGAATCGCTTGAACCTGGGAGGTGGAGGTTGCAGTGAGCCAAGATTGCACCGCTGCACTCAGCATGGGTAATAAGAGCAAAAGTCTGGGTCAAACAAACAAACAACGCCGGCAAACAGCAAACAGACTAGCCTAGACTGTAGCAATCAGAAAAAAAAAAGAGTCTTTGACCCACGTTTATAGGCTGCCTGCTCTACAAACACTAATCTGTGGTCACAACCAAGACAATGCCCACTCAGATAATGCATAAAAGATGAGTGGTCCATTCAGCTCTTTCAGTCACACATCCACCACCATTCAATATTCCATTAAACATTCAACCATAACATTTTCAAGTACTAAGAAATAAACACGTATTTGTCTCCAAAAATAACAAGGAAAAAAGGATTTACCTACACTTTGAAAATAATACTTTCGGCCGGGCGCGGTGGCTCATGCCTGTAATCCCAGCACTTTGGGAGGCCGAGGCGGGTGGATCACGAGATCAAGAGATTGAGACCATCCTGGTAAACATGGCGAAACCCTGTCTCTACCAAAACTACAAAAAATTAGCTGGGCATGGTGGCGCGTGCCTGTAATCCCAGCTACTCAGGAGGCTGAGGCAGGAGAATTGCCCGAACCCAGGAGGCGGAGGTTGCGGTGAGCCAAGATCGCGCCATTGCACTCCAGCCTTGGTAAGAAGAGTGAAACTCTGTCTCAAAAAAAGAAAAATAAATAAAATTTAAAAAAAGGAAAATAATACTTTCCCCAGAAGGATTCTGAAGTAACCTTACTTATCTCTTCAGTGTCTGCTGCCTCCTCTGCGTCAGGATTCCAACTTAGAGATTTCGCATTTTACATGGGAAATCCTAAAACTATGAGGAATACATACATGGGCCTAACCATTTTCATTACTACACTAATACCAGTGCCTTTATAACGATCTTCCATTCTCTTTTCTTCCCCTATATATCGTGAGACCCCAGAGGGCTGAGTCTCTCATACCGCTAACCATCGTTTCATCCACACTGGCTAGCCTAGTACCTGGCACAAAGGTTCTCCACCCTTGCTGCACACTGAGATTACCTATGGAACCCCAGCCCCACTCCGAGTTGGTGTGGCCAGGGTGGGCCTGGGCCTCTCAGCACAGGTGATTCTAATGAGAATCACTGGTCCAGCTGGATGGAAGCATTCCACAAGCCTGATGGTTCTGCTTATAAAATGCCCCTTGTACCAAGCAATCCATTTTCTATTCCCAAACTTGATCCTTCCTTTTGCATTTCCCAGCCTAATTAATGGCAGCCCAGCTACCCATACTTCCAGGCTTAGAAACCTTAGGCATCTTCCAAGTGCAAAACCTCTAAATCAATTTCCATTCCTCTTTCTCTTTCATCCCTCTGACCAATTATCAAGTCTACAATGAGTCTGAAGCTCAACTACTTCCCACTGCCCTAGGTAAAGCCCTTTCTAGCTCAGACTATTTCAGTAGCTTCCTAACTGGTCTTTGGCCTCCTGTTCTCCGATTACACCCTCTATATCAATTTGTTTTTTACAACACTGCAATGTCCATGTTACTCCCCCTCAACTTTTTTTTTTTTTAGATGGAGTTTCACTCTTGTTGCCCACGCTGGAGTGCACTGGTGCAATCTCGGCTCACTGCAGCCTCTGACTCCTGGGGTCAATTGATTCTCCTACCTCAGCCTCCCAAGTAGCTGGGATTATAGGCATGTGCCACCATGCCTGGCTAATTTTGTAATTTTAGTAGAGACGGAGTTTCTCCATGTTGGTCAGACTGATCTCGAACTCCCACCTCGGCTTCCCAAAGTGCTGGGATTACAGGAGTGAACCACTGTGCCTGGCCTTGTCCCTGTTACTCCTCTAGTCAAATACCTTCCATGTATATATATCTATTTGCTTGTATATGTGAAATATTCTTTAAAAGGATACACAGAAACTAGTAACACTGGTTGTCTCTTGAGAGGACTTTGCAGCTTGGAGACAAGGGTGGAAAGACTTTACTGTGCACTCTTGAATTCTGAACACCTTTTAAATTCTGTATCATTTGAATGTGCTGTCTCTTCAAAAGCAAAGACTTCTTCAATAGCATCCTCCCTGCCAAAAACCAAACCAAACCAAAGAAACAAACAAAAAAAACCCCACCCAATTCCTTAACATGACAATTTGGTCTCACTCTATTTTCTAACATCAATTCTCAACAGTGCCCCCTCTATGCCAACCCTACTGGCCATGAAACAGCTGTAGTTTCAGAGACCTACTTTGACTTTGCTGAGCCCTCAATCTGGAGTATTCCCATTCTTCTTATTTGCTTCTCATCTGCCTCAGCTTACTGAAAAAGCCACCTCTTAAGGTCTGACTCTGTGCTCCTACAACCTTATGTGTATTCTTTTACACTGGGCCTGTGCATATGTTTGCCTTCCCCACAGGACTATGAAACATTAGGGTTGAAGTCTGTTTCACTCATTGGTCTTCTTCAAAACAACTGTCAATGACTAACAGGAAGCAACCAATAAACAATGAATTCAGCTGACCACACTGAAAAGTTAGACCACCAGTTATCTGGTATACAAATTTTCAGCCAAAAACTCTAAAAAGGGATTGAACCTACTAGCGGATCCTAGCATTGCACAAGGTGTCATTCTGTGGGTCAGAATTCGCTATAAGATGTTCTTCTAACAGGCCATTCAAAGAGAAGGCTGCCAGGCAAGGTGGCTCAAGCTTGTAGTCTCAGCTACTTGGGAAGCTGGAGCAGAAGGATGGCTTCAGTCCAGGAGGTTGCGGCTGCAGTGCACTACAACTGCACCTGTGTAGAGAATGGCCACTGCACTCCAGCCTGGACAACAAAGCAAGACCCTGTCCTTTAAAAAAAAAAAAAAAAAAAAGAGAGCTGGGCGCAGTGGCTCACGCTTGTAATCCCAGCACTTTGGGTGGCCGAGGTGGGCGGATCACCTGAGGTCAGGAGTTCAAGACCAGCCTGGCCAACATAGTGAAACCCTATTTCTACTAAAAATACAAAAACTAGCCAGGCATGGTAGCAGGCACCTGTAATCCCCGCTACTCGGGAGGCTGCAGCAGAAGAATCGCTTGAACCTGGGAGGCGGAGGTTGCAGTGAGTGGAGAAGATGCTACTGCACTCCAGCCTGGGCGACAGAGAGTCCATCTCAAAAAATAAAAATTAAAAAAAGAGAGTGAGAAGGCTGAGCTGATGGAAAGAGCATTTTTAAAAAAGTCTGAAGATAACAATGTTCTCAGCTTTCTTTGCCACTAACTGGAACTAAGACACTAGTCAAATTGTTTCTCTAAACTTTAGTTTTTTTATCGTGAAATGAGGGGCAGGAGGACATATTCTCTTTAGAGTTCCTTTTTCGGGTCCAAGACTGGGACTTTTAAGTCACACTGCAAGAAAAAAGAGCTAGTTTAAGAAACTCTTAAAAGACTAACAACTAGGGTTATCTTGTCTTTATTCACTGAGGAAAGGAAACAAAACAAATAGGGCTATACTTTGCATTTCACATACAGTATTACATTTACTGCGAACTAGTTTTGAAGCAAAAGCACCACTTCAGGCTTCCCAATTTATCTCGTCTTTATTGCACTGCCACATGGATATTTCCTGCAAAATTTCAATAATAATTTAGAGAGCGGAAACACTGCCCCTTGTCCTTTTAAACACCTAACAAAAATGTTGGTAAAGGTTTTCTTATTTAAGCCACTAACAAACAGCTCAATCACTTTTCAATTTGAAATCCTAACAAAAGAATATATGATGATGGCCAAGCACAAGATCCTGGAACAACAACAAAAAAGATGGTTATAAATTAGTATTAATTTACTTCACTGAAGTCAAATGATCTATAAATATGCATGTATAGAACTGTACAGTAATCACTGCTGCTCACCTCTGTACTTTTATAAACTTTATCACAGGTATGTATGTGCAGGAAAAAAACATAGTGTATATAGGGTTTGGTAAGGAACGTAGTTTCAGGCATCCACAAAACATACAAATCTTGCTATTCAAAGACAATTGATTATTCAGTGAATTGTGTATATTAATAAGAAAAGCAATGACAGGATCAAAATGGTCTCTCAAAACCAAGAGAAATGGATTTCTGAAAAGAATGCATACATTGGACATACTTATTTAGGCTTTCTCATTTCATAGAAACACTGATTCCATCACCAATTAGCGGTCAACCTAGAGGACATAAACAGTTTTCTACCTCTTATGGAAATAGCTTAAATCTTATTTATTTTTTGCCCCAAACTGCTAATCAAACATAGCTGATGTGAAAACAGAAGCACTTCTTGTTTGCTTCATTCAGCAGAGCTAAACTTTTGTATTTACCTCAAATAACAGCATAGACTAATTCTGGTAAGTCAAAAAACTTGCTAGATAACAGCATCCTTGAAAATAGCAGTGCGGTATGGTAGCTCAAACCTGTAATCCCAGCACTTTGGGAGGCCTAGGCGAGCGGATCATGAGGTCAGGAGTTCAAGACCAGCTTGGCCAACTACTGAAACCCCGTCTCTACTAAAAATACAAAAATTAGCCAGGTGCAGTGGCACATGCCTGTAGTCCCAGCTACTCGGAAGGCTGAGGCAGGAGAATCACTCGAATCCTGGAGGCAGAGGTTGCAGTGAGCTGAGACCATGCCATTGCATTTCAACCTGGGTGACAGAGTGAGACTCCGTCTCAAAACAAAACAAAAACAAGAAAAAAAAAAGATAACAATATACAGAGTAGTCCAAAAAGAAAGAAATTCCCTTTCTTTTCAGAATAGTCTGTTAATGAGTAAGAGAAAAATCAGTGCAAAAATGTGTTGGAATTTGCCAAGTAAAAACAGTACTGGGCCTTTCTGTTTCTTACAAACAGAAAGCACTCTTTGTAGGAAGTCACTTTTGTAATCTCTGGCAAAGTTTCTGCAGTCATTTGGTAGTCTTTAAAATTCATACCAACAATTCAATCCATTCTAGAACAGTTCATCACCTAAAAACTTATTCACCTCAAAAACAGCTGTTTAGGAACCTAGTAAACTTATAAATTCTTAAGTGAGACAGACTCAGGATCAACAATAACCTTGCTGATGAGAGGAATTTCACAGCAGTATAAAGTAATACATGACCTTTCTGGAGGAACTATGGTAATCTTTTTTTTTTTCACTGCAATCTCTACCTTCCGGGTTCAAGCGATTTTCCTGCCTCAACCTCCTGAGTAGTGATGATTACAGGTGCCCACCACTACACCCAGCTAATTTTTGTATTTTTAGTAGAGACAGGGTTTCATCATGTTGGCCAGGCTGCTCTCAAAGTCCTGACCTTAAGTGATCCACCTGCTTTGGCCTCCCAGAGTGCTGGGATTACAGGCATGAGCCACCGTGGCTGGCCAATTTTTATATTTTTTTTATAGAGATGGGGTTTCACGGCCGGGCATGGTGGCTCATGCCTGTAATCCAAGCACTTTGGAGGCCAAGGTGGGTGGATCACCTGAGGTCGGGAGTTCAAGACCAGCCCGACCAACATGGTGAAAACCCGTTTTTATTTAAAAAAAGAAAAAAAAAAAAAGAGAGAGAGAGAGATGGGGTTTCACCATGTTGGCCAGGCTGGTCTCTAACTCCTGACCTCAGGTGATTCGCCCGCCTCAGCCTCCCAAAGTGTTGGGAATACAGGCATGAGCCACCATGCCCAGGCCTATGGTAATCTTCATATCAAAGGCCTTGCAAATGTTCATAGGCTTTAACCCAGGAACTTCTCTTCAAGAAATTTACCCTGAGAAATATTTAGATGTAAAGATACTCGTTCAAGTGTTATTTATAACGGAAAATTGGGCCAGGCGGGGTGGCACACACCTGTAATCCCAATACTTTGGGAAGCAGACGCAGGTAGATCATGAGGTCGAGAGTTCAAGACCAGTCTGGTCAAGATGTTGAAACCCCATCTCTACTAAATGTACAAAAATTAGTCGGGCACAGTGGCAAGTGCCTGTAATCCCAGCTACACAGGAAGCTAAGGCAGGAGAATCGCTTGAACTCTGGGGCAGGGGAGGTTGCAGTGAGCCAAGATCGCGCCACTGTACTCCAGCCTGGGTGACAGACTGAGACTCTGTCCCAAAAAAAAAAAAAAAAAAAAAAATTGGAAACAACCTAAATAACTACAAATAGAGGGCTGGTTTAGCAAATGATGGGGGCTATACATGCAGGAGAATATGATGCAGTTACTCCTACCAGTATGAAAACATGCACTCACACATGCTTCTGGGGTCACACACTGTTACAAACTTCATTTGCATATTGTTGCAACTTTCTAAAAGCTTTACAGAGTAAAATGCATATTAATCCAATGTGTGTGTATACTATGTTATTTAATAACGTAGATACAATTATAAACACCAAGGCTAGAGGGAACCATCCTGACTATAGCTGAGTTATGAGTTACAGGTGTTTTACATGGTGCTTTTTTGAAGACTTGTTACTTTTATAAGCACTCAACAGCCATTTACTTAAAAGCACTACACAGACTGGGCACGGTGCCTCACGTCTGGAATCCCAACACTTTGGGAGGTTGAGGTGGCTGGATCACCTGAGGTCGGGAGTTTGAGACCAGTCTGACCAACATGGAGAAACACTGTCTCTTCTACTAAAAATACAAAATTAGCCAGGTGTGGTGGCACATGCCTGTAATCCCAGCTACTGGAGAGGCTGAGGCAGAATTGCTTGAACCTGGAATGTGGAGGTTGTGGTGAGCTCAGATGGCGCCACTGCACTCCAGCCTGGGCAACAAGAGCGAAACTCCATCTCAAAAATAAATAAATAAAAGCACTACACAAGTTGGGCACGTGGTTCATGCCTTAAATCCCAGCACTCAGCTGGGTGTGGTGGCTCATGCCTGCAATCCCAGCACTTTGGGAGGCCCAGGCGGGTGGATCATGAGGTCAGGACCTCCAGACCATCCTGGCCAATGTGGTCAAACCCCGTCTCTACTAAAAATACAAAAAATTTGCCAGGTGTGGTGGCACGCACCTGTAGTCCCAGCTACTTGGGAGGCTGAGGCAGGGAAATGGCTTGAACCAGGAGGCAGAGGTTGCAATGGGAAGAGATAGCACCGTTAACTCCAGCCTGGTGACAGAGCAAGACTCTGTGTCAAAAAACAAACAAAAAAGTCCCAGCACTCTGGGAGGTTGAGGTAGAAGGATCTTTGGAGCCCAGGAATTTGAGACCAGCTTGGGCAACACAGAGAGACCCAGTCTTTAGAATAATTAAATAAATAAATAAAAGCATTAGACATGCAAGCAAGAGACCTAGGTTCAAGTCCCAATACAATACTAATTATACCACTGTTATCTGATGAGTCAACTTTATAGATGAGGGAACAGATTCAGATTAAGTGGCAGTAAGAGCAGCAGCCTCCTAGTTACAAAGATTAAATAAGGTAAAACATAACAATGCCTTGCAACTTCTAAGGCACTATATAAAGCACCAGAAGTATGAGAGAATCATGTTTTGTGTGAGATATCAAACAACTGCATTAGAAAAAAAAAGAATGAATTATTTTTATTCCTTAAAGAAAAACTTCTGTCCCTTCCCACTCCCCAATCCCCAATCCTGCTGTGGACTTTTCCTGTCGGGGATTTTATTCAAAAACATTTAGCATCTCTTTTCTTCTTTAAAAACTTTAAACTAAATTGAAAGAGCTGTGCCAGTTGTCAACTCAAGTTGAATAGTAAGTTGTGTGTTAGCCTAATGTCCTCTGCAATAAGTCAGGTTTTACAAAAAGTCTTGATTTATGACATGCAATTTTGTGAACTGTTGGAAACAAATGATTTTAGTTCTCAGGGAGATAGAAAACTCTCTATCAGATTATTATTATTCAGACAGAGACTCACTCTGTTGTCCAGAATGGAGTGCAGTGGTGCCATCTGGGTTTACTGCAACCTCTGCTTCTGGGTTTCGTGTCTCAGCCTCCCTAGTAGCTGGGATTATAAGCACCCACCACCATGCCGGACTATTTTTTTTTTTTTTTAATGTTTAGTGGACACCAGGTTTCACCATGTTGGCCAGGCTGGTCTTGAACTCCTGACCTCAAGTGATCCACCTGCCTTGGCCTCCCAAAGTGCTAGGAGTATAGGTTCTGAGCCACTGTGCCCAGCCCCTATCAGATTTTTAAAACATACGGCAACTCCCAAACAAGATAAATTCATAAATGTTATTACTAACAACAAAAATTAGGATTCAGGACACCATTTCTTAAAGAGACCAAAAGTTGACAACTAATTTTGAAAGGTAAACTCACACTATTTTTAATGAATCAAAACCTGCTGTTTGAAAAGTCAAATTGCTTTACAAATAAAATACTGCTAACTTATTTTTGCAAAGCTTTTTCCTGAAACTTCTAAACCTAAAGCCCCAGGCAAGGCCTCTCTCTAAAAGGCAAGGGAACCTACATAAAATGCATTTGATATCTAGCTTGAACTTAAGCATTTGGGCTACTCAAAGGACATGGTTGTAGGTCACATTCTAACCTGGTGTAGTGCTTCTGGTGTCACACACTAGTACAAACTCCATTTGGATACTGTTTCAGGTTATGTACTGCCCAGTTTCACAAAGCAATGCTAAAGTTCAGGGTACAGCCTCCTCCCACCAAGCAACCACCCCTGGAAAAAAAAAAAAAAAAAAAACCTCCACAACAGCTTCCATCTGTAATCTACCTTTTGCTGCAATTTAAAACCTTCTTTAAAAATGTACTTTAAAAAAGTAAACAGTTAAGCTTCTAAAATTCAATTTCCTGCACTACAAAAGGATTCATCCAGAATCCTTTAAAGAGATTATTAACAAATTAAGAGAGAAGCTGCAAGTTAGAAAATTTTAAGCTAAGCTAGAAAATCTCAAAAGATCTGTAAACAAAGGAAAAGTAGCTCTGAAACTATAACAAATGAGGAAATGACTTCAAAAATAAAGGTACCTTATAAGTACCTCATAAACCTGCAATATACCTATATAGCAAAATGAGAAAAATATCAAGAAACAGAAGTTTAAAAAGCAAACAGCAAACCTCCTCTATCCATCAACCCTGTAATCTTATTAATCATAGAATGAAAGAACACTCAGAATAGTCAGAAAGCCACCAGTTAGCGGCTTCCTAAACCCTGCTATTTCATTAGTTGTAGATGGCTCTTTTACTAAACCCACAGACACATTTCCTTATTAACATCCCACAATTTTCTCTTGGAAGCACACAGCTCATTATGAAATCAGGCATATTTAAAGTACTGATTGATCTTAGCATTTATATATTTGATTGCTGCAATTTTAAAAATATCTTCCCTTATGTAAAATATAATTATGTCTATTAAAACTATACAGATATATAAAAAAACAGCTAAAATAGGGTTACAATATGATGCAGTAATTCCACTCCTAGGTATATATTAAAAACGTATGTCCATACAAAAGCTTGTATACAAATGTGTATAGCACTATTCACAATAGCCAAAAGTGGAAATGACCCAATGGCCATCAACAGATGAATGGATCAACAAAGTGCGGTATACTCATACAATGGAACATTATTCAATCATAAAAAGGGAGGAAGTACTGACAGATGCTCCAACATGAAGAACTCTGAAAACGTGCTAAGGAAAAGTCCACATACTACATAATCCATTTATATGTAATGTCTCAAACACAAATCCACAGACAGAATCTGCTTTCTGTTGCCAGGGACTGAAGGTGGGGAATGACTGCTAATGGGTAGGGGGTTTCTTGTGGAGTGATGAAAAACATTATGCAAATGATAGTTGGCAGTGGCTGTACAATTCTGTGAATATAAAAACTACTGAACTGTACACTTTAAAGAATAAATGCTATGAAATATGAATTATACATCTCAAATTTTTAAAAATTCACTCAAGGGGCTGGGCAAGGTGGCTCATGCCTATAATCCCAACACTTTGGGAGGCTGAGGCAGGTGGTTCACCTGAGGTCAGGAGTTCAAGACTAGCCTGGCCAACACGGTGAAACCTCGTCTCTACAGAAAATATAAAAATTAGCTGGGAGTAATGGTGAGCGCCTGTACTCCCAGCTACTTGGGAGGCTGAGGCTAGAGAATTGCTTGAACCGGGAGGAGAAGGTTACAATGAGCCAAGATCATGCCACTGCACTCCTACCTGGGAACATGGGTGAGACTCTGTCTCAAAAAAAAACCCCAAAAAACTCACAAGGTCATATTTGCTATCAACAGGTAGATGAAGCTGGAATCTGACTTTAAGAAAATTATGGCATGTTCTGCACGTGTACCCTGGAACTTAAAATTTAGAAAAGAAAGAAAATTATGTAATGTAACAATGAGACTGGTGTCCTGACATGGCTTGAAATCTAGCTGAGAAAAATTCCAACGAGGACTTGAAAGACTTGAAGTTAGCGGGCACACGCACTCTCAAGATGACTACTATTTCAAACGGACAATTCACTTTCAGAATAGAGGTTCTGTAAGTATATTAAAATTATCATGACTGTTTGAGAACACCAAATTCTACCTCATCCATTCACTTCCTTAATATAATTTAGATTTTAATTTTGTTCACATGATCTTCATACCTTAAGACACCTACTTTTAAGACTGACATTACTCACAAAAACACTTCAAAATCCTGACCACGATCAAAACCAGATCCAAAAGCTGGGATATGAAATTATTTTAATTTCATTTTTAGGTTTCAAGTTTAAATAAACATCCCACAGTTTTATAAGAAATACTTTACAACTCAGCATTCAGAGGTCAGAATTTACATGGCACAGACCAGGCTGCCATTTTTTAAATAAGTGGTTTCTGTAAACTGTGGTTTAGTACGAAGGGAAGTTTTTTGTTGCCTTCAGTTATGAGTCAGAGCAAATAAAGAAGTTATAAACACACGCACACATACACACACCCAGGAAAAGCATTCAAAGGACAAAAGTACCAGGAGACTGACTGGTTCTTAATTCACATAAATCATCAAGAAAACCTGACCAGTAGTCTAACAGGGAGAGGACTGGGAAGTGGAGTCTCAGTTGGGAGACTGACATAGGTGTCAGCCTCAGTTCCACCAATAACTAGTAGAGTAACCTTGGGGAAGTCATCTGACTCTGTAGGCCTGTTTTCTCATTAGTGAGGTGAAAAAAACCAGACTCCAAGGTTTTTAAGTCTTACAATTTTGATTCTATTGTTAAGTAGCTTAAGGCTGTGGGAAGCCCAGTGATTACACCATGCAGCTCTCATATTTTTGTGCACCTAGGAAGCCATGCCATATAGAATAATAAGAGAACTCCAAATTAGCCACAGGGAAGAAGGAACAAGAAAAGCATACATAGCTCCCGCTAGTACTGGTTTACTCCTGTTGGACCTAGTAAAGAGAAAGCACCTTTGTCAATTTTCCAGAGAATGATAGGAGTGGTTCTTATGTCTCACCACACCCACCATACTTGGTTTTTCCGAAAAGAAATCCAGCGGGGACTATACAAAATGTTGTGAAGCACCAAGTACTATTAGTCATTGCATGACTAACAGGACGGATTAATTTTAAATTAAAGAAACAAAGGGCTTTCTCTTTCTTGTATAAAAGAAACAACTTTCATTCCAGTCAAGGAGTTCTAGATGACCACAGTGAATAATCTGTTACATGGATACTGAGTAATAAATATGGTGTCAATTCAAAGAAAATGAATTATCTACAGAACTAAAAGGTTCAACATACCGTTATTACTCAACATAGCCTTTTAATGTAATTCAGTTTGAAACTCCAACCTCTAGAGTAAACAGCAGTATTAAACTCACTGAAAGTCATCACCTTAGCCGGAAGCCATGGCTCACACCTGTAATCCTAGTACTTTGGGAGGCCAAGGCGGGTGGATCACACGAGGTCAGGAGTTCGACACCAGCCTGGGCAATATGGCAAAAGCTCGTCTCTACTAAAAAAATTACAAACAATCATGCCTGTAATACCAGCATGTTGCGGGGCTGAGGAGGGCAGATTGTGAGGTCAAGAGATCAAGACCATCCTGGCCAACATGGTGAAACTCCATCTTTACTAAAAATACAAAAACTACGTGGGCATGGTGGTGCATGCCTGTAGTGCCAGCTACTGGGGAGGCGAAGTGCCACTGCACTCCAGCCTGGTGATAAGAGTGAGACTCCGTCTCAAAAACAAACAAACATCGAGCTGGGAGTGGTGGGACATGCCTGTAGTCCCAGCTACTCAGGAGGCTGAGGCACAAGAATCACCTGAACCCAGAAGGCGGAGGTTGTAGTGAACCGAAATTGCACCACTGCACTGCAAGCCTGGGCGACAGGACAAGACTCTGTCTCAAAAAATAAAAGTCATCACCTTTTTCTAGACACAGGTCCACAAGAAAGAAAAATAAAAGTTATCACCTTTTACGCTATCAATAAAATAGAAGTCACCATCATATGAACTGGTTCAGGACAGCCAAGGATCAAATGAGGCCAACTCATGAAGTTATTTCAGGTGGCTCGAAAGACTGCTGTCCTGAAGAGCTCCTCCACAACAGGATAGTCCTGGTGAACCTGTCCTTCACTGCCCCCATCCCCCACCTGCACATGTGCATGCTTGATCTCTGTCAAATATGGCTAACCACCACCCTTTGGTCATATCAGCAACCGCTATCTGACTGTGCCTGCTGGCATTCCCTTCAAGAAGGGTACAGAGCTGGGGTTCTTGATGTGATTCCTGTGCATGGACCTCTAGGTCAGGCGTCCCCAAACTTTTTACACAGGGGGCCAGTTCACTGTCCCTCAGACCGCTGGAGGGCCACCACATACTGTGCTCCTCTCACTGACCACCAATGAAAGAGGTGCCCCTTCCTGAAGTGTGGCAGGGGGCCGGATAAATGGCCTCAGGGGGCCGCAGTTTGGGGACGCCTGCTCTAGGTGGTATCAGGAGTCACGGAGTCAACCAAGTTCCTGACTTCTAGGTGGTATCAGGAGTCATGGAGTCAACCAAGTTCCTAAGAGCCTATGCAAAATTTTGTCTCTCTGTACAGTGTCCAGAGGAGTGAGCTCTTGGACAGTCAAAGATCCTCAGGGGTTGCGAACCAAGGTAAGCTAAGAACCACTTCTGCCTGGGCAACAAGAGCGAAACTCCATCCCCTCAGCACCCCCAAAAGAAGAAAATACGATTTGATGGTCAGAAGCTATAGTCACTAAGGGTCAGGTCGTCCATTCCCTTCATTCCCTAGTCCAGATAAAGAAAAGGAGACTCAAGAGAGGCTCTGCCCAAGACCACAAATCACAGAGCTACTAAGTGGCAAAGCTGAGCATCAAAGTTCACTGGTTTCCACCAGATGTCAGGACATGAAATTATGTTTATAGTTTTTTTAGAATGGGTTTGACCAAAATCCCCTCAATTCTTGTAAATATTCCACTCCATTAAGGTAGTTTTCCAAAATTTTAAAATCAATCATCAATATAGGATTTGACACATTTAAATACTCCCCAAATCATCAATCAAGTCACGGATCTTTCATAAAAGCCAGCATACAAATTTATAAGGTGAACCTTAGAGCTTCATTATCCCCTATCCTATGTCACTAACGCAACTTTAAGAAGCAGCACAGGCCGGGCTTGGTGGCTCATGCCTGTAATCCAAGCACTTTAGAGGCCAAGGTGGGCGGATCACCTGAGGTCGGGAGTTCAAGACCAACCTGACCAACATGATGAAACTCCGTTTTAAAAATAAAAAACAAAAATAAAAAAATTACTTAAAAAGCAGCACAGGTCCAAGCTCATTGAGTGAAGCGCTTCTAAATGTATCAGGGAAAAGATAGCTACCGACAGCTGACTCCTGAGTGGATTTGTACAATTTCAACTGCAAGCTGCAGGACCTTTCTAAGTTTCCCTCTTAGGTTAGTATCAATAGCGTTGCCTAAACATTAAATGTTTTTTTTTCAACCCAAGTAATGGGGTCATTCATAAATTAAAATGAGAACAGCCTTTCCAGTCCCATGTTCACAAACACTACATGTGGTAGAGATACTAGGCAATTATTCTGAGATCAGATTAAAAAGTAATTACTGCCATAAAAAAGTTACAGAATCATTTGTTCCAATGCCAAACTCTGCCTGAGCCTATGAAATTTAAAGTAACCAAAAACTCACTCTCACCTAGGAAGGGAAATCAAAGTGACATTTGAACCCAAGTTCAATGACAACTCGTCCTTCAATTTCCAAGTGGGTGCTTTATTAGAGTTTTAACGGCACATTATCCCACGCCATACACAAAATCTCCAAAGGCGTACATTACCTGAAAGTTTCTGATTGCTTGTGAATTATATTTAGTCCTTTCTGCAAGCTCTCTCCCCAGTCTCCCACCCTCCAAACGTGTAACTGGAACAGGCCTCAGGAAGCACCTGTGGCCTGAAAAGGCTATGACCAATTCTCAAAGCTTTCCCGACTGCAGTCTATGAGTAGGCTCGACCATTCTATTTTGGATCAAGGAGACTCCGCCAACCCCCAAGTGACCGCAAGTGGACAAGATCAATTTGGGAGAACACGCTGTGAGGGTTTCTTCGCCAAGCCAGCAGCCCCCACCGCCAGACTCCGAAAAGGATGAAGATTTGGTCACGATCCAGGAGTCGAAAGAAAACGGCCAGGTTGTCTAGGGGCTCAGGAATGCCCGTCTGCCGGCGATCCCGCAGCCTGGGCCAGGCTGTGGTGTCGGGAGCCCGCGAAGAGGCAGGGATCCGCGGGGCACGCAGAGGAACGGAACCAGAGAGAGGTTAGGTGCCTGCAGGTGTCGCCCAGGGAGAGGACGAGGTCGCCCGGGGCTGGCACAGCCGAGTGAGACCGAGAGGGTGGCTCTGGACTCGGACAGACCGGTCACACTCTCGGGTTGTGACCTTGAACACACGGCTTGACCGCTCTGCGCCTCAGTTTCCTCCTCTCTAAAACGGGGGTCGTTCAAGCGGAAAACGCGCCTCGGAGCGCTTGGCACGGCGCCTGGCGCATAGTAAGCGCTCCCTCCATGTGAGTGCTCTGGCTCCTCTCGCCGCCGGGAGGAACTGGGGAAGCCCCGCGCAGGGGAGTCCCCGGGAGGCGGATCCGAGGCTGGGGCGGGGGACCGGGCCGGGGACTCACCAAGCACGTCCGCGGAGCGGTGTCGGGCCACGAAGCAGGCATCGTCCCCGTAGCACGCGCCCTTCTTGAGGAGGCCCTTACGGAAGTCCTTGCCGAAGCCGCAGCCGGCCGTCACCAGCCCGTAGTCGCCGCCGCCGCCGCCGCCGCCGGCCCTGGGGTCGGTCTGCGAGAGGCCGCCGAGCACGGCGCGGGCCACCAGCCGCCCGTACGAGAGGACCGAGAACATCGCCGCCGCCGCCCCCCCGAGGAGGCGGGGGGCCGGGGGAGCAGGAGGACGCGGAGGCCCGGAGCCGGCTCTCTCCTCAGCCGCAGTCGCGCCGCCGCCGGGGCGCTCCTCAGGACGGCGCGCAGTGGCCGCCGCCGCCCCTGCCCGACGCGCCGGGCCTCGCACACGCTCAGCCGCGCGAACCGGAGCCAGAGCGAGGTCAAAGCCGGCGGCTCCTCCGCCTCAGCCCAACTAAGGTCCCGGCTGCAGCCGCCACTGCCGCCGCCATCTTCCGCTCCACTAGCGTGTTCCGGGCCCCGCCGGCAGCACCGCCCCCTCCCTGGCCCTGCCCCTAGCCCCGCCCCGATTCGCGGCTCCGGCCCAAGGCCCGCCCCTCGGGCTCACTGCCCTATGCAGTCACCAAGGTTGAGCGTGCGCAGAGGATGCAAACGCAGTGTCTCCTGGGAATTGTAGTCCTATAATTGTAGTCACTTTTGACTTGACTGCCAAAGATTTAGGACCTTGAAGGAGTCCCCAGACGCGGAACCTAGGTTAAGTGAATAGAAATTGCAGGTGGGCTACGTGAGGGTTTTCTCTCCTGTTTTAGCCGTATCTTTAAAAGCCTGTTTTAAATAAATAACGCCACCATTCCTTTAAACAAAAACCTGCAAGAAACCAGAATGGAGTCACATATTGAGAAACAGAGGTACACAAATCTAGTGACAGCTTCCCAAGAAATATACTGGAAGGATTTAGGGAGGCAAACTGTTTGGAAAGAAGAGACTTTTTGTACAGTCTTTTAGGTAGAATTAAGAAAATGTTATGTGTCTCTATCAGAGTGGGAGGGGACACAGGTGGTGTCATGTCCCTTTTGCTAACTGGCCTCTAGCTATGCGCACAGTTGCCTCAAGACCTTTGCCCTTGCTTTCCATTCTACCCTCTAGAATGTAGTTCGTTTATCTGAGGGTGCTGTGTTTTCTGTTTCTGTATCCCCAGAACATTTGAGCACACAGTAAATATGTAAATGAATGAAACAATGAATAAATATTTCACTAGGTTCTAAGTTTCCCCAGGACAAGGATCATTTGTTTCTGTATTATTAGAATCTAAGGCAACGCCTGGCACTCAGTAGGAGAGTATGTAAATGTGGAATAAAAGAAGGAATAATGAGCTGGGTCTGGTGGTTCACACCTGTAATCCCAGCACTTTGGAAGTCTGAGGCAGGCAGATCACTTGAAGTCAGGAGTTTGACAGCAGCCTGGCCAACATGGTGCAACCCCATCTCTACTGAAAAAAAAGAAAAAATTAGCTAGGCTTGGTGGCACACACCTGTAATTCCAGCTACTCAGGAGGCTGAGGCAGGAGAATCCTTTGAACCTGGGAGGCAGAGGTTGCAGTGAGCTGAGATAGCACCACTGCATTCCAGCCTGGGTGACAGAGCTAGACTCCATCTTAAAAAAAAAAAAAAAAAAAAAGGCCGAGCGCGGTGGCTCACTCCTGTAATCCCAGCACTTTGGGAGGCTGAGGTGGGTAGATCACAAGGTCAAGAGATCGAGACCATCCTGGTCAACATGGTGAAACCCCGTCTCTACTAAAAATACAAAAATTAGCTGGGCATGGTGGCGGACGCCTGTAGTCCCAGCTACTAGGGAGGCTGAGGCAGGAGAATTGCTTGAGCTCAGGAGGCGGAGGTTGCGGTGAGCCGAGATCGTGCCATTGCACTCCAGCCTGGGTAACAAAAGCGAAACTCCGTCTCAAAAAAAAAAAAAAAAAAAAAAAGAAAAGAACAAAAAGAAAAGAAAAAGGAATAATGGAATGAGAACCACAAATGACAAAAGAAAAGTAATGTTTGTTGAATACAGGAATGATTAAGTGAGTGGGGTTCACAAACAACAGAAAATGAGCTTTGGGGCAAGTAATCCAATTTGGAAAAATTTTTAGTTTTATTGAAACATATTTCTCAGAAACAGCACTCCTTTTCCAGTTTGACAAGACCATTGTTACTTTGGGGATTCCAATCTTGTTCTTAAATGGTCTTTTTTTAATGCTTTCTTAATATACTTAAAATGCTGCCAACTATCAACTCAACACACATTATTCTGTTATCATAATTACTATCACCATTAAACACGTTTGCAGTTCACAGTGTGCCAAGTACTCTCTATATGTTTCTATCTTTAAGGGCTTTCATCAAAATTGGACTAAAGAAATGACTTAATGTAGTGGCATTTTGCCAAATATACAGAACCCGGAAAATGTTCATTTACTGGATAAATGGTATAGCAATGACAATAATGCATTCACACCTTGCTTTTTTTTTTATGGCGGAAGAATTGGAGAGTGCTCAGAAGAGGGAGTAGTGCCTCTCAGAATCCTCTAGTTGGCATTTATGTTTCTGCCAGCTGTGCTAAAGGTTGTTCTTTAAAGCACACACACCACTACCAGATCCCAGTCAGCCTGGTGGTAACTCTACCCCAAGGACAAACTTTTTAAAATAGCATGTAAACCCTATTTCTTGCCTCATCAAACTCTTTCAGACTGCTCCTACTTTTCCTTTTCAGGGCATATATTACCTAATTTCCATATCAGTCATAAGAACCGGTTGGATGGGATGAGTAGGAACCTAAGATATGATTCTAAAGCCAGTAACTTTGCTCTGATGGGGCTGCAGTATTCACGATTGACACCAGTGCCTTGAGTTTCCGGCAAATGAATTTCCTGCAAATGGGTTTCCTGCAAATGCATGCGGCGAACAGAATCCTTCTCAAAGCTCCTTTGCAAGTTTTAAAAGAACAAGAGATAGGGCCTCAGGTTCCCTTGAATCATTTATTCCAGAGCCAGCTCAGAAGTTTCATCACCATGGGGTAAGCCAGGAGAGGGTACTTTACAAAACACCTCCCCTCCTCTTCCTTCCCCCAGGAGCACAATTCACATTTGACATTTTGCTGGACTTAAAAAGCCCTGGGTTTTCTTCCTTAACAGAGTTACATTCCTAGCACTTCAAGGATTCCTGAGAGGTCAGTTGCCAGTCTCAAAGGTGAACAAGTGTGGTGAAAATACCATCTGGGCTCCCAGGGCACCTCTATGACATTAGGAAAGGGCTTTGCACTAAAGTCACCCTCAGCTCCTAAAAACAAAAAAACAAAAAAACAAAAAAAACAAAAAAACAAAAAAAAGAAAAGAAAAGAAAAGAAAAAAAAAAGCATGCCATTTCCTAGTGAGATTTTCTGACAGACTGGTACATTAATCTCTCTGGATTTCTTTTTGCTAACCCATTCACAATGAGCACTAATTAGCTTATGGCAAGGTTTCTCAAGCTTGGCACTATTGACATTTTGGGCAAGATGATTCTTTGCTATGAGGGCTGTCCTGTGCATGCATTGGAGGGGACTCACCAGCATCCCTGGCCTCTACCCACTAGATGTCAGAAGCATGCCACCTCCATGCCCCCTGGACAACCAAAACTGTCTCTAGATATTGCCAAATGTCCCCTGGAGGGCAAAATTGCCCTCTGGCTTAGAATCACTGTGTTACGGCAATGCCATGCAAATGAGCAAATATTTGTAGAGGACTTATTATGTTCAAGGATAAAAAAAGTTTGGTGACTTTGTGGCAGTCACAGGGCAGTAAGAAGGTTAAAATTAAGTAAATACATTAAAAATAATGATAGACTGGGTGCAGTGGCTAATGCCTGTAATCCCAGCACTTTGGGAGGCCAAGGCAGGTAGATCACTTGAGATCAGAAGTTCAGCACCAGCCTGGCCAACATGGTGAAACCCTGTCTCTACTAAAAATACAAATATTAGCCAGGCATGGTGGCACATGCCTGTGATCTCAACTAGTTGGGAGGCTGAGGCAAGAGAATTTCCTAAACCCTGAAGGTAGAAGTTGCAATAGGCTGAGATTGCACCACCGCACTCCACCTGGGGCAACAGAGCAAGACTCTGGTTCTAAATAAATAAATAAATAAAATAAGAAGAAGAAGCACTGCAAGTTGAAATAAAGGAGGAGTTGGGAAGGGAAAATGAGACCCTCTGGGGTTAGAAAACACTCAGGGCACTTCACAAAGACATGACATTTGTGAGAGTCTGAGGAAGGGGCATAACCAGGTCAAGAGGAGGAAATGGATATTCAGTGAATGAAGAATGTGATTGGAGAAGAGCAATGCAACATTAGAATTTAAAAAAGGATTAATAAAAAATGGTGGGGCTGGGCTGGGTGCAGTGGCTCATGCCTGTAATTTCAACATGTAGGGAGTCCAGGCGGGTGGATCATTTGAGGTCAGAGGTTCGAGACAGCCTGGCCAACATGGTGAAACCCCATCTCTACTAAAAATACAAAAATTAGCCGGGCAGTAGTGGCCTGTGCCTGTAATCCCAGCTACTCTGGAGGCTGAGGCAGGAGAATAGCTTGAGCCTAGGAGGTGGAGGTTGCAGCGAGCTGAGATCATACCACTGCATTCCAGTCTGGGCAACAGAGTGAGATCCTGTCTCAAAAAAAAAAAAAAAAAAAAAAAAGGCGGGGCTAAGAGCTGGGCAAGGCAGCAGGTGCCTGTAGTCCCAGCTACTTGGGAGGCTAAGGCTATAGAGTGTCGCAATGAAGCCTGTGAATTGCTACTGCATTCCACCCTGGATAATGTAGTGAGACCCCATCTCTAAAACAAACAAAATCAATATTTTAAGAAGTCAAAAGACCACATATTGTGGTTCCATTTATATGAAATGTCCAGAATAGGGAAATCCATAGAGGCAGAAAGCAGATTAGTGGTTGCCAGGGACTTGGGGGAGGGACAAATGGGGAGTGACTGCTCAAGGGTACAGAGTTTCTTTTCAGAGTGATGAAAATATTCTGGAATTAGATAGTGGTGATGGTTGCATGAGTTTACAAATATATGAATAACCGCTGAACCGTACACTTCAAAAGGGTGAATATGGCCAGGCATGGTGGCTCACTCCTGTAATCCCAGCACTTTGGGAGGCCGAGGCAGGAGGATTGCTTGAGACCAGGAGTTCAAGACCAGCCTGGGCAACATAGTGAGACCTCTTCTCTACGAAAAATCAAAAAATTTAGCTGAGTATACTGGTGCATATCTATAGTCCCAGCTACTTGAGAGGCTGAGGTGGGAGGATCATTTGAGTTCAGGAGTTCAAAACCACCCTGAACAACATGGTGAAACCCCATCTCTACTAAAAATCCAAAAATTAGCCAGATATGGTGGCAGGCGCCTGTAATCCCAGCTACTTGGGAGGTTGAGGCAGGAGAATCGCTTGAACCGGGGAGGTGGAGGTTGCAGTGAGCCAAGATTGCACCACTGTACTCCAGCCTGGGTGACAGAGCAAGACTCTGTCTCAAATAATAATAATAATACTTTAGGACCTAATGCGGGGGGTCTTATATGCTGAGCTGAGGGTACTTAACGCTGGAGACAGCAAGGGGTCACCAAATGCCTTTCATGTGCCAGATGATAATAGTGGTAATGGACTGGGTGTGGTGGGACTGAAGCAGGTGAATTGTGAGGTCAGGAGATGGAGATCATCCTGGACAATAGGGTGACACCCCTTCTCTACTAAAAACACAAAAATTAGCTGGGTGTGGTGGCGCATGCCTGTAATCCCAGCTACTCAGGAGGCTGAGGCAGGAGAATCGCTGGAACCTGGGAGGCGGAGGTTGCGGTGAGCCAAGATCGCGCCACTGCACTCCAACCTAGGCCATAGAGTAGGACTCCATCTCAAAAAAAAAAACCAAAAACATATATATATATATATATATATATATATATATATATATATACACACACATACACATACACACACACACACACACACACATATATATATATATATATATATATATATATATATATATATATAATAGCGGTAGTGATAGTAACAAGAGTAAGAGCAGCAGAGCCCACGGATTAAACATGTACCATGTGTTTTGCCTGCATCCTCTTCTCTCTCTCTCTCTTTTTTTTTTTTTTTTGAGACACTCCTGGCCTCAAGTGATCTGCCCACCTCGGCCTCCCAAAGTGCTGAGACTACAGGCATGACCCACTGCACGTGGCCTCCATCTTCTCCTCTCATCACCTATTTAAACCACCCAACAGTGGCATCTGCATTTTTCTTCATAACACATAGCACTTATTTATTTTGTTGAATATTTGTCTCCTCCTTGACTAAATGATAAATGCCATGAGAGCAGGAAATTTTGTCTATTTTATTCATGACTTTAGGCCAGGTACAGTGGCTCACATATGTAATCCCAGTATTTTGGGAGGCTGAGGCAGGAGGATCACTTGAGGCCAGGAGTTCAAGACCAGCCTGGACAATATAACAGACCCTGTCTGTATAAAACCCTGTCTGTACAAAAAAAAAAAAAAAAAAAAATTAGCCAGGCACTGTGACATACACCTGTAGTCCCACTCAAGAGGCTGAGATGGGAGGATCATCTTAGCCAGGGGATGTGGAGGTCGCCATGAGCTGTTATCACACCACTGCTCTCCAGGCTGGGCCACAGAGTTAGACCTTGTCTCAAAACAACAACAACAATAAAAAAACTTCATCCTGTATCCAAAATAGTGTCTGGCATATAATAGGTGCTAAATAAATAACCCAAGTGAATGCTGTTGAATACAAAAACCTGGGAAATCATATGTAATAAGCTGAAGAAAAGGGTGAGCAATATGTTCATCTCATCAGGCAGAGCTGGGCTGAATAGGAGAAGTGTCCCTGAGATATTTAATACCTTCACTGCAAAGCCTTTTTGAAGTCACTAGCCATCTTCTTTCCATTTAACTCATTTTGCTTTGCATCATGTGTGATGGTCATGTTTTTCCCAACTAGAATCCATTCTCCTGCTTCTCTGATTATAGCATTTTGATTTTCCTTGGAAGAATAATCCAACACCACCCCCAGATTCATGCAATTTGTGTGGAACTCAACCAAGGCCCCAGGGATGGACACGTGGCCTAGGTCTGGCCAATCACAGCATTATATTCTGTTCCTGGCAGTGGTTAGGACAGAGAGAAGGCACATGACCCAAGCTAGACCAAGGAAACTTCATTATGGGATTTTGCTGAAAATGTTAGCAAGGAGAAATTAGCACCAAGGTTTGTTTCTAAGCTGGTAGAATGCAAGCTTGGAGCTGCTAATGGCCTTTTTTTTCCTTTTCTTTTGTTGTTGTTGTTGAGATGGAGTCTTGCTCTGTCACCCAGGACAGAGGCTGGAGTGCAGTGGTGCGATCTTGGCTCACTGCAACCTCTGCCTCTCGGGTTCAAGCAATTCTCCTGCCTCAGTTTCCCAAGTAGCTGGGATTACAGGCACCTGCCACCAAACCTGGCTAATTTTTGTATTTTTAGTAGAGATGGGGTTTTGTCATGTTGGCCAGGCTGATCTTGAACTCCTGACTTCAAGTAATCAGCCCGCCTCAGCCTCCTAAAGTTCTGGAATTATAGTTATGAGTCACTGTGCCCAGCCTGATGGCCATTTTTGCTGCTGCTTAAGAAGAACCAGCCTGAGAATGAAGCCAATACAGAAAGAAGCAGAGCCTAGAGATGGTAAGAAACAGAGGCCTGGTAAATGTTTTTTTTTTTTTTTTTTTTTTTTTTAAAGAATAAAGAAGACGAAGAAAGAGAAAGAGGAAGAGGGAGAGAGTATGGGGGTATTGCTTTATTGCCCAGGCTAGAATGCAGTCTAAATATGGGTAGGCCTATAATTGTCCTTAATAATGGAGACATGAAAGAAAATGAGGGAAGAGAATAGCAAACAAGGAGCCAACCAAGATTTCTTTTAAACTTCTAAGTTGATATGATGTGGTACTGATAAGAGTGTATATTTTGTATATTTAAAGTGGAGAGTTCTATAAATGTTAATTACATTTACTTGTTCCAGATCTGAGTTCAAGTCCTGAATATCGTTGTTAATTTTCTGTCTCATTGATCTGTCTAATATTAATGTTGAAGTCTCCCACTATTATTATGTGGGAGTCTAAGTCTCTTTATAAGTCTTGTATGTCTGCATATTCCTGTATTGGGTGCGTATATATTTAGGATCTTTAGCTCTTCTTGTTGTTGCATTGATCCTTTTATCATTATATAATGTCCTTCTTTGCTTCTTTTGATCTTTGTTGCTTAATTGTAACTTCTGCTTTTTATTTATTTATTTTAGCTCTCTGGTTGGTAAATCTTTCTCCATCCCTTGTTTGGAGTCTTTGTGTATCCTTGAATGTGAGATGGATCTGGATGCAGCATACTGATGGGTCTTAGTTTTTTATTCAAATTGCCTGTCTTTGGATTGGGGGATTTAGTCAATTTAAATTTAGAATTAATAATAATATATGTGAGTTTAATACTGCCATTAGCTGGCTATTTTGTCCATTAGTTTATGTATATTCTTCATTATATTGATGCTCTTTTTGATAATTTTTTAGAAAGGCTGATACTGTTTGTTCCTTTCATATGTGTAGTGGTTCTTTCAGAAGCTCTTGTAAAGCAGGCCTGGTGGTGATGAAATCTCTGAGTGCTTGCTTATTCACAAAAAACTTTATTTTTCCTTCACTTGTGAAGCTTAGTTTGGCTGGATGTGAAATTCTGGGTTGAAAGTTCTTTTCTTTAAGGATTTGAATATTGGCCCCCTCTCTCTTCTGGCTTGTAGGGTTTCTGCTGAGAGATCTGCTGTAAGTCTGATAGGCTTCCCTTTGTGGGTAACCTGACCTTTCTCTCTGGCTGCCCTTAGTATTTTCTCCTTCATTTCAACCCTGGTGAATCTGACGATTATGTGCCTTGGAGTTGCTCTTCTTGAGGAATATCTCTGTGGTGTGCGCTGTATTACCTGGAGTTGAATATTATCCTGCCTTACTAGGCTGGGAAAATTTTCCTGAATAATGTCCTGAAGCGTATTTTCCAGCTTGGATTCATTCTCTTTGTCACATTCAGGTACACCTATCAAGCGTAGATTAGGTCTTTTCACATAGTCCCATATTTCTTGGAGACTTTGCTCGTTCCTTTTTATCCTTTTTCCTCTAATCTTGTCTTCTTGTTTTATTTCATTGAGTTGGTCTTCGACCTCTGATATCCTTTCTTCTGCTTGATCAATTCGGCTGTTAAAACTTGTGCATACTTCACGTAGTTCTCGTATTGTGTTTTTCAGCTCCATCAATTCACTTATATTCCTCTCTAAATTGTGTATTCTTATTAACATTTCGTCAAATCTTTTTTCAAAGTTCTTAGTTGCTTTAGATTGGGTTAAAACAAGTTCTTTTAATTCACAGAAGTTTCTCATTATCCACATGTTGAAGCCTGCTTCTGTAATTGGAACACACTCGTTCTCCATCAAGCCTTGTTCCGTTGCTGATGAGGAACTGGGATCCCCCGCTGAGGGAGAGGCGTTCTGATCTTGGGTATTCTCAGCCTTTTTTGGCTGTTTTCTTCCCTTCGTTGTAGATTTATCCATCTGTGGTCTTTATAATTACCGTCTTTGTAATTGGGTTTCTGAGTGGACGTCCAACTTACTGATTCTCAGCGCCGAAATCTGAGCAACCCACTGCGCCGACCAAATCAGCGGCGTTAAGATTGATGGTGCTTTTCCGACTCTGCACCAAGAACCGTCGCTCCAAGGCGCCGGCAAAACCGCCTCGCCGGTCACAAGAGTCGCGCTGGCGACCCGTGGGGCTCCTCCGCTGGGAATCTCCTGGTGCGTGAGCAACAAGAATTCATGTGAAGGTGTGGCGTCCTCTCGTTCTTTGCGCTTTCAGTGGGAGCTACAATCCCGAGCTGCTAGTGATCAGCCATCTTGGATCTCTCCAGGCCTGGTAAATGTTAATCAAACCCCAAATGCAGCTTTGCCTGAGGGAAGATCAGTCTCTGAACTAATATGAGTTTCCTACGTTGCTTTAGTCACTTTTATTTTGCCTTGTAATGCAATGAATCCTAACAAACACATCATGTGATCTAAGTACCATGACTATAGTTATTGAATCGAAAACAAGTCTCGAAACCATAGCAAATGTTAGAAGGGAATTTATCCTTCATTTATTTACATAAGGGGAGAGGGAACTTCCACTCTTCAATAGAGAAGCTACTGAAGGAAAACTTCTGATCCCTTTCTTTGGTATCTCCACCAGATGAGGAGTGATTGGCCTAATGGTGGGTTTGGGAGAAGATGCTGAGTTTGCTGCCCAGTCACTTTCTCTTTTTTTCTTTTTGCTATGACCTGATCTTTAGACACTCCTGTTTTCCTCCTCCACCGTGGGGAGCCTGTCCCTGTGGAAGACATTTGCAGAAACCCAGCCTGTGGCTGGGTAAATTAGTTTAATCCAGAGGGAAATCGCTTGCACCACTAAGCCACATTCTCCAATCAACCTTATGCAGAAAACAAACTCTAGAGTTTTAGTTTCCTGATTCATCTATCTCCTTCTCAGTGGGTTTGGAATGTGGAAAGGCTAAGAAGGGTGCAATTAATTATCAGCCCCATTAAATCCCACCATGTTAATTTAAGTTTTCTCTTTAAAAACTTTAAAAGGCAGTCCTCAAATGAGGACTGACATTTGGTGGTCTAAAATAACCTATGGAGATCAAATTTCTGGTATTGTCAGGGCTCCAGGCTTAAAGGTAATTATGGGTCAAGTGTGTTCTTGACCCGGCCAGTTTGTGGCAGCTACAGTGGTTCCACAGGATTTTAACTGGCTGGAGCCTGAGTACAAGGGCCTCTGGGGCAGGCCTTGACTTAACTCGTGTGAGTAAAGCAGGCAGCTGGAACAGGGATTCGATTATGGGGGAAAAAGTCTTTTTGTCCCAGAGAAGGCTTACCTGAGAGAGGGCAGAACTTTAGTTTACCAACCTGTAGGCGCCAGTGGTAGATTTTTTGCTTCTTGTGACACCTCTTTCAGCAGCAATCGGCTGGGCAAGTTGACTCTGATTTGTGAATTGCATGAACCTTGATTACGGTTTTGCATTTGGAGAGCTCAGACTCTGGTTTTACCCATAGAATGGGGGTATATTCTATTAGTGAAAACAAATGAAAAGAACAGGGCCCTTATTGAATAGGAGATATGGTTCTTTGGGGGTAGAGTTTGAGAAATTGAATAAGACCCATGAAGTAAGAAAAGAGCGAGGCTTATGCCCTGAAACTTTTGTCTCTGACAAACAGGTTTTCTTGAGAAATCAAGAATAACCTGGGTTATCTTTATTTTATTTATTTATCAATTTATTTATTTATTTTTTAGAGACAGGGTTTCACCATGTTGGCCAGGATGCTCTTGATCTTTTGACCTTGTGATCCACCTGCCTCAGCCTCCCAAAGTGCTAGGATTACAGGTGTAAGCCACCACACCCGGCCTTTTTTTTTTTTTTGCCAAGGTCTCACTCTGTTGCCCAGGGTGGAGTGCATAAAGGACACAGTGTGGCCGGGCATGGTGGCTCACGCCTGTAATCCTAGCACTTTGGGAGGCTGAGGTGGGTGGAACACCTGAGATCAGGAGTTCAAAACCAGCCTAGCCATCATGGTGAAACCCCATCTTAAAAAAATAAATTAATTAAAAAAAAAAAAAAAGAAGAAGAACAACCGTGCGATGTCTGCTCACTGCAGCTTCCACCTCCCAGGTTCAAGCAACCCTCCTGTCTCAGCTTGGCAAGCAGCTGGGACTACAGGCACAAGCCACCAACACCTGGATAATTTTTTATTTTTTGTAGAGATGCGGTTTTGCCATGTTGGCCAGGCTGATCTCGAACTCCTGAGCTCAAATGATCTGCCCACCTCATCCTCCCAAAATGCTAGAATTACAGGTCTGAGGCACCATGGCCGGCCTGGGTTTGGTTTTGTTTTGTTTTTTTAATTTATTTTTTTGAGATGGAGTCTCACTCTGTCACCTGGGATGGAGTGCAGTGGTTCGATCTTGGCTCACTGCAACCTCTGCCTCCCAGGTTCAAACAATTCTCATGCCTCAGCTTCCTGAGTAGCTGGGATTATAGCTGTGTGCCACTACGCCCAGCCATTTTTTTTTTTTTTTTGTATTTTTAGTAGAGACAGGG
Source organism: Saimiri boliviensis (assembly GCF_048565385.1). Lineage (NCBI taxonomy): Eukaryota > Metazoa > Chordata > Mammalia > Primates > Cebidae > Saimiri > Saimiri boliviensis. The sequence continues at coordinate 22,629,205 of NC_133455.1, read as the reverse complement.
TTTCACCATGTTGGCCAAGATGGCCTGGAACTCCTGCCCTCAAATGATCCGCCAGCCTCTGCTACCCAAAGTGCTGGGATTACAGGCATGAGCCACCAAACCTGACCTGGGTTGTGTTTTAAAATATGTTTCTGGCCGGGCGTGGTGGCTCAAGCCTGTAATCCCAGCACTTTGGGAGGCCGAGGCGGGTGGATCATGAGGTCGAGAGATCGAGACCATCCTGGTCAACATGGTGAAACCCCGTCTCTACTAAAAATACAAAAAATTAGCTGGGCATGGTGGCGCTTGCCTGTAATCCCAGCTACTCAGGAGGCTGAGGCAGGAGAATTGCCTGAACCCAGGAGGCGGAGGTTGCGGTGAGCCGAGATCGCGCCATTGCACTCCAGCCTGGGTAACAAGAGCGAAACTCCGTCTCAAAATAAATAAATAAATAAAATAAAATAAAATAAAATATGCTTCTGAGCCAGGATTGGTGGCTCATGTTTGTAATCTCAATGCTTTGGGAGGCCAACGTGGGTGGATTATCTGAGGCCAGGTGTTTGAGACCAGCCTCACCAACATGGTGAAACCCTGTCTTAACTAAAAATATAATAATTAGCCAGGTATGGTAGTGCATGCCTGTAATCCCAGCTACTCAGGAGGCTGAGGCAGGAGAATTGCTTGAACCCAGGAGACAGAGGTTACAGTGAGCCGAGATTGTGCCACTGCACTCCAGCCTGGGCAAAAAGAGCGAGACCCGGCCGGGTGTGGTGGCTCACGCCTGTAATCCAAGCACTTTGGAGGCCAAGGCGGGTGGATCACCTGAGGTTGGGAGTTCAAGACCAGCCTGAACAACATGGTGAAACCCCATCTAAAAAAAAAAAAAGAAAAAAAAAAAAAAAAAAGAAAGAAAAGAGTGAGACCCTGCCTCAAAAAAGAAAAGAAAAGAAAAGAAAAATAGAGATGGAGTCTCACTATGTTGGTCTTGAACTATTGGCCTCAAGCAATCCTCCTGCCTCTGCCTCCCAAAGTGCTGGGATTACAGGTGTGAGCCACCTTGCCTGGCCTGTAATAAAGTTTTATTGGAACACAGCCACATCCAATTATTTCTGTATCGCCTGAGGCTGCTTTTGCTGTACAGAGATTGAGGACCATGATGACTGATAGAGCTGAGTAGACAACAGATAGGAGACAGCCCATAAAGCCTAAAATATTTGCTATCTGGACCTTTACGGAGTTTGCTGATAACTGCTAGAGAATTAAATAATCTTTGGGTGAGCTTGTGAAACAAAGTCCTAGATGACATTGAAAGGACCACAGTGCCCTCTCTTGGTCTTATTTCCAAAATTTGGATAATTTTTCTTAAAAAGGATGTTTGGCTTAAAAACTGGTGGGGCATTTTGAACTGTTATCCCTGGTCTGTATTTCCTGAATCCTCCTGTTCACTCACCCACAACCCTGCCACTTCTTTCTGCATTGGTGACAATGCCTCTTAGTATCTGTCAAACTTGAATAACAAGATTCAGAAAATATGATTAAGTATGGAGTTTATTCTACTGCAAGGCTTGAGGATGGTCACCTGGAAACACAGACTCCAAAGAAATGGGGTCAGTGAGCCGGATGCGGTGGCTCACGCCTGTAATCCCAGCACTTTGGGAGGCCAAGGTGGGTGGATCACAAGGTCAAGAAATCGAGACCATCCTGGTCAACATGGTGAAACACCGTCTCTACTAAAAATACAAAAAATTAGCTGGGCATGGTGGCACGTGCCTGTAATCCCAGCTACTCAGGAGGCTGAGGCAGGAGAATTGCCCGAACCCAGGAGGTTGCAGTGAGCCCAGATGGCGCCATTGCACTCCAGCCTGGGTAACAAGACAGAAACTCTGTCTCAAAAAAAAAGAAATAGGGTCAGTGTTGGAAAGAGGGGGAAGCTAAGGTTTCACTTACATAGATAGAAACAGTTTCAGCTGAGTTGCAACATTTTCCACATAAGGCCCATACATATGTTACAGTGATTTGATTAAAACAGCTTGCTACATTTCAAGGAAGATGCTTTAACATTCTGTGAAGAGGAGTAATGTCCTTAGAGGGTCTTATCTCTGGTGCTAGTAGGTAATTCCTTTCTTTTTTTTTTTTTTCTTTTTCTTTTCTTTTTTTTTTTTTTTGAGACCAAGTCTCACTCTATCTCCCATGCTGGAGTTCAGTGGCATGATCTTGGCTCACTACAACCCCCACCTCCTGATTTCAAGTGATTCTTCTGCCTCAGCCTCCTGAGTAGTTGGGATTACAGGTGCCCACGACCACACCCAGCTAATTTTTTAGTAGAAACCAGGTTTTGCCATATTGGCCAGGCTGCTCTCCAGCTTGTTCCTGACCTCGGGTAATCTACCTGCCTCGGCCTCCCAAAATTCTGGGATGGCAGGTGTGAGCTGCCATGCCCGGCCTACTGGGTCACAATCACTTGCGGGACAGAGCAGAAGTTGCAACTGCATACTACATGACCACATTCCTCTCAAGGCTCAGAAGAAAGTTCCAAGAGCTTTAAGTTTAAATCATTTAATTAAAAATATCCCACTGGCCAGGCATGGTGGCTCACACTTGTAATCCCAGCAATTTGGGAGGCTGAGGCAGGTGGATCACCTGAGTTCAGGAGCTTGAGACCAGCCTGGCCAATATGGTAAACCCCGCATCTCTACCAAAAAATACAAAAATTAGCTAGGTGTGGTGGCAGGTGTGTCTGGACCCAGAAACAGCAGTGGTCAAGCACTGTAATTACAAGCCTGTAATCCCAGCTACTCAGGAGGCTGAGGCAGGAGAATCATTTGAACCCAGGGAGTGGAGGTTGCAGTGAGCTGAGATAGTGCCACTGCACTCCAGCCTGGGCAACAAGAGCAAAACTCCATCTAAAAGGAATATATATATATACACACAGGCACCAGCATTGCCCTCTCAGAACTTTCAACAATTCTAGAGCTTCATTCCAAGGAGCTGAGGGGTCCTTCCAAGAAAAGCTTCCATGAGAATGGGCCTTCAATTATACATATGTGTGTGTGTGTGTGTGTGTGTGTGTGTGTGTGTGTGTGTGTATTTTATATGTGTGTGTATATATATATATAGACACACATATATATGTATACACACACACACACACACACACACACACACATAAAATATCCCAGCTCTCAGCCAGGCATGGTGGCTCACAACTGTAGTCCCAGCACTTTGGGAGGCTGAGATGGGTGGATCACCTGAGCTCAGGAGTTCAAGATCAGCCTGGCCAACATGGCATACCCCATCTCTACTAAAAATACAAAAATTAGCTAGGTGTGGTGGCAGGCACCTGTAGTCCCAGCTACTTGGGAGGGTGAGGCACAAGAATCACCTGAGCTCGGGAGGCAGAGGTTTCAGTGAGCCTAGATCGCGCCACTGCACAGCAGCCAGGGGAATAGAGTGAGACTCCATCTCAAAATAAATAAATAATAATTTTTAAAAATCCTAGCTCTTTTCTCTGAGGGTAGAACTTATGAAAGGCTCTTTTTAAGTGCAAGTAGGCCTGGAAAGCAATTGGTGGTGAGTGATGTCCTTTGCAACATCGTTTTTGCTTGAGAAGGCATTCTGCTTCTGACTCTTGTTAAGGTTTCTGTAATTGAAGGCCCATTCTCACGGAAGCTTTTCTTGGGAGGACCCCTCAGCTCCTTGGAATGAAGCTCTAGAACTGTTGGAAGTTCTGAGAGGGCAATGCTGGTGCCTGCTTGACCACTGCTGTTTCTGGGTTCGGGTGCATGGTAAGTGCTCAATAAATATTTTTTGAGTGATCTAGAGCCAGTGAAAGAATAGCATTGTCGGCCGGGCGCAGTGGCTCAAGCCTGTAATCCCAGCACTTTGGGAGGCCGAGGCGGGTGGATCACGAGGTCAAGGGATCGAGACCATCCTGGTCAACATGGTGAAACCCCGTCTCTACTAAAATACAAAAAAATTAGCTGGGCATGGTGGCACGTGCCTGTAATCCCAGCTACTCAGGAGGCTGAGGAAGGAGAATTGCCTGAACCCAGGAGGCGGAGGTTGCGGTGAGCCGAGATCGCGCCATTGCACTCCAGCCTGGGTAACAAGAGCAAAACTCCGTCTCCAAAAAAAAAAAAAAAAAAAAAAAAAAAAAAGAATAGCATTGTCTCCTCTGCTCAGGGTCACCCCTGTGAGAGGAACCAAGTTTTGGTGACAAAGGCTGCCATCTGCAGGGAATAGGTGAAACGGCGTTATTCAGAATTGTTAAATCCTGAGGACAATACAGTCCATTTCAAGGCAAGTTTAACACATATTTTCTCCTTTCGCTTTCTGCAAAATTAATCAACCTCATCTTGTCTTTTCCAATTAAGGAAACCTTAACCCTTTCTCATATGACTTTTCTTTTTAGTTTAATAGACATTTATTCCTTTAGTTAAACCTCTACACAATCAAAATGTATTACTTAAGATCTTTTCTTGAGAAGAAATTTAGGTCTCAAGAACTTTCATGAACTTGCTGAGTACCTCCTGGAAATCAATTAACTGAGCCTTTTGAAACCCCTAGAGAAGATAGGAGAAAACTGGGTTCAGAAAAATGAGCATTTAAATTAAGTCAGCAGTCAGAATTTACAATTGGGCAATTCCTTGTCTACCTGTTTTTTCTTGACACTCAAATTCACCTTGGAAAACAGTAGCCTAGCCCCCGGAAAGACATGATGCAAACAAAAATGCATTGTGGTAGTATTGCTTACAGCCAAAGCGGAAGCACAGGTGATGGCCCAACTTTGTGGAATGCTATGGATTTTTAGGGTAGTTTGGCCAGGAACAAGAGAAATAACTGCAGAAAACACACATGGTTAGAAACTCTTATGACTTTTCCTTAAGTCTATGGGAGCGGACAGAGGGGGTAACCCAAGGTTTTTTTTTTTTTTTTTTTTTTTTGAGACGGAGTTTCGCTCTTGTTACCCAGGCTGGAGTGCAATGGCACGATCTCGGCTCACCGCAACCTCCGCCTCCTGGGTTCAGGCAATTCTCCTGCCTCAGCCTCCTGAGTAGCTGGGATTACAGGCACGCGCCACCATGCCCAGCTAATTTTTTGTATTTTTAGTAGAGACGGGGTTTCACCATGTTGACCAGGATGGTCTCGATCTCTCGATCTCTCGACCTCGTGATCCACCCTCCTCGGCCTCCCAAAGTGCTGGGATTACAGGCTTGAGCCACCGCGCCCGGCAACCCAAGTTATTTTTAAGACTGACTGGATGAAGAATGAGGAACTTCTAGCCAACTATTTTCCCCACCAGTGTGACTGAAGGGATTCATGATCACAAATTAGTGTTATGGTTAAGTATTTTAGGGTTGACGTCTAAGCTTACACTTGAAAGATATTTATCTAATGGTCAGTAGCTGGCCAGCTTCCCACCCTAGCACTGATTACTAGCTTACCAACTTTGAGGCTAGCAACTTTATCTAATATTCAATTTCAAAACACACCAGTGTTAATACCATTACCAGTAACCAATGAATGCCATGAAGCCATGGCACTAAACCAGGAGCTTTTATCTTCTATGTGAACTTAAGATGGTACTGTGGAGACCGAGGCAATTTTCTTCAGGCTAACCCAGATTTGTGTCCCTAATTTTCTATATATAATCATGACATAGTTAAGATGTCATCCTCCCACCCTACAACTTCTAAAGCAAAGCCCAACTTAAAAAACCTGTACCTGCCAAACTAAAATACAATCTCAGCCGCTTTAAACCAGCAGAGGATTGCCACCCCAATAAAGCTGCAGGTTTCATCACATGCACCAGACAAATCTACAGGGCTAGTTTCAGTACTCTTATTTTAAAGAGTTCATTTTAAACCTATTATACTACACAGTATGTTTTATACACTGACATATAACCCCCTAATAAGATAAAGCAAAGACAAAAATGTTTATCTTATTAGAAACAACATATACCATATCACGTATTGTCTTCAAACATTATTGCACTTTAACTTTCTTAATTTGACAACACCTTCATGAAACAATCAGCAGACTAATTTTAACAGACAAAGAACACCTGTAAGCAGACATGACTGTCCTAAGTTGTTTATTAGGTATGAATTTTACAAACTTTACTTATATTAGCAGTAACGGTGGAGCTGGAGAGTATTGCACCTTCTCCAAGCTGCCCGGCGAGAACCACCAATAGTGTGGTGGAACTTATGGTCCTTTCCAAGGCCACGGCTCTTTCGGCCTGCAGATCTCAGTCCACACATCTCCCTGTGCTTGTGGACTGGTTTGGTGATCCATTGGGTGTCAGGATTTCTTCTGATAGCTTTACGGACTGGATCAATGAGAATAACCTCAAAAAATTTGTATGTGGAATCTTCGCCAACCCAGTAAGAATTCAGGACTCTTAGAGCCCCACAGTGGTGTCCGGTTCGCTCCTCTGCAACAGACTGAAGGCTTCCAGCAATCTTCAGCTGGTTAACACCATGATGGACAGGCTTGCCGTAAGTTGCACCCTTAGGAACTGGGCATTTTCGGCCACCACGGCGAACACGAATCCTATATATAACATAACCTTGCTTTGCCTTGTAGCCCAGTCGGCCCGCTTTATCAGGCTGGGTGGGGCGGGGGGCCTGTGGAGAGCAGAGAGCTGGTGGTACTGCCAGCATCGGACTCTCAGAAGAAAGCTCATGACATCAGACTGCTTCTTTCTCCATAGCTCCTGGATGTACGTGTATGCACCCATCTTGGCTTACCTGATGGCTGCTGCTAGACGGAAAGGGCCATATAACCTTTTTATACCTTTTCTTTCTTCTTCTTTTGTTTTTTTGAGACAGAGTTTCATTCTTGTTGCCCAGGCTGGAGTGCAATGGTGTGATCTCGGCTCACCACAACCTCCGCCTCCGGGGTTCAGGCAATTCTCCTGCCTCAGCCTCCCAAGTAGCTGGGATTACAGGCATACATCAGCATGCCCAGCTAATTTTTGCATTTTTTAGTAGAGATGAGGGTTTCACCATGTTGACCAGGATGGTCTCCATCTCTTGACCTCATGATCCACCTGCCTTGGCCTCCCAAAGTGCTGGGATTACAGGCGTGAGCCACTGTGCCTGGCCTTTTTTTTCTTGAGACAGGATCTTGCTCTGTCACCCAGGCTGGAGAACAGTGGCACAATCTTGGCTTACTGTAACCTCTGCCTCTCGGGTTCAAGTGATTTTCCTGCCTCAGCCTCCAGAGTAGCTGAAACTACAGGTTTGTACCACCATGCCCAGCTAATTTTTTTTGTATTTTTAGTAGAGACAGAGTTTCACTGTGTTAGCCAGGATGGTCTCGATCTCCTGACCTCAGGATCTGCCCGCTTCAGCCTCCCAAAGTGCTGGGATTATAGGTGTGAGCCACTGTGTCCCGTCATTTTTTTTTTTTTTTTTTTTTTTTTTTTTTTTTGAGATGGAGTTTCGCTCTTGTTACCCAGGCTGGAGTGCAATGGTGCGATCTCGGCTCACCGCAACCTCCGCCTCCTGGGGTCAGGCAATTCTCCTGCCTCTCAGCCTCCTGAGTAGCTGGGATTACAGGCACGCGCCACCACGCCCAGCTAGTTTTTTTGTATTTTTAGTAGAGACGGGGTTTCACCATGTTGACCAGGATGGTCTCGATCTCTCGACCTCGTGATCCACCCGCCTCGGCCTCCCAAAGTGCTGGGATTACAGGCTTGAGCCACCGCGCCCGGCTTTTTTTTTTTTTTTTTTTAATGGAGACAGGGTCTTGTTCTGTCACCCAGGCTGAAGTGCAGTGGCATGATCATAGCTCACTGCAGCTTCCAACTCCAGGGCTCAGGCAATCCTCCCACCTTAGCCCCCTGAGTAGCTAGAACTGGTGTGTGGCACCACATCCAGCCAATTTCTTTTTATTTTTTTGTGGAGAAATGGTCTTGCTACATTCTCCAGGCTGCATTGTAAAGCTTTTTGAGGGCTTATTTAGCTATGCCATGGTGTGTACTGCATATACCATGCTGTGTGCCCAAAACTGGTACCTAGATACCACTATTTCCCTGTTTTATAGATGAAGAATCTGAACACAGAAAGTATGCCCAAAGTTACACTGCTAGCAAGTAGCAGAAATAGGGGTTTGAACCAAAACACTGTGGCTCCAGAAAGTTTGCTTTTTTTTTGTTGTTATAAATACACGTGTTTGGTGAGTGAGGGGCAACAGAAGGCAGAGAGATGGCGCTGTACACACCTGATACAGGCTTGAAGGTGAAACGCCGAGATACAGACACAAAGACAGTCCGCCCAGCAGGGCAGGCCAGGCAGCATTCTGGGGCTTGTAACATTTGGTTGGTGGGCGAGGAGGGCTGGCTCAGGGCTGGAGGGGCCCAGGCACCCTGCAGGCTCTGTGGTCCGAGGTCCTGGGTGGCATCAGTCGTGGCGCCTGGGCTCAGTTCACATCATTCAGGGCCTTGCGGGCAAACTCGGGCAGCACGAAGGCGGCGCGGTGCCCGTCGGAGTTGCAGCACTTCAGCTGCATCTAGGCCACCTGGTGCTGCGTCAGCGGCTGCACCGGCTCCTGGAAGTTGGCGCTCGGGTTCTTGCTGCACAGCATGAAGCCGATCTGGCCGCTGGGGTAGGTGGGGATGGTGCAGTAGGCATAGGCCACCACGGGGAACAGTGACTGGCAGAACTGCCCCATCTCCTTGATGAGGTCCAGGTGCAGCCACTGGCACTCACCCTAGCAGCAGAGGATGCCATCTTCCTTGAGGGCAGTCTTCATGAGCCGGTAATAGGACCCTTTGAAGAGACTTTCGGCGGGACCCATGGGGTCTGAGGAGTCAGTGATGATCACATCAAAGGCATCCTGATTCTGTTTCATGAACTCAAAACCAACACCCACATGTAGGGTCAGCTTAGAGCTAGAATAGCCAACAGCCATCCCTGGCAGGAACTTCTTGGAGACTTGGATGACATCCTCGTCGATCTCACCGGACCACGGACTCCACGGAGGGGTGCTTCACCACCTCGCGCAGGACACCTCCGTCTCCGCCCCCGATGATCAGCACCTTTCGCGGGTTGGGGTGGCTGCAGAGAGGCAGGTTGGGGATCATCTCCTGGTAGGAGAACTCATCCCTCTCTGTACATTGGGTGACGCGGTCCAGCACGAGCACGTTGTCGTAGGTCTTACTGCGGAAGACGAGGATGTCCTGGTAGCGCGAGCGCCGGTGGTGGAGCAGCTGCTCCACCTGCCGCAACAGGGCCTGGCCAGGCCACAGGCTGCAGGTCTCGCGGAACCAGCCGTCGTGGATGGCTGCCGGGCCCGAGGCGGCTGGGCCGTGGCTGGCGGGCCGCGCTGGGTGCCGGCCCGGGCTTTTTTTTTTTTTTTTTTTGACAGAGTCTCACTCTGTCGTCCAGGCTAGAGTGCAGAGGCATCTCAGCTCTCCGCCAACCTCTGCTTCCTGGGTTCAAGGGATTCTCATGCTTCAGCTTCCCAAGTAGCTGGGACTACAGGCAACCGCCACCACGCACTGCTAATTTTTGTGTATATATATATTTTTATTAGAAACAGGGGTTCACTGTGTTGGCAAGGCTGGTCTGGAACTCCTGACCTCAAATGATCTGCTTGCCTCAGTCTCCCAAGATTCTGTATTATAGACATTGAGCCACTGCGCCTGGCCCAGTACACTTTTTTTTTTTTTTTTTTTTTTTTTTGAGATGGAATCTTACTGGAGTGCAGTGGCAGGATCTCAGCTCAACGCAACCTCTGCCTTCTGGGTTCAACAATTCTCTTGACTCAGCCTCCCAAGTAGCTGGGATTACAAGTGCAAGCCACCACGCCCAGCTAATTTATTTTATTATTATTTTTATTTTTAGTAGAAATGGGGTTTCACCATGTTGGCCAGGCTGGTTTCAAACTCCTGATCTCAAGTGATCGGCCCATCTTGACCTCCTAAAGTTCTAGGATTACAGGCACAAGCCACCGCGCCCAGCCTAGACCTTATTTTTTAATTTTAAAATATTTATTTATTTATTTTGAGATGGAATCTTGCTGTGTTGCCTAGGCCGGAGTGCAGTGGTGTGATCTCAGCTCACTGTAACCTCTACCTCCCGGGTTCAAGTGATTCTCCTGCCTCAGCCTCCAGAGTAGCTGCAATTACGGGAACATGCCACCATGCCTGGCTAATTTTTGTATTTTTAGTAGAGATGAGGTTTCACCGTGTTGGTCAGGATGGTCTCGAACTCCTGACCTCGTGATCTGCCCGCCTCGGCCTCTAAAACTGCTGAGATTAGCTGGGCATGGTGGCTCACGCCTGTAATCCCAGCACTTTAGGAGGCTGACGTGGGCGAATCACAAGGTCAAGGGATCGAGACCAGCCTGGCCAACATTGAAACCCCGTCTCTACTAAAAATACAAAAATTAGCTGGGCGTGGTGGCATGTGCCTGTAGTCCCAGCTACTCGGGAGGCTGAGGCAGGAAAACTGCTTGAACCTGGGAGGCAAGGTTGCAGTGAGCCAAGATTGTGCCACTGCACTCCAGCCTGGTGCCTGGTGATAGAGTGAGACTGTCTCAAAAAAAAAAAAAAAAACCACACGAACACACACAAAACCAAACTGCTGGGATTACAGGCCATGAGTCATCACTCCTGGCCTTATTTTTAAGAGCAGTTTTAGGTTCACAGCAAAATTGAGCAGAAGGCACAGAGCTATATCCCCTGCCCCCACACAGGCTTCCCCATCATAGATTTAGACTTCCCCATTATACATGTGAGCTTCTAATCATTTCACTGTATTACCTCTCCATGACTGACAGGAAAATGTTTACATAAAACAATAGAAACCTGGCATATTGAGCCCATGCAGTTATTCCTGCTGTCTCCTGTAATACTCCTGAAATACTAGTAGAGGAATCAAAGACGTATAAACCCACAAAGAATGTGAGAGAAGACTGCCCATGAGATATCTCAAATCCTACTTATTTATTTATTGAGATAGAGTCTCCCTCTGTGGCCCAGGCCAGAGTGCAATGACACGATCTCGGCTCACTGTAACCTTCACCTCCTGGGTTCCAGCGATTCTCCTGCCTCAGCCTCCTGGGTAGCTAGGATTACAGGTGCATGCCACCACGCCTGGCTAATATTTGTATTTTTAGCAGGGACCAGGTTTCACCATGTTGGCCAGGCTGGTCTGAAATTTCTGACCTCAGGTGATCAATCTGCCTCAGCCTCCCAAAGTGCTGGGATTACAGGTATGAACCACTGTGCCTGACCTCAAATCCTTTTTAGAAGATAGAATATAGATGGGTGGTTTACCTAGGAGGAGAAACCCTAGTTTTTGCAGGAGATGCTAATGAGTTTCAAGGCAGTTAGAGTTGATAAACCCCAGAAAGTCTCAGGAATTGGTCAATGGCCCCTGTGCTGAGAGGTGGGATCGAAAACCAATTATTAATTGAATAGAAATACCATCTGGGGGAACTATTAGACCCCTGATTCTCCTCCTCGTCATTGCCTTACCCCAATTTCTGCAGAAGATGAGATGTTTATTCCCTGGAGAACTTGAACCGAGAAGTTCTAGGTTCAGGGATAGCAGTCAGATAAAAACGTGGAGGCGAGGAGATATCCTAAAAACAGAGGGATTAAATGAAAGTGTGCAGGCTGGGCATGGTGGCTCACACTTGTAATTCCAGCACCTTGGGAGGCTGAGGCGGGTGGATCACCAGAGGTCAGGAGTTTGAGACAAGCCTGGCTAGCATGATGAAACCCCACCTCTATTAAAAATACAAAATTAACTGGATGTGGTGGCTCACACCTGTAGTTCCAGCACTTTGGAGGCTGAGGTGGGTGGATCACAGAGTAAGGAGTTCAAGGCCAGCCTGGCCAATATGATGAAACCCCATCTCCACTACAAATATAAAAATTAGCTCAGGGTGGTGGCAGGTGCCTGTAATCCCAGCTACTCTGGAAGCTGAGGCAGGAGAATCACTTGAATCCAGGAGGTGGAGGTTGCAGGAAGCCAAGATTGTGCCACTGCACTCCAGCCTGGGCAACAGAGTAAAAAAAAGGAAGTGTGTAGCTAAAATCACTCTTAACGTATTTCAAATAATCCTGTGGTTGGGTAGTAGTATTAGTATCATTATTCTGTATTATTAGTATTGTTGTTGGTATTGTTATTCTCTCTCTCTTTTTTTTTGAGACGGAGTCTTGCTCTGTCACCTAGGCTGGAGTGCACTGGTGTGATCTCAGCTTGCTGCAACCTCTGCCTCCTGGGTTCATGTGATTCTCCTGCCTTAGCCATCTGAGTAGCTAGGATTACAGGCACACACGACTACACCCAGCTAATTTTGGTATTTTTAGTAGAGATGGGGTTTTGCCATGTTGGCCAGGCTGGTCTTGAACTCCTGACCTCAAGTGATCTATCCACCTCAGCCTCTCAAAATGTTGGGATTATAGGCATGAGCCACCGTGCCTGGGCAGGTATTGTTATTCTTTTATTGGTATTGTTATTTAGGACCATGCTAAATGTGTATTTTAGGATAAAGCAAATAATAAATTACGTTGGGGTTGTTGAGAACCAAGCTTTATGGTGTGACAAGAGATACATACGTAAGATGAATATGGTTAAGTGAAACCTCCATAGTATTAATTTTGATTGGAAACATCAGTATGATGGATTTTATCTTGAAAGAATACATATTTCTGACCTGGCACAGTGGCTCATGCCTGTAATCCCAGCACTTTGGGAAGCTGAGGTGGGTGGATCACTTGAGGTCAGGAGTTCCGAGACCAGCCTGGCCCACATTGTGAAAACCCGTCTCTACTAAAAATGCAGAAATTAGCTGGGTGTTGTGGCATGTGCCTGTAGTCCCAGCTAGTTAGGAGGCTGAGGCAGGTGAATCGCTTGAACCTGGGAGGTGGAGGTTGCAGTCAGCTGAGATGATGCCACTGCACTCCAGCCTCGGTGACAGAGCAAGACTGCATCTCAAAAAAAAAAAAAAAAAAAAAAAAAGGCTGGGTGTGGTGGCTCACGCCTGCAATCCCAGCACTTTGAGAAGCCAAGGCAGGTGGATCACCTGAGGTCAGGAGTTTGAGACCAGCCTGACCAACATGGTGAAACCCCGTCTCTACTAAAAATACAAAATTAGCTGGGCGAGGTGGTATGTGCCTGTAATCCCAGCTACTCAGGGAGATAACGCAGGAGAATCACTTGAACCTGGGAGGTGGAGGTTGCAGTGAGCCAAGATCATGGCACTGCACTCCAGCCTGGACAACAAGAGTGAAACTCTATCTCAAAAAAAAAAAAAAAAAAAGAAGAAGGAGAAGAAGAAGAATTTACTAACAGGCTGTAGCCGGTAAAAGGTAAGTGAAAGAGGAACTATCTGGAAAGAAAGAACACATATTTACAACACAGAAACAGAAACAGTAGTGGGGGAGGGGAGAGCAGGTGCTCAGTGGGACCAGGAAGCCAGCTCACTTTCATTTTTTGAAGTTCCTTATATAGAGAAGAATAAACTATTTGTTCATTTCACATTTGACAAATACTTAAAGCACCCCAAGATTAAAATGCAATGTAGATGTGTGTTACCAGGTGATTGGATTTCTTAAAAGCCAGTTAATGAAACTGCAAGTGGAAACCACCATACACACCTATCAGAATCACTAAAAACAAAAACAAAACATAGCTGACCATCCCAAGTGCCTGTGAGCATGGGAAACTGGGACTCTCATACGTTGTTAGTGGGAATGAAAATAGGCAGTCACTTTGGAAAAAGTTGGGCAGTATCTTATACATTTAAACACATATTGGCCATACAATCCAGAAATCTCACTCCTAGGTATGTATATAAGAGAAATGAATTATTTTTGATCACCAAAAATCTAGAAAAATCCAAATTCCTTCAACTGATGAATGGACGGATAAATTGCAGAAGAGCCATTTTTGGAACACTCGTCACCAATAAAAAGAATGGACTGGGTCAGGCACGGTGGCTCATGCCTGTAATTCCAGCACTTTGGGAGGCTGAGGCAGGAGGATCATTTGAGGTAGGAGTTTGAGACCAGCCTGGGCAACATAGTGAAACCCTATCTCTACAAAAAATAAAAATGAACTGAAAGAAATCTTTGCATATATGGCTAAAGGAGTTTCAGCAAGCATGCCAAGACTACACAATGGAGAAAGAAGAGTCCCTTCAACAAATGGTGCTGGGAAAACTGGAAATCCACATGCAGAAAAATGAAGCTAGATCCTTACTTTATACCAGATACAGAAATGAATCCAAAATGGATTACAGACCTAAATGTAAGACCTCAGACTATTAAACTCCTAGAAGAAAACATAAGTGAAAAGCTTCAGGATATTAGATTTGGCAATGATTTCTTGGCTAAGAAACCAAAAGCACAGATGACAAAAGAAAAAATAGACAAATGGAACCATATCAGAGTAAAAACTTGTTCACGTCAAAGGAAAAAATCAACTGAGTGAAAGGCAACCCAATGGAATAGGAGAAAATATCTGTAAATCACATATCTGATAAAAGGATAATTTCCAGAATATATAAGGAACTCCTACAACTGAACAATCAATGACAATAACCCAATTTAAAAATGGGCAACTGGGCTGGGCACAGTGGCTCACGACTGTAATCCCAGCACATTGGGAGGCCGAGGTGGGCTGATCACTTGAGGTCAGGAGTTTGAGACCAGCCTGACCAACATGGAGAAATTCTGCCTTTACTAAAAATACAAAATTAGCTGAGCGTGGTCGTGCATGCTTGTAATCTCAGCTACTTGGGAGGCTGAGGCAGAATAATTGCTTGAACCCAGGAACTGGAGGTCATGGTGAGTCAAGATCACGCCATTGCACTCCAGCCTGAGCAACAAGAGTGAAATCATCTAAAAAAGAAAAAACGGGCAACTGACTTGATAGACATTTCTACAAAGAAGATATACCACTGGTGAACAAACACACAAAGAGATTCACAACATCACTAAGCATTAGGGAAACCAAAACCATGAGATATCAACTTATACCCATTAGGATGATAACTATGAAAAGAACAAAAAACAGTAAGTGTTGACAAGGATTTGGAGAAGTTGGGACACTTATGCACTGTTGTTAGGAAAGTAAAATGATACAGCCATCACGGAAAACAACCAATTTTTTTACTTTCATAGAGACGGAGTCTTGCCAATGGCCCAAGCTGGCTTATGAACTCCTGGCCTCAAGTGAATTCCCACCTCTGTCTCTAAAAGTGCTGAGATTATAAGCATGAGCCCCCTCACCTACATGTTCTACATTTTGATTGTGGTTGTGGTTAACATGACTGTATGTGTTTGTTAAAACTCATAAAATTAGGCTAGGCACAGTGGCTCATGCCTGCAATCCCAGCACTTTGGGAGGCCTAGGCAGGTGGATCACTTGAGGTCAGGAGTTCAAGACTAACCTGACCAACATGGTGAAACCCCATCTCTACTAAAAATACCAAAAAAAAAAAAAAAAAAAAAATTAGCTGGGCATGGTGGTGCATGCCTGTAATTCCAGCTACTTGGGAGGCTGAGGCAGGAGAATCACTTGAACCTGGGAAGTGGAAGTTGTAGTAAGTCAAGATTGCACCATTGCACTCCAGTCTGGGCAACAAGAGTGAAATTCTATTTCAAAAAAAAAAAAAAAAAAAAAAATCTCATAAAATGGAGCTAGGACTATAGGCACACGCCTGTAGTCCTAGCTATTCTAGAGGCTGAGGTGGTAGGATCCCTTAAGCCCAGGAGTTCAAGGCTACAGTGAGCTATGATCACACCACTTTATTCCAGCCTGGGCAACAGAGTGAGACTCTTTTAACCCAAAAGTTTAAAAAAAAAAAAAAAAAAGGAAAGAAAAAATATTCATAGACTTGCACATCATAGAAACCTGTACACTGATGTGTAATAAAAAACTTTATATTAAAACTATTACACAAAAAAGTATACTGCATACAAATTATCCCTCTATAAACCTAAGAAAAAAGAAATGTGGAGCAAGTACGGCAAAACGTCAATTTCTGAATAATCTTGGAGGAGTACACAGTGGCCACCTTTTCTGTGCCTTTCATCCTGTTTGGAAAATTTCAATCTGAAAAGAATAAAAACAAAAATAAGTTTTTAGAAAGCCAAGATTATTTGAACTACAGTCTGGTTCAATAATAGGATGCAAAGTTAAAACTGTATAGTAAACTGGGCATGGTGACTCACGCCTGTAATCTCAGCACTTTGGGAAGCTGAGGCAGGTGGATCACTTGAGATCAGGAGTTTGAGATGAGCCTGGCCAATGTGGTGAAACCCCCTCTCTACTAAAAATACAAAAATTAGCCAGGTGAGGTGGTGGGCACCTGTAATCCCAGCTACTCGGGAGGCTGAGGCAGGAGAATCCCTTGAACCCGGAAGGTGGAGTTTGCAGTGAGCTGAGATTGGGCCACTGCACTCCAGCCTGGAAAAAGAAGTGAGATTTCATCTCAAAAAAAAGAAAAGAAAAAACAAAACAAAACAAAACAGTATGGTAAACAAGGATTTTTTATTTCATTCTTATCAGTGAATGTCTGTGACTGTATGTATTACTTTGTTTTAGAAAAGGTCAAATGCAAATATGAGAACTTTCAAGAATGTGAAGTCTGCTCAAATAGCCCTTTTGTCCCTTAACGTTTCAGAAAACACTTAAAGAACAGGAATAGTACTTGGTAGTTGATGAGTTACGTGGGGAGGGGGAGAATGAGAGCAGTTGAGGATTATTTTCTTTGGGGCATTGATCTGGAAATCAATACCCGACTGGTTACTTCAGTCCAAATGGTACGGCCAATCCTCCATCTTCACACATTCTTGACTCCTTTGGAGCTCTAAAGTAACCCCTTTAGGAAGCTTGATGACTCTGCCTCCTCATTTGTGAAATGTTTGGGTGAGATGAATAAAAATAGACATACTAATCACTAGAAAAAAATTGATACTTTTTTTTTTTTCTCTCACTATGTTGCCCAGGCCAGAGTGCAGTGGTGTGATCATAGCTCACTGCAGCCTTGACCTCCTGGCCTCAAGTCATCCTCCCACCTTAGCCTCCAGAGTAACTGAGACTACAGGCACGTGCCACCATGCCCAGCTACTTTATCTTTTATCTTTTTTTTTTTTTGGAAAGGTCTCACATATTTATTACTGAACCCAGCCAACCAAAGCCTTCTCTTTCTTCTTCTTTTTTTTTTTTTTAACATGAATAATGGAAGCACTATGGTGGGTTGTACCAACTAATGCCTTTTTTTTTTTTTTTTTTTTTTTTTTTTTGAGACGGAGTTTCGCTCTTGTTACCCAGGCTGGAGTGCAATGGCGCGATCTCGGCTCACCGCAACCTCCGCCTCCTGGGTTCAGGCAATTCTCCTGCCTCAGCCTCCTAAGTAGCTGGGATTACAGGCACGCGCCACCACGCCCAGCTAGTTTTTTTGTATTTTTAGTAGAGACGGGGTTTCACATGTTGACCAGGATGGTCTCGATCTCTCGACCTCGTGATCCACCCGCCTCGGCCTCCCAAAGTGCTGGGATTACAGGCTTGAGCCACCGCGCCCGGCCCCAACTAATGCCTTCTTAACAGATCCAGAGAGAAAACTCTGTTCAAACTTCTCTAGACAGCGGTGACATTTTTCAGCTTGATTTGGTGACATGATTTTGACCTTCAGACAGCATCAATATGTGTGCCATCTCATGTGTAATTTCTTATAGACCCAGCTTGGTTCTTCTCCAATGTCTCCTTTTGAAGTTGTACCTGATTTTATTACCAGCTTTCATCTGAATCCACTGGGGAATGGGATGATTTTGCTTTTGTTTCTTGGCCAAGAATCACTTAATCCTGAAAGTCCTGTGAGAAGACATGGCGAGAAACGGAGTAAAGCACACACCAGGATGGCGGAGAAAGGAAGAGAGAGCTTTTATTTTTATTTATTCATTTTTTTGAGATGAAGTCTCACTGTTGTTGCCCAGGTGGGAGTGCAATGGTGCGATCTGAGCTCACAGCAACCTCTACCTCCTGGGTTCAAGCGATTCTCCTGCCTCAGCCTCCTGCACCACCATGCCCAGTGCATGTAAAAATACAAAAAAAAAAAAAAAATTGTATTTTTAGTAGAGACAGGGTTTCTCCATGTTGGTCAGGCTGGTCTCAAACTCCTGACCTCAGGTGATCTGCCTGCCTTGACCTCCTGCCCTCAGGTGATCCAACTGCCTCAACTTCTCAAAGTGCTGGGATTACAGGCATGAGCCACTGCACCCGGCCTTATCATTTATTTTTTCTAGAAATGAGGTCTCACTATGTTCCCATGCTGGTCTCCAACTCCTGACCTCAAGCCTCTGTAAGTGCTTGGATTACAGGCGTGAGCCATCACACCTAGCCAGATACCAAATTTTAAACAGGTGAGAAGCCATGACTTCAGCATAACAACAAGAATAGTTACCAAGTCACCGCAAACCACACCAAAGAACAAGACAGAGTGGTTGACACTACCTTGTGAAGTCAGCCTCAGTTTTCTTCCCTGCTTACATCCTCTTCCTATCTTTGATTTTTTTCTTTCAGGCTCCTAATATGTGGCAGCTTCTCCGCACAGAATTCTAAAAAGCTGAATTGTCTTGATCTTCCCAGTGTCAGCACACCCTATAAGGAACTGTGAATGCCAATAATCCTGGAGAAACAGATGGATATTTAAAATCACACACATTTATGCACAAACCAAATGTTAAGGTTTTGGGCACAATGTGGAACTCGATCTTAGCCACTTTTGTGTCCTTCCATCCTAATGAGGGAACCTGCTAAGGCCAGGGGCAAACAGAAGGGAGAAAGGGTGCTCTGGGTTGAAAGACGGAAACAGGCTAGAAATTAGTCAACTGTGAAATGAAAAGTTCTAATGTTCCTAAGGTTTGCAAAATGTATCTGGGTAGGTGCAATCCTCATTCAGAGTCAAATGTCATAAAATTACTTTGGAGTCATCTACCAAGTGTTTGTTTGAGATTGGACAAAAGAGGTAATCCATATCATAGCAGGTCTTGTTTGGAATAATGGGATATCAGACTTGAAGAGGACCTCAGAGGGCCCATAACCATAAAGACAAAAATTATAAAACTGGACAGGAGTGGTGGTTCACATCTGTAATCCCAGCACTTTGGGAGGCCGAAGTGGGTGGATCACTTGAGGTCAGGAGTTCAAGAATAGCCTGGCCAATATGACGAAACCCCATCTCTACTAAAAATACAAAAGTTAGCCAGGCCTGGTGGTGCACGCCTGTAATCCCAGCTACCTGGGAGGCTGAGGTAGGAGAATTGCTTGAACCAGGAAGGTGGAGGGAGGTTGCAGTGGGATGAGATTGTGCCACTGCACTCCAGCCTCCTGGGTGACAGAGCGAGACTCTGTCTCAAAAAAAAAAAAAAAAAAAAAAAAAAAAAAAAAATATATATATATATATATATATATATATATATATATATATATATAAAGTTGAAGGATGATTTATCAAAATTTAATCCAGCAACCTAGAATTTCAATAGTACAAAATGATTCACAGGATTAAGGAATAGGAAAGAAAGTAGAAGCCTGGAAGTAAAGAGGCTTAAAAGGGAAAACGAACATTCCTGGCCTTTAGAAGTATGAGATGGAGGTTTGGAAAATATATTTTTGGCTGTCTTTCCTTCTTTCTTTCTTTCTTTCTTTTTGAGACGGAGTTTCGCTCTTGTTACCCAGGCTGGAGTGCAATGGCGCGATCTCGGCTCACCGCAACCTCCGCCTCCTGGGCTCAGGCAATTCTCCTGCCTCAGCCTCCTGAGTAGCTGGGATTACAGGCACGCGCCACCATGCCCAGCTAATTTTTGTATTTTCAGTAGAGATGGGGTTTCACCTTGTTGACCACGATGGTCTCGATCTCTTGACCTCGTGATCCACCCTCCTCGGCCTCCCAAAGTGCTGGGATTACAGGCTTGAGCCACCGCGCCCGGCCCCCGCTTTTTTTTTTTTTTTTTTTTAAGACGGAGTCTTGTTCTGTTGCCAGGCTGGAGTGCAGTGGTGAGATCTCGGCTCACTGCAACCTCTGCCTCCAGGGTTCAAGTGATTCTCTTGCCTCAGCCTCCCGAGTAGCTGGGACTACGGGTGTGGAACACCAGGGCTGCCTAATTTTTGTATTTTTAGTAGAGACGGGGTTTCACCATGTGGGCCAGGATGGTCTTGATCTCTTGACTTCGTGATCTGCCCGCCTCGGCCTCCCAAAGAACTGGGATTGCAGGCGTGAGCTACTGCGCCCAGCCTATTTTTGGTTGTTTTCTTTTTTTTTTAAAAAAAGGGGAAGCATTTCATCAGTTATTAAAAGCAGTCCAGAATTTCAGTCAGCTGCTAAAGCAATCCTTTGCAGAGAAAAGGGAAATATCTGTCTTACACATTTGAGTGATTCAATTATATTTTTATACACTGTCTCTGGAATGCCACAGGAAAGTGCTAAAGATATCACTTTGATTATTCAGTTTTGCGAAATACATTTAATTAACTAGATATATACTCTTTGGTATTCTATATATATATAGGTATATACTGTTTGGCATTCTTCTGAATTGATAAATACATTTCTTGAATAAATACTGTTTAAGGTATGAATAAATACCTAGTATTTGAATAAATACTATGTTTAAGGTTTTTTTTGTTTTGGAGTGCAGTGGCAGGATCATGGCTTAGTGCAGCCTCAACTGCTCCTGGCTCAGGTGATCCTTCCACCTCAGCCTCCTGAGTAGCTGGGACTACAAGCACCTAGCTAATTTTTGTATTTTTTGTAGAGATGTGTTTTCACCATGTTGCTCAGGCTGGTCTCAACCCCTGGACCCAAGCGATCCTCCCAAAGTACTAGGAGTACAAGTGTGAGTGCACCTGGCCATGTTTAAGTATTTTGGCATCTACTTCTGAATTGTAAGGAGATTAAGTGTCAAAGGTGCAGCCAACATCTCTGGGCTTGGGTACCTCCTAAATAAGCCCATTCAGAATGGAGAGGCTTTCCTAAATCTTAAGAGTCTCCAGGTCATTTTGCAGTGTTACAGTGGATTTGCTTTGCTTTCTTCTTTAAGACATCTAAATTATTTTACTTAATTTTTGTAAAATACTTTTGTCTTTTAAAAAGTTCTTGGCTGGGTGTGGTGGCTCATGCCTGTAATCCCAGCACTTTGGGAGGCTGAGGTGAGTGGATCACCTGAGGTCTGGAGTTTGAGACCAGCCTGGCCAAGAGGGTGAAACCCTGTCTCTGCTAAAAATAAAAAATTAGCTAGGAGTGGTGGTGCACACCTGTAATCCCAGCTACTTGGGAGGCTGAGGTAGGAGAACTGCTTGAACCTGGGAGGCAGAGGTTGCAGTTAGCCGAGATCATGCTACTGCACTCCAGCCTGGGCAACAGAGTGAGATTCTGTCTCAAAAAAAAAAAAAAAAAAAAAAAAAGGAAAGTTGTTAGACCTGGTGTGGTGGCTCATGCCTGCAATCCCAGCTCTTTGGGAGGCCACGGCAGGAGGGTCACTTGAGGCCAGGAGTTTCTGACTAGCCTGATCAAAATAGTGAGACCCTCTCTCTGCAAAAATAAAAAAAATACAGTGTTCATTTGTCCAATTTATCACAATACAGCAAACAGAATTTATCTAATGACCTCATGGGATGCAGCTAACACAAAAAAGGTGAAGCCAGTGTTGACAGAGTCAGGGATAGAGAGAATTCAGGGACAGTGATCTGACAGATTCTTATGCTCCTTCAAAATACCCACATTAGTGGCGGGACAGCGCTTCCCAAATTTCCCTCCAGTTCATCTACTTGTGTCGGGATGTTTGTTAAAAATATTTATTCCTCAGCTGGGCACTGTGGCTCACGCCTGTAATCCCAGCGCTTTGGGAGGCTGAGGCAGGTGGATCACCTGAGGTTGGGAATTTGAGACCAGCCTAACCAACATGGAAAAAACCCTTTCTCTACTAAAAATACAAAATTAGCTGGGCATGGGGGCACATGCCTGTAATCTCAGCTACTTGGGAGGCTGAGACAGGAGAATGGCTTGAATCTGGGAGACAGAGGTTGTGGTAAGCTGAGATTGCACCATTGCACTCCAGCCTGGGCAACAAGGGGGAAAAAATATACATACATTTATTCCTGGTTGAAAGTGGTGGCTCATGCCTATAATCCCAACTACTCAGGACTCAGGAGGCCGAAGCAGGCGGATCACTTGAGCGCAGGAGTCTGAGATCAGCCCCGGGTGATGGAGGGAGACCTCATCTCTACGAAAAAATAGAAAAATTAGCTGGGTGGGGTGGCAAGTGCTACTCAGGAGGCTGAGGTGGGAGGACTATTTGAGCCCCAGAGGTCGAGGCTGGAGTGAGCCAAGATTGCACAACTGCACTCCAGCCTGGGCGACAGAGAGAGACCCTGTCTCAAAAAAAAAAAAAAAAAAAGAGGCCGGGCGCGGTGGCTCAAGCCTGTAATCCCAGCACTTTGGGAGGCCGAGGCGGGTGGATCACGAGGTCAAGAGATCGAGACCATCCTGTTCAACATGGTGAAACCCCGTCTCTACTAAAAATACAAAAAAACTAGCTGGGCGTGGTGGCGCATGCCTGTAATCCCAGCTACTCAGGAGGCTGAGGCAGGAGAATTGTCTGAGCCCAGGAGGCGGAGGTTGCGGTGAGCCAAGATCGCGCCATTGCACTCCAGCCTGGGTAACAAGAGCGAAACTCCGTCTCAAAAAAACAAAAACAAAAACAAAAAAACCCCAAAACTGGGGTAATGGGTCCTGCCTTAGACTTACTGATTCTGAATCTCATGAGGTGGTACCTGGAAATCCACCCCCACTTTTTTTTTGGTTGAGACAGTCTCAGTCTGTTGCCCAGGCTGGAGTGCAGTGGCACCCTCTTGGCTCACTGCAGCCTCCACATCCCGGGTTCAAGCAATTCTCCTGCCTCAGTCTACCCAATAGCTGGGACTACAGAAAATTCGCTTTTTTTTTTTTTTTTTTTTTTGAGACGGAGTCTCGCTCTATATTTTTGTATTTTTAGTAGAACCGGGTTTCTCTATATTGGTCAGGCTGGTCTGGAACTCCCGAGCACAGGAGTGCAGTGGTACGATCTCGGTACACTGCAACCTCCGTCTCCCGGATTCAAGCGATTCTCCTGTTTCGGCCTCCTGAGTAGCTGAGATTACAGACATGCACCACCATGCCCAGCTAATTTTTTTGTATTTTTAGTAGAGGTCGTGTTTCACCATGTTGGCCAGGATGATCTCGATCTCTTGACCTCGTGATCTGCACGCCTTAGCCTCCCAAAGTTCTGGGATTACAGGAGTGAGCCATCGCGCCCGGCCAAAATCCGTATTTTTTTTTTTTTTTTTTTTTTTCTCCCCCCGAGACGGAGTTTCGCTCTTGTTACCCAGGCTGGAGTGCAATGGCGCGATCTCGGCTCACCGCAACCTCCGCCTCCTGGGTTCAGGCAATTCTCCTGCCTCAGCCTCCCGAGTAGCTGGGATTATAGGCACACGTCACCATGCCCAGCTAATTTTTTGTATTTTTAGTAGAGACGGGGTTTCACCTTGTTGACCAGGATGGTCTCGGTCTCTTGACCTCGTGATCCACCCGCCTCGGCCTCCCAAAGTGCTGGGATTACAGGCTTGAGCCACCGCGCCCGGCCAAAATCCGTATTTTTTAAGCAAGCGCCGTGGGCCCATTGGAAACTACACGTGGGATTTACACGCCCCTCGTTTCCGCCGGCCTCACACCCGCCAGACTCACCCTGTGCCTGCCCAGGCTGCCCCACCCAGGCTCCGCCCTCTAGCCTCATCCGGGTTCCGCCCCCGGGCTCCGCCCCCTGCCTCGCCCCGGCTCCTCCCCCGCTCGTCTCTGGCTGCTTCTCGCGGCTTTGCGAGCTCTTTCCCATGATGCCCCGCGCCTGGCTGTCGCGGTTGCCCGGCAACGCGGGGTCCCCGGAGCTGGCCTCGCTGGAACCTGCTGGGCGATGAGGCCGCGAGCTGTCCCGCCGCTTCTGGTGGTGCTCCTGGGCTGCTGGGTTTCTGTGAGCGCCCAGACCGAGGCCACCCCGGCGGTGGCGACAGAGGGCCTCAACTCCACCGAGGCAGCCCTGGCTCCTTTCGGACCTTCTCCGTCGACCAGGCCCCTCGAGACCCCCAGGGCTCCAGAGCCCACCTCGGGCCCCAGGCCTACCCCGGTCACGGACGGTGGGTACCATGTGCCAGCTCCTGGGGTCCACAGTGATCCAACCTGAAGAGGGGAGCCCGGGTGAGGACGTAATAATAATAATAATGATAGCTAACGCTTATTGAGCACTTAACTGTGTGCAGACGCTGCTGAGAGTTCCATAAACGTCAGTTCTCTAAACAATAACCCTGAGAGGTAGAGGTTACTATCACTGTCATGTAAATGAGAAAACCGGGTTTCAGAGAGTGTAAGTGGGACGGTATCAGATCTTTGAAAATGCTTGAAGTGGTCCCAGACAAGAGTAATGCAAAGAGTAGTAATGAATGAATCCTTGCAGCCCAAGACGAAATTAAATCGTTTCTAGACAATGGTGGAAATTAGTGCCTCGGCTGCGTTGAACTTTCATTTATTTAAAGAGATGCCAAAGGTCTAGCATACTAAATGTGACTAAGTTAAGACTATTGTCTGTTGACCTGAATTCTAAAAACCCAGGATTCCTCTTGTATTGTATTGGAGGTGGGAAGGTATGGAGGGAGGGTTTATGCTTACCTCTTAGGATTCTTATTTAGGAATAATTAACATTTTTTTCAAAAAATGATTGTCTAATCCTAGAATTACACGTTTAGTAAAAATATTTTATAATCTAATTTGACGTTTGGCTGGAACGGTTGCTCATACCTGTAATCGAAGCACTTTGGGAGGCAAAGGCAGGTGGATTGCTTGAGGTCAGGAGTTTGAGATCAGTCTGGTCACCATGGCAAAACCCTGTCTCTACTAAAAATGGAAAAATTAGCCAGGCATGGTGGTGCATGCCTGTAATTCTAGCTACTCAGGAGGCTGAGGCGGGAGAATCGCTTGAACCCAGGAGGTGGCGGTTGCAGTCACTACCACTGCACTCCAGATGGGGTGACAGAACAAGACTGTCAAAAAAAAAAAAAAAAAAAAAAGACATGGATAACTTTGGAGAATGTGACCCCCCTAAGATTGAGCACAAAACTTTGTGAATATTGCCTTTTCCTAAGATGAGAGTTCATAGACGATTCTCCAAGTGATTCATGATCTCAAAAAAATTTTTTAGGCCGGGCACGGTGGCTCAAGCCTGTAATCCCAGCACTTTGGGAGGCCGAGGCGGGTGGATCACAAGGTCAAGAGATCGAGACCATCCTGGTCAACATGGTGAAACCCCGTCTCTACTAAAAATACAAAACATTAGCTGGGCATGGTGGCGTGTGCCTGTAATCCCAGCTACTCAGGAGGCTGAGGCAGGAGAATTGCTTGAACTCAGGAGGCGGAGGTTGCGGTGAGCCGAGATCGCGCCATTACACTCCAGCCTGGGTAACAAGAGCGAAATTCTGTCTCAAAAAAAAAAAAAAAAAAAAAATTTTAATTGTCTGTTAGTGTGAATTGAGAGTAACCTCAGTAGATATACAATACTTTTAATCTTTTTTTAAAATCTTTTTTTTTTGTTTGTTTGAGACAAGGTCTCACTTTGTTACCCAGGCTGGAGTGCAGTGGCACGATCATATTTCCTTGGCCTCAATCTACTGGGCTCACGGGATCCTTCTGCCTCACCCACCAGAGTAGCTGGAACCACAGGTGAACACCCTCAGCTTGCTAATTTTTAAAATTTTAGTAGAGATGAGGGTTCGCTGTGTTGTTCAGGCTGATCTCAGACTCCTGGGCTTAACTGATCCTCCCACCTTGGCTTTTCTAAGTGCTGGGATTACAGGTGTGAGCCCCTGTGCCTGGCCTATCCCTTCTTAAGATCTTTTCCACCGGTTGTGGTGGCTCACACCTGTAATCCCAACACTTTGGGAGGTCGAGGTGGGCAATCACGAGGTTGATCGTGACCATCCTGGCCATACAAAAATTAGCTGGGCGTGGTGTCGTGCACCTGTAGTCCCAGCTACTCAGGAGGATGAGGCAGGTGAATCTCTTGAACCTGGGAGGTGGAGTTTGCAGGGAGCCGAGGTCACGCGACTGCACTCCAGCCTGGCGACAGAGCAAGACTTTGTCTCAAAAAAAAAAAACAAAAAAAACAAAAAAAAACTTTTCTCAAATTGATTTAGACTCAGGGTTAGTTAAAAAGTCATCATTGGCTGACATCCTGAACTCTAGGACTTAACTTCAGTTACTGAACCTTTATTTCTCCAAAAGTATTCTCCTCTCTCTCTCTTTTTCTTTTCTTTTCTTTCTTTCTTTTTTTTTTTTTTTTTGAGGCAGAGTCTCGTTCTGTCACCCAGGCCAGAGTACAGTGGCGTGATCTTGGCTCACTGCAACCTCTGCCTCCCTGGTTCGGGCAATTCCCCTGCCTCAGTCTCCCGAGTAGCTGGGATTACAGGTGCATGCCACCATGCCTGGCTAATTTTTTTTGTATTTTAGTAGAGACGGGGTTTCACCATGTTGGCTAGACCAGTCTCAATCTCCTGACCTCATGATCCACCCGCCCCAGCCTCCCAAAGTGCTGGGATTACAGGCATGAGCCACGTTGCTTAGCTGTGTTTTATATTTAAATTGTTGATTTGATGAATTAGTTGGGAAGTTAAATTAGTGATAAACTGGGACAGAATAAAGCCAAGTAAGTATTCAATGCCTGAAATTCTCTAAGGTTTTTGGACTGGATTGTCTTTTGTTCATGTAAGTACTCCATCTGTTAATGCATTTTCTCTCCAAAATAAAGCTATGTTTGAAATATTATTTTAGCATGCGTTCAAGGCTGTTTTTCCTATATAGGGGATGAATTTGTACTTGTCCTTACACTTTTTATTTTTTTGGATACAGGGTCTTTGTTACTCAGGCTGGAGTGTAGTGACATGATTACAACTCACTGCAGCCTCGACCTCCTAGGCTCAAGTGATCTTCTGACCTCAGACTGCCAGGTAGCTGAAACTACATGGTGCACGCCACCATGCTCGGCTAATTTTTTGTAGAGATGGGGTTTTGCCTTGTTTCTCAGGCTGGTCTCAAACTCCTGGTCTCAAGATTGCCTGCCTCAGCCTCCCAGAGTGCAGGGATTACAGCCATGAGTCACTGCACTTTGCCTGTCTTCACTTTCTAAAAATACTCCTCTTTAGACTTGTGACAGTAATAATAACTCATTTGTTAACTGTTTACTCTGTGTCAGGCACTGTGCTAAGCATTTCACCTGTGATGTATCTCATTTAATCTTACAAAAACCCCATGATGAGGGTACTGTTATCTTCATTTTTCAGGTGGGTAAATTATTTGTCTAATTTTAGGATACAACTTGTAGATATTGGAGCAGGAGGTTGAGTGGAGAGCTGGATGGAAAATGGCAGATCGCTTGAAGGCAGTGTTGATGGAGAAGAGTGATAATCCTTCATCTTGAATGTGGGCTCTTTCATTAATACCTTGCTCTACAAAGCACCTGTGCAGACGCACTAGGGGGCAAGAGCAGCTGAGTGCTGCTTAGACCTGACAAGGGCTCAGCATCTATTTGTTGGATGATTAAGTGCACTCACATCCTGGGTAGAGACCTCTTTCCCAAGTAGAGTTATTAAACACTATTGCTTTGTCTTTCGTCATCTTACAGCTACCTACAAGGGCTTTAAGTTTTGAAAACAAAGCAAGATAGTAATTTTCAACATAGAGGGAACCTAAAGCACATTTTATTTATTTATTTTTGAGACCAAGTCTTGCTCTGTCACCCAGGCTGGAGTGTAGTATGATCTCGGCTCACTGAAAACAAACTTCACCTCTCTGGTTCAAGCGATTCTCCTGCATCAGCCTCCCAAGTAGCTGGGACTACAGGCGTGTACCACCACACCCAGCTAAATTTTTGTATTTTTAGTAGATACGGGTTGCACTGTGTTAGCCAGAATTGTCTCCATCTCCTGCCCTCATGATCTGCCCACCTCAGCCTCCCAAAGTGCTGGGATTACAGGTGTGAACCAAGGTGCCCAGCCCCACTTTTTTTTTAATATTAGCATGCATAACTTGTATCATTTTACTAAGCACATAGGAGAGTTCTCTACTAGAGAGAAGCACTGTAGACTTTAGGGGGAAAGCTTTTGGTCTTAGACTAAGAAATCATTGCATATTAACAAAGGCTTTCCCTTTACCTCACACTTTTTTTGAGTATATTATACCTTTTATGGGGTAGTTTTGTTTTTGTTTTTTTGTTTTTGTTTTGTTTTTTTTTGGTATTATGGCGTCTCAGTCTGTCTTCCAGGCTGGAGTGCAGTAGTGGGATCCTGGTTTACTACAGCTTCTGCCTTCTGGATTCAAGCAATTTCTCCTGCTTCAGCCTCCCTGAGTAGCTTGGATTACAGGCACCCACCACCATGCCTAGCTAATTTTTGTATTTTTAATAGAGACAGGGTTTCACCATGTTGATCAGGGTGGTCTCGAACTCCTGACCTCAAGTGATCACCTGCCTCCCAAAGTGCTGGGAATACAGGCATGAATCATAGTGCCTGGACTTGAAATCTTCTTTTGAAAAAGAAAACATTACAGGTAAAATTGAAGGTTGATGTTATTTCTTCCCTTTCAGCAGTAATCAAGCCATAAATTTATTCTGCTATTTCTTTAAAAGGGTTTTCTTTTCCTATTTGACAGAATAAAATAATTAAAAATCCACATAATCATCTTTGTTAGAAAGCAGCAAAGAAAAATAATCCTTATTAATATTAAAAGTTGGCCAAGATCGGTGGCTCATGCCTATAATCCTAGCACTTTGGGAAGATAAGGCTGGCAGATTACTTGAGGTCAGGAGTTCAAGACCAGCCTGGCCAACATGGTGAACCCTGTCTCTGAAAATACAAAAAAAAATTAGCTGGGGCCGGGCGCAGTGGCTCATGCCTATAATCCCAGCACTTTGGGAGGCCGAGGCGGGTGGATCACAAGGTCAAGAGATCGAGACCATCCTGGTCAACATGGTGAAACCCCGTCTCTACTAAAAATACAAAAAATTAGCTGGGCATGGTGGCACGTGCCTGTAATCCCAGCTACTCGGGAGGCTGAGGCAGGAGAATTGCTTGAACCCAGGAGGCGGAGGTTGCGGTGAGCTGAGATCGCGCCATTGCACTCCAGCCTGGGTAACAAGAGCGAAACTCCGTCTAAAAAAAAAAAAAAAATTAGCTGGGCATGGTGGTGCATGCCTGTAATCCCAGCTACTCAGGAGGCTGAGGTAGGAGAATCACTTGAATCCAGGAGGCAGAGGTTGCAGTGAGCTAAGATCGGGCCATTACACTCCAGCCTGGGTGACAAAAGCCAAAACTCTGTCTCAAAAAAAAAAAAAAAAAGGCTGGGTACGGTGGCTCATGCCTGTAATTCTAGCACTTTGGGAAGCCGAGGTGGACAAATCTTGAGGTCAGGAGACAGACCATCCTGGCTAACACGGTGAAACCTTGTCTCTACTAAAATACAAAAAATTAGCTGGGCATGTTGGCACACGCCTGTAATCCCAGCTACTTGGGAGGCTGAGGCAGGAAAATCGCTTGAACCTGGGAGGCGGAGGTTGCATTGAGCTGAGATTGCACCACTGCACTCTAGCCTGGGTGACAGAGCAAGGCTCCATCTAAAAAATATATATATAAATAAAATACTTAAAAGTTGCGAAGTGGAGAGATTCCTACTCTGCCTTTATTGTCTAAGTCACCAAAGACATTCTAAGCACCTGAGTCAATTTGATTCTTGGCCAAGGGTCTGTGAATATCAGTTCAGCTTCAAAGCAGCAGGTTATAGATGAAGAGAGGGTCAAGGTTGAAAAACCACTTTCCAGAAGGTTTAAGTGGGCTCTTCCTCTGAATTGTAATCTGCAGAGGAGGGGTTTAAGGACTTTGTGGTTTTAAACTGGTAGTTCTTCTGGCCAGGCAAATGGTTTAGGCATGCTGGTTCTTAAACTTGTCTAATTATCAGCATCACTTGGAAAGTTTCTGAAAATTGCAAATGCCTGGGTTTCATATTTAGCTTACCAAATCTCTGTAGGTAAAACACTAACAGAACTTTCCAAGCGAGTAGATCATTAGCCACTTTGGGGAAGCCTCTGATTGTGGGGTGCTCAAACTGACTCATTTCTACTTCACAAATTTCCCCCAAAGTACAAGAGGAGAAATGACGTTTTGTATGAAATTGACTTATGGTACACTGTGGTGGCAGGGGGCAGTCACTGCCTGCTGATACTCTGGATCCTACCCCTCTTTTTTCTGCAGTTGCTGCTCTGTGTGTCTGTGACTTGTCCCCAGCACAGTGTGATGTCAACTGCTGCTGTGATCCCGATTGCAGCTCTGTGGATTTCAGTGTGTTTTCTGCTTGTTCAGTTCCACTTGTTACGTAAGTTTACATATAACACATACAATTTTGATGAAATTTGACTAGGATAATACAATTTGGGGAAAGGGAAGACTTTCCCAGGTTGAAAAACTGAAACCTGATTTCCTGTATTTTGTATCATTCCAAAGCCATGCTGTCTAAACAAATATGTAAAAAAAAAATAGCTGTCCCTTAGCTGCATTCAGCCAGGTGACTGTGCAGGCAAAAGAGAAGAGAGAATGTATATTTAAAAAATGTAATGAAGGCCAGGCATGGTGGCTCACACCTGTAATCCCAGCACTTTGGGAGGCCAAGGTGAGCAGATCACGAGGTTAGGAGTTTGAGGCCAGCCTGACCAGCATGGTAAAACCCTGTCTCTACTAAAAATACAAAAATTAGTTGGATGTGGTGGCGCGTGCCTGTAATCCCAGTTATTCAGGAGGCTGAGGCAAGGAAATCGCTAAACCCAGGAGGTGGAAGTTGCAGAGAGCCAAGATCGCACCACTGCATTCCAGCCATTCCAGCCTGGGTGACAGAGTGAGAAAAAAAAAAAAAAAAGGTAATGAAACAGCCTCTGTGTTTGGAGATTGAATTACATTTCAGTTTGAAT
This sequence comes from Saimiri boliviensis, assembly GCF_048565385.1. NCBI lineage: Eukaryota > Metazoa > Chordata > Mammalia > Primates > Cebidae > Saimiri > Saimiri boliviensis. The sequence continues at coordinate 22,598,166 of NC_133455.1, read as the reverse complement.
TGTAAACAGACAGTGGTCACATTTTTTTGTGTCAATGAATTAGTATAGCCTAGGGTGAAAAGTACAGTTTAATTTTATAGCTTTTATTGTGGACATAGTATTTGTAACAAAAAATTAGGTAGAAAGCTTTGTTTTTACTTTTCTGATACGTAAATCTACCAGTAATTCTCACAGTTTGCCTTGTATAGGACAATGGAAAATGACATTCCCAGCTGATTATAAGGTAAAGAAATAATCTGTTTTGAATGATCTCCTCTCATGATTGAGATTTCAAGACTTATTGTTCCTTTTTTTTTTGAGATGGACTTTTGCTCTTGTTGCCAGGCTGATGTGCAATGGGATAATCTTGGTTCAAGCAATTCTCCTGCCTCAGCCTCTTGAGTAACTGGGACTACAGGCATGTACCACCATGCCTGGCTAATTTTTTTTGTATTTTTAGTAGAGATGGGGTTTCCTCATGTTGGTCAGACTGGTCTCAAACTCCCGACTTCAGGTGATCCACCCACCTCGGCCTCCCAGAATGCTGGGATTACATACAGGTGTGAGCCACTGCACCCAGCAGACTTTTTTTTTTTTTTTTTTTTTTTTTTTCCTGAACCAGAGTCTTTCTGTGTCCCCAGGCTGGAATGCAGTGGGGCGATTGTGGTTCACTGCAACCTCTGCCTCCCTGGTTCAAGAAATTCTGTCTAAGCCTCCTGAGTAGCTAGGACTATAGGTACATACCACCATGCCTGGCTAATTTTCGTATTTTTAGTAGAATCAGGTTTTACCATATTGGTCTCAGGCTGGTCTCAAATTCCTGATCTTAGGTGATCTGTCTGCCTCAGCCTCCCAAAGTGCTGAGATTAACTTTTTTTCCTCTCTTAAAAAGAGATAAGGGTCTTACTGTGTTGCCAGACTGGCCTTGAACTCCTGGCCTCAAGTGATCCTCCCGTCTTAGCCTCCTGAGTAGTTGGTACTACAGGTACATGCCACCTTGCCTGGCCCAAATGCAAAATATTTTAACACAGAATAACTAAATAAAATGAATCAGCTAGGTGTTGTGGCTTATGCCTCTAATCCCAGCACTTTGGGAGGCTAAGGTGGGTGGCTCACCTGAGATGAGGGGTTTAAGACCAGCCTGCCCAACATGGTGAAATCCTGTCTGTACTGAAAATACAAAAATTAGCTGGGTGTGGCAGTGCACACCTGTAGTCCCAGATATTTGGGAGGCTGAGGCAGGAGAATTAGTTGAACTTGGGATGCAGAGTTTGTAGTAAGCCAAGATCATATCATGGCACTCTAGCCTGGGTGACAGAGTGAGACTTCGTCTCAAAAAAAAAAAAAAAAAAAAAATGGATTCAATTCTAATGTAATATCATACTTTCATAAATATCCTCCACATAACTGTTAACATAATACAGTACAAGCATCTGACAATTTTTAAATAATCTTGCTAAGATTGTGTGCTTATGTCTTGTAACTTTGTATTTTTTTTTTTAATTTTCAGGGGTGACAACCAGTTTTGTAGTCAAAAAGCAGCCATCTATTCATTGAATTTTACAGCAAACCCACCTCAAAGGGTATTTAAACTTGTTGACCAGATTAATCCATCTATTTTCTGCATTCATACTACAAACTGTAAGTATTTGACATTGACGTGAAACTCTGGATAGCTTTTCTCAAAGTAATGGAAAAATGTCTCAGATTTATTGTATTATTTTTATTTTTTGAGATGGAGTCTTGCTCCATCACTCAGGCTGGAGTGCAGTGGCACAATCTCGGCTCACTGCAACCTCCACTTCCTGGGTTCAAGCAATTCTCCTGTCTCAGCTACCCGAGTAGCTGGGATTACAGGTGTGTGCCACCATGCCCAGCTTATTTCTGTGTTTAGTAGAGATGAGGTTTCACTGTGTTGGCCAGGCTGGTCTGTCTCCTGACCTCAGGTGATCTGCCCACCTCAGCCTCCCAAGGGGCTGAAATTACAGGTGTGAGCCACTGTGCCGGGCCCTGTTTTATTCTTTTTTCTTTTCTTTCTTTCTTTCTTTTTTTTTTTTTTTTTTTTGAGACAGAGTCTTGCTCTGTTGCCCAGGCTGGAGTGCAGTGGCATTGATCTTGGTTTACTGCAACCTTTGCTTCCTGGGTTCAAGTGGTTCTCTTGCTTTAGCCTCCCGAGTAGCTGGGATTAGGGGCATCCACCAACACACTTAGCTAATTTTTGTATTTTTAGTAGAGATAGAGTTTCACCATGTTGGCCTGGCTGGTCTCAAACTCCTTACCTTAAGTGATCCTCCTGCCTCGGCCTCCCAAAGTGCTGAGATTATAAAATCTGAGGCCTTGCTCAGCCCTCAGATTTAAAACAATTATTCTATGTTTTGGTATATATATATATAGTGTATTATCTTTAGAGACCATGTCACAGGTTACAGGAAGTAACTTTATAGACCTGTGGGCATGCACATTTTCTTTAAAAGTAACTATGCTCGTGTAGTTGTCTTTTGAAACCTTATACTTATCTCAAAGGTGTTTATAATATGCAGGCATATATAGGAATCCAGGTTTCTATATATACGTGTGTTTTTTTTAGCTTTATTTCCTCCTAGTTTAATGGTTGAAAATCAGGTTCAGCTTTGAACATTACCTGTGGTTTCTATTTCCTTTTTTTCTTTTATTTTTACTAAGAATATTTGCATGAAAACAGGATCTTTATTTTTATCTGAGCATTTAGCTCAAATATATGTCTTGATCCAAAGTACATGTACATGTAAAATGTTATCACGATATCAAAGATCAGAGACATGTTTATGCTTTTGTCAATTAAACTCTTGTCATATTTTCAGAATATCTTTATAGATTTTGGTTTTGTTCTCTTGTGATTGAAAACAGGCTCTGTGCTCTGTATGATTTGTAATCTGAAGTGATGACTGGCCAGGGACTGTCAGGTTCACTACCATAACACCAGCCCAGTGAATGTGCCAGCCTCTCTCTTGTGTACACAGCACATTTTGCTTCTGGGCTTTCATGGTGGCTGTGTGAGGGTAGAAATTGGATTCTTTCATTCCCATAGCCATCTGGAGAGAGCTGCTCCTTACAGGTTGATACAGCAGACTCATCAGTCCAGAGGCTGGAGAAATAGATTATTAATGGCTTCTGATGTACCGTTTACTTGTACGTGCTAGAAACCATTACTTTCCCATTATTAGAAGAATCAGGCTGAGTCTGGAGGTCCTGTTTATATAATAAGCTTAAAAGATCCTGGGAGAAGTGAATATGGAAAAGGACACTTTTTTTTTTTTTTTTTTTTTTTTTTTGAGACAGTCTTGCTCTGTCGCCCAGGCTGGAGTGCAGTGATACCCTCTCAGCTCACTGCCACCTCTGCCTCCTAGGTTCCAGCGATTTTCCTGCCTCAGCTGCCTGAGTAGCTGAAATTACAGGTGCATATCACCATGCCCAGCTAATTTTTGTGTTTTTAGTAGAAATGGGGTTTCACCATGTTGGCCAGGCTGGTCTTGAACTCCTGATCTCAGGTGATCTGCCTAACTCGGCCTCCCATAGTGCTGGGATTATAGGCGTGAGCCACCGCACCTGTGCCAAGATTCTATTTTTTTTTTTTTTTTTACATCAGCCTAGTGCTACCAGAAACTGTTTCCAAAACCTATATATAGCTCATACATATTATACATATATTTTATACTGATTTAAAATACTGTTTTTTTTTTTTTTTTTTTTTTTTTTTGAGACGGAGTTTTGCTCTTGTTACCCAGGTTGGAGTGCAATGGCGTGATCTCGGCTCACTGCAACCTCCGCCTCCTGGGCTCAGGCAATTCTCCTGCCTCAGCCTCCTAAGTAGCTGGGATTATAGGCACGCGCCACCACGCCCAGCTAATTTTTTGTATTTTTAGTAGAGACGGGGTTTCACCATGTTGACCAGGATGGTCTCGATCTCTCGACCTCATGATCCACCCGCCTCGGCCTCCCAAAGTGCTGGGATTACAGGCTTGAGCCACCGCGCCCGGCCTAAATACTGTTTTTTTGTTTTTTTTTTTTTTAAAAAAAACAGATAAACCTGCATTATCCTTTATTAATCCGGAAGTGCCTGATGAAAACAGTTTTGATACATTGATGAGAACAGCTGATGGTTTTACATTGAATGCTGAATCAGATACTTCTTTCACAACCAAACTGGATGTTCCTTCTACTGCTAAATATGAGGTGAGCCTGAACTTCATTGATTCTTTTCATCCCATCGCAAATATCTTGTCCTTGTAAGTTAATTTCCAAGGTTACTAGCAAAACTGGCTTCTCTGAGACATAGAGTTGATACTATAGACTAAAAAACTTAATGTTCATGCCTGCAAATCAAAGATCATGAAAATTAAATCTGAATATTTGAATTCTGAATAGGATTTAAAGTTGTATATTCTGTGATAAACTTGTATTTTGTCTCTTCAGAGTTCTTCATTCACCTCAACCTTAAAATATATAGCCAAATGCTGAGATCTTGCAGTAGATTAGTTGGATGCCTGGTCATCTTCTCAAAATTGTATTTAGTTTTACAGATTTTGGAAGATGTTGCTGTTTTATGTCTATTCAGTAGTACACCTTTAAATGTGACACATATTAACTTTGAATGAACCTTAACTTTTTTGGAAGCATCTTTTTTTCTTTTTCTTTTTTTTTTTTTTTAAGATGGAGTTTCGCTCTTGTTACCCAGGCTGGAGTGCAATGGCACGATCTCAGCTCACCGCAACCTCCGCCTCCTGGGTTCAAGCAATTCTCCTGCCTCAGCCTCCTGAGTAGCTGGGATTACAGGCATGTGCCACCATGCCCAGCTAATTTTTTGTATTTTTAGTAGAGACGGGGTTTCACCATGTTCACCAGGATGGTCTCAATCTTTCGACCTCGTGATCCACCCGCCTTGGCCTCCCAAAATGCTGGGATTACAGGGAAGCATCTTTTTTTCAAAGCAAAATGTAAAAGCAACATGTACTAATTCTAAAACTTCAAAGTATAGAGGCATATAAGTAAAAGTTGAAAGATCCCTGTATCCATTAAAATTCATACTGCAAATCACTTTGAAAAGATTGATATGTATTCTTTCTGATTTTTAAATATGTCTATTATAATGTATATATGGTATTGTATAGAAGTGGGATTTATAGCTATCCGCATTGTTCTAGAAAACTCCTTTTTCAGTGATAAATCGTGTGCATCTTCCCAAGACAATGTAAAAGTAACCATTGAGCATTTTCCATGTGCCAGGCACTGTGAAGAGCTTTTCAGGAATTACTTTATGCACCCCCCTGGGAGGGATGCACTATTGTCTCCACTTACCTGATGAGAAAAACTTAAGCACAGGAAAGTAACTTGTCAGAACTAGTGATAGAGCTGCAAATACATATACATATATTTTTTGAGACAGAGTCTTGCTCTGTTGCCCAGGCTGGAGTGCAGTGGCGTGATCTCGGCTCACTGCAACCTCTACCCTTCAGGTTCAAGCGATTCTCCCATCTCAGCCTCCTGAGTAGCTGGGATTGCAGGCGCTCACCATCATGCCCAGCTAATTTTTGTATTTTTGTAGAGATGGGGTTTCACCATATTGGCCAGTCTGGTCTCGAACTCCTCACCTCAGGTGATCTGCTGCCCTTGGCTTCCCAAAGTGCTGGGATTGCAGGTGTGAGCCACCTTGCCTGGAGCTGCAGTTACAAAATATTATTGGCTGGGTGCGGTGGTTGACGCCTTTAATCCCAGCACTTTGGGAGGCTGAAGTGGGCAGATCACTTGAGGTCATGAGTTCCACACCAGCCTCCACAATATAGTGTAACCCCATGTCTACTAAAAACACAAAAATTAGCTGGGTGTGGCGGCACATGCCTGTAGTCCTAACTACTCAGGAGACTGTGCATGAGGATTGCCTGAACCCAGGAAGCAGAGGTTGCAGTGAGCTGAGATTGTGCCACTGCATTCCAGCCTGGGCAAGAGAGTGAGACTCCATTTCAAAAAACAACAAACAAACAGAATATTCTTTTTCTGTGTATGTATCTGAGCTGTTCCAGTCTTAACAGACATGTTTCCAGTTTTTGCTGTTATAATCCACAATGAACAGTCTCATATATTTTTGTACACTTCTCTGATTAAATCCTTAGGATATATTCCTATGAATGAGTTAGTTTGGTAAAAATGAATGGAAAACTTAAGTATTGATACCAGATTGCCCTCCAGAAAAATTCCAGTGCTTTACACTCTCAGTTCTAGTGAGTGGAAGGACTTGTTTCGCATATTCCTGCTGGCACTAAAGCATTTGGATAAACTTTCAAATTTGAGAAAATTGGCTATAAGCCTAATAGATATCAATTTTAGTTTTGAAGATTGGGAAATAATTTTGTGGAATTTGGTTTTGGGAAAGAAGGCATTCTTTCATAAAATTGATTTATAAAAAATGATTTTTATGATTTTAATGTATACTGTGTTATTTAAATAATTAATGCTGGTGAAAAATGATTCTCTCACCCCTGTGTCCAGTCCCTTGGTGCCTGTCTGCAGAGGCAAACCCTTATGTCAGTGTCTCATGCACTCTTCCAGAGGAATTCCATGACTGAGAAGCCTACAAATACAGTAACATGCACACCCAGAAACACACATCCTTTAAAAAGTGATGAACATAGCTAGATGTGAACTTATGGTGGGCAAGGACCACATCTGTTTTTTGCTCATCACTGTGTCCCTGACGCCTGCAGTACTTCTTGGCACACTGTAGATGCCCAATAGTGTTGAATGAATGCCTAATTATGCCATAATGACTGTTGGTTGTCATTATGTTGACTGTTTGCAGTATGGAATTCCTCTGCAGACTTCAGATTCGTTTCTGAGATTTCCTTCTTCCCTGACTTCGTCTCTGTGCACTGATAATAACCCTGCAGGTAAGAAAGTGGCCATTCTTCTCTCCTTAAACATTTGCTGTTATTAGGTTGGTGCAAAAGTAGTTGTGGTTTTGGTCATTAAAAGTAGTGACCAAAACCAAAATTATTTTTGCACCAACCTAATACTTTACATTTATAGTAGTCATAATTAAACAGGCCTCATAACTAGAAACAGAGTCTTTGGGTTAAAAGAGGCCTTAAAGGTCATGTATTTCAATTTCCCACCCAGGGCCAGTCTTGTCTTTTTTTTTTTTTTTTTTTTCTTTTTTTAAGATGGGGTTTCACCATGATGGCCAGGCTGGTCTTGAACTCCTGACCTCAGGTGATCCACCCACCTCGGCCTCCCAAAGTGCTAGGATTACAGGCGTGAGCCACCGTGCCCGGCCCAGGGCCAGTCTTTTCTACCACATGCAGTCACTGCTTGAGCACTTGTAGTGATGGGGAACTCACTACCAGAAAACAGCCTTCTCAGTTGTTGAACACTTCCAGTTGTTGGAAAGTTCTAAAGTGTATCAACAGCTAACAATTATTAAGCACTTACTGTGTGCTGGGTATTGTGTTAAGTGCTTGCATTTGCTTTCCCTTAAAGCCTCACTAACCTTGAGGCCAGGTTAGTGTCTTCATTTTTTAAATCAGGAAACAGATGTGCAGATTCTTGCTTAGGTTCACTCAGGCAGTGGGGGAGTTGGGATGGACCCTATGCAGTTGGCCTGCAGCCTGTGCTCCCCTATGCTCCTCTCTGTTCGGGAGCCTCCAGTAGTTTGCAGAATGGACCCCTAGGCAGTGGAAGGCAGCAGGCTTGGCTCTCCTATCCCCAAGGGGCCTTACTATGAAGAAGCTAAGTAATGGACAATAGGAAAATGTATTCTGCTGAGAAGACAATCTTGCACACACCAAGAACAGTGTACATTAAACCCAAACCAAAGTCTGGATGAAGCAGCTAATGCCTATAATCCCAGTGCTTTGGGAGGCTGAGGTGGGTGGATTGCTTGAGACTAGGAGTTTGAGCCTGGGCAACATAGCGAAACCCTGTCTTTATATAAAAATTAGCCAGACATGGTGGTGCACATCTGTAGTCCCAGCTACTCAGGAGGCTGAGGTAGGAGGATTGCTTGAACTAGGGAGGTGAAGGTTGCAGTTGCACCACTGCGTTCCATCCTGTGTGACAGAACAAGACCCTGTTTCAAAAAGGAAAAAAAAAAAACGAAAAAAAACCCCACCAAACCAAAGACAACCCCCACCCCCTGCAAAACCAAAAAACCAAACCAAACTGAGATACTGTTTTCCCCTGTCAGATTGGCAAAGCTCAAAAAAAACTGAAGCTGTGGGGAAATAGGCACTCACCTAAACAGCTGGTAAGACTATAAATTGGTACAGCCTTGGTGAGGGGCAGCTTAGCAATTTGTATCCAAATTACGAATGAATGTGCTTTTCAGCCCACCTGTTCTATTTCCAGGAGTTGATCCTACAGAAATTCTGGCCCACGTGAGAAATACTAGATTGCTGTATTGTTGGTGATAGCAAAGATGGAGACAACTTAAATGTTCATTAATAAGGAACTGGTACAATAATTATGCCACATCTATAATATATTAATTATCCCCAAGAAAGGAGGAGCTGCTTCATGTAGCAACAGGCCAATCTCCAAGATACATTGTTCAGTGAACAAAATGAGGGGCGGAATAGTGTATATATTGTACATTTGTTTCCAAAAGGGGAAAGTAACAGTAATTCAAATATATGATGTTTTTTACACATATATTTGCTTATATTTGCATAGAATATTTCCAGAAAAATACACAAGAAGCTTCATACCAGTTGCCTCTGGAGAAGGGAATTGGTGGTAGCTGGAGGGCAGGACAGTGATTGGAGGGGGACTTTACTCATTATCCTTTTGCGCTTTTTGAATTTTGAATCTCATAAATGTATTACCTATTTGAAATATAATTTAAAACCCTGTTTAAAACATTGTAGGCCAGCTACAGTGGTTCACGCCTGTAATTCCAGCACTCTGGGAGGCCAGGGCGCGTGGATCTCTTGAGGTTAGGAGTTGGAGACCAGCCTGGGCAACATGGGGAAACTGTTTCCTAAAAACAAAACATAAAAAACAAATAACAACAACAATAAAATTGTATTTCTGTGTTGTAACTTATTTTACAGTTTTACTTAGATTACAATTTTTTTTTTTTTTTTTTTTTGCCATTGGACAATTAAAAAATTTCTTCTCTTTTGTATTTCTTTTTCCTTGGGAATGTTAATGATTTCCAGCATTTCTGGTGAACCAGGCTGTTAAGTGCACCAGAAAAATAAATTTAGAACAGTGTGAAGAAACTGAAGCCCTCAGCATGGCTTTTTACAGCAGCCCAGAAATTCGGAGGGTAAGAATTATTTTGAAGTGGAACTGATTCATTAGGTATGTTTCTGTTCTTTGTGCCCTTTTAAAATATGACAAGTACAGAATAATTTCAGTACGTGATTGACACTCGAGTTTAAATTTCTCCAGTACTTTTGTATCAGTGATTGTTGAAATACTCCTTTAAATAATTTTTATTTTTATATAGTTAGCTCGTATTTTGCTTTTGTTGATTTTTTTCTTTCATTCATTTTGATGGTAACCAATAATATCTGTCTCCTGAATAAAAACAAATCTTTACTAATAACTAAAAACTTTAGAAATCATCTTCATGTCTGTGACAGAGAACTTCAGAAAACATATGCATATCTGTGACAGAAATAATCTTATTAGCCCCCCAAAGGGATCTCTTTCAGAAGCAAGCCAGAAAATAAGAGGAAATCCACTTTCTGGTTGGCAGATGATACAGGCAGTCAGGAAAGCACAGGAAACAGGAGAAGAAGGCATGGTGGTGAAAGGGCCCCTTTTCTCTGGTTGCGGTGACTGAACCCTAAACTGAAGAAATGAGTAAGGCCACTGGCCAACATGACAGATGAGATGGAGGGTGGCAAGCAAAGAAGATTTTTTCAATGATTAAAAGACATGATAGGCCAAGGCAGGAGGATCACTTGAGGCTAGGAGTTTAAAAACCAGCCTGGGCAACATAGTGAGACCCTGTTTCTACAAAAAATAAAAAACTGGTGGGGCATGGTTGGGCACATCGGTAGTCCCAGCTACTCAGGAGGCTAAGACAGGAGGATCGCTTGAGCCCAGGAGGCTGAGATTGCCGTGAGCTGATTGTATTCCAGGCTGGGTGACAGAGTGAGACCTGGTCTCTCAACCAAACAAAACAATCCCCCTGCCAGAAACATATGATTATTGTTATAAGGGTCCCCTTCCCAATTTCCTTTTTATGAGGAGTGTAGGAGTAGAGTGGTTCATGGCACCATTATTTATCTGGACTTAATTTTTTTTGTGTTTTTTTTTCTTTTTGAGATGGCATTTCACTCTTCTTGCCCAGGCTAGAGTGCAATGGCATGATCTCGGCTCACCGCAACCTCCGCCTCCTGAGTTCAAGCAATTCTTCTGCCTCAGCCTTTCAAGTATCTGGGACTCCAGGCATGTGCCACCACGTCTGGCTAATTTTTTGTATTTTTAGTAGAGATGAGATTTCACCATGTTAGCCAGGATGGTCTTGATCTCCTGCCTCTTGATCTGCCCGTTTTGGCCTCCCAAAGTGCTGGGATTACAGGCGTGAGCCACTGCGCCTGGCCTGTAACCTTCTCCTCTTCCTTCCTTTTCCCCATCTCTCTCATGTAAGTCAGCCATCTAGGCTTGTGAATTCTTCCAGTTAGCTTGACCTCACAGTTGTCTTGAAGTAACCCCTCGGGCATCCAGGTGCAGTTCTTTTTCAGCACAGGTTTCTCCAAACATGTCTATTTGTTTCCCTCCCCACATCTCCCAGTGGGCTCTTCAGAAAGACGACTCTGGCTCTACTGGGGAGGCAAGAGTTTGTCATCAAGGAGGCTTGGGCCAGAGGCAGGAAGACTAGTTAGGAGGCTGTGGAAATCGTCTGGTCAAGCAATGATGGCCTTTCAGTATGGACAGGTACAGTGAGAGTGACCAGGAGGGCAAGAACTGTGCTTCCTACAGTGCTTATGGCAGTGAGGCCATGTGGAAATACAGAATAATGACCCTGGAGCATGGAGGCTTCCTGAGGCTAGTGTGGTGAGCTTCCACCTGGAGGACATGAAGATAGAAGGAAAACACAGTGTGACCTCTTTGATTAATAGGAAGTCTTGATTAAGGAAATTCTGTTTTCTTCTTTGTGAAACCTTTAATAAGGTGAATATACTCTTTAACCCAAGCTCTGAAAAAGCAATGAAAATGCTTCTTTTTGTTGTACTTAACACAATTTTTTGTGATTTCTTTTTATCTAGGTTCCTGATTCAAGAACAAAGGTAAGAGTATTTTATAATGGAAAGTAAGATAGTTTATGATACTTTTATTTCTGAGCCCTTTTAAATGAATACAGTTACAATTAGAAGCGGACCTTGTTGCCAATAACAAGTACATTTGTGAAAAGCAGGCAGAAGTGCAATAGGGAAACTCCTTGGTGGGAGTCACACTTCTGGGCTCTCCAGCTGCCTCCATTGTTATGGTTTTGTGCTCTTCTGTGGTTCAGTGACACCACTGTCATGACCAGCAGTGGGTGTGATTGACTTTTGGACATTCAGGCCGTCCCTTGCTCTCTTCTTGGTCTCTTGTTGAGAAAGCTGGCCAGCTCCCAGGTTGCCTGTCCAGGGAAGAAGCTGTAAGCACTTTGCTCAGTGGGCGTCCACACCGTGTGGGAGGCATGTGCCGCAGTGTACCTTCAGGGCTTGATTTGAGGGTGAGTTCTTTTCAAGGCCTTATCACCCCAGCTGAGGGGTCTGTCTGGTTGTAGTCAGGATGCCAAGGTCTCTTCGTGGCTATGTCAGAAGGAATGTGGATCCCTCACCCCTTCTTCTAGGCTCTGTGCCCTAGGCCTGCCTGTGAACACAGTCCCCAAGGAGGCCTGAGTTTGTGGCTTTGTCATAGTCCCCCAGCCTGTGGAACTGGCCAGCCTAGGTTCAAAACTCAGCTTTGCCATTATTTTCTTGTCTGACTGACACCACGGTCTCCCTCTGTCAAGTGGATGGTAAGCGTTTGCACAGAGGCATGATGCAAGGTCGAGTGGGAGAAGCACATGAGGTGCTGGTGCAGAGTCTGCATAAGGGACGCACTCAGGATGGGGACGCATCAGTTGTGATTGACTTCACTGATGCTCTGGACACAAATGTGTGTGAAGGAGACGTTTGAAAGGGGTTGGAGGGAGGTGAGAGCTAGCCCATTGCATGACTTTCAGACTGCATCCCCAGGAGCCCTGGGGTTCCACGTGACTTTGGATCTCACATGATGGTGTGTGGGGCTGGATCCCCTCTTCTGTGAAGGTGTTTTCAAACTTGTTTTAGTTACAGAAACCCTTTCTCACCTGGGTAACAAGAGCGAAACTCCGTCTCAAAAAAAAAAAAAAAAAATAGAAACCCTTTCTCAAATGCAGCCTGAAGTGGAAACCTCCCTAGAGTATATAACAGACTGAATCTGAAGCTGTGCTGGTTAGAGCAGGGATGGGGCCTGAAGCCTTCCACCTGCCCAGCCTCCTCCTCTCTCCGTTTTGTTCCTAGTGAAGAGCACCAGGGCTCCCGGGAATGCAGTCTGAAAGTTACGCAGTGGGCTAGCTCTCACCTCCCTCCAACCCCTAGAGAGTGCTTGGATTCTACCATTCAAAACTGGAACCATTTGTGGGGGCAGCAGCCCATCAGCCTATTCATGATATATCCTTATTTCTAAGGCAGCATCCAGTATGTACTGGGCACTCAATGAGTTATGTATTTAGTGATGAATGTCCTGGAGGTTGGGCCAGTGAGGGTGGGAAGACCTATTATGAGGAATGATGGCTGTTACTGGAAGGCTTGGAGCAGGTGCCAGGCACTGTTCTAAGTGCTGTACGTGTCTGATGTCTTCAAAGCCTTTTGGCAGTCTTAGGAGGTAGGTTCAGTTACATCACTGTCTGGCAGATGAGTCACAGGGAGATGAATGAGCTTGCTCACGGCCGCACAGCTGGAAAGTGGCAGAGCTGAGACAGGGATCCAGGCGGTCTGGCCCCAGGGACCTTATACTTTTCCACCATGCTGGGTCACCTCTACTCTGTGAGCTCACGTGGCAGGCAGGCTTCACACATCTTCCTTCTTTGCATCCTGTGGCCACACAGGATGTGGCAGATTGGAACTTGGGCTTGTGTGACACCAAAGATTGTGCTCTAAAGGATAAGCATATAAACTAATAGTAGGGATTTGTTTGAAATTTTCTTAAAAAGCAGATTTTAAGGTTAGAGGATCAGGAGTATAGAAATTGGGTCTAATCTTGCCACTAAGTGAAGACTGTTATGATTGCCTGGAATCATTGTCAGTATCTGTGGAGCCATCAGCGAAAGATTCCAGGGTAGCCCTGTAGTTTCGTTGAGTATGCTGGAGTTCTTTACTAGTGTGTGGTTTGGGGATGGGATGTGATAGAAGAGGAATCAAGGAAATCAGCATGGCCCTACTGTTTCCTTCTCGAGACTATTGAGTGAACTATTGAGATGAGGGCAGCTCCTGCCTTTGACACCAGGACTTCCCAGAGCTCTTTGACATGGAATCCTTCGGTTTTTGCCAATTCCACCCACATACCACAGAAGTAGCTCAGGCAGAGGTTGGTATGGCAGGGTATGCTCTATCCTGGAACCCAGTGTCATTGCTGAATCAAGAACCGCTATGCTCAGAGTAAGGAACCTGGGGTTGCCCTTGTGTTAAATAAGAGCTAATTGAATCGCAGCCTAGGACCTTCTCCATGCTCAAACCTCTTGGTGTGGTGTGTTATGCAGAGGACCTTGTGGTGATTGGCAAGGCCCTTCTGCCACTCTCATCACATGATAGCTTATGTCTTTGTTACTGAGTCATGCCACATTCTTTTTTTTTTTTTTTTTTGAGATGGAGTCTCGCTTTGTCACCAGGCTGGAGTGCAGTGGTGCGATCTCAGCTCACTGCAACCTCCAACTCCCTGGTTCAAGCAATTCTCCTGCCTTAGCCTCCTGAGTAGCTGGGATTTACAGGCATGTGTCACCACGCCTAGCTAATTTTTGTATTTTTAGTAGACATGGGGTTTTACCATGTTGGCCAGGATGGTCTTGATCTCCTGACCTCATGATCCACCTGCCTCTGCTTCCCGAAGTGCTGGGATAATAGACGTGAGCCACTGCGCCCGGCCATGTTATGTTCTTCTATGAGAGGGTTTGATTCTCAGGTCTTCTTGGTCACGGGAGCAGACACATAAGGACTGTTTGTTTATCTCTAAAATGACTGCCTAAATACTTGGTCATTTTGAATTACAAACAGCATGGTGCATGATTGAGTACAAGTTCTAAGTGATATAAACAACTATTAATAGATACATGAGGTTCCTTCCTCAACAGTGGTTTCCAAGAATTGAAGTTTAGAGCAAATGACAGATTCATCCTATAGTAAGTACAAGGAGGCCCAGCTACCTTTAGAGGATGGCTTGATGCTTTGTTACTCTGCTGGCGGTGGCCATGAAAGCAAAATATTTTTTAATCGCACTGGGATAAGCAGGGCTTCCTGGTGCTGCTGAAAAGGTTTGTCTGTTTCTGTTTTCTCTTGCTTAAAATCCCACCACCCAGAGAAACCACTGTGTGTGTATGTGTGTGTGTGTGTGTGTGTGTGTGTGTGTGTGTGTACGTGTGTATGCATGTGTAGAAGTTGTCCTGGTGCTGCTGAAAAGGTTTGTCTGTTTCTGTTTTCTCTTGCTTAACACCCCACCACCCAGAGAAACCACTATGTGTGTGAGTGTGTGTGTGTGTGCGTGTGTGTGTGTGTGTGTGTATACGTGTATGCATGTGTAGAAGTTGTCCTGGTGCTGCTGAAAAGGTTTGTCTGTTTCTGTTTTCTCTTGCTTAAAACCCCAACACCCAGAGAAACCACTGTGTGTGTGTGTGTGTGTGTGTGTGTGTGTGTGTGTGTGTTTGTAGGCATGTATGCATGTGTAGAAGTTGTGTATAAATTGGGTCAAATGAATATTTGGGGGAATGTGGAGGCTTGATATGTATCCTGGGACTGTGTGTGAATGTCATGTGTGGGTATGGAGTATGTAGGAGTTGTGTTTGGAGGTGAGGAGATATATATGCACTCGACAGTGTGATGGAGTGTGTGTGTGTGTGTATGTGTGTGTGTTTGAGATATAGTTCACATACCATAAAACTCTCCGTTTAAAGTATACAATTCTGTGGTTTTTAGTATAGTCACAGGTTGTGCAACCATCACCACTAATTCCAGAACATTTCCATCACCCCAAAAAGGAGTCCTGTGTTAGCAGTCACTCCTCATTCTTCCCCAGCTCTGTCCCCAGCCCCTGGCAACCACTAATTTACTTTTCATCGCTATGGGTTTGCCTATTTGGACATTCCGTATAAATGGCATTAGATGTGTGGCCTTTCGTGTCTGGCTTCTGTGACTTAGCATGTTTTCAAGATTCATCTGTACTGTGGCATGTATTAGTACTATTTTTGTGGATAAGTCACATTCCTTTGTAAGGCTAGGCTTTGTATTTATCCATTTATCAGTTGATGGACATTTAGGTCGTTTTTGGTTTTAGCTATTATGATAGTGCAGCTGTGAACATTTTGTACAAGTTTTTGTGTAAACTTTGTTTTCAGAGGCAACTGCTTTTAAAGTTTTGGTTATATCTTCTCAAGTATTTTCTTTGTGAATATATGTATGTTTTTACATACAAATATCTACTTTTGCAAATGTGGGATCATGGTATACACACTATCGTGTAGCATGCTTCCCTCCACTTCGCCGTATATCAGGGAAGGTTTGTTTCTAGTTGGTTGTGATTTTAGCCCATTCTCCCTGGGTAGAGCATCTTCAATACTCCAGGTCTTCACTCTGCAGGTCCCTATCACTGTTCAGTCCATCGTCATTCAGTCTTTAAATAAAACGCTCACCCGACGGGAAGACACTGATGTGCTGCAGCCGGCTCTCGTCAACGCTGGACACTTTAGCATTTGCATAAATGTTGTGCTTGAGGTAGGTGCTGAATTTCGCTTTGAGAGCTTGTCTGTGATGGACTCAAGCCTCATGTTCCACTGGGGTAACTGGATGCCCTCCGAGGGTGCTCTGTCCTGGCCTGTGGTGTGGCTTTTCCTGGCTTAGCTGCCTGCTTGCCTTTCTGTTGTCTCATCAAAGGATGCCTCTTGTCCCTACAAACCTAGTGACTTGCAGGAATACATCAAGATGTTGTTGTTGTTGCTGTTTTTGTTTTAACATGTTTCCTCGGCAGAGATAGGCTTATTACACTCTGCTTAGACCAGCTCATATGGAACTTCTGTAATTGGGCACAGTGTGGCTCAGATGACCTGTCTGCTAGGGGTGGTGCTGAGGGAACCACTTCTTGTAATCCAACTGGACAGCAGAGCAAAGCTTCAACACATGGAGAAATGGGGAAAGATTTGCAGCCTATGGGTGTTTTATTTGAGCTATTCATATAACTTCTGAAATGTCATGGAACAGGTATATTTGGAGTATCATTTTGTTTTTAGGTAAAATACAGCCTCACATACACAGATGCAGGTGAAGTCATCAAAGCTGATCTCTCTTTACTTCTGGGGACAGTTAGCAGTGTAGTGGTTCCACTGCAGCAAAAGTTTGAAATTCATTTTCTTCAGGTAAGGTTGATCAAGCTGGCAGAAGTATTTAATTGTCAAGTTAAAAAGAAATAATGACTCCTTAGTGGATAAAAAGGAATTTCTGAGTATTACACCCAAGCCTTTGTAGTGCACAGAGGGCTTTGTGTAGCCTGTGGTGTTCGCAGTGAAACCAAGCATCCTCCTTGTATCTTTTTCCCTTTTGGGAATAGATTCCCTTCCACATTAGCTTGTTCTTTTACAGTATGATATACTCCTACACCTGGCAGATGTATTTATAGTTCTGAGTAGGGAGGGAGAAATACTTTTATTGGTTGGTAATTCCAGATTTTATTATAAAAAAAGCATTTGTTTCCCTGCTATTTCCTTATTGAAATGAGAATTATTTGGAGGCATTTCTGCATTATCTTTCAGGAAAATACCAAGCCGGTCCCTCTCAGTGGAAACCCTGGTTATGTCGTGGGGCTCCCGTTAGCTGCTGGATTCCAGCCTCATAAGGGATATCCTTTTTGGTTCTGTAGAGGGTGGATTTATTCCTCTCTCCATGAGCGTGGGCTGCACTGCTCTTTCTGGCTGAGGTTCCCCTGGGCTGCTTGTGGGAAGGAGAGAGCAGCCCCAGCGAGCTTCCTGCAGGCGGCTCTGGTGGGCGGCCAGTCTGGCTACACAGCAGGTGGGCTAGCGGGAGGCTGGCAGTTGGGGGTGAGATAGCATGTCCTAGGAAAATGTCAGTGGTGTTTTTTTTTTTTTTAAATCTCCTTTTTTTTTTTTTTCCAGGCTGCCATTAAGCTACAAAATATGTCAGTGTTTTACAATGAAAATCTTAAAGAGAGAAAAGTTGACATTTAAATGTTTTTAATTTCACATTTAAACAGACACTCCTAAACAAATTTAGTGATTTTGAAAATTTAGAATTTTGAAGGGCCAGTTTCTGAGAATTTTTCTTCTGAGGATCTACTTATTAAGGAAAATAGAGCTATTTTTTTGCTCACTCCTAGGAAATAGCTGTCAAAATCCCAGAGGCCCCCAAAAAGAATATTTAGGTCTCCTTCATGTCTCATGTCACACAAATGACACCATCTTCTTACCTGAGAACCAGGCTGCTGTAGCACTAGGTAGTTGTCCCTTAACTGTCTGTGAATATCTGGAATTATTCAGATCACAAATAGATATGGACAGCTTACTATTCTTCATAGCACAACTGAGCAAGACTGCTTAGCACTGGAGGGGGTCCGGACCCCAGTATTATTTGGTTACACTATGCAATCTGGCTGTAAACTAAGGTAAGAGAATCGCTTGCTTTTATTTGAACATGTTTGTGTTGATCAGAAAACAAGGCATTCCTACCTTTCCCCATTTTAATCAAATCTCTGCATCAGCTGATGAGCTCATCTGAAAGCTGCACATGTAGTATATCATCATTCATGAATAGTAGCAAAACGATTACAGTCATTTTCGTTATCAAATATGGCAAAGCAAAAATTTCAAGGCTTTCTATGTTTCTTTCTTTCTTTTTTTGGAGATGGAGTCTCGCTTTGTCGCCCAGGCTGGAGTTCAATGGCGTGATCTCTGCTCACTGCAACCTCCGCCTCCCGGGTTCAAGTGATTCTCTCACCTCAGCCTCCCGAGTAGCTGAGATTACAGGCACCCGCCATCATGCCTGGCTAATTTTTGTATTTTCAGTTGAGACGGGGTTTCACCATGTTGAAACTGGTCTCGAACTCCTAACCTCAAGTGATCTGCCCGCCTCTGCCTCCCAAAGTGCTGGGATTACAGGCGTAAGCCACCTCGCCCTGCCTTTTTTTAAAAGAGATGGGGTCTTGTTCTGTCACCTAGACTGGAGTGCAGTGGCACAATTTCAGATCACTGCAACCTCTGCTTCCTGGTAATCGCCAGCTGGGATTACAGGTGCCCACCACCACAGCTGGCTAATTTTTGTATTTTTAGTAGAGATGGGGTTTCACCATGTTGGTCAGGCTGGTGTCAAACTCCTGACCTTGTGATCCGCCCACCTCAACCTCCCAAAGTGCTGGGACTGTAAGCATGAGCCACCACACGTGGCCGAATTTTGTATTTTTAGTAGAGACAGGGTTTCACCATGTTGGCCAGGCTGGTCTCGAACTCCTGACCTCAGGTTATCCACCTGCCTTGGCCTCCCAAAGTGCTGGGATTACTGGCATGAGCCACTGTGCCTGGCCTATGTGTTTCATTTTAAAGATTGTTTAGCATTTGAGTTCGTAGCAAAAATATTTCCCCAGAAGGTCTTTCCTATGTTTCTGAATTTTAATATACACAGCACATCAAAACCAGTGAGAGGAAGCCTGAATATGATCTGTTTTTCATTTATCTTATTATTAAATAGGTACATAATGTAAAATATCAAATAGTACTGCATGGCCTACCTTCATTTGCCCTGCTTTGGAGGCAACCACTTTCAACTCTTGTAGCTATTTTTTTCAATATCTACCCTCAAATCTTGAAATAACCTACATTTAAGGCTACTTCTTGATTTTTTAGTTTTATGAACTTTTTATTGAGTTTCCATTAAGGAAGACAAAGGTTTGGCTCTTTCCCCTTCATCCCCTACCCCATGACCCACATACTTCCTGCATCTTCCCAGGAATATTTGGTGAGAACAATATTTACCATTTACTTTTTTTTTTTTTTTTTTTGACACAGGGTCTCCCTCTGTTGCCCAGGCTGGAGTGCAGCGGTGTGATCAGGCTCACTGCAGTCTTGGCCTACAGGCTCAAGCAATCCTCCTGTCTCAGCCTCCTGAATAGCTGGGACCACATACGGGTACCACCACACCTGGCTAATTTTTAAAATTTTAGTAGAGATGTGGTCTCCTTGTGTCTCCAGACTGGTCTCGAACTCCTGGGCCCAAGTGCTTCTCTTGCCTCAGCTTCCAAAAGTGTTGGATTACAGGTGTGAGCCACCACATCCAGCCACCATTTACATTATTAGTTCTGATCCGTTTAGACCAGCATTTCTCAAAGGGAGGGGGTTCCATGGAATACATTTCCACGAGATGTCAGTAGGAGTAGGTCTATGGTCCAATATGTTTGGGAAACACCAAATTAAAGTTAACACAATGGTTCCTTCCTGTAGTACTCATCAGAGCCTTTAATAGGCAAATGTGCCTCAGGAGAGACATGGGGACATGGAGGTTCAGTGCTTCCCCAGCTTTGGCCATGAAACTCTTCTTGTACAAAGCTTCAGTGGAATACAGTTTGGGAAACATTGTTTTAGACTCATCATCTTGCAGGTCAAGATTTTGCAAAGTTACAGACTCTTTAGCTTTTGTCAGATAATCCCTTTTGGAGAGTGAGAAGATAATGAAACTGGAAAGGCATGCATGTCATCAAGGCCTTTAAAAACTGCTGGTGGGGCTGGGAGTGGTGGCTCATGCCTGTAATTCCAGCACTTCGGGAGGCCAAGGCAGGTGGATTACCTGAAGTCAGGAGTTGGAGACCAGCCTGGCAAACGTGGTGAAACCCCCATCTCTACTAAAAATACAAAAAAATTAACTGGGTGTGATGGTGGGTGCCCGTAGTCCCAGCTACTCAGGAGGCTGAAGCAAGAGAATCACTTGAATCCAGGGGGTGGAGGTTGCAGTAAGCTGAGATCACGCCACTGCACTCCAGCCTGGGCAACAGAGCGAGACTCTATCTAAAATAAATAAATAAATAAATAAAAAATCAGGTTGGGCGCGGTGGCTCACGCCTGTAATCCCAGCACTTTGAGAGGCCGAGGCGGGTGGATCACGAGGTCAAGAGATCGAGACCATCCTGGTCAACATGGTGGTGAAACCCCGTCTCTACTAAAAATACAAAAAATTAGCTGGGCATGATGGCATGTGCCTGTAATCCCAGCTACTCAGGAGGCTAAGGCAGGAGAATTGCTTGAACCCCGGAGGCGGAGGTTGTGGTGAGCCGAGATCGCACCATTGCATTCCAGCCTGGGTAACAAGAGCGAAACTCCGTCTCAAAAAAAAAAAAAAAACAAAAAAAAACCACCCAAAACTGCTGGTGGGCTAGGTTTGGTGGCTCATGCCTGTAGTCCCAGCATTTTGGGCAGATCACATAAGTCCAGGAGTTTGAGGCTGCAGTGAGTTATGATGGTGCCACTGCATTCCAGCTTGGGCATGAGAGTGAGACCCTGTTTTAAAAAAAAGAATGAAAGAAAGAAACTGCTGGTGGATGAACAACAGCCTGATTCTGTTGACTTCTTTTTCCTTCATCAAGACTGACCGGAGCTCTCCCATGTCGGCTTGTAGCACAGAAGGTGGAGAGCCTGCTGTGGGGACAGGGTTTCCCAGATTATGTGGCCTCTTTTGGAAATTCTCAGGCCCAGGATGTGCTGGACTGGGTACCCATCCACTTCATCACCCAGTCATTCAACAGGAAGGTAAAGGGGAGAAGGTGTAGGCTCTACGCTAGCAGTCTCTCTCTTCTAGGTGGGGCGATGAAGGCAGCCAGGGAAGCCAGTTGTTAAGGAGGTGGGATTGCCCTGAGTGGGAGTGTGGGCTGAATCTTGGATACTGATTTTTGCCCCTTGTTAGCAACGTTGCCTCTGGCCAGGAGTTTTATGGCTTTGAGCCTCTGTTTTCATCTGTGAAATGGGAACGCTAGTCACAGTGGATTAATGGCCTCATGGGGCATTGAGGGAGTTAAGTGAGGTAACATTTATATGGCCCTGGGCATGGTACCTAGTGGTCCATAAATGGGAACCACTGTGATCCTTATCCTGTTGCTACCATCATTGTGATTGTTGGTGTCCTGCGAGCCCTCTCCAGGCATCTCGTGACACTATAGATGAATGTGAATCCTGTATCAAAGACAGCACATGGCTGTCCCACCCATTGTCCCCTGGTGTATACAGGCAGCCCACACCTGAGAGTTTTCACTGTCACAATTCCTCACAGAGTTGAATGGAAGCTGACAATCCTACAGATAGGTTCCTGGTCACATGTGATGCTTCTGCCCAACTTTTTCTTTTGTCTTAGCTGTCAGTGCGGGCCTGCCTGGGCCAGGAGGCGTGCTCTCCATTTTAGCCTATAATTGCCCAGCTTGTTCTTGTCATGGTTTCTTCAGGCCTCTCATTATCTGCTGCGGATATTTCTAGCATGGGCATAATGGGGGTAAGGACTGCTCACTGCTCTGATCCGTCTTCCCACCGAGGCCAGCAGAGACCTGGGATTACTCAGTCCCTATCATTCCACTGCGAAGTCTTGGCTCAGCAATTCCGCCAGAACCAGGCACATCGCTTCTGGCTTCTTGGCTGAGTGAAGACATCCAGTTATTACTCCCCCTCAGAAGGCAGGACACGGGTTGGCAGGAGAGGCAGCAGTGCACACATGGCACCGTCAGGGTCTGTGCTGATCCTGGGTGCTCAGAGGGCCTGCAGCAGTGGCTTTTGTACCAGCCCTGCCAGCACCCCAGGTAGAGGCAGAGCACGAGCACCTGCTGAGCTGTTTCCACTAGCTGTATGCTGCATCTTCTAAGAACAGGATATTTGAGAGGATTATTCAGCCTGCACGGTTTTTAAAGGCAGTTCCAAGCTAAGGAATTCCATCAGTGCTTTTTTGGCAGCCACCAAATTTAGCAGGCCTGTGCGGTTTTCATGTCCTGAAGAGATGTATTTTAAAACTTTTTTTAATGAAAAAATGTCAGACATACACAAAAGTAAAACTGTACCATGGAGTCCCCACGTACCCAGCCTGCAGCTTCAATAGTTCCCACATTTGCCAACTGGAGAGACAGCAAAGGCAGGAAAAAGCCCTGGAAGGCCCACTGCCCCTTGTTCCCTTGGGGCAGAGGCCTCAGAGCTGGCTCCCAAAGCAGCCAACAAAACAGGCAGCTCCTTCATGGCACCAGCAGTGTTCCTGGTGCAGATGAAGAGTTGATGTCTTTGACAACATACGGACACTTCCTGGATACCCAAATGTCACATCTTAACTGCCAGTTGATGAAATTAGGTAAATGAGAAGAAGGCACTTACATTTCTCCTCAGAGCATTTTAACATGACATGCAGTCATGTTTTATTTGCTAGTAATTATTTCTCCCCACTCTATCCCTCCCACCAGTTTCTGTCCCGACGTCTCTCCGAGGCGGGTATAAAGAGGTAGATGAAGGTACAGCGGTTACGGCCCTAAAGGTCCACAGTTGGGTATTGGCACTACCGCAGTTTCAGGTGATACTGGCCTTTTTAGAAATAGGAGGGGATGGAAAAATTACGCTTCAGCTGTTAAAAATATTTTTGGGGCATTGAGTTACTTTAAAATATGTACTTTCTCTAAGCCGTTTTTATCTGAACTTCTAGAGTCTATTCATTTTCTTGTTCAGAACATTTTGTAATATGTGAAACCTTTTGTAATTAAAACTCTGCACTGCAGATTAAGTCTGACTTGTGGTTGTGTAAGATTCGAATGGATTAACAGCATTTTGTTTTGCAGGATTCCTGCCGGCTCCCAGGGGCTTTGGTTATAGAAGTGAAGTGGACTAAATATGGATCCCTACTGAATCCACAGGCCAAAATAGTCAATGTAACTGCACATCTAATTTCATCCTCCTTTCCTGAGGTAGGCCTGACCTGATTTAAAGGCAGAGGTTAAGACAGAAGTCTAGACACAACTCAAGTGTGGTAGGTGACAGGCATTACTTTGTGAAAAAGATGACAATTGAAACCATAGGGGTTCATGAAATACTTCAGCAGTCATTCATTTACCTAGAAAGAAACACTGACGATGGTTCTATTTACATTAGCATCCTGGTTTAGATTGGATCTTTAAAATTCTCATAAAAATTATGATTGATATTCATGTGTTAATCAGACACTGATATTCATGTGTTAATCAGACACCCTGGTAAAATTGTTTCTCTCATCCAAGTTAATGTCTGGTCAGTGCTCCAGAACCTATCAGATTCATGAACTGACAGTGGTTGAGTGAGGAAGAGAATGAGAAGTGTCTCACTGTTGTCATTCTGGGAGCACACTGGAGGGTGGGCCTTGCATCTGTTTATTACAGGCCAACTCAGGAAATGAAAGGACGATTCTTATTTCCACTGCGGTTACTTTTGTGGACGTGTCTGCACCTGCAGAGGCAGGCTTCAGAGCTCCTCCAGCCATCAATGCCAGGCTGCCCTTTAACTTCTTCTTCCCATTTGTTTGATGTAAGTCATTACTTGAGGAAACTACGCCCCTCCTCTGAGGTCATCACCTTTGACAAGTGTGTACATGGGTGCTAGAAGTCCCTAGGGGACACTGCATTTTATACTTTTTGAGATAGGGTCTCACTTTGTCACTCAGGCTGGAGCACAGTGGTGTGATCGTGGCTCACTGCAGCCTTGATCTCCTGGGCTCAAACGATCCTCCAACCTCAGCCTCCTAATAGCTAGGAGGGCAAGCTAGCTACAGTGCCTGGTGCAGAGATTAAAATTAGCCAGGTGTTTTGGTGTACACCTGTACACCAAAACACCTGGCTAATTTTAATATATTTTGTAGAGACAGGGTCTCGCTGTGTTGGCCAGGCTGGTCTCAAACTCCTGGGCTTAGGTGCTCCCCCTGCTTTGGCCTCCGAAAGTGCTGGGATTACAGGTGTGAGCCACTGCACCCGGCCTTATGATACTTGTGACCTTTGAGGTTGCCTCCAAACCAGCACACTACCCTTCTCCCCTCCCTTCCTGCCTTTTTTCCTTTTGGAGATGTTACTCTGTTTGACTTTTGAATGGGGAATATGTTCAACACACAGGTCACAGATGGAACCCAAAAAGACTTTGGGGAGATGGTAAAGAGAATGAACAGACCCTGAAGCAGCAGAGGCACAGGGCATTTGGCCAATTCACTCATCCCCTGCTTTGAGTTATTTAAAAAATACTGTTTTTAATTAAGGTTTTTTTCCTTTTTAGGTTTGGTTGAAATTAGTATAGAAATAGCAAAATGTTATATAAAATCATGTGCATAGAGTACACAGCCTTATGAAGGGATTGTCCCACAATTGCCATGTTAATTACAGTGGAGTCTTGGGTCTAATTGCCATTTCTGCACCAGGCACTGTAGCTAGCTTGCTCTTTGACTGGCAGGCTGGTATGGGTGCCACAGAGGAAAGAATACAGTAGGAGGGTCCAGGGGAAAGAGAGAGTTTATTTTATACAGTAATTGTACAGTAATTGAGGGAAAACGTCAGGTGGCAGAACACGGTGGGGCCAGCTAGAGGCTGGCTGATGCAGCTGGGGCACACAGGGCAGGGGCCTGGGTACCCCTTTTGGGGAAACTGAGACAAGGGAAGCTATTTAGAACAGCTTGAAAATAAGACTTTTCTAGAGTGGGGTGGCAGCTAAAGTAGCTTCTTTTTCTTTCTTTCAGAATGCTCATATGAAAGGATACATTGGTTCTTTAACATGTGAAATTTGAAAACTGTACATTCAATGAGATTAAATTTTATGTACAACTAGCAATTGTCCAGCTTTGTTGCTCATTTTCAAGCAAGGCTAAAGTGTTCAACATGCGAAAATGTGATACATTTGATACAGTGCAGGGTGGGAATGAATGGGCAGCTCTTGGTGATACTGGACCCTCCTTTCACAAGGCCGTGTCCACCCAGAATCCATGCTGGCAAGAGGGAGGCACAGGCATCAAACAGAACCCCTCACCAAGTGGCCCAGGAAGGGCAGCTGTTCCTCTTGTGACAGCACAGGCCCATGAGGCAATGTCTTCTCTTTGGCGGGAGCTGGTCTGGGTCTAGTTCACTTCACCAAGAAGTCCATGCTGTCGCAATAGCCTGTTGAGTCTTTCAATTTCTTGTTCCTATTGCAAAAGCAGACAAACACTGGCATTTGAGTGTCGCCAGGGATGTGACAATCATTCAGTGAGCCCCAGGCACAGGGCCACAGAGATGAATGAAAGCTACACTCTGGCATTCAATCTGCTGAGGAGACTGCTACAATCAGATAGGCTCTACTAAGTAGCAGTGAGAAGACAGAGGTGGGGGACCAGGCAGAGCCCTGGGGTCCAGGGTTGGGCACAGCTTCAGGGAGGATGTGACGACTGGGCTAGCTCTGAAAGGATAGGCAGGCTCAGCCCAGGGAAGGGTGCTCCAGGCACATGAGCAGCGTTGTGCTGCAGACAGCTGCTGCAGTAGAGGCCAGCTTCCCAGATGTGTCTTTTTTTTTTTTTTTTTTTTTTTTTTGAGACAGTTTTGCTCTTATCGCCTAGGCTGGAGTGCAGTGGTGTGATCTCGGATTCAACCTCCGCCTTCTGGATTCAAGCAATTCTCCTGCCTCAGCCTCCCAAGTAGCTGGGGTTATACCCATGTGCCACCATGCCTGGATAATTTTGTATTTTTAGTAGAGATGGGGTTTCTTCATGTTCGTCAGGCTGGTCTCGAACTTCCAACTTCAGGTGATCCACCCACCTTGGCCTCCCAAAGTTCTGGGATTACAGGCATGAGGCACCATGCCCAGTCCCCCAGATGTGTCTTCTTACCTTCTCAGAGCAGCTGAACTCAAGGTGTTGAATCTTGGCAGCCAACTGTACATTCATCTGTTTTAACCGTAAGAGTTGCCGTTCTGAACGTGTCTTAACCGAGATGATAATCCCTGAAATAAAATTGGGGGTCTCGGTGATACTGGTTTCTAACTTGACCACTCAGGAAAAAAAAAAAAATCTATATTCCTGCACTCGTATAGAGTTGAGAAGAGCGGTGACAGACATGTGAGGCAGTCACCACTTCAGGGCATCACATCTGAACTACTTTTAGTACCCAGTAACACAGTTATCTCTCTAGCTGGCATGGCCGAGAAATCCTTAAAAATAATTGCTGACAAGATGAGCATTGGGCTCCTAAACCTAGAACCTGTTCACAATCATATGGGTGCATAGCAAGCAGCAGTGTGCTCAGGTGCCACGAAGACAGGCTGGGAAATGCCCTTTCCCCGTAACAAGCATCTTCCGTAGGAACTCAAAGGCTTTTTTTCTTTCCTTTGACAGAGTCCAAAAATTTTTTTTGAGATGGGGTCTCACTCTGTCACCCAGACTGAAGTGTGGTGGCACATTCTTGGCTTACTGCAGCCTCCAAATCCTGGGCTCAAGCGATCCTTCCACCTCAGCCTCCCCAGTGGCTGGGACTACATGTGGGCACCACCACACACAACTGTTTGTATTTTGTTTTGTAGAGACAGGGTTTCACCATATTGCCCAGGCTGGTCTCGAATTCCTGGATTCAAGTGGTCCTCCTGCCTCTGCCTCCCAACGTGCTGGGATGACAGGCATGAACCACTGCACCCAACCTGTTTCGTTTTATTTGCTTTAATTGCTTGATGTAAACCTGCTCATACCAGCTCCTAAAGGGCTGAAGGGGAAGAAAGTAGGAGAGGGAGGAGAGGAGAGGGCAGAGAGGAGGCCTCCGTAACGGGAGCCACTGTGAACTCAGGCGCCCAGAGTGACTGTGCATCCAGGCCTTGGATGCATGCCTGAGCCTCGCTCTCCATCCACAGCCTGGGAGTGCAGGAGACGTACCATTGATGATCCGGGCCACCCGCCACAGCCGGAGCAGAATCAGCAGGCCAAGAGCCTCAAAGTCATGCTTCCGGAGTAGGAGGACGACGTCGAGGACGAATGAGACCACAACCACTACGGCATCCAGGATCTCAAACTTGTGGTGAAAGAACTCCAGGCGGAAGACATATAATTTAAAGATAATCTCCATCATAAAAATGGACAAGATGGTGACGCTCATGTAGTGGAACACCTGAAGGGGACAAGGAACCACAGTCAGGGAAGATCGGGCCTCTGGGAGGTCAAGCTGCCCTCGCATGCACCTGCCTGGTCACCAGCAAGAGAATTCATCTGTTGGACGACAAATCCAGATGCCACCAGATGCTGTTCTCAGTGCTGGAAACAGCTGTGAACAACGCAGATGAGGCCCCTGCTCTCTGAAGGGCAATTAGGCAATGTTGGAATTAAAACATCCTCCAGACCCTTTGGACCAGCAATTACATGACTAAGAACTTACCCTAGAAGCTGAGCTCCCATATGCACAGGGACTAAGGATATTGATTGCAGCCTTGTTTGCAGAACAAACATTTTCTTTATTGTTTGTAAGACAACAGAAATGTCCAATAAAAGGCACTCTTGAAATAAATGGTGGCACCTCCATATGGGGCCTGAGGGACACAATTGTTAAAAGACGAAGCTGGGTGTGGTGGCTCAAGCCCAGAATCCCAGTTAGGAGGTTAGGTGGGGCCTCCTGCCCAGAACCCAGTTTGAGGCCAGCCTGGGCAACATAGCAAGACCCCATTTCTAAAATAACTGAATGAATGAATGGAGGCAGATCCGTATGTTCCAATTAGGAGTGATTACCAAGGTAGATGAAAAGTGAAAAGCGTTCTGAGATCTTGACTTATAAATACTAGTCTTGGCTGGGCACAGTGGCTCATGCCTCTAATCCTAGCACTTTGGGAGGCTGACGTGGGCAGATCACTTGAAGTCAGGAGTTTGAGACTACCTTGGCCAACATGGTGAAAACTCGTCTCTAATAAAAGAAAAAAAAAAAAAAATAGAAAAAGCTGAGTGTGGTGGTGCATGCCTGTAGTCCCAACTACTTGGGAGGCTGAGGCAGGAGAATTGCTTGAACTCCGAGTAGAGGTTGCAGTAAGCCAAGATCACTGCACTCCAGCCTGGGTAACAAGTCAGACTCTGTCTCAAACAAACAAACAAACAAACATACATACATACATACATACATACATACACTCGTCCTCCTTACAGGGAGGGGAGCATCATACACTCGGGTCTGTTGGTGTTGGCTGCAGGGAGGACAGTGGGGGATGGGGAGGTTGGGGATGGGTAACATGGGGAGAAATGCCAGATATAGGTGATGGGGGGATGGAGGCAGCAAACCACACTGCCATGTGTGTACCTATGCAACAATCCTGCATTATCTGCACATGTACCGCAGAACCTGAAGTACAATTAAAAAAAAAAAAACACCAGTCTTCACACTAAGGTAACCATTTCCAGACCTGGGACAGGGAAAATACAATGTGGGCAAGGACGTCTTGTGCCAGAAAGCAAGGAAGTCTTCAAAGACATCACAGAGTCATGTCAACAAGATCCAGCAGTCAGCTTGGAGAGGCTCACAGTGACAACATTTGGGACAATCTGAACATTGAAAAGAATGACTATGATTGATTGTAACACAGTGAATAAAATCACAGTGTGGCACATACACCCATGCACACACACACACACGTGGGAAAACAGGGAAGTGCTTTTTTATAGAAGATGACTGACTACTAAATGTAGAAGGAAAGACAGAATTAGAAAATCACCATTTTGCATCCCCCATTGTAGTCACTAACTCAGGCAAGGATCACCAACAGATGCCAACTGGGGAAGAGGAAATTTGCATGCTACCAAAGCAGTACTGGGCAGATGATTTACCAGTGCAACGGGAAAAGTGCCCCCGGCCAGTGGAGCAGGCCAGCATTCACTACCTAAATCAAATGACCCAACTGAGTGGGACCCCTGGCGTGGTGTGTCTCCTGAAAATGCCACATCCAGAACATTGCCCACCAATGAAGACTGCCTGCTAATCAAGCCCTGGACCTAATCGTGGTGTGCAGGAAATAAAGTAGGGGACCTCAAAATCATCAGACAAATCCAGAACATGGGACGTCCTACAAGCTGGGATCTTCCAAGAAGGAAAAAGAAAACAATGGGAGGATTTTTTTTTTTTTTTTTTTTGAGATGGAGTCTTGCTCTATCACCCAGGCTGGAATGTAGTGGTGCGATATCTCACTGCAACCTCTGCCTCCTGGGCTCGAGTGATTCTCCTGCCTCAGTCTCCTGAGTAGCTGGGACTATAGGTGTGGGCCACCACGCCCAGCTAATTTTTGTATTTTTAGTAAAGATGTGGTAAAGACCACCATCTTAGTCAGGGTGGTCTTGAACTCCTGACCTCGTGATCCACCTACCTTGACCTCCCAAAGTGCTGGGAATACAGGCATAAGCCACTGCGCCTGGTGAGGATTTTTCTAGGTTGAGAAAGTCCAGGGAGGCCGAGTGTGGAGGCTCATGCCTGTAATCCCAACACTTTGGTGGGCCAAGACAAGGGGATCACTTGAGCCTGGGAGTCCAAGGCCAGACTGGGCAACACAGGGAAACCCTGTCTATAAATAATTTAAAAATTAGGTATGGTGGTTCCTGCCTGTGGTTCTAGCTACTCAGGAGGCTGAGGCAGGAGGGTGGCTTGAACACATGAGGTCAAGTCTGCAGTGAGCTGTTTGTGCTACTGCACTCCAGCTTGGGTGACAGAGCAAGACTCTGTCTCAAGGAAAGAAAAAAAAAATTCCAAGGAGACATAACCAAATAGAATATTAGAATTCTCGATCCTAGTTTGAAAAAAAGTGCCATAGAAGACATTTTTGGGCTGGGCACAGTGGCTTGTGCCTGTAATCCCAGCACTTTGGGAGGCCAAGATGGGCAGATCACTTGAGGTCAGGCGTTCAATACCAGCCTGGCCAACATGGTAAAATCCTGTCTCTATAAAAATACAAAAATTAGTTGGGTGTGGTTGTGGGTGCCTGTAATCCCAGCTACTCTGGAGCCTGAGGCAGGAGAACTGCTTGAATGTGGGAGGTGGACATTGCAATGAGATGAGATTATGCCTCTGCACTCCAGCCTGGGTGACAGAGGAGTGAGACTGTCTCAAAACAAAAACACAAAACATTTGGGATGAGTGGATAAAAGTGCTTGTTAGGTAGGATTATTGGTCTTATTTTAGGCCTGATGATGGTCACATGGCTCTGTGGGAGAGACCTTAGTGGGCATGTTGAAGTATTTAGGAGTGAAGGGTCCTGACATCAAATGATCAGATGGAAATGTGTGTTTCTGTGGGGATGTACAGTAACAAGGCAAACACAGCAAAATGTGTCTTTGCCATTTTTCATGATAAAAAATTGAGAACAAAAGACAATGAGTATAGCAGGTATGTCAACGGATTCTATTAAAAATAGAGGAAGAAGCCGGGCGCGGTGGCTCAAGCCGGTGGATCACAAGGTCAAGAGATCGAGACCATCCTGGTCAACATGGTGAAACCCTGTCTCTACTAAAAATACAAAAAAATCAACTGGGCATGGTGGTGCGTGCCTGTAATCCCAGCTACTCAGGAGGCTGAGGCAGGAGAATTGCCTGAACCCAGGAGGCGGAGGTTGTGGTGAGCCGAGATCGCGCCATTGCACTCCAGCCTGGGTAACAAGAGCGAAACTCTGTCTCAAATAAAATAAAATAAAATAAAATAAAATAAAATAAAATAAAATAAAAATAGAGGAAGAGAGCCAAGTGCAGTGTCAGGTGCCTGTAATCCCAGCACTTTGGGAGGCAAAGGCGAGTGGACCGCTTGAGACCTGGGGCTTAAGACCCCAAGTCTCTGAGAAACATGAAAAAAATTATTTAAGAGAAAATACATGGACAGAGAAGATTCTCCTCCTTCTCTGCCACCATAGATGTCACAGGGCTGCCTTGGGGAAAGGTGCCAAGAAGAAGAAGATATAATATTTCCTTCTGCCTTTTTCACCACTTGCGAAGACATTCATTTGCATATCAATTCCATTTTGTTTTTCAAAAAATGGGCATGGTGGTGGGGAGGATGCTTTTTTTTTTTTTTTTTTTGAGACAGTTTTGCTCTTGTTGCCTAGGCTGAGTGCAGCAGTGCTATCTCAGCTAACTGCAACTCTGCCTCCTAGGTTAAAGCAATTCTCCTGCCTCAGCCACCTGAGTAGCTGGGATTACAGGCACGCGCCATTACTCTCAGCTAATATTTGTGTTTTTAGTAGAGATGGCGTTTCATCACATTGGCTAGGCTGGACTTGAACCCCTGACCTCAGGTGATCCACCTGACTTGGCCTCCCAAAATGCAGGGATTACAAGCATGAGCCACAGCGCTCGGCCCCAGAGATGCTTTTAATTCTCCTGATCTCCTCCCTTGGCACCGAGGCAGGGTGTGTCCACCACCCCTTGGGTGAACGTCTGGGATGGGCTCAGTAACTGTATCAGTGAATAAACAGCACATCCTCTGATGACCCAGCATGGGTACCATGCAGACCATCAACAGAAGACAGGAGAAATGCCCCTCCTGCCCCAGAGATGGCAGAGTGGATTCACCCCACACGCTCCAGCTCATTAGCCTAGCATTGCCCAGGATTCCAGCCATCATGTGAAACAAGGTTTCCTGCTTGTAGTAAATACTTATCCATAATCTGGAAAGGAAGATGAAAACACCTATGAAACCACTACAGACCTTGCTACTCCAAGCGGTAGGTCAGCTGCTCCGTTCTGCACCCCTTCTGTGCAGATAAACATAAGCAAAACATTCCAGTAAGACCCCAGAAAAGTTGCCAACCCCTACCTTGGTGGCATAGTGATTCTTGTCAGTCTGGATGATATTCAGCTCCAGGATGAGGTCAGCAAGCACCAGGAGGGTGTCCAGAACCACCAAGCAGATGATGATGACCTGCAGATGAGGGAAGGCACCAGAGACTGTGAGACCCACATGGAGGCCCTCCCTCTTCCCATCATTAAGAGCTGGCTTGGAAGCATGTGGGTGAAACTGCTGGGCGAAGCCATAAAGGATGGGAGACCACGGCCATAGCTCTCCAGAGCTGCCCCCCAGCCCCCACTTTCGCCCCCTGCCAGGATGGAAGCTGCGCAGGGCCAGCTCCTCTTCGGGAGAAGCCGCCAGCCTCCTTCCTGCCACCCTCCCAGCCTGCTCTGCCTCCGGGCGGTGCCCCTCTTCCCTGCCTTCCCCGAAAATCTTTGGCTCATTTTCTGACCCTTGGCCACTATTTCTGAAATACCACCTCTCAAACCAAACTGTCCATGTCTAGATGCAACAAAGAATCATTTTTTTAATTTGTATTTTTCTTACTTTTTTTTGTTGTTGTTGAGACAGTCTCACTCTGTCACCCAGGCTGGAGTACAGTGGCATGATCTTGGCTTACTGCAACTTCTGCCTCCTGGGTTCAAGCAGTTCCCATGCCTCAGCCTCCCCAGTAGCGGGGATCACAGGCACGCGCCACCACCAAAGTAAGTTTTGTATTTTTAGCAGAGACAGTGTTTCACTAAACATGTTGAGCATGTTGGCCAGGCTGGTCTCGAACTCCTGACCTCAGGTGATCCACCCACCTTGGCCTCCCAAAGTACTGGGATTACAGGCATGAGCCACCATGCCCAGCCAAGTTTGTATTTTTCTATTCCTGGGGACTGCTTTTGCTGGGGTGCTCACAGAACAGATGCTCAAATAAATAACATGGCCCCACCTCAGCAGTCCGAATCCTAGAAGGGACCTTGAGGACTGCCTACTGCAGCCCATTCGACCACAGGGACAGCTGCTGTGCTCACAAACCAGCTTCTGCCCAGAGATGTAAGAAGCCTGCCCCAGCTCATGTGTGCTCACAGCGGGTGAAGAGGGTGAAGGGGAGAGGAGACCTGGGTGTCCTGGAGAATTGAGGAGAGCTGCTATGGGAAAGACGAGCCTCTTGGGCTTTGTGATGGGCTGACAGAGAACTGATGATGGCTATGGGAAGCAGCTGGCGGTGATGGCAGTCACAGCGACAGCTGGTGATGATGTTGGCAAGGGCACTGATAGCAGGGTGGAGGTGATCAGCATTGGGGATACCACAGTGGCAGTGGAAATTCAGCAGTGGGAGGAGCCCCAAAGGACCTCGCGTGACCCCTCTCTTCCCTTGGAAATTCCATATCCTCACTGTCCTCCCCCTGGGTTTAGCCTCTCACGCTCTCAGATCAATAGATTCTGGCCTCTGAAAATTAATATGCCATTCTTTTGGTAGTTTCTGCAGTTTCAGGTTAAAATTAAACAAGTTCAGGTCTCTGCAAGAACAGACTATTAATCCTTTCATCCTTTCAGCCTGTAGGTAATTATTTCAGTAATTAAAGTATTTGATGATGTGGTTTATTGTGAAAATTGCATGGCACATTGCTTTGTAATGAAGTTTTCACACATATCCAAATTCGGCAAGCTTAATAAAGGTGCAAGTCTCTAGTGGGGCTTTTGTTGTTTTTCCTAGGATTTATTTCGGAACTAAAGGGATCTGAGAGCTCATGTGATGTAAAACCAAGCCACAGAGCTACAAGGGACAGACCTGATATTCAGCCATGAAAAGGATGAGGTTCTGACCCATGCTACTATGAAATTGTCATACTTAGTGAAAGAAGGCAGACAGAAAAGATCACACATTATATGATCGCATCTATATGCAATGTCCAGAAATGGTGAATCCAGAGAGACAGAATGTAGGTTCATGGTGGCCTAGGGCTGGGGGAGGGGGAATGGGGAATGGCTGTGTGACTGCTAATGGTACCAAGTTTTCATTTGAAAACGCTGTGGGAGGCCCGGCGCGGTGGCTCAAGCCTGTAATCCCAGCACTTTGGGAGGCCGAGGCGGGTGGATCACGAGGTCGAGAGATCGAGACCATCCTGGTCAACATGGTGAAACCCCGTCTCTACTAAAAATACAAAAAAACTAGCTGGGCATGGTGGCGCGTGCCTGTAATCCCAGCTACTCAGGAGGCTGAGGCAGGAGAATTGCCTGAACCCGGGAGGCGGAGGTTGCGGTGAGCCGAGATCCCGCCATTGCACTCCAGCCTGGGCAACAAGAGCGAAACTCTGTCTCAAAAAAAAAAAAAAAAAAGAAAAGAAAACGCTGTGGGGCCGGGTGTGGTGTGTCACATCTGTAATCCCAGCACTTTGGGAAGCTGAGGCAGGCGAATCACCTGAGGCCAGGAGTTCAAGAGTAGCCTGGCTAATGTGGTGAAACCCCACTTCTACCAAAAATACAAATAAATTAGCCAGGTATGGTGGCACATGCCTGTAATCCCAGCTACTTGGGAGGCTGAGGCAGGAGAATCTCTTGAACCGAGGAGGTAGAGGTTGCAGTGAGCCAAGATCACGCCGTTGCACTCCAGCTTGGGCAACAAGAGCAAAACTCTGTCTTAAGAAAAAAAGAAAAAGAAAAGAAAATGCTCTGCAATTAGATAGTGGTGACTTGTACAACACTGTGAATGTATTAAATAAATGCCACGGAGTCATTCACTTAAAATTGATTGTTATGTGAATATCACCTCAATTTAAAAAAAGAAACAACACAAAAGAAAAATGAGAGACCAACCCAAGGTCACAAAACTACGATGCCCAGATACCAACCCTGGCCTCTATGAAAACTCGTCCCTGGGGCTCTGAATCTGCCAGTTCATAGGCAGTGCTGCTTCTAAGGGGAACCAGGTCACAAAGAAAAATGCTTAGAATTCAGAGAAGCTGCTTCATTCCAAATCCTCACCCTGGCAAAGACTGCAGGGTCCATGCCGTGGGGTGGCCAGTGCTGGGCTCAGCTCCCAGCTCCCTCATCTGCCTGGACCTTGGGCAAATCTCTCAATGCTGGAAGCTTCAGTGTCCTCTTGGGGAAAATAGGGTCTACCCCAGAGCGACAACGGGAGCATGACATGAGTGAAATGTGAAGAGTGTTTAGCACAGGGTTGGCCTGCAGTGCATGGGAATGAAAGCGAAGCTCCCTGACCCCCAGGACCATCTTCCCTTGGCTCGACTCTGTCCTGCCCATTCATGGCTTCCTTGGGCTCTGAATCACCCCATATTCTCTCCCTGGGTTGTGCCATCCCATGTAAGAAGGGACTGCAGTTAACTTTTAATATATTAAGCACCTTGGCCATCTCAAACCACCCAAGTAAGGGATCTCAGGACCTTCCTGCCAATCCTACCTCCAGAGACCACAACCCTGAGCCTTCCCGCCTACTCCGGTGTGGCCTTGCTGCTGCCGCCAAGTCACTCTACAAATCTGATCCCCCACTCATGCACTTAGAGCCTTCGAA
Source organism: Saimiri boliviensis (assembly GCF_048565385.1). Taxonomy (NCBI): domain Eukaryota; kingdom Metazoa; phylum Chordata; class Mammalia; order Primates; family Cebidae; genus Saimiri; species Saimiri boliviensis. The sequence continues at coordinate 22,562,693 of NC_133455.1, read as the reverse complement.
GGCAGCCCATGGCCCATGGATGACCCGCCCTGGCCTCTTCTCTTGCTAAGCGGCTGCTGGCAACACCCACACCCGAGCCACGTGTATCCCTCTCAGTTCCTCCAACGCTGCAGGCCCTCGGCAACCAAAGCCCCTCTACCTGGAAGGTCCCCCCACCACCCATCCGCAGGGCTCACTCCTGCTCAGCACGCAGGTGTCACCTCCTCCAACTCCAGTCCCTGATCAGGTCCCCCCACCCCCAGGACGTCTCAGAGCCTCCCTCCTCCCCGTGGAAGGCTTCTCTGCAATTGTGATCAGCGTGTCTCAGTGATGGCTCCCGTCATTCCTGCCTCTCTGCAGCCTGCCAAATTCTCTGTAAGGGCAAAAATGTGTCTGCCGTATTTGTCCACTGTACACAGCCGGTGCTCAAGAAGTGACTGTTGGGTGGGTGGATAAACCCTTCCACTCGCTTTATGACAGGCATTTGTCTTTCTCCCCACCAGGAGTGTCTCTGAGGGTCCCGGCTCAGGGGCCAGCCCCCAGCTCTAAGCCCAGGCAGGATGGGGACATCTTGAGGGGGCGGCCCAGGACTCCCCTTGCAGCTGCAAGGAAGCTGGTTCCTTCCTTCTGCTCCTGAAATTGAGGGTTTGGGATTTCGACCCCAACAACTTAATACCACGTTTCCTTTCCCGTCACAGCCACAGAGGAGCTGGGCCTCCAGGCGCTCTGGCATGTCAGCTGGCTTGCTTCTCTGCTTTCAGCCACGCAAGAGTGGGGGAAAAAAAGACCAAACTAGTTTTTCTCTCTTTTACCCTGGAATAAAGTCAGTGATGGGAGAGACAAGGGCTGCATCTCTCTGCTTCCCGAAGGGGGACAGGCTTTAAGGAGGGACAGGTCTATTTTGGTTGGGGCCATCTGCGGCAGCATCCCCCAAATGCCTGCCTTTGAGAATTGCGTGCTTCCCTGTCATCCCCAGGCCTGTGCCCTCCCAGGACTTGAATGCGCTTCCAGGCACTCAGACACAGGCTCTGCCACCTTGGGGATGGGGATGGGGTCCAGAGAGGGCTGACCAGTCTCTGCCTGCGTTTGTCCTTCAAAATCAGAAATGTCCATCTGGGTATGGTGGCTCACGCCTGTAATCACAGCATTTTGGGATGCCAGGATGGGAGGATTGCTTGAGACCAGGAATTAGAGACCAGCCTGGGGAACATAACAAGATCTCTTATAAAAAAAAAAAAAAGCCCTTTTAAATGGCAGGCCATGGCCAGGCATGGTGGCTCTCACCTGTAATCCCAGCACTTTGGGAGGCTGAGACAAGCGGATCACTTGAGGTCAGGAGTTTAAGATCAGCCTGGTAAATATGGTGAAACTCCGTCTCTACCAAAAATACAAAAATTAGCCAGGCATGGTGGCGGGCGCCTGTAATCCCAGCTACTCGGGAGGCTGAGGCAGGAGAATCACTTAAACCCCAGAGAAAGTTCAGTTACTTTTGCTCATCTGTGAGGACTGCCCCTGCTTGGCTTTCTCCCTGTAATCACATCTGGAGGCCAGCAGTGGGTTAGGGCCAGGACAGGCAGGTATTTTGGGCATCACTCCACAAGAGAGACCGAGGCCCCTCGTGTGATGCGTCTCCATGCGGCAGGGGAGCCTCTGGCACTGAGTTTCGCAGAATGAACGGGTAAGTGCTTTTTCTGTCTCCGTTATTTACCCTTTATTTACTTTTTTTGTGTGTGGTAAAATTTGCATAACGTAAAATTTACCATTTTTAAAGCTGGTGTAAAGTTCAGTGGCATTCAGTCCATTCACAAGGTTGTGCAATCATCACCACTAGAATTCCAGAACATTTTCATCACCTCAAATGGAAACATTCCCACCTGCGGCAGCCGCCAATCTGCTTCCTGTCTCTGTGGATTTGCCTGTTCTAGACATTTCGTATCAATGGAATCCTACACTCTGGCCTTTTGTCTGGCTTCTTTCCCTCAGTACCGTGTTTTCAAGTTTCATCCACACTGTGGCATGGGTCACTGCTTTGCCTTTCATGTCGGCACCATATTCCACGGTATGGACAGAACACATTTGGTTTAATACTCATCCATTGGTGGACCTTTTACTTTTGGATCATGGCTCTTTGCTCCCTGACAACTCAGAATCTGCCGACCGCATGCCCAGCATGGTACAGGGTGCCTGCACGTGCTAGGTGCTGGGAAAACACTCCTAAAATGAACGAGGCAGGGGCTGAGATGGGCTCAGCCCTGCCGCCCGCCTCACATTCCGAGAGCTCTCCAACCAGCCCTGGGCCTCCCGGACTCCGGCCCCACCTACCTGAAACCTGTGGGAGCCGAACAGTTTCCTCAACGTGCCCCTGAAGTCAAGGCGGGTCCTGGGTGCGGCGCCAGGGGCAGTGTCAGGGGCTGTAGCTCTGCCTTCCTCGCCTGAGGCTGGTGTGGGTGGCGGCTGCTCTTCCTCCTCCTCGTCCTCTTCATTCTCCCATTTCTTGTAGTTGATGTTCCAGGCCTGGTAGTCGTCCCCCACGACCGTGAAGTGCCTTAAGAAATTGCTCATCCTCTTGGCGGGAGCCACCTTGGCCCTGCGGGTGACTGCCTAGAGGGCAGGAACAGAGAGCAAGAGCTTCAGCCAGGTGGCCCTGGGGCCCTCTGGACCACTCAGAGCCCACATGGCCCAGGCCGGGCCAGGCCACTGCAGGTGAAGACGTCTCGGGTGCTCAGAGCCCCCTGTGAGCAGAGACCATGAGGTCACGGTGGTTTCTCGTGCTTTTATTTTTGGAATCCAGGGTCTCAGTGTCTATGAGGTAATAGGAAACTCTAGCCCCCAGCAGGCCTGTCACCGTGGTCTGCTTGGCAGTAACCAACGGAATCAGTACTGCAGCCTGTCCCAAAACACCCCTCCATGGGCCCATGCTTGAATACTTGAAGGGCCGCCCCAAGGTTCAGAGACCTCACAACCCAGAAACCGGAGGGGACAGTGGGCAGGGCGTGGGGAGGGGAAGCCAAAAGTAAAAGTACGCAGAGTTTCACAGAGAAGTCGCGAGATCCCCACCCCTCACGCCACACATCAGACCGGACAGGCACGTGGCAGGTGGACATTTTCCAAGTTCAGCCAGCGCTATTTCTGTGGACAGCAGTTTAAAGCAAAAGCAAATATCCCTGTGCCCTCTATCCACTTTGCCCAACTTGCCCTACCAGGCACCAAATTTTACATACATTTAAATAATTAATATGCATAGGTATGAGTGCAAAAGCAGGCTACATGACTCCTGGAGCAGGAAAAGAGAGCCCAGTGTCCTTGTAGGAGGCTTGAGGAGAGGGGGTGGCAGTCCAGACCCATGGGAAAGAAAGGCTGGAGAGGCTGCAGAGTCTGGCTTTCTCAATAGGAAAAAAAAAAATCCAATCTCCACCTTGTCCCACACAGAATACATTTCAGATGCACTAACATTAATGTGTAAAGTGTATTAAAAAAGGAACAACTTAAAAAGTCTTAGAACAAAATATAGGCAAGTAACTTCATGAGCTTAGGATAGGGAAAGATTGCTTAAATAACAAAAAAATACCACAAAATAGGCTGGGCACGGTGGCTCACACCTGTAATCCCAGCACTCATCCCACGGGCTAAGGCAGGTGGATTGCTTGAGGTCAGGAGTTTGAGACCAGCCTGGCCAACATGGTGAGATCACATCTCTACAAAAAATATAAAAATTAGCGCCAGGCGCGGTGGCTCAAGCCTGTAATCCCAGCACTTTGGGAGGCCGAGGCGGGTGGATCACGAGGTCGAGAGATCGAGACCAACCTGGTCAACACGATGAAACCCCGTCTCTACTAAAAATACAAAAAATTAGCTGGGCATGGTGGCGCGTGCCTATAATCCCAGCTACTCAGGAGGCTGAGGCAGGAGAATTGCCTGAACCCAGGAGGCGGAGGTTGCGGTGAGCCGAGATCGCACCATTGCACTCCAGCCTGGGTAACAAGAGTGAAACTCCGTCTCAAAAAAAAAAAAAATTAGCTGGGCATGATGGCACATGCCTGTAATCCCAACTACTCAGGAGGCTGAGGCCCCAGAATCTTTTGAAGCTGGGAGGTGGAGGTTGCAGTGAGCCAAGATCATGCCATTGCACTCCAGCCTGGGCAACAGAGACCGCCCCCCCACCAAAAATGAACAACACAAAAACAAACACAAAATAGATTTGACTGCATCAAAACTAAAAGCTTTACTATGACACACACACACACACACACAAAGTTAGAGGACACACCACAGACTGGGATATTTGTGATCTATTTGATAGACAAAGACTTAGTATCCAGCATATACAAAGAAATCTTATACATCAAAAAGAGTAAGAAAAACTCCATGGAAAACTGGGCAGTGGCTAGCAACAGGCAGCTTGTGTAAGAGAAAACCCAGATAGCCTAGATGCTCATCCCCACTAATACTCAGAAAAATGCAGCGTCAAGTAATAACCACACAACTTTTCACTCCTCAGGTTGGCAAGAGTCTTAAAGTCTACAACATCAAATATTGCAGAGCACAGGAAGCAGTGGGGTCTCTCGAACACTGAAGATAGATATAGGTACCAGCACCATCATTTTGGGAAGCGATTTGGTATGGTCTTGTCAAGCTGAAGTTGTGTGTATCCTTCTGAATCCGTCCCTACACCCAAAGAGAACTTGAGCACACGTGCTCAAACAGGTGACACGTTCCAAGAGCGTTCATGCAAATATTCACCTAGCTGGCCGAGTGTGGCTCACATCTGTAATCCCCACACTTTGGGAGGCTGAGGTGGGAGGATTTCTTGAGTCCAGGAGCTGAGACCAGCCTGGGCAACATGGCAAGACCCTGTCTCTACAAAAACAAAAAAAATTAGCCAGGCATGGTAGCACACACCTGTAGTCCCAGCTACTTGGGAGGCTGAGGCAGGAGGATTGCTTGAGCTTGGGAGGTCCAGGCTGCAGTGAGCCATGTTCTTCAGCCTGGGCAAGAGAGTGAGACTCTGTCTCAAAAAAGAAAAAAAAATAATAATTCACTTAAACGTGGGAGACAGAGAAATGAATATTCTCTGTTCATGTGATTGGACACTACACAGCTGTTAAAATGAGTTAACTGCATCTCAGTAGGTCACTGGTGATGCCTGTGAGTACCTACTTGGCAGCACGGAACACAGTAGACCAATCACTCCTTTCTTCAAACACTTCCTTCATTGGCTTCTGGGATGCGGCAGTCTCCTGGTTTTCCTCCTACCTCCTACCAGTGGTTGTTTCTTGCTAGTTTCTTTTTTGTTTTTGTTTCTTTTTTTTTTTTGCCTTTTTTTGGTTGTTGAGACAGAGTCTCACTCTGTCGCCGGGAGCCAGGCTGGAGTGCAATGGCGAGACCTCGGCTCACCGCAACCTCCGCCTCCTGGGTTCAGGCAATTCTCCTGCCTCAGCCTCCTGAGTAGCTGGGATTACAGGCACGCACCACCATGCCCAGCTAATTTTTTGTATTTTTAGTAGAGACGAGGTTTCACCATGTTGACCAGGATGGTCTCAATCTCTTGACCTTGTGATCTGCCCGCCTCGGCCTCCCAAAGTGCTGGGATTACAGGCGTGAACCACCGCACCCGGCCTCTTGCTAGTTTCTTTTGGCCAGTGGATACCTTAGAGAAAGAGCTGACATTTAATTTTCTTTTCTTTTCTTTCTTTCTTTCCTTTTTTTTTTTTTTTTTTTTTTTAAAGAGACAGGATTTCACTCTGTCACCAGGCTAGGTGCAGGAGTGTGATCATAGCTCACTGCAGTCTTGAGTTCCTGGACTCAAGCAATCCTCCTGCCTCAATCTACCAGGTAGTTTGTACTATGGCACACTATACCATGCCTGGTAATTAAAACAATTTTTTTTTTTTTTTTTTTTTAGCAATTTGGTCTTGCTATGTTGCCCAGGCTGGTCTTGAACTCCTGGGCTAAAGCAACACTCCTACCTCAGCTTCCCGAGTAGCTGGGATTACAGGTACATGACACTGTACCTGGCTTACATTTAAGTATCAAGTACAACTGTACACCCAGCACCTAGAACAGTGCCTTGCACTTAATAGACACTCAAAAATACTGAAATGTTTGTTAAGCAACAATGAGTTTCACAATGTGGGTAGCTCCTAAAAAATGTTGATTATAAAGGAAAGATATGGAAGAATATGACCAATGCCATACGACTTAAGTAAAAATGTTAAATATGTGGAAAATATTATTATATATTGTTTAAAAATGTATAAAACAGCAGTGTAAACATACACAAGAATGAGATTTCTGCTTATAGCCTTACTACACTATAGAGTAACTAGTAGCAGATTATCCCTCTTGACATGACGAATTATAAAACTGGATAAAATATGTGAAATTTACTGTGATCCCTTAGAGAAATGAATGAGGCAAATCCCACAAGCACCCTAGCTTTGTGCCCGAAGGTACTTTCCGGACTGTGAAGGCAAAGACTATGATTCAAAGCTATTGAGGCTCCCTCCCCTCAGGAATCTGCATGGCAATGTACCAGAAATAGAAAAGCTATGCAGAGGAGGAGATTAAAAAATATGGACGTCATGTATGTGAAACAAGATTTCATGAGGCAGGGAAAAATACAACTTTCAGGAAAAAAAACTCTTGAAGTGCTGCGAGCTGAACAACTACCAGAGATTACAAAGCACAGGGTTGGGAGATATGTGAGCTCCCAAAAGCCAGAGTAGAGAGACCTCACTGGACACCTAAGCATGCAGCAGAGATCCCAGAAAAATCATGCCTTATAAGCAGACCTAATCTAGCCTTACAGGAAGGACCACATTACACTCATTGCAACAAAGCTTAAGAAGCAGCCTTGACCAACCTGACCAGCATGGCAAAACCTTGTCTTTACTAAAAATACAAAAATTAGCCAGGCGTGGTGGCAGGCACCTCTACTCCCAGCTACTTGGGAGGCTAAAGCAGGAGAATCACTTGGACCTGGCAGGCAGAGGTTGCAGTGAGCCGAGATCATGCCATTGCACTCTAGCCTGGGGGACAAGAGCAAGATTTTGTTTTAAAATAAAATAAAATAGGCCGGGCGCGGTGGCTCACGCCTGTAATCCCAGCACTTTGGGAGGCCGAGGCGGGTGGATCACGAGGTCAAGAGATCTAGACCATCCTGGTCAATATGGTGAAACCCCGTCTCTACTAAAAAAAAAAAAAAAATACAAAAAAAATTAGCGGGGCATAGTGGCGCGTGCCTGTAATCCCAGCTACTCAGGAGGCTGAGGCAGGAGAATTGCCTGAACCCAGGAGGCGGAGGTTGCGGTGAGCCGAGATCGCGCCATTGCACTCCAGCCTGGGTAACAAGAGCGAAACTCTGTCTCAAAAAATAAATAAATAAAATAAAATAAAATAAAATAAAATAAAATAAAATAAATTTTTAAAGCCTTGAAAAGAACAAGGTGATCCTTAAGTAAATTAACTGCCTGTTGGAACAAAACTTAGTACTCTGTTAGAAAGACAACACCACAAAGTCAACATCGTAGATTCATATCGTCTAGCACATGGTAAAAATTACCAGACAGATAAAACTAAAAAATGTGGCCCACAACTAATAGAAAAATCAGCTAATAGAAGACTCAAAATGGTCAGAGATAATGGAACTGGCCAACGAAGACATGAAAACAGGTATTAAAATCTCAATAGAGAAATGGTGGTAGCTACAAAAAAGATCCCGATGGATATTCTAGAACTGAAAAGTGCACATAAGCAATGAAAAAAATCACTGGATGGGCTTAACAGCTGATAACAGACTACCAAAGAAAAGATCAGTGAACTTTTAAAGACAGGGCAATAGAAAACATCAACTGGAAACACAGAGAGAAAAAAAGCTGAAAGCAAAAATAACCAGAGACCCAGGGACCACAGCTAGTAGTCTAACGTATGTGTACCTGCAGTGCATGGCCGTCTGGGGCCTGGCATCTCTCCTTCCCACAGCTTCCTCGTCACACTCCAGCCACCCTTCCCTCCCTCTGATGCTCCACACCGAGCCATCATGTGGGCTGTTCCCCCAACCCGGAATGCTCTTCTTCCCACTCCGAGCTTGGCTCACTCTTACTTATGCTTGAAACTTCAGCTAAAATGTCACTTCCTCAAAGAGGCCCTCCTTGACCCCTAAAATCGAAATCAGTCTCTTCCCATGTATAACCTCTCCTCACACTTTTCCTTTGAGAGCCCTTATCCTAGTATCTAACTAGAAACTGCTTGTGCAGCCATTTATTTATTCCATCTTCCTCCTCACTAGCATTTACTCTGCATGAAGGCAGGGTCTGTGTCCCCAGAGTCTCGTGTGACACCTCAGCTTCAGCAGAAGCCCATCATGTACCTGTTGGCTGAGAGCACTGGTACCCCATCTCCTGTGCTGGGCTCTGGGCTTATCTCAGCTGGACCAAACATCTCTGGACTCCCAGGGCTGGCCAGGGCCAAGGGTATACTGAAGCTCTCCAGGCAGCCACTGACCATAATTCCCTTTTTTTGAGACAGGGTCTTGCTCTGTCACCCAGGCTGGAGGTCACTGTAGCCTTGACCTCCCGGGATTAAGTGATCCTCCCACAAAAGCCTCCTGAGTAGCTGGAACTACAGGCACACACCATCACATTCAGCTAATTTTTTGTATTCTTTTGTAGAGGCAGAGTTTTGCTATGTTGCCCAGGCTAGTCTCAACCTCCTAGACTCAAGTGATCGACCTGCCTTGGCCTCCCAAAGTGCTGGGATTACAGGCATGAGCCACTGTGCCCGACCCCATACTTTCCTTTGGAAACAACTCACCTGGCAGACAAGAGCAGCCTGTCCTATTTCTCAGTGGGGTGGGAACCTCAGGGTACTTTGCAAAAACAGCATTTACATTTTATAGAAGAGGAAACTTTTCTTTCTGAAACCTTGCAACCAGTGAAGAAGCAACTTTTAGTAATTTGGGATGAAAATATCTAGGGCACTCAGCAGAGCAGAAAACATTTCTGGTTTTCAGTCAAGAGTCTGTCATGCCAGAAGCAGAAAAGTTCCAGAAAACGGCAAAGATAGGGTTGATCATGAGAATGTGGTGGGCCTCAGCAGCTTCCCCGTGCACCCTGGGCCCCTGGCATTTGTGGAAAGACTGAGTCAGAGTGGTGCACAGAGCACCTTCCTTGGTGCCTGGCTTGGAGTAGCCTCCGGCTCTGGAAGTGCCAGCTATGATTATCCCTTAACAACAAAAACTTGCCTGAGCGCGGTGGCTCGCACCTGCAATCCCAGCACTTTGGGAGGCCGAGATGGGCGGATCACTTGAGGTCAGGGGTTCGAGACCAGCCTGGCCAACATGGCGAAACCCCATCTCTACTAAACACACAAAAAATAGCCACGCATGGCAGGCGCCTGTAATCCCAGCTACTCGGGAGGCTGAGGCACAAGAATTGCTTGAACCAGAGGTTGCAGTGAGCTGAGATCACGTCACTGCACTCCAGCCTGGGCTACAAAGTGAGACTCTGTCTCAGAAAAGGAAAACAAACCCCAAAACTCCTCTCCTCCAGCCTTATCGCCATCCTTAGATATTTCATTTCTCTGCCCACTGCCTGCTTCTGCAACCCTTAGACTGTTAAGTTACACGATCTGATACAGCTACTTTGTGGCTTAAGGGACAATGAGCTGTGTTTCTGTCACTTATAGCCCCAAAAGTCTATAGGTGAAGTTGCTGATGCAGGACACCCCCACAGCTCCATCTCCTGTGCAAGAATCCCTGTGGTTCCCACTGTACCCTGATGCTCCTCTGAGGTCACCTTTCCATATCAAAGCCTGTGACCGTGGCTCCAGCCTGCCTGACTGTCCCACACTCTTTGATGCTTTTCTTCTCTGCTTGGCAATTTCACCCCCTGCTTCTCCTCCTATCTCTGGCGGCCCTCCTCAGCCCCCTGTACCATGTCTCTGCCCCATGCCAGGAGTCCTGACCCTGTCCTCAGGCTGGTGACTCTCTCTCTTTGGGGGTCTTAGCATACCTGTGTTCTCGGTGCTGTTCACGTTCAAATTAAAGACTCCAGTCTGATGTTCAAGATCCTGCGTGGTTTGCTGTGACTCAAACTGAACTGATTTCTTACCTTTTTCCCCAAATCCACTCCTCCTTCCACATCCCCTAGGGCATGCTGTCACATCCACCTGACTGCCCAGGGTAAAAACAGAAAGTAGTCCTTGGCTCCTCCCTCTCCCTCACACCCCATCGATTTCACTTCCTGAATCTGGCTGGCCCTCCATCATCCCCTCCCCATCACCAGGACCTGCCCTGACCCCGCCTCCACTCTGCGGCCAGGGTCCTCCTCCAATGCCAACCTGACTCCTTTCCTGCTGTGCAGCTGAAGGGGGAGACCCAGGCATCTCAAATCAACTTCCCTTTTCCTAAGACTGTAAACTTCCCCTTTTCATTCCTAAGACTGTAAACTGAAACCCTTTTCATATGTAATTCCTAAGACTGTCAACAGAGACCCTTTTCATATGTTAAGCTATAAACCTAAGATTCTTCCATGTGTAACATCTGAAGTATAAGGCTATATAAAGACGGAACCTTCCTTTGTTAGGCGAGCTTGGATATGAGGCAAATATGCCACCTTGCTCCCGGCCGAGTAAACTCCTTCCTCCAATATTTGGTGTCCCAGAGATCCATTTCCCATGGCCGTTCCTGCTACACAGCAACCCCCACACCCACGACTGCCTTCGGGATCAAGTCCCAGCTCTCTTGGCTTCTCTAGGCCCTCGTCTCCCCACCAGCCTCATTCCTGCCTCTGCCACCCTCCAGCCACGTGGAACTTGCAGTTCTAGCATGAACCACACTCTCTTGCTTCCAGGACTTCGTGTGGCCTGTCCCCTTCCCATCTATCTTCCAGGTCGTACACCTAGATTTTACCTTCCTTGGGCTGCCTTCCTTAAGTGTCCCCCCACCCCGGTTGGGATGTACATGACACCATCTTAATAACCAGTGCGACACCATCCCCACCACACTTGTCTGTGAACACTGGGAGGGCAGAGATTCTTCCTCAGTCACAGGGAGAGACTCAAGAAATGGTGTGGTGGCTCATGCCTGTAATCCCAGCAGTTTGGGAGGCTGAGGCAGGTGAATCACTGTCAGGCCTCCATGAGCAAGCCTGGACCCAGAAAGGCTAAAGTCCTGCCTGCCTCAGCCGATCACCCTCCACCCCTGCCTGTGTTCGCCATTACGTGTGATCCATGGAGCTTCCCTGGACGTAAGATTCCCCCCACCCCACCCTGCCATCTTAACTGTTACTATGATAATGTAATGATCATTCTCTTCACCCCACCCTACCATCTTAACTACTCTTATCCCACCCACCATTTTAATTAAACTTATGGTAATGTATGCTCTTTGCCCCTACCCTCAGCACTGTAACTGATCTTACTCTAACTTTCCACACTGCTCACCCTAAACCTATAAAACCAACTCCTATCCCGCCGTCCTTCATCAACACCCTGTTCGGCCTTAGCCCACTTGCATCCAGGTGAATAAACAGCCGCGTTGCTTACACAAAGCCTGTTTGGAGGGGGTTTCTTCATTCAAAGCATGCGTTTTTAACAATTGCCTGATGTCAGGAGTTTGAGACCAGCCTGGCCAATGTGGTGAAACCCCATCTCTACTAAAAATACAAAAATTAGCTGGGCGTGGTGGCGTGTGCCTGTAATCCCAGCTACCCGGGAGGCTGAGGCTGCAGTGAGCCGAGATCGCACCACTGTACTCCAGCCAGCCTGGGTGACAGAGCGAGATTCCATCTCAAAAAAAAAAAAAAAAAAAAAAAAAGAGAGAGAGAGAGAGAAAGAAAAACAAAGAAATGATTAATAAATGAATTTACAAAATCTCAGGCGCTGCCCCTGCAAGTTAAACATTGCCGACCTTTCTCTTATAGGAATTACACAGAAAAACTACCACCTGGGGGAGAAGGGGAAAGTGAAAAAGACAGACCTAGAAGTGAAGGAGAAAGAAGTGTTTTTAGGGATGCCTATTTTTACAGGCTCAGAAGCTGCCATCTGTGGGAGAGGGAAAGTCCCTAGTTCATGGGTATCCAGCAATAGCAGAAAAAGGTACTTTTTAAGAAAGTCAGCCGACTCCCAATTCCCATGGCATGATGTCCCTTCAGTTTCCATTCCCCTGCTCCCTCCCAGAACTATTTTTGGGGACTTGATTTGCATATTAACTACCAACCTCATCCCCAAACTCCAAGACACAGTGGCAGCAACATGTATTACTACAGTTGCTTATTCTATCGTGGCTCCTGTCATCTTAGTGTGCTGCTGACTTCCTTCCACACGCTATTTCATTTCAACTCCTAACAACCCTCTCGGGTTGAGGCCATCCGGGTGAGGGGGGACTTGTCCAAGGTCACACACTGTGGGGAACCGGAAAAGCAGGATCTGCCCCTGAGCTCCATGACCTGGAGACTATGTTTTAGAATACACAGTTCACAGAAAGCCAGGCAGCCAGAGACTGGAGAGCCACCTGCTCAGAGGGCAGAGTGGGTGGAATTGTGCACCCCCCTCTAATTCCTGTTCCCTGGAACCTTAGAATGTGACCTTATTTGGAATGCAGGTCTTTGCAGATGTAACTAAAGATCTTAAGATGAAGTTGTCCTTATAAAGAGAGAAAAGGGGTATCCTTATAAAAAGAGAAAAGGAGCTGGGAGTGATGGCTCATGCCTGTAATCCCAGCACTTTGGGAGGCCAAGGCGGGTAGATCAGGTGAGGTCAGGGGTTTGAGACTGGCTTGGCCAACATGGCACAACCCTGTCTCTACTAAAAATACAAAAATTGGCTGGGCATGTTGGCTCATATCTGTAATCCCAGCACTTTTGGAGGCTGAGGTGGGCACCTGAGGTCAGGAGTTTGAGACCAGCCTGGCTAAACATGGCGAAACCCTGTCTCTACTAAAAATACAAAAATTAGCCAGGCATGGTGGTAGGCGCCTGTAATCCCAGCTACTTAGTAGGCTGAGGCAGAAGAATCGCTTGAACCAGAGAGGCTGCAGTGAGCCGAGATCATGCCAGTGCACTTCAACCGGGGTGACACAGTGAGACCTGAAACCAAACCAAACCAAACCCAGAAATGAGGCCAGAATGGTGGCAAGTGCCTATAATCCCAGCTACTTGGGAGGCTGAGGCAGGAGAATCACTTGAACCTGGGAGGAGGAGGTTGCAGTGAGCCAAGATCATGCCATTGCACTCCAGCCTGGGAGACAAATTGAGACTTGGTCTTGAAAAAAAAAAAAAAAAAGAGAGAGAAAAGAACATGCAGAGGGTAAGGTCACATGAAATTCACAGAGATCAGAGTGATATGTCCACAAGCCAAAGACTACCAGCAACCCTGGAGGCTGGGACGGAGGCCTGGAACAGATCTCCCCATCCCAAAGCCTCCAGGGGCCAATCCTGCCAACACCTTGATTTTGGCCTTCCGGTTTCCAGAACCAGTGATAATGAGTTCCTGTTGTTGATACCCCCGCCCTCAACCCCCAGCTTATAGTAATTTGTTACAGCAGCCACAGGAAACCAGGGCAGAGGGTGTGTGCCTGAGTGAGCCAGGATGGTTCATCGGCCAGGTGCTGTCTTTCTCTTTATCTTTCTAGGCCACACATTTGTCCTGGCCTCAAGGAGAAAGCTGAATTCTCCTTGAGCCACCCGGCCAATTTTTGTATTTTTAGTAGAGGCAGGGTTTTGCTATGTTGGCCAAGCTGGTCTCAAACTCCTGACCTTGAGTGTTCCAGAACCACTTGGAGAAAGCCCAATTCTGCAGCCAACCCCAGCAACAGTGGCTCCTCATGCTCAGAGCTCAATGGTCACACCACCTGCTCTCACTTGTTTTAATGCTTCTAAGAAGTAGGCAGGCTGGGTAGGTGCAGTCTCTCCATTCTGCAGAAGGGGAAACTGAGGCCTGGGAGGAGAGACCGCTTGCCTGAAGTCATACCATGCCACATACTGTAGCAGGGTAACAGAGGCAGAGGGAAGTGGGCACTCCTATATGCCAGCTGATGGGCATGTAATGGGTGTGTCCTTCCTAGGAGGGTAACAGGGTACTTCCTTTCACCTTTTGAAAAAATATTTGAGTCTCTCTCATGCGCCAGGCTTGGGGATTAGAGAGAATTGGCCCTAAACCAATTTATATCAAATTTTTATTTTATTTTATTTTCTGAGATGGGGTCTCATTTTGTTGTTCAGGCTGGAGTGCAGCCTAAAACTCCTGGGCTCAAGCAATCCTCCTGCCTCAGCCTCCCAAGTAGCTAGGACTACAGGTACATGCCACCATGGCTGCCTTAGTTTCTATCAACACTTAAAATGTCCTTATCGTTGACTTGACAAGACACTCCCACATGTACACAGGTGCTCGCTCCAGTCCTGCTTCAATAGCCCAAAACTGGAAACCACCTCACAGTCTGTTGGCCAGGATACCATGGAAGAAGGCCCACACCACAGCACCACACCACTGTGTGGCAGGCCTGTAAACTCACGCACCCACAGGGAAAGGGCTCCTCAATCTTCAGTTATGGAAAAATGGACAAAATCAATCCCAACTCCCAGGAGGAGAGAGGGACTGGATTGGAGGGTGAAACTTTCCATTTTTTTCCAATAGGTTTCATATGGTTTGGCTGTGTCCCCACCCAAATCTCAACTTGAATTGTATCTCCCAGAATTCCCACATGTTGTGGGAGGGACCTGGGGGAGGTAGTTGAATCACAGGGACCAATCTTTCCCATGCTATAAGTCTCATGAGATCTGATGGGTTTATTAGGGGTTTCTGCTTTTGCTTCTAACTTTCTCTTGCTGTCTCCATGTAAGAAGTACCTTTTGGCCAGGTGCAGTGGTTCATGCCCATAATCCCAGCACTTTGGGAGGCCAAGGTGGGTGGATCATGAGGTCAAGAGATTGAGACCATCCTGGCCAAGAGGGTGAAACCCTGTCACTACTAAAAAAATATAAAACTTAGCTGGGTGTGGTGGTGTGCACCTGTAGTCCTAGCTACTTGGGAGGCTGAGACAGGAGAATCACTTGAACCCAGGAGGTGGAGGTTGCAGTGAGCTGAGATTGTGCCACTGCACTCCAACCAAGCAACAGGGTGAGACTCCGTCACACACACAAAAAGGAAAAATAAAAAGAAGCACCTTTTGCCTCACACCATGATTCTGAGGCCTCCCCAGCCATGTGGAACTGGAAGTCCAATTAAATATCTTTTTCTTCCCCGTCTCAGGTATGTCTTTATCTGCAGTGTGAACACTGATATGGTAAATTGGTAACAGTAGAGTGGGACATTGCTGAAAAGATACCTGAAAATATGGAAGCAACTTTGGAACTTGGTGTCAGGCAGAGGCTGGAACAGAAGAAGACTGGAGAATGTGAGAAAGTGTGGAACTTCCTAGAGACTTGTTGAATGGCTTTGGCCAAAATGCCGATAGCATCTGGACAATAAGATCCAGGCTGAGGTGGTCTCAGATGGAGATGAGGAACTTGTTCGAAACTGGAGAAAAGGTGACTTTTGGTATGTTTTAGTGAAGAGCTGGCAGCATTTTGCCCCTGCCACAGAGATCTGTGGAGCTTTGAACTTGGGAAAGATGATTTAGGGTAACTGGTGGAAGAAATTTCTAAGCAGCAAAGCATCCAGTGGCTGGTGTTAAAGGCATTCAATTGCATAAGGGAAGCAAAGCATAAAAATTTTGAAAATTTGCAGCCTGATGATGTGATAGAAAAGAAAAACCCATTTTCTGGGGAAAAATTCAAGCTGGCTACAGAAATTTGCATAAGAATCAAAGAGCCTAATGTTAATCCCCAAGACCTTGGGGAAAATGTCTCCAGGCTATGTCAGAGACCTTCACGGTGGCCCCTCCCATCACAGGCCCAGAGGCACAGGAGGAAAAAGTGGTTTCATGGGCCTAGGGACTTAATGCCCTGTGTCCTAACTGCTCTAGCTGTGGCTGAAAGGGGCCAACGTACAGCTCAGGCTGTGGCTTCAGAGGGTGGAAGCCCCAAACTTTGGCAGCTTCCATGTGGTGTTGGAAGTCAAGAATTGAGGTTTGGGAACTTCTACTTAGATTTCAGACAATGTATGGAAGCACCTGGATGTCCAGGCAAAAGTTTGCTGCAGAGGTGGGGCCCTCATGCAGAATCTCTGCTAGAGTAGTGTGGAAAGGAAATGTAGGGTGGGAGCCCCCATACAGAGTCCCTACTGGGGCACCACCAAGTAGAGTTGTGAGAAGAAGGCCACAGTCCTTCAGACCCCAGAATGGTAGATCTACCGACAGCTTGCACTGTGTGCCTAGAAAAGCCTCAGACACTCAATGCTAGCCCATGAAAACAGCTAGGAGGTGGGTTACAAGCTGCAAAGCCACAGGGGTAGAGCTGACCAAGGCTATGGGAACCTATCTCTTGCACAGCCTGGCCTGGACGTGAGACATGGAGTCAAAGATGATCATTTTGGAGCTTTAGAATTTGACTGCCCCCCTGGATTTCAGACTTGCCTAGGCCCTGTAACCCTTTTGTTTTGGCCAATTTCTCTCATTTGGAAAAGCTGTATTTACTCAATATCTGTATCCCATTGTATCTAGGAAGCAACTAGATTGATTTTGATTTTTACTGGCTCATAGGTGGAAGAGACTTACTTGCCTTGTCTCAGATGACTTTGGACTGTGGATTTTTGGGTTAATGCTGAAATAAGCTAAGACTTTGGGGGACTGTTGGGAAGGCATAATTGGTTTTGAAATGTGAGGACATGTGATTTGGAGGGGTCAGGGGCAGAATGATATGGTTTGGCTGTGTCCCCACCCAAATCTCAACTTGAATTGTATCTCCTAGGATTCCCACATGTTGTGGGGGATCCAGGGGGAGGTAATTAAATCATGGGGGCCAATCTTTCCTGTACTATTCTCGTGATAGTGAATAAGTCTCATGAGATCTGAAGGGTTTATCAGGGGCTTCTGCTTTTCCTTCTAATTTTCTCTTGTTGCCTCCATGTAAGAAGTGCCTTTCACCTCACACCACGATTCTGAGGCCTCCCCAGCCATGTGGAAATGTAAGTCCAATTAAACCTCTTTTTCTTCCCAGTCTTGGGTGTATCTTTATCAGCAGTGTGAAAACAAACTAATACAAGGTTTGACCCTAAGAAACTGCCATTTTTGGAGAGAGATCCAGGCTGCAGGGAGTTAAGTGGTTAATAAAGTATTTAGTGGAGGTGGGAAGAGAAACCAACATACTCATGCCTGGAATCTCTGAATAAGGAAACGAGTTTAACAGACCAGAACAAAGATACAATTCAAGAAAACTTTCCTGATATAAAAGAGGACTTAAAAAATGCCATCTTTGTAGATAAAAACCAGAAGTAGTTGACAATTTCCTATGATTCAACCTAATATATACCTGTTTGCTATTTGAATTTATTATGCCATACATATGTCCATGTACAGTCGTTAAAAAACAAATATAAGGCCAGGTGCCATGGCTCATACCTGTTATCCCAGTGCTTTGGGAGGCCAAGGTTGGTGGATCACCTGAGGTCAGGAGTTCAAGACCAGCCTGGCCAAGATGGCGAAACCCCATCTCAACTAAAAATACAAAAATTAGCTAGGCATGCTAGTGCACGCCTGGAGTCCCAGCTACTCAGGAGGGTGAGGCAGGGAAATTGTTTGAACTTGGGAGGTGGAGGTTGCAGTGAGCTGAGATCATGCCACTGTACTCCAGCCTGGGCAACAGAGTGAGACTCCATCTCAAAAAAACAAAACAAACAAACCAAAAAAAAAAAAACCCATAAAACCATAAGTGATAAAGCCAGCACAGGAACTCAAGTCATCCAGATTGTTCTTTCCTCTACTGATATGAAGAAAAAAAATGGCAGAAAAGATTTTTTTTTAAGCAACTAAAATGACATTTTAGGAGATGGGACTGGGTGCTGTGGCTCATGCCTGTAATCTCAGCACTTTGGGAGGCCGAGGCAAGTGGGCCGCTTGAGCCCAGGAGCTCGAGACCAGCCTGGCCAATATGATGAAACCCCATCTCTACTAAAAATATGAAAGTTAGCTGGGTGTGATGGTGGTGGTATGTGCCTATGATTCCAGCTACTTGGGAGGTGGAGGCGTAATAATCACTTGAACCTGGGAGGCGGAGGTTGCAGGAAGCCAAGATCACACCACTGCACTCCAGTCAGGACAACAGAGCAAGACTCTCTCTCTAAATAAAGAAGGAGAGGGGAATCAAGGTTCCGAGATGCAGTCTTTCCTCCTTAGCAGAGGAGTCAACTGAGGCCTGCAATATGGTAACCACCACCTGTCAGTGGATAGTCCAAAGACTTGTACCTGGGTGTGCTGCTTCCTGGTCCCGGGTCTTATGGCCACCCAAGCAGGGCCAGGGCAGTTTTCCCCAGTCCAGCTTCAATTCCCCTCCCCTATATTCCTAACCAGCATGAAGCCTGGTGCATTTCAGCAACTAAATGATCCCTGATCTGCCACCTACTTCCCCTGCACTTTGCCACCACCCTGGCCACCCCCCGTCTCACTCGGAGGCTGTCACAGCTCCTCTCTGCTCTCTCCTTCCCCACCGTGGAGCATCCTTCCAAGCACGATCACATCACTCCCTGTACAGAAAAGGGCCAGTCCAGTGCGCCCCACGCTGCCCTCCTCAGACAGGCCTGCCTGGCCTCCACTGGCATCTGGGAACGTGGACTTCTGGAAAATTCCCACTATTCCCTGCTAAGAGCAGCTCACTGTGCCTAGACTGCTTTTGGAAACAGCATGGTTTGTGATGAACTCCTGCTTTCCTTTGGAGAGTCTGGAACTTTTCTAAGTACCAGGTAGATGGTGCCTCTGTGCCCAGCCCCAGTGAAAACTCTGGGCATTGGGTCTCTAAGGAGTTGCTCTGCTCGTGAAGACTTAACACATCTTGTCACAACTCCCTGCTGGAGGAATGAAGTGTGACCCCCTAGGACCCCTGCCCCCAGCCCAGGAGAGGGCTCTGGAAGCTTACATCAGGTTTCTTCCGAACTTCACCCCGTGCGCATTTTCCCTTTACTGATCTTAATTTCAATCCTTTTGTGGCAATTAATCTGAGCCAGGAGTGCATCTGCATGCGAGTCCCATGGGTCCTCCTAGTGAGTCACTGACACTGGGCAGGGGGTCTCGGGGACTCTGACACATTCCTTTATTTAAAACTTTTGGCTGGGTACAGTTGCTCATGCCTCCATGTGGGAAGTGCCTTTCACCTTGTGCCACGATCCCAGCACCTTGGGAGGCCAAGGAGGGAGGCTCACTGAGTTCAGGAATTCAAGACCAGCCTGGGCACAGAGTGAGATCCCATCTCTACAAAAAATCCAAAAATTAACCATGCATGGTGGTGCTCACCTATAGTCCCAGCTACTCAGGAGGCTGAGGCAGGAGGATGGCTTGAGCCCAGAATGTCAGGGCTGCAGTGAGCTGTGATCATGAAACTGCACTCCAGCCTGGGTGACAGAGTGAGATCTTGTCTCTAAAGAAAATTTAAAAAACAACAACAACAAAAAACGCCAACACCTTCCAGAAGCCCACTCCTGTTCTGCGCGCTGTGGCCTCTGCCTGCCTATCTGACCTCCCCTCTCACCTCTCCCCCCACCTCAGGCCACATTGTCCCCTTTGAGCCTTTCATATTTGGCTGGTTTCTTCAACCACAGGGCCTTTGCACTCATGACTTCTTTCGCCTAGAATGTGCAACCCCCGCTTTCACCCTGTCATCTATCTTCTTCATCCCAGCTCCCAGGGCCTGGCTGGGCCTTCCCCATCACACTCTCATGGGGCCCAGCGATTCACAGCATGACCTCCGTGCCTGGCAGACCACAGGCTGCTGCTGAATGTGCCTCCTCCTGGATGGGGAAAGAAACCCCTGAGCAAACCTCTTCTCGGGGGTGGGGGGGTAGCAAGGGGACTCCAGGCAGCAGGCTCACCTGCCCCAGCTCTTCTCCCCTCCTGCCTCAGGGGATCCATGCTCTGAGGAAGGCTATTTTTAAAATCAGGGAAGTCTTTAAATAAGCGTAGCAGCTTTTCCTTCTCTAGGGCGGGGAGGAAGTCTGAGGTTGATGAAAACCACCACCGTGACAGCTCCGTCACAGACCTTTAGCTCCGGCAGGAGGGGCTGCTTACAGGCTGAGGAGTTTAACTGGTGGCCCAGGTCCCCCTAAAGCCATGGTCCCCAACTCTCTTTCCTTTTCCTATAGGGATAGGAACCCTCCTGACTTGGTAGATGAGCCGGTTAACCTGGCGAGATGATGGCGGGGCTGCATAGAAATGAGATGGGAGATATTTTCAGGAGTGGAACTGTAATCATTCCAACTATCCCCAGAATACCTGCTGTTTAATATTTTCTGAGTTCTGCGCAAAGACCTTCATCACACTCCGCAACAAGCCCATGAGGTGGGGACTGCAATGTCTCTGCTTATGGATGAGGAAACTGAGAACAGAGAGGCCAGTGACTTGCCCCAGGTCACACAGCCAGCAAGAGGCACAGCTAGGATTCCAACTCAGGCTGCCCAGGCCGGCACCCGCTCCTCCCGCGGCACCCCTCATGAACACTGCCCAGCCCTGTACCCTGCACAGCTGGAAAAGCCCCATGCTGGGAAGGGATTTTGGAGCAGTGCTTCTCAGTAAGAAATCATGTTCCATACCCTGCCTCTCAGTACGCACTGCCCTGTGTACAAACATTCTATAACCAGCACTACAGTTACTAGGTGAGGCGCTCTTATTTTCCATTTCATTCTATTTCTTTCTTTCTATCTTTCTTTTTTTTGAGACAGGGTCTCACTCTGCCACCTAGGCTGGAGGGCAGTGGCATGATTAGGACTTACCATAGCCTTGACCTCCTGGGCTCAAGAGATCCTCCTACCTCAGCCCCAGAAATAGCTGGGACTACAGGTGTGCACCACCATACCTGGCTAATGTTTTGTATTTTTAGTAGAGATGGAGCTTCTCCATGTTACTCAGGCTGGTCTCAAACTCCTGATCTCAAGTGATTCACCCACCTTGGCCTCCCAAAGTGCTGGGATTACAGGTGTGAGCCACCGTGCCCAGACCTATTTCATTTCTTAAAAGGTTGATTGTAGCTCACTTAATGGATTTCAGGACCCACCAATGGGTTGAGTTTAAAGACACAGTTTTGCAGGGACATGCTCTGCCTATTTCCCTGGGAATGACTGACAGGGGAGTCTGGTCCAAACCTGTGACATCAGTCATGTCATCCAGGAGCAGGGACTGTGCTATTTGTTTTATAAAAGTGTAGAAAGAAAAAAGAAAAAGTTATCCAGGTAGAAATGAAGAGCTGCCACCCATGTGACTGGGTCCCCTGAGCCAATGTCTAGTGATGCCTTGGCCATGGAAACCACAGGACACAGTGCTCAGGGTATCCCTCTTTCCTCCTGCAGAGGGAGGGGTCCCCAGGCCAGGCCGCAAGTTGGAATCACCTGGCAACTTTAAGGCACCCTGAAACCTGGGTCCTGGGCTCAGAGTTTCCAATTCAACCCCCCTGGGTGTGGGCTGGGTGCTGGGGTGGTCCGTGTACAGCACAGGTGGGTGAGGAACCCCAGCTGCACCTGGGGCCTGTGCACACCTCATGAGAAATGAGCCCAGGAGCTGCAGGGAGTTCTACACACACCTGGCTCTCAAGCTCCCCAGAGGTGGCTGCTGAGTGCAGTAACCTGCGCTGAGGAACAAGGTCAGCTGATGGCTGAAAAGCCAGTCCATCCTCATGACAGAGCCGGCAGCTCCCATGTCTTCAAAGCAGGCTGGAGCTGGGCACCCGGCTGAGTGCTTTCCACACGCAGTCTTGTTTAACTCTCACCTCAACTCTGTGAGGTTATGTGATCGTTCCCATTTTACAAAAGAAGAAAACTGAGGCTCCGAGAGGTGGGAGGGGAGCAAGGGGCTCTGAGGAGGTGGGAGGGGCAGCAAGGGGCTCTGAGGAGGTCAGGTAAGCCTAGCTCCGCAGCACTGCAAGCCAGGTCTGCACATGGCTACAAACCCCACCAGCTTCTCTTCCAACACGCTGTTTTCCTCTCAGGAACTAGGAGAGCTGATGCTCGAAAAGCTCTGAAGTCATCTCATTGAGATGACTTTTTCCAAAACAATTAATTCCATAAGGGCAGATCATGAAAAGGAACATGTTCTTTAAACCAGTAAGAGGCTTATTTGCCACAAGTGGTCCTGGCCCTGTTCCCAGTTCCCCAACAATGCCCTCCTGACAAGCCCTCCCAGGCTAGCCTGGTATGGGCTTCTGACAAGTTCCACCAACTCATCCCTGCAACCCCCAGACTCAAGTTCACACCCCCAGCTTGACCTGCTGCCATTTACCTCATGAACAGACCTTTAGCCTCGATCTATTGCTTTTAGTATTACTATTGTGAAAAGAGGAACAAAAGAAAGGGAAATAAATTCATAACAATCTCAGCACACCAAACTTATGTATCATCTACCTGTCTACCTCTTTCTCTCCCATCTGTCCATATCTTTTATAATTATAATCAAAGACAGTAGGCCAGGTGTGGCGGCTCATGCCTATAATCCCAGTACTTTGGGAAGCTGAGGCAGGTGGATCACTTGAGGCCAGGAGTTTGAGACCAGCCTGGTCAACATGGAGAAACCCTGTCGCTACCAAAGTTACAAAAAAAATTAGCTGGGGATGGTGGTGCATGCCTGTAATCCCAGTTTCTTGGGTGGCTGAGGCCCAAGAAGAGTTTGAACCCAGAGGTGGAGGTTGCAGTGAGCCAAAATTGTGCCACTGCACTCTAGCCTGGGCCCTGTCTCCGAGAAAAAAGACAGCAAACAATTTCGTATCTTATTTTTTACCACTATGTGCATCAAATTCACACCTATTCAGAGGCCAGAAAACTTACCAAGGAGTCAAATGGTTTCATTATTGCATTTTGCATGGATTTTACCCATTCTGCATGGTTTTATGGTTTTAAATCCGATTCTAAGGCCACGTTTTATCACATGTTAACGTCTCTGAAATCTGGATGGGCCTGACAATTGATCAGTTTCAGCCTTGTGTTAGTTTCTATCACAGTAAATGGCAGCACATGCTTGTTTCGCTTCTCTTCATGTTACATAAAATAAGGCGCATCTACAGACAGCGTTGCCTCATGTGCCGAGAAACATGGTGCCATAAATTGTACTTTTACTTTATGTTTTTTTTTCCCATAAGTGAGATGACCAGGCTTGAATATGGGTATTTTCAATATTCTTGATATAGACTGTCAAATTTTGTTTCTAGAACAGTGCTATGTACGAGTGAGCTGATTTCACCACAGTCTAATCATCATGAAGCGTTTCTGAATGTTTTTTGGTTTGCCTAATTTAATAGGGAATGACAAATGAAGGAAAAGCATGTGCAGTTCCCACTTAACCTTTCTTCCATGCTGACTTTCTTATTAAGGGTACCTAGTGTTCCTGCGGCTCCTCTTACAGTTACCAGCGTCATCAATTTGATGAAATACACAATCACCATCCTCATCATCCTGTGCTCACATTTGCTTCTCAGACTGCCCCGCTTACCCCTGCTGCTGCGCTGAGCTTCCTGCTCTGCCCTGGCCAGCTTGGCTTGTCCAGGCCCCCAGAACCTTGAGGAAAACAGCTGATGTGGAATCAACACTTCCTTTCTACCTTGCCCTCCTCAGTCTTTACAACCAGTGCCCCCAGACCCAACCTGTATCCCAGATATTAAAGACACAGTCTATTTTCTACTGGAGATGGCTCTAAGATATGGGAGGAAAGCATTTCCTCTGGAGTCAGGCCAGGATGAAATCTCAATTTCTTTTTTTTTTTTGGAGATGGAGTTTTGCTCTTGTTACCCAGGATGGAGTACAATGGTACAATCTCAGCTCACTGCAACCTCTGCCTTCCAGGTTCAAGTGGTTCTCCTGCCTCAGCCTCCTGAGTAGCTGGGATTACAGGTATGTGTTACCATGCCTGGCTAATTTTTGTATTATTAGTAGAGATGGAGTTTCACCATGTTCTGGAACTCCTGACCTCAAGTGATCTACCCATCTTGGCCTCCCAAACTGCTGGGATTACAGGTGTGAGCCGCTGTGCCTGGCCTGAAATCCCATTTCTACCACTATCTAGCTGTGTGATCTTGAGAAGTGACTTTACTTCTCTGTGGCCAAGTGTCATTACCTGTAAAATGGGCACTAAGGGAAAGCCCTGTGTGGGCTGAGCACTTGCCTAGCATTCTGAGACCATTGTCTCATCAAATCTTCCCGACAATCCTTCAGGGGCAGTGGTGAAATAATCTTTTCACTATTTTCCAGATAAGGAAACTGAGGCTCAGGGCACTGAAGGACACATAGTTATTAACATGCACACAGTTATGCAGGGCTGGGATTCAAATGGTCTGATGTGGATGATCAGGGTATTTGGAGGTTTTGTCAGGTCCTTTCACAGCTTTTCGTCATTGTGATTTTAAGTATTTCAGTGCAGCGGAAACACCTGAACAGGTGTGTTCTCCGTCTCCCGTCTGAAACACCAAACAGAATTATTGTCTCAAGGCTGGGATATCCTCTAATGCTGCAAGACCACAAAATCCATTTACCTTTTCGTCCCAGGTGGTCATGTCCCTGTTGCTTCTGGATCTGAAAAATAAGAAGACAGTTGTCCAGATATGTCATCCTGCTGCCATCTACCTCGGTATGTGCACTGCAAATCTTTCTTACAGATTAGTTTTAAGTTAGTTTAAACTGTGTCTGAAAGTAGTGTAAAGTTCAAAGTGTATGCAGGAGGGCATACATCCTGAATATAGAGCCAAATGAGCTGAAACAGGGACTCACACCAACGCGTATTTGTATGCGAAAGTTCGTAGCCTTTCACAGCATTATTCTCAACAGCCAAAAGGTGTAAATGACTCACTTGTCCATCAAAGGGTGAACGGATCAACAAAGTGGGTCTAAACACACAATGGAATGTTATTCAGCAATAAAAAGAAATGAAGCAGCAGGGTGGGGTGGCTCACACTTGTAATCCCAGCACTTTGGGAGGCCAAGGTGGGTGGATCACCTGAGGTCAGGAGTTCGAGACCAGCCTGGCCAACATGGTGAAACCTGTCTCTACTAAAAATACAAAAATTAGCTGGGCATGGTGGCGGGCACCTGTAATCACAGCTGCTTGGGAGGCTGGTGCAGGAGAATGGCTTGAACCAGGGAGATGGCGATTGCAGTAAGCCAAGATCACACCACTGCTCTCTAGCCTAGGCAACAGAACAAGACTCCATCTCAAAATACATAAATAAATAAAAAGAAATAAAGTACTGATACATACTACAACGTAGATGAAAGAAATACAGACGCTTTTTTTTTTTTTTTTCGGTCTGTAAGGATCAGTCTTCGCAGTGGTTATCTTTGGAAGAAAAGGGAGCGATCTGGGTGTGGGGTTTTCCTTCTCTGCCTCTGGGAGGCGTGAACTTTTACAATGAGGTGGTGTTACTTTAAAACATTATTTTTAACGTAGATGATCTATACATGTAGTAAAAAATTTAAATTATACAAAAAGATATTCTATGACAAGTCAGTCTCCCCTCTACCCATTCTCCTTCCCAGAAGCGGCCGCTCTGACCCATTTCCGACCTCACCTTCTAGAGTATTCTATGCCCTCACAAGCACATGAGTATATACTCTCCCCCGATCTTCTATTTTTTTCCATAAACAAATGTGAACCCACGTACTGCTCTTATTTCCCTTTAGGGTGTGGTAGGCAAAATAATGCTCCCCTTCAAAGATGCTCACGCCCTAATCCCTGAACTTGTATGGTATTACTTTACATACCAAAAAGGATTTTGCAGATATGATGAAGTTGCCGCTCTTAAGATGGAGAGAATGATACTGGATTATCCCAGGGGACCCAATGTCATCAGAGGGGTCTTTGATAAGTGGAGGCAGGAGAAGAGGTGTGAGGGCAGAAGCAGAGGCTGGAGTCAGAAAGATCTGAAGATTCGATGCTTTAAAGATGGAGGATGGGGCCTCAATCCAAGGCACGTGGGCCCCTCTAGAAGTTGGGAAGGAAAGCAAACAGATTCTCCCCCAGAACCTGCAGCAGCAACACAGCCCTGCCTATACCTTGACTTGAGCCCACCGAGATGGATTGTGGACTTTTGACCTCCAGAACTGTAACATAAATGTGTGTTATCTTAAGCCACCAAGCTTGCGGCCATTTGTTACAGCAGCCACAGAAGACTAACACAGTATCTCAGAGGTGGTTCTATGCCAGTGCATTCTGCATGAAGTGCACGCCTTGTCACGGCTGCACAGGAGTCCCGTGCAGGAATGAGTTTAATCCCACTAGTGATGGACACTTAAGGTTGTTCCCAATCTCCTCCTACCCCAATGCTTCAGTGAATAACCCTGCATACCTTGTTTGTTTTGGAGTTGAGGGTCTTACTCTGTCACCCTGGCTAGAATACAGTGGTGCAATTAGAGCTCACTGCAGCCTCAAACTTCTAGGCTCAAGGGATACTCCCACCTCAGCCTCCTGAGTAGCTGGGACTATAGGCACATACTACCATGTCCAAGCCTATTTTTACAGAAAGGGGGTATCTTCCTATGTTGTCCAGACTGGTCTCAACCTCCTGAGTTCATGTGATTCTGCTGCCTCAGCCTCCCATGGTGCTGGGATTACAGTTGTGAGCCACTGTGCCAGATCCCTGTATGTAACCTCTCTCTCTCTATATATATTTTTATCTGAGACAGTCTCACTCTTTTGCCCAGGCTGGAATGCCGTGGTGTGATCTCAGCAACCTCTGTCTCCCAGGTTCAAGGAATTCTCCCGTCTCAGCCTCCTGAATAGCTAGGATTATAGGTGCCCACCACCACGTTCAGCTACTTTTAAAAATATCTTTTTAGTAGAGACGGGGTTTGGCTATGTTAGCTAGGCTGGTCTCAAACTCCTGACCTCAAGTGATTCATCTGCCTCAACCTCCCAAAGTGTTGAAATTACAGGCATGAGCCACCATGCCTGGTCTAATTCTAAAAAATTATTTTGAAATAAACTTTCATAAAAATTTTTTAAAAAAGTTATTTCTCTCCCCACAGTGCCAAGCTGAGGGTGCAAGGGACTCTCAGAGTTTCTCGCTGCTTGACTGGCAGAGCAGCTTCTGCACCCAGCACAGTTCAGCTGTGCACTGAAAGTGTGTGGGCCCATACCAGCCCCCTGGGACCTTCAACCTGCTCTCACCAGAGGGGCTCAAGTGGAGCCACCAGCACAAGAGGAGGTAAAAGGAAGCATTAAGGTGCCCTGGAGATTTCCTTCCTTTGTAAGATAGGAACTAGAACCAGCACGCATGCAGAGAAACACTCAGCTTCAGCAAGTCAAGCAACAGAAAATTGAAAACTACCATACCCTTCTCCATTAAACTAGCCAAAACATAAAAAGGATAAAACCCAATGCTTGCAGAGCTGCAGGGAAATGTGCACACATTCCTGGGGATGATTTTTCTAAATAGCCACCTGGTCACAAGAGGTAAGTGCCTTCAGAACGATCCCACCCTTGACTTGCATACCTCAGTTAGGAAACTGTATCTCCCAGAAGTCATTTGATAGCCAAAAACATGCACAATATGGATAATCACATTTATAGCTAAGTTGAATATTACGGTTAAAGCCTGGAAGTGGTCCTCAAGCCCTACTTTTTCCTACTTTAGGGAAAAGCTGAGGAAGGCAGTGGGCTCTTGGGAAGAATAATTCTGAGGTCTCTACAGAAATGGGAGGAAAAAACGCTGTCAAGCATTGAGAAGAAAAATAGACTGATAGCTGACACACTGCCTGCAACTATACAAAAATATCTGGCCGGGTGCGGTGGCTCACGCCTGTAATCCCAGCACTTTGGGAGGCCGAGGCGGGTGGATCACGAGGTCAGGAGATCGAGACCATCCTGGTCAACATGGTGAAACCCCGTCTCTACTAAAAATACAAAAAATTAGTTGGGCATGGTGGCGCGTGCCTGTAATCCCAGCTACTCAGGAGGCTGAGGCAGGAGAATTGCCTGAACCCAGGAGGCGGAGGTTGCGGTGAGCCGAGATCGCGCCATTGCACTCCAGCCTGGGTAACAAGAGCGAAACTCCGTCTCAAAAAAAAAAAAAAAAATCTGAGTCTTTTTCTAGGTGCCAAGCACTGGTTTCTCAGGTTCTGGGAAATCCAAGGTGAAGAGGCAAAGGCACGTTCAGGAATCGCGGTAGGCTGACATGTTACCTGGGGAGACAAGGAGGAAAGGAAACACACGAGACAGCCCACACTCCCAGCTAAGCACCGGGAAGCAAGCTAGCCAGCCAGACTAGGGGGCCAGGGAGCAGGCGGGGTCTCCTTAAGTTAGAACTTGCTGCTGGCCTAGACTGTGGGAAAGGGAAGAGGAGACGGGGTGATTGGGGACAACATGACATTTATGGTGTCTCCTGAATGACAAGGGAGTATGTCACAGGTTGCAGAGAAGAGCATTCCCGTGAACAGGAAGAGCGTATGCAGCATACACAGCCCCTGAGAGAGCAGAGAACTTAGGAGGAGGTGGCGGCTAGGGACAGGAGTGGACAGGACAGTGGCCAGAGGGAAGAATCAAGAATAATCACATAGGGCCTGATCACAGAGAGGGCTTGGCAGGTGATGCTGGAGATTTGGGTGGGAGTGAGGGGTCGAGGATGACGAGGAGGCAAGAGATGCTGGGGTGTGAACTCCGGGTGGAAGCAGGGGGTAGAGGAGTGGCTGGATTCAGGATATGCTTTGGGTTAGAACTTGCTGCTGGCCTAGACTGTGGGGAAGGGAAGAGGAGAGGGGGTGGTGGATGACAGGTTCCGGGGCCCAGTGACTAAGAAATGATCAAGTCTGGGACAAGAACGCTCTGGCTTCCTCCTTCTTGCTAAACCAGGGGCAGGGAGGGCAGAGGGCCACAGAGCAGCTCTGGACCTTGTGCAAGCAAGCCTCAGCCCAGAGATTTTCAAAACCCTGACCTAATTTATCAGCCTTTACCTCTGGGGAGTCAGAGCCAGAGAAGTTGCCCGTCCCCCACCACCTCAGTCTTACTCAAGCAGCTCCTAGTTGCTGGTGGGGCTGTCCGGAAATCCTGCAGATCTCAGATAGCTCTGAACAATCTGAAGTTAAAGGTGCCCAGGACAGAGAAGTATTCTCAGAGGGGCAGGAGGGAGGGTGGAGGCACGGGAACCATGAACTTTTGGTAGTAACGTGGTGCCAGGGGTGCACCAAGCATCTCATGTCATCTTCTCAGCAATACTGTGAGGTAGGCACATGCTTAACCCCAGAGGACAGATGCAGAAACTGAGGCACAGACAGGCCAAGTCACTAGCTGAGCCTGCAAGAGCCTCCACACCCAGCACTGGTAAAGGTGGTGGGAGAACGTTCCTAGTGGGGGTTTCAATGAGGAACTGCTCTCCCCTGTCTTGGCTTACCCTGGCCTCAACACTCTTGTTCCTCAGTATCTCAGTTTCCAAGAGGTGGGTGTTTTCAAAGTGTTTCCAGGGAAAACTTTGCTGCCCCCTGGCTCCTCCCTCAGGGATGGCTGGGCCCGCTCACTGCAGCCTTCTCCCGGGACACCCAGCACTGCCTCTGTCCCTGCTTCTCTCCCACAGTCTCCAGGGAGGGCGGCGGGGAAGGGACGATGCATCAGAGGACTTAGAGGACACAGACCTGGTTGTGAGTTCTGGCTCTGCCTCCTGTGGCTGTGTGACCCAAGGCAAGGGGCTTGGCCTCTCTGCGTCTTGGTTTCTTCACCTGTAAGAGGAAGACGACGATGGTCACCTGTGGTTGCTGCGCGGATGGTGAAGACCTGAAGGCACCTGGCCCGGGGCGGCGCGCAAAACGAACATTCAAGGTTGTGGGGGTGTCACTGGGGCCGGTGTCTCCCGCCTCCCCCTCCCCGGACTCCAGTCCCCGCGGAGGGGAAGCACTGCCCGCCCGAGCCGTCCGCGCTGGGACACGCCAGAGCCGAGGACTGGGGTCCTGCACGCGATCCGCGGCGAGGCCTAGGCAGCGGAGATCCAAGGGGGTCCCCTCTTCTCGGAGGGATCTGGCACCAGGGGTCTTGGAGAAGGGGCTGCACGCCAACAGGAGTACTCCCTCCGCCGGCCCGAGAACTTACCCGTAGCCCCACCTGCCCGCGGCCACAGCAGCGACTGGGAGCCTCGGAGTCGGCCCGGCCCGGCCCGGCCCCTGCCAGGCCCCGCCCCCGCACCAAGCCCCGCCCCCATACAGAGCCCCGCCCCGCGCGAGGCCCCGCCCTCGCTCCCTCTGCCCCCTACTGTCCCCCACTGCCCGCAGCCCTCCAACGTTCCGCGGGCGTCTAGGCCTCGGCCCTCGCCCGGGTCTCAGTCCCCTTGTCCCTGCCTGTGGTCAGTCCACCGGTTCGTCCCCGACGGCCGCCTTGCGCACCGCAGGCTGGGCTTGGGCCTCCCGCAGCTCTGCAGACGGACAAACGTCCCGCCCGTGGGAGCGAATCGCGGATCACGAGATTCCTGCCCCGGGCCAGCCTAAGGGAAGGGTGGGCGGAGGGAACCACTTCCTTCCTCCGCCGGCTGGAGCGGGAGAGTCCACCCCCAAACCCCTCTAGTGGAGCTTCTGCTTCATCCCGCCGTCTCTGGGCCGCCCCTGCCTCTGGGTCTCCTGATTCCTTGGGTTCGTCCTCTGGACAGTTTCTGCCACGCAGGGGTGGAGGGTGGGCAGCATGTTCTAAGGAGTGAGTAAACCTCGCAGCCCTCAGGACTTCCCTTGGTCGGGGGCCTGAGGCTGCTCAGGGGATGGTATTGTAAAGGGAGCCTTCCCGTCTGCAGCCCCTGCCTGGCCTGGGCCGCCTTGCTCCTGGCCAACTTGTATGCCCCGCAAGCCCAGCTCTGAAGTCCCTTCCCTGTGGGCCCTCCCAGCAGCCTGTTCACCCAGGGGAATCAGTTCTGTTAGCTTCTGTCTTCCCTCAGAGACCGTTTGTCCCATCCTGCAGAACCGTCTTCTGCACACCTCTCCCTTCTGCACACCTCTCCCTTCTGCACACCTCTCCCTTCTGCACACCTCTCCCTTCTGCACGCCTCTCCCTGCTGGTTGGGTCGGGGCTGTGGGGAGAGGCTCACCTCCTTGGGGTTGTGTTAGTTTCCTCAGGCCGCTGTAACAGATCACCACAAACCCAGTGGCTTCGCACAAATGTGTTACCTTACAGCCCTGGAGGCCAGATGTCTCTCATGGGTCCTACAGGGCCAGAATCAAGGTGTGGGTGGAGCTGTGCCTCTGGAGGGCTGGCTCCAGGTTAGTGTGTTCCTTGCCTTTCCGGCTTTGAGAGATGCCTGCGATCCTTGACTGCCTCTATCTGCCCTCTGCCTTCTCCCTTTCTCTTCTAAGGAGCCCTGTGATTATGTGGGACTCACCTGGATAATCCAGGCTAATCTCTCCAGCTCAGGACCCTTCATGTGTACCAAGTTCCCTTTGCCACTTAAGGCAATATACAGGTTCATGGGGTTAGGATGTGAATATCTTGGTACGAGGGTGCATTCTTCTGCCTCCCATAGGGGTACTGTTTCCATGGCTTCAACTGACTCGGCTTTCCCCAATCCTGCTGGGCAGCTGGATTTCTCCCCCCTCCCCCTTTTTTTTTTGAGACAGAATCTCACTGTGTCGTCATATTGGAGTGCAGTGGTGTGATCTCGGCTCACTGCAGCCCTACCTCCCAGGTTCAAGCAATTCTCCTGCCTCAGCCTCCCGAGTAGCTGTGATTACAGGCCAGCATCACTATGCCTGGCTAATTTTTGAATTTTTAGTAGAGACGGGGTTTCACCAGTCTCTGTCCAAAAAGTCATGCTGGTCTCGAACTCCTGACCTCAAGTAATCTGCCTGCCTGGTCCTCCCAAAGTGCTCGGATTATAGGCGTGAGCCACTGCGTCCAGCAACAGTCTCACTTTGTTGCCCACTCTGGAGTACAATGGCAGGATCTTGGCTCTCTACAACCTCTGCCTCCCAGGTGCAAGCGATTCTCAGGCCTCAGCCTCCCAAGTAGCTGGGGTTACAGGTGCCTGCCACCACACCTGGCTAACTTTTGTATTTTTAGTAGAGATGGGGTTTCGCCATGTTGGTCAGGCTGGTCTTGAACTTCTGATCTCAAATGATCCGCTCACCTTGGCCTCCAGTGCTGGGATTACAGGCATGAGTCACCATGCCCAGCCTGCTGCAGGCTTTCTTAAAAACATTTTGGTCGGATCTCCTGATTTTTGGTCACGTATTATTACAACAGTCCTATGCCAGTTCCTAAGGCATAGTCTGGTCCATTTTAAACATCAACTTCCTTATATTTTATTAAAAACTCTCCTCCTCCCCCAGGGCCAACTAGACATAGTGGAGAGGATATGGGGACTACTCCTGACAGCTCCTGCTTGGTGTTCACTCCCCTCTGGTTAAGAAAGGGGAAAGGGAACAAGTATCCCATCCCCTAGCTGCACATCTTGAAGTTGCAGTCCTCTGTCTTAACATCTGATCCTGCCTGTAGTTAGATGCTTAGTGCAGACAGGTGGTGGCCTCAACAGGCCCTGCAAGGCTCAAAGCCTGGCCTGCCTGGCTGGACCCTCTGGCTGCCTTCCCCTACTCCTTCCCCTCCAGAGGCATCACTCTGTCTTCTCCAGTGTACTTGCCTCTGCTCCACATTGCAGTGGCCCTGGGAAAGTCTGCAGCTCCCAACCTTACTGATGTCCTGGGACCTGGGGCCACCAGCAGGAACCTATGTCCATACTTTTTGGGAACCAGGATCTCAAAGGAGCAGATCAGCAACTCTAGAGAATTTGGTGATGTTCACAGCATTGCTGTGTTCACTGAAACCCTCTGACTGCTCAGGCATTTCAGTGGAGAGGAAGGATCTCAAATGTGTTACATCGTTATCCCCAGGCACAGGGTTTGACCCATGGTAGGTACTCTACGTTCCTATTGCTTAAATTAATGAGTAGTGAGCATAATAAGATTGGGGTGCCCTCCATCATTGCCACTATTCAATATTGCATTGATGATCTCAGTCGATGCAGTAAGACAAGAAAACAGAAATACAAAGATTGAAAAGAGAAAGACTGTCATTTGCAATCTGTGTGATTGTCTACCTAGAAAATCCAAAAGACCTAACAGATTAACAGGTGACCACCTACTGTGTGGTAGGCCCTTTCAAGGTAGTAAGTATACGATGAAGGAACAGGCTTTGTTCTTCGTGAGCTCCCATTTTAGTTGGGGAGGTGAGGCCAACAATATTAGTGGAGAGGGCTAGGCACGGTGGCTCACCCCTGTAGTCTGAGCACTTTGGGAGGCTGAGGCAGGAGGACTGCTTGAACCTATGAGTTCAAGACCAGCCTTAGGGACAGACAAGACCCCATCTCTACAAAAAAAGTTTTAAAAAATTAGCTGGGCATAGTGGTGTGCACCCATAGTCCCAGCTACTCAGGAGGCTGAGGTGGGAGAATCTGTTGAGCCCAGGAGTTTGAGGCTGCAGTGAGCTACGATTGCACCACAGCATTCCAGCCTGGGTGACAGAACAAGACTCTGTCTCTAAAAAAAAAAAAAGAAAGAAAGAAAACCATAGGGAAGGTAACCTGAGGTCCACAAAAAGAATCCAGGAGATCCATGAACTTGGCTGGGGAAAAAAATTAAGTCTTTATTTTCATTAACCTCAAGTGAAATGTATTAGTACTCTGTTTAGAGACAGGGTCTTACTTTGTTGCTCAGGCTGGAATGCAGTGGTAGCGTGAGCACAGCTCACTGTAGCCTCAAATTCCAGGTTCAAATGATACTCCTGCCTCAGCCTCCCAAGTAGCTGACACTACAGGCACATGCCACTGGACCCAGCAAATTTATTTTTTATTTACTTTTATTTTTTGTAGAGACAGGGTCTTGTTTTGTCTCCCAGGCTGGTCTCAAACTCATGGCCTCAAGTAATCCTCCTGCCTCAGCCTCCCCCAATTTTTTTTTAAAATTGGGATTATGGGCATGAGCCACTATACCTGGTCTTTAACTGAAATTTAATATTTCCTTCAATTATGAATATAGGTAAAAAATGCAACTCTAGTTGCATTTAAAAAACTGGCCGGGCATGGTGGCTCACGCCTGTAATCCCAGCACTTTGGGAGGCCAAGGTGGGTGGATCACCTGAGGTCAGGAGTTCGAGACCAGCCTGGCCAACATGGTGAAACCCTGTCTCTACTAAAAAATACAAAATTAGCTGGGTGTGGTGGCACGTGCCTGTAATTCCAGCTACTCGGGAGGCCGAGGCAGGAGAATCGCTTGAACCTGGGAGGCGGAGGTTGCAGTGAGCTGAGATCCTGCCACTGTGCTCCAGCCTGGACAACAAGAGCAAAACTCCATCTCAAAAAAAAAAATCACTAACTCTGTCATCAGTTGAAATCACAGATGTTTTTAAAACACAATACAGTTACTGGAGATATCTCAAAATATAACTAACAGGTATCATTACTTCAAAATTATAGTAGTTACTGAACCAGCTGTTAGTTCTTATAGTTTAACGTGTACTATAAGAATTTCATCTATTTATTACAAGTAAAAAAAAATTAAAACTGCAATGCAAGATAGCTAGCGTCATTTGTGATACAATGCATTCATTCCGTTTTATACATTGAAAAGCATTACTCTTGGAAGAGGTCCGAAAGCTTCCCCAGTTGTCAAAGGCTCCAGATTACAAAAAGATTAGAAACTACGTTAGAGGAAGAACTTGTTCTGGTTTGGGCTATGCCAAAGCAGTTCTCTTAAACTCCAGCCTCACCCCTGGTCCTCTGCATTTCGTACCAAGCAAGGAGCCCAGCTTGCTTGAGTCGATGTTCATGGAGCGTGTACTTACTTATTTAGGGATAGGGTTTCGCTCTGTTGCCAGGCTGGAGTGTAGTGGTGCAATCACTGCCCACTGCAGCCTTCACCACCTGGACTCAAGCTGTCCTCTCATCTTAGCCTCCTGAGTAGCTGGGACCACAGGCATGCATCACCACACCTGGCTAATTTTTATTTTTTCCGTGGAGACAGGGTCTCGCTATGTTGCTTAGGCTAGTCTCAAGCTCCTAGGTCCAGGGGATCCTCCCGCCTCGGCCTCTCAAAGTGCTGGGAATCTAGGCATGAGCCACTGTACCTGGCGACAAGGAGCATTTAGAGGAAGACCTGAGTAAGTCCTCGGGGACTGGGCCATTTGCCTGGGCTCCAGGACAGCTGGGGCTGGGCCAGGACAGTGGCCAGCTCTGGCTTTGCCCAGGGAAGAGAGACAGCTGCCTCTGCTGGTTTTGGTTCCTCCAGGGCAGTTTTCAAGCGCTGCAGTTGACCACTTCCCTTCCGAGGGCAAAAGCCTGGTCCTGGCTCTGGCAGAATGTGAGAAAACAAACAGAAGGAGAGAAAAGTAGACGCGTTCTCAGCCAGGGACAGGGTAGGGGTTCTGTTGGCATTTCTCAGAGTGACATCTGCTGTCTAGGCCCAGAGGTGCCTTTCCAACAGATGTGATTTATCTACAGCAGCGACAGCCACACGACGGGATCTGCACAAGACCTGGGCACCGATGCCTGATGACGTAGCTACGTGAAAAGGGCACGGTCACCTTCCTCGGCTCAGCCTTCTGCCTCACATGGAAGAGTCACATGGAAGAGTAGGAAGAATACAGGAGCTGCAGCAAAGAGACCTGAGTGTAAATTCTGCCTCCATCTTTCCCTTGCCCGCTGGGTGATCTATCAATTCAGCAAATCATTTCTGAGTGTCAGCTATGTGCTATGCAGAGAATACAGAGTTGAGTAAGACAGGCAGGTCCCGCCCACCTTCATCAAGCTTAGTCTGTATAGGAAGGCACACAAATACCAAAAGACAAATTACAAAATAATAAGTATTGAAACGGGACTGGGTGCAGGGCGCATGCCTACAATCCCAGCACTTTGGGAGGATGAAGTGGGCAGGGCAGATTACTTGAGGCCAGGAGTTCAAAACCAGCCTGGGCAACATAGCGAGACCCAGTCTCTACCCCCCCACAAAAATATAAATATTTTAATAATCATAATTGTATAATTATAATTGTATAATTATATACATTTTATATGTTTATTTGTCTGTGTGTATATATGGATATATATATATATACACACACACACACACACACACAAAACCTAGCAATGTGTGGTGGTGCATGCCTGTAGTCCCAGCTACTCAGGAGGCTGAGGCCAGAGGATTGCTTGAGTCTGGGAGGTTGAGGCTGCAGTGAGATGTGATCACACCACTGCACTCCAGCCTGGGTGACGGAGTGAGACACTGTCTTGAAAAACATTAAGTATTGAAAAGGAATGAGCTAGGGGTTGTGGTGGAGGTAACAGAGGTGGAGACTGAGATGGGGACCCACTGAGGCAGGATGGCAGGGAAGGGCTCTCTGAGGTGATATTTAAACAGACACAAGGGCTGAACTAGAATCAGCTAGAAGAGAGAGAGAGAAAACCTTTTCAGAAGAGGGAATAGCATGTGCAAAGGGCCTGAGGTGGGAAGAGCTTGGCCTGATGAGGCCAAAAAGGGGCCAGGATTGCAGACGAGGGGAAGAGAGTCATGAGAAGTAAGGCTGGGGAGGAGGCTGGCTGGGGAGGAGGCTGGAGGCCTGCAGAAGGGGCTGGCATCCATGCAGAGCACAGGAAGCCTGGAGAGTTCTAAGCGGGAGTGGGGGACTGTTTCATTTTTTATTTTATTTTATTTTATTTTTGAGATGGATTTTTGCTCTGTCGCCCAGGTTGGAGTGCAATGGCACGATCTTGGCTCACTGCAACCTCTGCCTCCTGGGTTCAAGTGATTCTCCTGCCTCAGCCTCCCAAATAGCTGGGATCACAGGTACCTGCCACCACACTCAGCTAATTGTTGTATTTTTAGCAGAGATGGAGTTTCACCATGTTGGCCAGGCTGGTCTCAAACTCCTAACCTCAGGTGATCCACCCACCTTGGCCTCCCAAAGTGCTGGGATTACAGGTGTTGAGTCACTGAGCCCGGCCGGGACCTTTTGATTTTCTTTTTAAGTGTGGTAAAATATACATAACATAAATGTTACCATTTTTAGCATTATCAAGTATACAGTTGGTGGCATTTAGTACATTCACAATGTTGTTCGACCTGCACTATTATCTACTTCCAGAACCTTTTCACTTCTCAGAAGGAAACACTGAAGCCATGCATGGTGGCATGCACCTGGAGTCCTAGTCACTTTGGAGGCTGAGGCAGGAGGATTGCTTGAGCCCAGGAGGTCAAGACCAGCCTGGGAAACATAGTGAGACCCCGTCTCTAAGAAAAAAACAAAAACAAAAGCAAAACCAGAAACCCTGTATCCAAGAAGCAGTTACTCCCATTCCTGTCTCCCTCCAACCCTAAGAACCCACTAGTCTACTTTCTACCTCTATGGATTTGCCTTCTCTAAATAGAATGTCATCATATATGGTCTTCTGTGTCTGGCACCTTTCATTTAGCACAACGTTTTCAAGGGTCATCCATGTTGTAGCACGGTCCTTCATTCCTCTCATGGCCAAAGGATATTCTACTATATGGGTGTACCGCGTGTTGCTGATGCTTCCATCCACTGATCTGGTTTGATGAAAAAAGATAACTCTGGTTGTTGGGTGGAGACTGGATTATAGGGAAGACAAAAATGTAAGTGTAGATGAGAGAGAAGAATGGCTTGACGCCGGGCGCGGTGGCTCAAGCTTGTAATCCCAGCACTTTGGGAGGCCGAGGCGGGTGGATCACGAGGTCAAGAGATTGAGACCATCCTGGTCAACATGGTGAAAACCCGTCTCTACTAAAAATACAAAAATTAGCTGGGCATGGTGGTGCACGCCTGTAGTCCCAGCTACTAGGGAGGCTGAGGCAGGAGAATTGCTTGAACCCAGGAGGCGGAGGTTGCGGTGAGCTGAGATCGCGCCATTGCACTCCAGCCTGGGTAACAAGAGCGAAACTCCGTCTCAAAAAAAAAAAAAAAAAAAAAAAAGGCTTGTCAAGTCTGTTGGGCATAGGGAAGGAAAAAGGGGCAGGATTCCAGATCCATGTGGGAGAGAGAACGGACAGGTGGAAACTGTGGGTGGCCTGGACGTGGAGGGGAGAGGAAGGGGCAGAGCACCGGGGTGCCCTCTGCAGAGCAGAGAAGCCTGGGAGGGGCCAGGTGGAGGATGTCCCTGTTTTTGATAACGTTTCGTTTGAATTGTCAAAGTGGAAGTGTTGCCTGGGCAGTAGGATCTGAGTGTGAAGTTTGGCAGAAAGATTTGGGCGTCATCAGTGCACAGCTGGTATTGACAACACGGCCTGGGCTGGGACCCCCTTCCAGAGTGTTGACAAAGGGGCTCGGGACCAAGCTACGGCTTGTGCAGGTGAGGAAGAGGCTGTAAAGCAGAAAGAGTAGCCAGGAGGTAAAGGAAAAATCAAGGGCGTGTGGGATCCTGGAGACCAAGAGGGGGTGCTTTGTGGAAGAGGAAGGAGTAAGTGATGTCAGATAGAAACTGATAGGGTGAAGAGTGAAGGGAGGGAGTGAAGGGATATGAAAGCACTTGAAGGGAGCAGAGAAATGGGAGGATGGTGGGAGGGGCCGGTGGGGACCACAGTGGAGTCCCTGCAAGCCTAGCACAGCACCTGGAATGCAAGAACACCCACTGATTCAGCTCTATACACCAGACACCACGATAAACATCTTTTTTTTTTTTTTTTTTGAGACGGAATATTGCTCTGACACCCGGGCTGGAGTACAGTGGCATGATCTCAGCTCACTGCAATCTCTGCCTCCCAGGTTCAAGGGATTCTCCCGCCTCAGCCTCCTGAGTAGCTGGGATACAGGTACACACCATCATGCCTGGGTAATAGTTGTATTTTTAGTAGAGATGGGGTTTCACCATGTTGGCCAGACTGGTCTCAAACTCCTGACCTCGTGATCTACTCACCTTGGCCTTTCAAAGTGCTGGGATTATAGGCATGAGTCACCACGCCCAGCCGTTAAGCATCTTTTTCCATTTCACAGCTAAGACTGAGACTCAGAGATTATTATTCACAAGGCCACACAACTAGTAAGAGGCAGAGCTAGAACATGAATCTGGCTCCCAATTACAGGATTCTCAGTGGGCTCCTTCCCTCCTGCATACAGACAGTGGGTGCTGCTGCTGTTCATGAGTCAAGTTCTCCAGTCCTCTAGGATCTTTCTTGTCAGCTTTTTATTATTATTATTATTATTTTTGTAGAGACAGGGTCTCACTATGTAGTCCAGGCTGGTCTTGAACCCCTAGCCTCAAGCAATCATCCTGCCTTGGCCTCCTAAAAGTGCTGGGATTACAGTTGTAAGCCTCTGTGCCCAGCCTTTCCTGTCTGTTGAAATGGGTGAGGCTTAACCTTGGGAAGATGGGGGCAGAAGACACTGGAAATACATTCTAACTTAGTGAGCAGAACCTGACACTCAATGGTTTAGCAGCATCCCCTTGTTCCACCTGCTGGTTGCTGGTGGAAAGTGCTGCCTATGCCGTGGTTCCGCCCTCCTGGCCAGCTAGAGGCTCTCGCAGCCGCGGCAGCATGGGAGCAGAGCGGACCTGGGAGGACTCCGTCTGTCCCCACCGCAGGACTCTACATGGAACTCAGTGATTCCACCCCGCCCCCCACACCCCTTGCCGTTGTTATCTGTTGCAACAGAGGGCATGTGATCGTCAACTGCTCTGGCCAGGGGGACCCGAGCACTGTGTGGGGGGACTACCAGGAGTTTCCTCCACTTGCCTCTCCTTCTCTGGACAAGGCCTGGCCTACACCTGCCCCAGGAGGACCTAAGAACGGAAAGTACCTGGGTCCTGCTGAGGGTGCTGAGTCACTTCGTCCGCTGGCCCCGGGCAGCCCTGCTTCCCTCCTTCCCTTTTTGAGAGGAACGGCCTGTTTCCTTGCTGTTGGGTCAGGGTGTCTGGTGCTTACTGTTAAGAACACACAGCCAGCCCGGCGTGGTGGCTCATGCCTGTCATCCCAGCACTTTGGGAGGCCGAGGCAGGAAGATCACCTGAGGCCAGGGGTTCGAGACCAACCTGGCCAACATGGCGAAACCCCATCTCTATTAAAAATAGAAAGATTAGCCAGGTGTGGTGGCAGGGACCTGTAATCCCAGATACTCAGGAGGCTGAGGCAAGAGAATCACTTGATCCCAGGAGGCAGAGGTTGCAGTGAGCCGAGATTGCACCACTGCACTCCAGCCTGGGCAACAGAGCGAGACTCGGTCTCGAAAAAAAAAAAAGAAAAAAAAAAAAGAAAAAAGAAAACCACTCATAGCCCCTGGTCACACTTGACCTTTGCTGGGTCTTAGCTGCTGCCCAGCGGCACACTCGCTGGGTGCGGGGGTAACTGTTTATCCAGGCATCCCTCTCTTCCTGCTGAGGGGTGGGACTGGGACAGGAGCCGATGGGAGAGAGACGGAACCAGGGCGAATGGTCACATGTGCTCCCGTTGGGGTGGGCTCCTGCAGCAGAGAAGCTCCTGGATCCCCAGCCAAGCCTGGGTTTCCCGGCCTCCCTCATCCCATGGGGGCCCCACTGCCTTTCAGCCGTCTCGTTTGCTCTGGTCAGCCTGAGCTGATGTCTGTTGTTAGCAGCCTAGGAGCCCGGGCCAGGAGCTGAGGGAGAGACAGAGGTCCTAGCTGGTAAGGGACACACTTGAAGTGCAGGACGCAAGCTGAGAAGAGCCAGCTGCAATGTGAGGCCGAAGAGTGAAATGGCCGGTAAAGGTGATAGAGGAGAGGTAATAACAGTGGCACCACCCCCTCCTCTCCTGGCCGTGTGCCAGGCACTGCGCCAGGCACATGACACACATTTCCTAGTCTTCACAATGGTCTTGAGGTAGGCCCGCCGATGAGTTAGGATTAGGTTCTGTGCAGTAGAAAGTCCAAAATATCAGTGGCTGAAACAAGCTGGCATTATTTCTCATGCCAAAGGCTGCCGGTGTGAAGTCCAGGGCTGTAAGGTACCTCTGTTCCACAGGGTGTCAGACGCCCCCCCGCTCTGCCAGGCCTAAGGGCCTTCTTCCTTATGGTCTAAGAGGGTGGCATCTGCATTTCAGGCAGGAGGACCCGGGAGGGGCGAGCAAGAATGGGACCATAGGTACACGCCAGCCACCCGCCTCTCTGAGGAATTGCCCAGAGTGGCCACACGACGCTGCTGCTCCCATCCCATGCACAGCACTTAGTCCCATGAACCAGGGAAACAGGAAATGGTCCTTCATTTAGGGCACCACGTGCTAAGCTAAAAGGTCTGTGATTGTTGAAGAAGTGGAGAGATCTGCTGGTTATGGTACAGATGAGAAAAGCAAGGCTCAGAGAAGTGAAGCTGTTTGTTCTTGTCACCCAGCCATGAAGCAGCATGGCAGGGCTGAAACGCTAGTGGGACTTCAACTCACACAGAGGACAGCAAAATCACGGGGAGCTGGAGGAGGCCTTTGGGGCAGTGGTGTCTAAGGTGTGTCTTCTGGGCTAGGAAAAAGAGGGAAAGGACTCGTAACAGCCAACTTCTAGAAGAGTATCTTTTGAAGAAAACTGCTTTTCTTGGGGTGGCATTTCTGGGCCATTGCTTGACTATCTCTAGCAATGGGGAGCTCATTTCCTCTGAAGTAACTCATTGTACTTGGGAATATTTCAATATTTCCCTCTCTCTTTTTGTTTGACAGCGTCTCACTCTGTTGCTCAGGCTGGAGTGCAGTGATGTGATCACGGCTCACTGCAGCCTTGACCTCCCAGGCTCAAGTGATCCTCCCGCCTAAGCCTCCCAAAGTGCTGCGATTACAGGCGTGAGCCACACACCTAGCCTCCTTGAAGAGATTTCTAATTGGAGTTTTCCCTTAGAGAGTGTGGCTGTCTTGTTTTTCCCTGCTCGGCATCTCTTTCCCTTCTTCTGGAAACACTGACTGTCCCCGAATTTCAGTCCAGGTGGTTTGAGAGGCTGACCCAACCAGGCC
Organism: Saimiri boliviensis; assembly: GCF_048565385.1. NCBI lineage: Eukaryota > Metazoa > Chordata > Mammalia > Primates > Cebidae > Saimiri > Saimiri boliviensis. The sequence goes on along the minus strand of NC_133455.1, from coordinate 22,520,759 downwards.
ACTGGGGCTTGAGGGTGAAACTCCAGCTGGAACTCTTAGTGGAGAAGTCTCAGCTGGGACTGCTATTTGCAATGATAGATGGGCCCCGCCCGGTGGGGCATCACATGGGGAAGAGCTGCTTGGGAGTTAGGCCAACACAGGGCAGACAGCAGGGCCACAGAATGGAGAAACAGAAGCTGTATCTGGTCTCACTGAGACCTTGCATCCAGCTGTGCCCAGAGCTACCCTGGACATGTTAGTTGTACAAGCCAACAGATCCCCTCCTTGCCATGGCCAGTTTGTTTTTGTCACTTTCACCTGAAGAGCACTGACTAATGGAGAGAGCGCTCAGGCCTGTTTTTTTCACCATCTAGGGGGAGGTGGGGAACACCTGTGTGTTTTATAAAAGTACTAGGGCCTAGAGCAGTGTTTCTCCAAGTGCAGGCCACGAAAAGCCAATACCAGCATCACTCTGATACTAAACTTGATGAAAATGCACATTCCTGGGCCTCAACTTCCAAACCAGAATCTCGGTCAGTGAGGCCCAGGATTCTGCATTTTGTCTGTCACCCCAGGGGATCTTCAGGGCACTCAATTTGAGAACCAGTGGCTGAACTAGGTGACCTGGGATACGATCCAGTTCAGAGCCTGCCATTAACTTGGATGTTAAAACAGGTCCCTGGGCTGGGTGCGGTGGCTCATGACTGTAATCCCAGCAATTTGGGAGGCCAAGGTAGGCAGATCACCTGAGGTCAAGAGTTCAAGACCAGCCTGGTCAACATGGTGAAACCCCATCTCTACTAAAAATCCAAAAAGTAGCTGGGCATGGTGGCACATGCCTGTAGTCCCAGCTACCGGGGAGGCTGAGGCAGGAGAATAGCTTGAACCTGAGAGGTGGAGGTTGCAGTGAGCCAAGACGGAGCCATTGCACTCCAGCCTGGGTGACATAGTGAGACTCTGTCTCAAAAAAAAAAAAAAAAAAAAAAAAAGCCAGGCATGGTGGCTCATGCCTGTAACCCCAGCACTTTGTAACCCCAGCACTTTGGAACACCAAGATGGGCAGATCACCTGAGGTCAGGAGTCGGTCAGCCTGAAGCCTGACTAACATGGAGAAAGCCCATCTCTACTAAAAATACAAAATTAGCTGGGCATGGTGGTGCGTGCCTGTAATCCCAGCTACTCCAGAGGCTGAGGCAGGAGAATCACTTGAACTCCGGAGGCAGAGGTTGCAGTGAACCGAGATCACACCATTGTACTCCAGCTTGGACATTTGAGAGCAGAATGGCTCATCCGAAATGCTCATTTACAAGCAACTAACTTTATGACCCTGTGTTACAGATGGTCCCACTTGGTCCCAAGCCCCTGGTAAGTACCTGTGTGCTCACCAAAGATTGACTCAGGGCTGCATAGGTCAGGCCTAGCCCAGAAGGGGTTAGGGACTGGGCTGATCTAGAACCAGAAACCAGGGCCATTTGGATGCCAAGACTTCCTCCGTCTGGTTTCTTCTGTAGTCTTCTAGATCATTGTCTTTGCAGGCATATGTGTATGCCTGTGATGTGTCAGACCACGTTTCAGTCACCTGTAGTCCCAGCTACTCAGGAGGCTGAGCTGAGGCAGGAGAATCACTTGAACTGGGAGGTTGAGATTGCAGTGAGCCATGATCATGCCATTGCACTCCAGCCTGGGCAACAAGAAAACTCTGTCTCAAAAAAAAAAAAATAAATAAAAAGAAAGAAAGAAAGAAAAAAGAAAACTGTTGGTGTGAGGCAGGCAGTATTCTCTCTGGAAAACAGGAGGGTAAGACAATACAATAAACTATTTTATTTTATTTTTATTATTTTTTTTGAAACAGAGTCTTGCTCTGTCGCTCAGGCTGGAGTGCAGTAGCATGATCTCGGCTCACTCCAAGTGCCGTGTCCCGGGTTCAAGCAATTCTCCTGCCTCAGCCTCCTGAGTAGCTGGGATTACAGGTGCCTGCCACCATGCCCAGCTAATTTTTATATTTTTAGTAGAGTCGGAGTTTCACCATGTTGGCCAGGCTGGTCTCAAACTCCTGACCTCAAGTGGTCTTCCTGCCTCGGCCTCCCAAAGTGCTGGGATTACAGGAGTGAGCCACTGTGCCAGGCCCAGTAAACTTTTTATTTTTGTTTTTAGACAGAGTCTTGCTCCATTGCCAGGAGCCAGGCTGGAGTGCAGTGGTACGATCTCAGCTCACTGCAACCTCCACCTCCTGGGTTCAAGCAATTCTTCTGCCTCAGCCTCCTGAGTAGCTGAGACTATAGGTGCGTGCCACCACACCCAGCTAATTTTTGTATGTTTAGTAGAGACAGGGTTTTACCATGTTGGCCAGGATGGTCTCAATCTCTTGACCGCGTGATCCACCCGCCTCGGCCTCCCAAAGTGCTGGGATTACAGGCGTGAGCTACCACGCCTGGCCCAGTAAACTATTTTTAAAAATTCAAGGCTAGATGCAGTGGCTCCCAGAGCTTTGCAAGGCCAGTGTGAGACGATCATTTGAGCCCAGGAGTTTGAGACCAGATGGGGCAACATAGTTAGATCATGTCTTTATTTAAAAAAAAAAAAAAAATTAAAATTAGCTGGATATAGTGATACATGCCTGTAGTCCCAGCTACTTGAGAGGCTGAGGTGGGAGGATTGTCTGAACTCTGGGGGTCGATGCTGCAGTGAGCTGCGATCCCACCACTGCACTCCAGCTTAGAAGACAGAGTGAGATCCTGACTCTAAAAAAAAAAAAAAAGAAAAAGAAAAAGAAAAAAAAAATTTTAAATTATCTTGTGGAGATCCAAGCAGAAATATTTATACATAAAATGATATCTAAGACTTGCTTCAAAATAACCATACTGGGGGAGTGCAGTGGAGATGGCACAAATTTGGCTCCAACTTGATGCCCGTTGAGGCTGAATGATAGGTACATGGGCTTCAGTACTCTTCTCCTTGTGTATATATTTGAATTATGTTCAGAGTGGAAAAAAAAAAAAAAAAGGATCTCCCCACTTTCTTTCTCTCTCTCTCTCCCTTTTTTTTTTTTTTTTGAGACAGAGTCTTGCTCTGATGCTCAGCCTGGAGTGCAATGGTGTGATCTTGGCTCACTGCAACCTCTGCATCCCGGGTTCAAGTGCTTCTTGTATCTCAGCCTCCTGAGTGGCTGGGACTACAGGTGTGCACCACCATGACTGGCTAATTTTTATATTTTTAGTAGAGACAGGGTTTCACCACGTTGGCCAGGCTTATCTTGAGCTCCTGGCCTCATGTGATCTGCCCACTTAAGCCTCCTCAAGTGCTGAGATTATAGGCGTGAGCCATCGCATTGGGCCTATTTTTCTCTTTTTAAAAATGTATTATTTCTCGGCTGGGCACAGTGGCTCATGCCTGTAATCCCAGCACTTTAGGAGGCTGAGATAGGTGGATCACTTGAGGTCAGGAGCTCGAAACCAGCCTGGCCAACATGGTGAGATCCTGTCTCTACTAAAAATATAAAACAATTAGCTGGGCATGGTGGTGAACACCTGTAATTCCAGCTACTTGGGAGGCTGAGGCAGGAGAACTGCTTGAACCTGGGAGGTAGAGGTTGCAGTGAGCCGAGATCACACCACCACACCCTAGCCTAGGTGACAGATCTCGACTCTGTCTCAAAAAAAAAAAAAAAAAAGATGTATTGTTTCTCTAATTAAAAATTTTTTGGGGACCTCCCCAGTTTAATCAACAATTTGACTCCATGAAATTTATCCAACACAGAGCACCTAAGCTGAACATCATATGTATACCTATGTATGGGCTAGGATATTCACTCTGGCATGATTTATAGCTGCAAACAATGGCAAACAACCTAAAAAGTCCATCCATAGTGGGGTGGTTAAATAAATTATGGTAAAACCATACAAAAGAATAGCGTATGGTTCTTAAAGAAGACTAAGGTAGCAATATGTACACATCATACAGAATGCTCCTCAAGATTTATTATTTAGTATAGGTTCATAGACCTACTTAAATAAAAATGTATAAGTGTGCGCCAGGCATTGGAGGCTCATGCCTATAATCACAACATTTTGGGAGGCTGATGCGGGCAGACTGCTTGAGCCCAGGAGTTTGAGACCAGCCTGGAGCAACATAGCAAGACTCTTTCTCTACCAATAATAAAAGTAAAAATTAGCCAAGTGTGATGGTGGGTGCCTGTGGTCCCAGTCACTTGAGAGGCTAAGGTGGGAGGATCACTTAAGCCCAGGATTTCAAGGCTGCTGTGAGCTATGATTGTGCCACTGCACTCTAGCCTGGGCAACAGAGTGAGACCCTGCCTCTAAAAAGAATAAAGTTAAAAAACAATGTTCTTTCTGCGCTGACTTGACTTAGGCCTCCTGACAAAACAAACAAACAAACAAACCAAAAAAAAAAAAAAAAAAAACAACAACAAAAAAACCAGAACACACCTTCCTAGGTAAACGAATTCAGGAGTAGTAGCTAAAGCACTGGCACTATGAGTGAACAGTCATACCTGGTGAACAGCAGGCCTGAGGAACCCCCTGGGCTGGGTTTCAGCGATGGGGCCCTGCCATTCCTTCTGGCATGCTCCTAGGGCTGGCCTGGGGCCCACTGAGCTCACTCCCTCTTTTGGCCCTGAGGCAGTGGGCACTCCTCCACCGGCACGTGTTTACCTCCAGGAGGCAGGCTGGGAACGAGGCTTGTTACAAAGAACAAATATTTCCAGGCAAACACTCTCAGCTGTGCTGGCATAAAGCAAGTCCCCATGTCTGATCATACGGATTTTTTTCCCCCACGTACTTTTTTTCTATTGTACTTTTGGCTTCACACTTCTCTATTTTCAACAAAGTAGAACCTTATTTCAATAAGCTTTTTGAAAAATTAGAATCAGAGGCTGAGTTGAAAGAATAGAATGGCCAGGCGCGGTGGCTCAAGCCTGTAATCCCAGCACTTTGGGAGGCCGAGGCGGGTGGATCACGAGGTCGAGAGATCGAGACCATCCTGGTCAACATAGTGAAACCCCGTCTCTACTAAAAATACAAAAAATTAGCTGGGCATGGTGGCTCGTGCCTGTAATCCCAGCTACTCAGGAGGCTGAGGCAGGAGAATTGCCTGAACCCAGGAGGTGGAGGTTGCGGTGAGCCGAGATCGCGCCACTGCACTCCAGCCTGGGTAACAAGAGCGAAACTCCGTCTTAAAAAAAAAAAAAAAAAAAGAAAGAAAGAAAGAAGGGAATGAAATAGAGCTCTACAATATACTAATACAAGAAGTCTACAAGATACAGTACGTAATGAAAACAGTGGTTCAATGTCATTTGTTAGGAAGATAGGTACTTACACATGCTGGCACAAAAATCAAACAGGGACGGTTTCATCCGAGGAGGAATTGGGGCAAAGGGACAGTTTACTTTCACATTTTAAAATGTCTGCATTTTTGTTTTAAAAGGCTATTTTCCAGCCTGGGCAACATGGAGAGACCCTCACCTCAGGCTCAGGAGGCTGAGGCTGGGGGATTGCTTGAGCCTGGGAGGTCGAGGCTGCAGTGAGTCATGATTGCACCATTGCACTCCAGCCTGTGCAACAGAGCAAGACGCTATCTCAAAAAAAATAATAATTTTTTGTAGTGGCTTTATGTTCATGGCAAAATTGGGAGGAAGGTACCAAGATTTCCCATATACCCTTTGCCCCCACTCCATGCATAGGAATATTTGGGTCTTTAAAAAATGATTTGCATGCTATTACATCTATTTAAAAATTAATTAAAAATGTTAAAATATGCTAAAAGGAAAGAACGTGGGAGGCTGAGGTGGGAGGGTGGGAGGATCACTTGACATCAAGACTGCCGTGAGCTGTGACTGCACTCCAGCCTGGGAGACAGAGTGAGACCCCATTTTGAAAAGAACCAGTAATTGATTTTGTTGACTGTATGAAATTACTTTTCCTTCAGTTTCCTGGTTGGCTCTGTGTGACTTGCGGAAAGCTTGTGGAACGGAATTTCCTAACAGTGCTTTTAGCAAACTGTCAACTACATGATGGTAGCGGGTGGAGTTCTTGTTTTGTTTTTTTGTTACTGTGTTTTACACCTTTCATCAATGCTACCTGGATTTGGTGGCAGGCAATAGTCAAACAATAAAAATAATACCTAATATTTGCTACCTATTACGTGTCTGGGTTCTTTCCATGTACTAACTTCTTTTGTCTCACAGCAACCATTGAGATAGATGCTACTATCCCTGTTTTAACTAAGGGAAGCAGTGAGGCACAGGGAGATTAAGGGATTTGCCCAAGACCACATACAACTGGAATGCAAGTCAGGATTCTCACCCGGGCCACTGGCTGCAAAGCCCAGGCTTTAACCACTGCCCAGCATGGCCTCTCAAGAGAAGCAACAGCTTCTAGAAGATGCCCACGTGGGCTTCTGTAGACTAGGGTGCCGGTGTAACTGGCTACATGAATCCACCAACTCACTACAGAAAGGGGCCTCCTGCTTCTGTAAGAGCTAGGTTGACCTGCATCGTTGGCAAAAAAAGTTATTATAGTTTTGAGTTAGTTTCCTACTTCTTTATAACAACTGGCCCTTAAAGGAATAGAAAGCTTAAATGGACTCTCACCCATCTGAAACGATTAGCAACTCAGTTCTCTCATGGCTGGAAGATATATATGACTCCAACGTTTATTCATCAAAACAAACACATGCACAAGAATATTAGTTTTACCAATGGGTAAATTACTCTCGGCAAAAAAACTTTATCCTGAGAATACATAATAACCAGGACCTGCAGGTTTTGGCCTAATTTCATGAGAATTGTATGATCTGAAAAATGTCAAGTGAGGATTTAAAGAGTCTAGGTTGGTATTGCCCCGGCCTACCAGCAGAGGCAAACTCTAATCTTCTCTGGAGGAGCTCAACTTCAATTCAGGCCACCGAGAATCCCACGGATAAAGATCTGAGGAAAATGGGCAACTCTGTCAAAAAATTACAACACACACAGAGAAACAACTATGAGAAGCAGTAGGAACAACAGATGATAGAAACATTCAGAAGAATGGCAAAACCCCCACCAAAACCCACAGACCATAGACACAAACCCACAAAGACTTCCAAATTAAAATAAACAGATAGAACATAAAATAACCATGTTTATTATCTTTAGAGAAATAAAACATAAATTTTAAAAGTTTTAAAAAGATTAGCAAGAAATAATAGACAATGAAGAACTACCAAGCAGATTGTGAACAACAAAAAACCCAATAGAACTTGAGATAAAAATATAGTAATTAAAATTAAAAAATACAGTGGATAGATTAGATTAAGCACAGCTGAAGAAAACATTGGTACACTACAAGATAGAGCTGAGGACATTATCAAGAATGCAGACCACAGGGAAAGAGATGGAAAAAACCAAAATGTTATAGTGAAATGAAAGACAGGATGAGGTCTAACGCATATCTCATTATATTTCCCAAAGAGAAGAGGAAGAAGAGCAAAGATAACTTCTAAAATTAATAATGCACATTAAGGCCAGGTGTGGTGACTCAGGGTGTAATCCCAGCACTCAGGATGTAATCCCAGCACTTTGGGAGGCCGAAGTGGGCAGATCACCTGAGGTCTGGAGTTTGAGACCAGCCTAGCCAACTGGTAAAACGCCGTCTCTACTAAATATACAAAAATTAGCTGGGTGTGGTGGCACATACCTGTAATCCCAGCTACTTGGGAGACTGAGGCAGGAGAATCACTTGAACCTGGGAGGTGGAGGTAGCACTGAGCTGAGATCATGCCACTGCATTCCAGCCTGGATGACAGAGCAAGACTCTGCCTCAGTAAATAAATACAAAGAAATAGAAATAGAAATAGAAATAGAAATAGAAATAGAAATAGAAATAGAAATAGAATAGCTGGGCATGGTGGCTCACACCTGTAATCCCAGCACTTTGGGAGGCTGAGGCAGGCAGATCATGAGGTCAAGAGATCAAGGCCATCCTGGCCAACATGATGAAACCTGGTCTTTACTAACCATACAAAAATTAGCTGGGCATGGTGGCGTGCACCTGTAGTCCCAGCTACTCGGGAAGCTGAGGCAGGAGAATCACTTAAACCTGGGGAGGTGGAGGTTGCAGTGAGCCGAGATCGTGCTACTGAACTACAGCCTGGCAAAAGAGCGAAACTCCGTCTCAAAAAAGAAAAAAGAAAAATAATAATACAAAAATTATCTGGGCACGGTGGTGCACACCTGTAGTCCCAGCTACTTGGGAGTCTGAGGTAAGTAGATTGCTCACTCAGCCTCATTGCAGCCCAGCAATTCGAGACTGCAGTGAGCAAAATATGAGCAAGAAAGGAGGGTAGACCCCATCTCTTACCTGCAAAAGTCATAAAATGGGAATTTAGCAAGATAATACAGATAAATTTCTTTAAAAAAAAAAAAAAATGCATGCTGGGCGTGGTGGCTTATGCGTGTAATCCCAGCATTCTGAGAGGCTAAGGTGGGCAGATCACTTGAGCTCAAGAATTCAAGACCAGCCTGGGCAACAAGGCAAGACTCTGTCTAAAAAATAAATAAATAAATTTTTTTAGGCTGGCACAGTGGCTCACACCTGTAATCCCAGCACTTTAGGAGGCTGGGGCAGATGGATCATTTGAGGCCAGGCTGGCCAACATGATGAAACCCTGCCTCTACTAAAAATACAAAAATTAGCCAGGCGTGGTGGCATGTGCTTGTAATCCCAGCTGCTCAGGAGGCTGAGGTAGGAGAATTGCTTGAACCCAGGAGGTGGAAGTTGCCACTGCATTCTAGCCTGGGTGACAGAGTGAGACTCCGTCTCCAAATAAATAAACAGAAAATTTAAATGCTGAAGGAAGCCATTCACAAAATACATATATTTCTCTTTCTATGAAGCTGAAAAATTGCTAGGCTCTGTGGTTCACACCTATAATCCCAGTTACCTGGGAGACCGAGGCAGGAAGATCTCTTGAGGCCAGGAGTTCCAGACTAGCCTGAGCAATATAGCAAGATGCTGTTTCTATAAAAATAAATAAACTGGAAAAAATTAACAGCATATTGCTTAGGGGTATACACACACAATGAAGAAAAGTAAGGAAGTGATTACTTTCAAATTCAAATCATGATTAACTTTGGAGGGAGGGAGGGAGTATGTAACTGGGGAGGTACACAGATGGGCTCCTATGCTATTGGTAATATTCTACTTCTTAACCCAGGTGATGGGTATGTGGGTGTTTTATGTATTCTTTTATATTAAGACATTTCATTTAAAACATACACTAAAAATACAGTCACAGGCTGGGCACAGTGGCTTGTGCCTGTAATCCCAGCACTTTGGGACGCCGAGGCCGGTCAATCACGAGGTGAGGAGTTCAAGGCCAGCCTGACCAACATGGTGAAACCCCATCTCTACTAAAAATACAAAAATTAACTGGGTGTGGTGGCACACACCTGTAATCCCAGCTACTCAGGAGGCTGAGGCAGGAGAATTGCTTGAACCCAGGATGTGGAGGTTGCAGTGAGCCCAGATCACACCACTGCACTCCAGCTTGGCCAACAGAGCAAGACTCTGCCTAAAAAAAAAAAAAAAAAAAAAAAAAATACAGTCACATGAAATGTTGCCTAATGAGATTTCAGTCAATGATGGACTGCATATGTGATGATGGTCCTGTAAGACTATAATACCAAATTTTTACTGTACCTTTTCTATGTATTTATATATGTTTAGATACAGAAATACCATTGTGTTATAATTGCCTACAGGGTCCAGTGCACATTTGTAGCCTAGGAGCAACAGGCTCTACCATATAGCTTATGTCATCTAGATTTGCGTAGGGACACTCTATGATGTTTTACACAATCATGAAATTGCCTAATGACAGACACACTGCTCAGAACGTATTCCCATCATTAAGTGACACAGGACTGTACATATTATATAAAATAACACATAAAACTACAGTACGCCTTATAAATACACACACACACATTGAAAAACAGACACACAGGCCAGGCACAGTGGCTCACATCTATAATCCCAGCACTTTGGGAGGCCAAGGTGGCTGGACGGCTTGAGGTCAGGAGTTTGGGACCAGTCTGGCCAACATGGTGAAACCCGGTCTCAACTAAAAATACAAAAATTAGCCACGCATGGTGGGGAGTACCTGCAATCCCAGCTACTTGGGAGGCTAAGGCTAAGTCAGGAGAATTGCTTGAATCTGGGAGGCGGAGGTTGTAGTGACCCGAGTTAGTGTTACTGCATTCCAGCCTGGGGGACAGAGCGAGACTCCATCTCAAAAAAAAAAAAAAAAAAAAAAAAAAAGAGAGAGAGAAAAGAAAAACAGACACAGCAAGAAACAAAAGTGGCACTGAAATCCCCTTCATGAAAAACCCTGGTCTGCTAAAGGATGCTTTGTTTGAATCTGCAAAATGCTTTTCTGATCTCCTGTGTTGTGCTAAGAAATGAAATCAGCTAAATAACTGAGAAAATGGTGGTTACATGTTGACTTTTTTTTTTTTTTTTTGAGATGGAATCTCACTCTGTTACCCAGGCTGCAGTGCAGTGGCGCGATCTCAGCTCACCGCAACCTCTGCCTCCTGGGTTCAAGCAATTCTCCTGCTTAGCCTCCTGAGTAGCGGGGACTATAGGTGCACACAGCCATGCCTGGCTAATTTTTTTACATTTTAGTAGAGATGGAGTTTCACTGTATTACCCAGGCTGGTTTTGAATTCCTGAACTCAGGCGCTTCAACCATCTCAGCCTCCCAAAGTGCTGGGATTACAGCTGACTTTTTACTTGGAGAACACTTGGATTGAACTTCTTAGCTATTTGAATTTCAGACAAGGCATCACAAAGCCGGGGAAGGCTCCCCCTAGCAGGTTGTACTACATCTCACCAATGCAAGTCTACAGACACAGGCTTGTATGTAGCAGCCAATATTTCTCTTAGAGCATGGTTTCAATCCTTGGAGGTGGAAGCTGTTGGGGGACAGGTGGCCCCCAGCCCCTGCTTTAACAGAGCTGTTCTGATTTTAATCATTTTCCATGAGGCCTCTGATATGATTTTGTTTGAAGGGTTCTACCTGTCAAAAAAGTTTGAACAGCATTGCCTTAGAGGAGTTCTAGTTTTCCGGAGTTGAGAATGCAGATCATTTTCTCAAAACTTTTATTTTAGTGCCAGGTGCAGTGGCTCACACTTTTGGAGGCTGAGGCAGGTGCATCACCTGAAGTCCAGGAGTTCAAGACCAGCCTGGCCAACATGGTGAAATCCTGTCTCTTCTAAAAATACAAAAATTAGATGGGCATGGTGGTGGGCACCGATAGTCACAGCTACTCAGGAGGCTAAGACAGGAGAATGACTTGAACTTGGGTGGTGGTGGTTGCAGTGAGCCGAGATTGTGCCACTGCACGCCAGCCTGGGCAACAGAGCAAAACTCCAACTCAAAAACCAACAAACAAAAAACAAAAAAAACTTTCATTCTGGCAAGATTATATTGACCTCAGCAAGATTATTGCTTCTAAAAATAAATGTATAAAAACATGGCATTCATGGTAACCAAATTGTGCACGCAATGAGTACTTTGCACTGCTGCAAATCTTAGATCGCCTGCTTGCTCTCCTCTCCGGAGTCCACCGTCCTAAGTAATACCCAATGGCCCTGGAACAGTAAGAGGAACATGGGCAGATCTGAAACCAATCTAAGCCAAGCTGGTAGTAAAATCCAGTTAACCCTCTGATCCATGCTGGATCTGTGTGTCCTTCACTTTATGCTGGACAGCCTCCTGAGTGGCGGAATGTGTGAGTTTATGATTGGCCAATTCAACTCTCAATCTGAAGGGCAAGCACTAGAGAAGATACGAGGTGTTTCTGGGTCAGTAATCAAAACTCGGGAAGCCCTGTAATCCCAGCACTTTGGGAGACTGAGGTGGGTGAATCACTTGAGGTCAGAAGTTTGAGACCAGCCTGGCCAACATAGTGAAACCCCCTCTCTATTAAAAATACAAAAATTAGCTCTGTGTGTGGCATGCACCTGTAATTCCAGCTACTTGGGAGGCTGAGGTGGGAGAATCGCTTGAGCCTGGGAGGCAAAGGTTGCAGTGAGCTGAGATTGTGCTACTGTACTCCAGCCTGGGTGACAGAACGAAACTGTCTCAAAACAAAACCAAAAACAAAACTTGGGAAGTCATTTCATTATGGTATCTTAACAGGTATGGAACTGAGCTCCTTGAGAGGCTCATGGAGTTGGTGAATGAGCAAAGCCCCATCAGATGGTAAACACTTCGGCCAAACTGAGCAAGAACGCCCTTTATCCCACCCGCTCCCTCTGCCACACCTACCTAACTTGCCAGGGAAAGGCCAAGCAGCAAGTCTGTCCAAGAATATAATGACTAGTTTACTGTTCTCGTTCCCAGCCCTGAACAACTGGCGCGTAGGCTGGTCCTTTCTGCGAGACATGGTATTTGATACTGTGCTAATTGGGTGGCTAGAAGAAAAAAGGAATACACATTTTTAATTGGCAATTTAGAATTGTTTCAAGAGTTTCACCAAATATGCATTTTGGTGGTCATAGCTAAATATTGCTATTAGGGAACTGGTTGTTTGGAACACAAGAATTTGAAATTTTATCAAAAATTATTGAGACAGGGTCTCACTCTGTCACCCAGGATGGAGTGCAGTGGCATGAACTCGGGTCATTACAATCCCAGGCTCAAGCGATCCTCCCACCTTAGCCTCCCAAGTAGCTGGGACCACAGGTGTGCCCACCATGCCCAGCTAATTTTTTGTATTATTATATTTTTAATAGAGACAGGGTGTCACTATGTTGCCCAGACTGGAAAGAATCTTAATTGATGCCATTTAATTATTTCGATCATCAGACTTCTCCCAAGTTTGATGCTGGGCTGGTATGCCACCTTCTCAGCACTGCCAAGTTGCTTTATTGCTCCTGTGCTATCTGCATGTTTGCAATACTAAATAAATGCTCACTTTTATCTGAGGTTGGTGGAAAAGCAAGTTGCTTTTTGGCTGGCCCTACCACCAGATTGAATGTTCCATCCCAATAGCAAGGTAAGGACTTACGTCTTCCTCAATTTCTAGACTTTAAAAAATCTGGTTGAGGCCTGTGACTTTATACAACCTCTCAATGTCAAGGTTTGGGCAGTGCCTCAGGATGTTTCCTGAATATTTTCGGATGCACTTAAAAGACTTGCCATACTGATTCATTTCCAATATTTTGCATGCCTTGTATTTTAAAATTCTTACAAACTTTTGTTCAAGAATATAAAGTTCTTGAACTTAAGTAGCCAATGTTCTATTTCCCTATTTTATTACTTTAAACTTTTTTTTTTTTTTTTTGAGACGGAGTTTCGCTCTTGTTACCCAGGCTGGAGTGCAATGGCGCGATCTCGGCTCACCGCAACCTCCGCCTCCTGGGTTCAGGCAATTCTCCTGCCTCAGCCTCCTGAGTAGCTGGGATTACAGGCACGTGCCACCATGCGCAGCTAATTTTTTTTTTGTATCTTTAGTAGAGACGGGGTTTCACCATGTTGACCAGGTTGGTCTCGATCTCTCGACCTCGTGATCCACCCGCCTCGGCCTCCCAAAGTGCTGGGATTACAGGCTTGAGCCACCACACCCGGCCACTTTAAACTTTCTTAGTTGTAACTTATTTTTTTTGAGATGGAGTCTCGCTCTGTTGCCCAGTGTGGAGTGCAGTGGCACAATCTTGGCTCACTGCAACCTCCACCTCCTGGGTTCAAGCGATTCTCCTGCCTCAGCTTCCTGAGTAGCTGGGATTACAGGCATGTGCCACCACATCTGGCTAGTTTTTGTATTTTTAGTAGAGATAGGGTTTCTAAATGTTGGCCAGGCTGATCTCAAACTTGTGACCTCAAGCGATCCACCCACCTTGGCCTCCCAATCATGCTGAGATTACAGGCATAAGCCACCACGTCCGGCCTAGTTTTAACTTTTGGATTACAAAACTGTTTACATAATTAACTGAAGTGCTTTAATCCTCTAACATATTTATCTTTCAAATAACTAACAAAATTTCTACGTTTAATTCTCACAACTCAAATACTTACCTGTGTTTGAAATCACTGGAATACTTGTAATACAGCTGACAAGCCCATTGGAGCTACAGAAGCTGCTGTGCTGCTCAGATGGAATGGCAGTCATCTCTGTGATCACACAACTACGAACCACGCACTAATTCAGGGATCCACTCATGCAAGTACTCATTCTATTTGGGACTTAGGCTGAAGGTGTTGATAGTCTGTCATTTCCATTCTTTTTTTTTTTTTTTGAGATGGAGTCTCGCACTGTCGCCCAGGCTGGAGTGCAATGGTGCGATCTCAGTTCACTGCAACCTCCGCCTCCCAGGTTCAAGTGATTCTCCTGCCTCAGCCTCCCTAGTAGCTGAGATTACAGGCGCCCACTACCACACCCAGCTATTTTTTTTTTCTTTTTTTTGAGACAGAGTCTTGCTCTGTTGCCAGGCGCCAGGCTGGAGTGCAGTGGCGTGACCTTGGCTCACTGCAACCTCCGCCTCCCGGGTTCAAGGAATTCTCCCGCCTCAGCCTCCTGGGTAGCTGGGACTACAGACTCACGCCACCATGCCTAATGGTTTTTTGTATTTTTTAGTAGAGATGGCGTTTCACCATGTTGGCCAGGCTGGTCTTGAACCCCTGACCTTGTGATCCACCCACCCTGGCCTCCCAAAATGCTGGAATTACAGGCGTGAGCCACTGTGGTTAAACCATTTCCACTCTTCTGAAGCTCACACGTCAGCGAGGATGAATGAAAAGTGACTTCTGCCTGTGCCTGGACCACGTTTTCCTAACAAGTTCCTTTAGGTTGACACTGGTTTAAATCTTAGGACTGCTCATTGGTCTTATACTAGGGCTAATGTTTCCCGAATGCTTCTCATGAGTAAGGAAAGCTGTAGATCGTTTTGGTGGGCTAATCCACATAATCCCTATTCTGTGGGTGAAAAGGAAACCAGAGCCTGGGGCAGAGGGTGCCATGTTCTTCTAGTCTAGGCTGCTGTATACAACTGACTTGCACAACTTAAAAAGTTCTTATTCATCAAAACCACCCCGGCAGATTCAAGCCAGCTGATACATGAGGTTGTTTTCTGTCTTTTCCTCAAGGCAGGAAAATGGAGACACAGTACCTCAAACCTCTACGAACCAACTTTCTGGAAGTTCTTTTTAATGTCTTCCATAGACCCAAACACGAGGAAGACATTTCTTCTTTTTCTTACGCAGATTCTCAGCTTTGTCCCCTTCACTACTAATTTCACGCTCTTGTCTCCATGAGTGTCTCAATTCACACGGTGAGTCTGCAAACTGCCAAAATAAACCTAAGGTTTTTCACGCAGCACTTCCTTGCAATAGTTTGTTTCTTGGTATCATGATGCCTTAACTTGGTAGCCTGTGTCTTCACCTCCCAGCAAACTGAATTCCCTTTTAAACTCTCATCATGGTCCCACATTGAGAAATGTAATTGATCTTCCTTTCCAGCAGTTTCAATCCTGTGCCTTCTTCATGGCTCAGCACTCAGTAATTTGCTCCCAGGCCCTGTGTTGCATATCCCATTTATGTGTATGTTACTTGAGAACTCTGGCCTTAAATCAAGGTACTTTAAGAACAAGGCTGCTGGGCGCGGTGGCTCAAACCTGTAATCCCAGCACTTTGGGAGGCCGAGGCGGGTGGATCACGAGGTCAAGAGATCGAGACCATCCTGGTCAACATGGTGAAACCCCATCTCTACTAAAAATACAAAAAATTAGCTGGGCATGGTGGTGTGCCTGTAATTCAAGCTACTCAGGAGGCTGAGGCAGGAGAATTGCCTGAACCCGGGAGGCGGAGGTTGCGGTGAGCCGAAATCGCGCCATTGCACTCCAGCCTGGGTAACAAGAGTGAAACTCTGCCTCAAAAAAAAAAAAAAAAAAAAAAAAAGAACAAGGCTTATACGTGAGCATCTGTGCTGTCCACTGCAGCTAGATGTGTACCAGATCAGCAATTTCAGTGGGTAGGTATTACATGGATGATTGAGTGACTAAGGATGCCTATCACCTGCCTTTCTGTATGGTTTTGTAATGGTGCTGTCATCTTGTGACAAAGTTTAAAAAAAAAAAAATTAGAATATCAAACTAGTAATTATAACAACTTCCTGTTTCCTAGTTATTTCTTTTATATATGCTGATAACATCTATGATGGTGCTCCCTTATACAGTAAATGCTCAGACATACTTAGTTATCCATGGCTTGGTATTAGGTCGTAAGAGGGCTACAAACCAAAGGCAAGTACTCATTATACTTGGCAAGTACTCACTGACACTTCGAACTCAGCCAACTGAGATTTGCAAACACATGACACAACGGGGGTCAGTGAGGCAACGAAAAGCAAACATTTAGCAAATACCACTGAGCTGAGCATTCTAAGAACACCACCTCACTTCACTCAAGTTTCATAATGTGAGGCAGCTACTGCTATGGATGTTTCACAGCTAGAAACATGGTGGCTTCAGCATTCAGGTCACTCACTCAAATCAGGTAGGAGGGGCGAGGATGTGGGCTGAGTATGGCCACCAGGTTATCCAGGTACATACCTCAAGTTCTGCTGTCACATGTTAATTTCAAATTGAGTCTCTCCTAAAGATCTGATGTCCTAAAACCAAGGATTAATCTTGTCTTCTACTTGACCTATGTTCCTTAAGAAAATTTTGAGCCAGATACCACACTCCAATGATGATATAATCCAAATAAAAGCAGCACAATTTTATAACTTCATAGCATTTTGAAATCCTAGAAGATGTGCAGAACTTGCTTTTTTTTTTTTTTTTTTTTTTTTTTTTTTTTTTTTTTTGAGACAGAGTTTCACTCTTGTTACCCAGGCTGGAGTGCAATGGCACGATCTCGGCTCACCGCAACCTCCGTCTCCTGAGTTCAGGCAATTCTCCTGCCTCAGCCTCCCGAGTAGCTGGGATTACAGGCACACGCCACCATG
Organism: Saimiri boliviensis; assembly: GCF_048565385.1. Classification (NCBI taxonomy): domain Eukaryota; kingdom Metazoa; phylum Chordata; class Mammalia; order Primates; family Cebidae; genus Saimiri; species Saimiri boliviensis. The sequence continues at coordinate 22,503,772 of NC_133455.1, read as the reverse complement.
CCCAGCTAATTTTTTTGTATTTTTAGTAGAGACGGGGTTTCACCATGTTGACCAGGATGGTCTCGATCTCTTGACCTCGTGATCCACCCGACTCGGCCTCCCAAAGTGCTGGGATTACAAGCTTGAGCCACCGCGCCCGGCCTCAGAACTTGCCTTTGACACAATTATTACACACTTCTTTCTTCCTATAATAAAAGGAATCTGAGAGAATATTACGTAAAAGTGAAATAGCACAAGTATGGATATTGTCAATGTGGAGCAGGAAGGTCATGAGGTCCCCCTTTCCTCTTTGATGGGAGCAGGGCATGGGCCAGATGCCTCAGGAAGGAAGCTTGTTAGCAGAGGGGAGTCTGTGCCCCTGTGCTCTTCTGTGTCCTTCAGTTCCTCTCTAGAAGGTCCTTTGCCAACGTCCTCAGGGAGACCACTTTGTAATAGAAAAAAAAACAAACAAAACAAACAAACAAACAAAAAAACCAAAAAATATTTTTTGGCCAGGTGCAGTGGCTCATCTGAGGTCAGCAGTTTGAGACCAGCCTGATCAATGTGATGAAACCCCATCTCTACTAAAAATACAAAAATTAGCCGGGCATGGTGGCATGCTCCTGTAATTCCAGCTACTTGGGAGGCTGAGACAGGAGAATTGCTTGAAACCAGGAGGTGGAGGTTGCAGTGAGCCAAGATTATGCCATTGTCCTCCTGACTGGGCAACAAGCGTGAAACTCTGTCTCAAAAAAAAAAAAAAAAAAAAAAAAAGAGACTGCTGGGAAGATGGCTGACTAAGAACAGCTCAGGATTTCAGCTCCCAGTGAAAGTGTAGAGGGTGAGTGGACGCCGCATTTCCAGACAAATTTTTACTGCCCACAGACCATCAGATTCTCTGCCACTACAGAGAGAGTCCGCCATAACAGAGGCGGGCCACCATTGCCAAGGCAGTTCTAACTACACCCCATATAAACAGGACTGCAGAGAAGATCACGCGGCAGCTGGGCGGAGCCCACAGCAGCTCAGCAAAGCCTCTGCAGGCAGACAGTGACTAGGCAGCAGCAGACCTAAACGTACCTGCCCAGCGGCTCTGAATGAACAACGGAGCTCACAGCTCAGGACCTGAGCCCCAGAAAAGGACAAATTGTCTCCTCAAGCAGCTCCCTGACCCCCATAGATCCAAAGAGTCACCTCATAAAGGAGAGAACAGACTGACATTTGGCAGGCATCCTTCTGGGACAAAGATAGCAGAAGAGGAAACTGGTAGCAACCCTTACTGTTCTGCAGCTGCAGGTGATCCCCAGGCTAGCAGGGCCTGGAGTGGATCTCAGCAGTCCTACAGCAGAGGGGCCAGACTGTTAGAAGGAAAGCTAAGAAAAAGATGTAACTTCAGCATCCACAAACTGGAAGCTCACTCAAAGACCCAATCTGAAAGACAGTAACTACAAAGACAACAGGTGGATAAACTCACAAAGATGGGAAGAAACCAGCACAAAAAGGATGAAAACTCCCAAAACCAGAACACCTCTCCTCCTAAAAGGAATCACAACTCCTCACCAGCAAGGGAACAAGACCGGATGGAGAAGGACTGTGATGAAATGACAGAATCAGACTTCAGAAGGTGGGTAGTAAGAAACTACAGTGAGCTAAAAGAACTTGTTCTAACCCAATGCAAAGAAAGTAAGAACCTTGAAAAAAGATTGGACGAAATGCTTACGAGAATGGACAGCATAGAGAGGAATATAAGTGAATTGATGGAGCTGAAAAACACAACACGAGAACTTCGCGAAGCATGCATAAGTTTCAATAGCCGAATTGACCAAGCAGAAGAAAGGATATCAGAGGTCGTAAGATCAACTTAATGAAATAAAGCAAGAAGGCAAGAACAGAGAAAAAAGGGCAAAGAAGAATGAACAAAATCTTCAAGAAATGTGGGACTATGTGAAAAGACCTCATCTACATTTGATAGGTATACCTGAATGGGACAAAGAGAATGAATCCAAGCTGGAAAATATGCTTCAGGATATTATCCAGGAAAACTCCCCCAACCTAGCAAGGCAGGCCAATATTCAAGTCCAGGAAATACAGAGACCACCACAAAGATATTCCTCAAGAAGAGCAACACCAAGGCACATAATTGTCAGATTCACCAGGGTTGAAATGGAAGAGAAAATACCAAGGGCAGGCAGAGAGAAAGGTCGGGTTACCCACAAAGGGAAGCCCATTAGATTCACAGCAGAAACCCTACAAGCCAGAAGAGAGTGGGGGCCAATATTCAACATCCTTAAAGAAAAGAACTTTCAACCCAGAATCTCCTATCCAGCCAAACTAAGCTTCATAAGTGAAGGAAAAATACAATCCTTTGCGAACAAGCAAGTACTCAGATTTCATCACCACCAGACCTGCTCTATAAGAACTCCTGAAAGAGGCTCTACACATATAAAGGAACAACCAGAACCAGCCACTCCAAAAACATACCAAATGGTAAAGAGCATCAACACAATCAAGAATCTGCATCAACTAACAAACAAAACAGCCAGCTAGCATCCAAATGGCAGTATCAAGCTCACACATAGTAATACTATCCCTAAATGTAAACGGATTAAATGCCCTAATCAAAAGACACAGACTGGCAAATTGGATAAAAAGGCAAAACCCATCAGTGTGCTGTATCCAGGAAACCCATCTCACATGCAAGAATACACAGAGGCTCAAAATAAAGGGATGGAGGAAGATCTACCAAGCAAATGGAGAGAAAAAAAAAAAAAAAAAAAAAAAAAAAAAAAAAAAAAAAAAAAAAAGCAGGAGTTGCAATTCTCATCTCTGATAAAATAGGCTTTAAAGCAACAAAGATCAAAAGGGACAAAGAAGGACATTACATAATGGTAAAAGGATCACTGCAACAAGAAGAGCTGACGATCCTAAATCTATACACACCCAATACAGGAGCACCCAGATACATAAGGCAAGTTCTTAATGACTTACAAAGAGACTTAGACTCCCACACAGTAATAGTGGGAGACTTTAACACCCCATTGTCAATATTAGACAGATCAGCCAGACAGAAAATTAACAAGGATATCCAGGACCTGAACTCAGACCTGGAACAAGCAAACCTAATAGACACTGACAGAACTCTCCACCCCAAATGCACAGAATATACATTCTTCTCAGCACCACATCACACCTACTCTAAAATTGACCACATAATTGGCAATAAATCACTCCTCAGCAAATGCAAAAGAACGGAAATCATAACAAACAGTTTCTCAGACCACAGTGCAATCGAGTTAGAAATCAGAATGCAGAATCTAACTCAGAACCGCACAGCTTCATGGAAACTGAACAACTTGCTCTTGAATGTTGACTGGATAAACAATGAAATGAAGGCAGAAATAAAGATGTTCTTCGAAACCAACAAGAACGAACACACAACATACCAGAATCTCTAGGACACATTTAAAGCAGTCTCTAGAGGAAAATATATAGCAATAAGTGCCCACACGAGAAGCAAGGAGAGATCTAAAATTGAAACCCTAGGAGCAAAATTGAAAGAGCTAGAGGAGCAAGATCAAAAAAACTCACAGGCCGCCGGGCGCAGTGGCTCACGCCTGTAATCCCAGCACTTTGGGAGGCCGAGATGGGTGGATCATGAGGTCAAGAGATCGAGACCATCCTGGTCAACATGGTGAAACCCCGTCTCTACTAAAAATACAAAAAATTAGCTGGGCATGGTGGCATGTGCCTGTAATCCCAGCTACTCAGGAGGCTGAGGCAGGAGAATTGCCTGAACCCAGGAGGCGGAGGTTGCAGTGAGCCAAGATCGCGCCATTGCACTCTAGCCTGGGTAACAAGAGCGAAACTCCGTCTCAAAAAAAAAAAACAAAAAAACCTCAAAGCCTAGCAGAAGACAAGAAATAACTAAGATCAGAGCAGAACTGAAGGAGAGAGAGACATAAAAAAACCCTTCAAAAAATCAGTAAATCCAGGAGCTGGTTTTTTGAAAAGATCAACAAAATAGACAGACCACTAGCCAGATTAATAAAAAAGAAAAGAGAGAATAACCAAATTGATGCAATAAAAAACGATAAAGGGGATATCACCACAGGTTCCACAGAAATCCAAACCATCATCAGAGATTATTACAAACAACTCTATGCACATCAACTAGTAAACCTGGAAGAAATGGATAAATTCCTGGACACCTGCATCCTCCCAAGCCTAAACCAGGAAGAAGTCGAAACCCTGAATAGACCAGTAACAGGGTCTGAAGTTGAGGCAGCAATTAAGAGCCTACCACCCAAAAAAAGCCCAGGTCCAGATGGGTTCACAGCCGAATTCTACCAGACATACAAAGAGGAGCTGGTACCATTCCTTCTGAAACTATTCCAAACAATCCAGAAAGAGGGAATTATTCCCAAAAAGAGGGAATCCTTCCCAAATCATTTTATGAGACAAACATCATCTTGATGCCAAAACCCGGCAGAGGCTCAACAAGAAAAGAAAACTTCAGACCAATATCCATGATGAACATAGATGCAAAAATCTTCAATAAAATACTGGTGAGCCAATTGCAACAGCACATCAAAAAGCTTATCCACCATGATCAAGTAGGATTCATCCCAGGGATGCAAGGCTGGTTCAACATACGCAAGTCCACAAACGTAATTCACCACATAAACAGAACCAAAGACAAAAACCACATGATTATCTCAATTGATGCAGAGAAGGCCTTTGACAAAATTCAACACCCCTTTATGCTAAAAACCCTCAATAAACTAGGTATTGACGGAATGTATCTCAAAATAATAAAAGCTATTTACGACAAACCAACAGCCAGTATCATACTGAATGGGCAAAAACTGGAAGCGTTCCCTTTGAAATCTGGCACTAGACAAGGATGTCCTCTCTCACCACTCCTATTCAATATAGTACTAGAAGTTCTAGCCAGAGCAATCAGGCAAGAAAAAGAAATTAATGGGTATTCAAATGGGAAAGGAGGAAATCAAATTGTCTCTAATTGCAGATGACATGATTGTGTATCTAGAAGACCCCATCATCTCAGCCCAAAATCTCCTGAACCTGATAAACAACTTCAGCAAAGTCTCAGGATACAAAATCAATGTGCAAAAACCACAAGCATTCCTATACACTAGTAACAGACTTAAAGAGAGCCAAATCAAGAACGAACTGCCATTCACAATTGCTACAGAGAATAAAATACCCAGGAATACAACTAACAAGGAATGTAAAGGACCTCTTCAAGGAGAACTACAAACCACTGCTCAACGAAATTAGAGAGGACACAAACAGATGGAGAAACATTCCATGTTCATGGTTAGGAAGAATCAACATCGTGAAAATGTCCATACTGCTCAAAGTAATTTACAGATTCAATGCTGTTCCCATCAAGCTATCAATGACCTTCTTCACAGAACTGGAAAAAAACACCTTAAACTTCATATGGAACCAAAAGAGAGCCCACATAGCCAAGTCAATTCTAAGCAAAAAGAACAAATCAGGAGGCATCACACTACCAGACTTCAAACTATACTACAAGGCTACAATAATTAAAACAGCATGGTACTGGTACCAAAACAGAGATACAGACCAATGGAACAGAACAGAGGCCTCGGAGGAAACACAACATATCTACAACCAACCGATCTTTGACAAACCTCAAAAAAACAAGCAATGGGGAAAGGATTCCCTGTTTAATAAATGGTGTTGGGAAAACCGGCTAGCCAGGTGAAGAATGCAGAAACTGGACCCCTTCCTGACACCTTACACTAAAATTAACTCCAGATGGATTAAAGACTTAAACATAAGACCTAACACCATAAAAACCCTAGAAGAAAATCTAGGCAAAACCATTCAGGACATAGGCGTAGGCAAGGACTTCATGACCAAAACGCCAAAAGCAAGGGCAACAAAAGCCAAAATAGACAAATGGGACCTAATCAAACTCCACAGCTTCTGCACAGCAAAAGAAACAGTCATTAAAGTGAATCGGCAACCAACAGAATGGGAAAAAATTTTTGCAGTCTACCCATCTGACAAGGGGCTGATATCCAGAATTTACAAAGAACTAAAACAGATCTACAAGAAAAAAACAAACAAGCCCATTCAAAAGTGGGTGAAGGATATGAACAGACACTTTACAAAAGAAGACATACAGGCGGCCAACAAACATATGAAAAAATGCTCATCATCACTGGTCATTTGAGAAATGCAAATCAAAACTACATTGAGATACCATCTCAAGCCAGTTAGAATAGCAATCATTAAAAAATCTGGAGACAGGCCGGGCGCAGTGGCTCAAGTCTGTAATCCCAGCACTTTGGGAGGCCGAGGCAGGTGGATCACGAGGTCAAGAGATCGAGACCATCCTGGTCAACATGGTGAAACCCCCTCTCTACTAAAAATATAAAAATTAGCTGGGCATGGTGGCACACGCCTGTAGTCCCAGCTACTAGGGAGGCTGAGGCAGGAGAATTGCTTGAACCCAGGAGGCGGAGGTTGCAGTGAGCCGAGATCGCGCCATTGCACTCCAGCCTGGGTAACAAGAGCAAAACCCCATCTCAAAAAAAAAAAAAAAAAAAAAAAAAAAAAATCTGGAGACAACAGATGCTGGAGAGGATGTGGAGAAATAGGAACACTTTTACACTGTTGGTGGGAGTGTAAATTAGTTCAACTGTTGTGGAAGACAGTGTGTCGATTCCTCAGTGACCTAAAAATAGAAATCCCATTTGACCCAGCAATCCCAATACTGGGTATATATCCAAAGGGTTATAAATCGTTCTACTATAAGGACACATGCACACGAATGTTCATTGCAGCACTGTTTACAATAGCAAAGACCTGGAACCAACCCAAATGCCCATCGATGATAGACTGGACAGGGAAAATGTGGTACATATACACCATGGAATATTATGCAGCCATCAAAAACGATGAGTTCGTGTCCTTTGCAGGGACATGGATGAACCTGGAAACCATCATTCTCAGCAAACTGACACAAGAGCAGAAAATCAAACACCGCATGTTCTCACTCATAGGTGGGTGTTGAACAATGAGAACACATGGATACGGGGAGGGGAGCACTACATACTGGGGTCCATTGGGGGGAAATGGGGGAGGGACGGGGGGGTGGGGAGAGAGAGCATGGGGAGAAATGCCAGATATAGGTGAGGAGGAGGAAGGCAGCAAATCACACTGCCATGTGTGTACCTATGCAACAATCTTGCATGTTCTTCACATGTACCCCAAAACCTAAAATGCAATTAAAAACAAAAAACAAAAAAAAAAAAAAAAGAAAAGAAAAAGAACACTTTTTAAATAACATGCTCTTCACTCATTTTTACCCTACCTTTGAGAAATGAAGATATAGCTGATATACTTGTGACAAAATATGACACGATATTCTGTTCCATATAAATGAGGGAAGGGGAAAGAGATCAAAGAACTATGCATGAAAATGTAGGTGGCTGACTCAGAATAATAAAGCCAGCTGCATCTAAATTCACTACTAAGTTCAAGTTAACTCAATGAGAAAACTATGGAGACAGATTAAGCCTCATCTCCCCAAATGGTAGAGAAAGATCACTCCACCTCATCACTCTATTACACAAATAGGTATGTCCAGGTTACAAACTCAGAGTATTAGTATTATAATCCATCTTTGGAAAACAGACTACTTGAAGGAAGACAAAACCAAAATGCAACTGTGTGGTTTCCAGAGCAATTTATTCAGGAAAATCTATTCAATATGCCATCAACAGTTCGCCTGTGTGTATTGTGCTGATAAATAGACACTGAGAGGATTTAACAAGTTCATCATTTAATAAGTCTCAATTCATTTTCACCACATGGTATTGTACACGGTCATCTGTTGAAACAGGTTTCTTTTTTAACAGATCTTGGTTTAAAAAAGTCATAGATAGATACTGTGAGTTCTGTATAAACTGGTTAGATCCTTTGTTTTAACTTATAAGCCTCAACTTCACCGCAGAATAAAGAATGTAGGCCAAAGAAAGCATAATCGGTCACTCGTATAGAACAGTATTGTTTCTATAATTTGAAGCTTTCTGAATGGACGGGTTCAGGCCTGATGTAACTGTAAAAAGATTACTTAATGAATAGACTATATGGAAATTGTACAAAATGTTATTACCTTTAATTATTAGTAGCTTAAACAGCACTATATCACTAATTGCTATTCAAAATCAAAAACCTGTTTTTGAATCCCCAAGAAGGTAGCATGTGTACACAACCATACCACCTTGTACTTAGGGGTGTGTCAATACATAATTCAACAGAAACTTTGGCTTTAGGAAAGAGTCACAAACATTTAAAAGAATGGCTTTAATTGTCATTTTAAGTATACGGTAGGGGAAATGTGTGCTTTAATTAAATATACATCATACCAGTGATGCTGGCAAGGTTGAAAGTTACTCCTAATGTTGATAGCTATAAAAACTAGTTTGTACATAACAAGACAATGAGAGGAAAAAGCAGTCCCTTTGAAACGAAATTCTCAAATAAAAAATGTTCACAGTGGTTTGTATCAACAGTATGCATTTTATGACAAGAACATGTACAGATTCAGAGCACCCTAGGGCTCTCTTTATGTCCTAAAGAAAATGAACATTTACATGATATGGGTTGTACTGAATTAAAAAAGATCATTGTACACTTACCCCTTAGAAAGAATAAACTGTCCTGGGGTGTACAGCTTTAATACCATCATTAAAATTGTTTGCAAAAGGAATAGAGAATTAAAAAACAAAACACTTTTTGGAGTGAAGTCTTTCATTTGCTGTTATAACCAGCAAATGCCATTCACTAAATAAAAAACGGAAGGAAGGGCCCCCACAAACACAGATCTATCTGAGCAAGCTGACCAGTACACATTACAGTCTTAAAAATGACGGTTATATACTCTATGTTACAAGTCCCAACTAGGCAGTGCCAAAATGACATCTATTTCTTTGCTTGTTTTGTGATCATACCCCTTGGAGGTGTTACAGGTCTCGTAGCATTTGGCTTCTTTTTCTCTGCAGGCTTTAAAATCTGGAGAGATTCAAAAGAGTTCATTTCAGGAAATATACTCAACTTCAAATCTTAAGAGTCCTTAAATCTCATTCAAATCTTTTGTTCAGATGGTGTTTACAATTGCCCCGACAACTGTGAAAGCCCTCCTAGCATATTAATGCAAGCTAAGGTGACATGTAAACATTTAGTAATCAATGTATGATAAACAGATCAAATCTATGATATGGACAAATTATTCTGTCTGACTAAAACAATTTTCTGAAGTCTACACCTGTTAGTATCTTTAGCCACTCCTGATACGGGAGAGAAAGGCCTTTACAAAAAGTGTTTCTCCAACCTGTAGGAGTCTTTGCACAATCTCTGGAATTTTGGAAGCTGCAAGTTCTCTCTGATAATTGGTAAAAACTGTTTTAATTCATTTAACTGATGACTGCCACATCATTTGGTGGCTGTACTCATGTTTATGATTAGGCTGGCATGAAGTTGTATAAGTTTACCATAATAAGCAAATGAGAAAAAGACTGAAGCAGATTCTAAATAATGCTTTTGTGCCATGTGGAGGCTAAATGATGTCATGGTACATCCACAGAAGTTTTGTGGAGGTTAGACTAGAGGGGGCAGAACTAAGTAGACACATAGCATGAGGCATTTAGTACTTTTCACATGCAAGTGGTGATTTAATTTTAGCTGAACATTACATTGCCATTATGGCTTTAGATTTACAGTAAAAGAGCTATAAGCATTAAGGAGCCAATATGCAATGCAAAAAATTCTAATTCAACACTGGGGAAAAGATGCCATAATAAATTTTTTATTTTACAAGGGATCCACACATTATTCAACTAGGACACAGACTGGTTAAGGGAAAATAAAAATTCAGCCTACTACTCAGCATAAATAAACATTAGGCAAAAATATAATTATGTTTTTCAATCAGCAAAATTCAAACATATTAAAAGGAAATAATGTTGAAAGTATGCTCTACCTGAAAAGAACACATTAGTGTTTCGTCCACACTCATCATGGCACCTGCATTGTCAAACTCTCCACAATAATTGGGTGCAGAAAACAGAGTGACCAACTGCCTCTTTGCAAAAAATTCATATCCATCTTCAACCACCTTGAAGAGAAAATTTTTTCAGTATAAACAGGTGCAAATATTAGATGAGTAAAACCATGTTTCAGTTTCCCATTGAGCCTGTCTTGTGTTCCAGAGACACTTTGTATAAATAAGCAATACCTACCCACCAAAATCAACAAGGAGAATCTGTGCTCACACACATGCTCTTAAGTGTACATGTAAAATTCAAAATCAATACCTGATGGGCTCTACATATAAGATCCAAATCATGCTTATGGAGAAATTTTGCAACCACTTCTGCACCAAATGTGAAGGACACTCCTCTGTCATTTTCACCCCAGCCTAAGACATCTTTATCGGGGTCAGACCACAAAAGATCACAAAGAAGACCTTGATCTGGTACATCAGTTGGTCGCATAATTCGCCGAATCTGCTCCATAGATTGAAGATCTGGTGATAAACCTATTCAATGAAAACAAGAAAAATGAAGAAAGCAGAACTTTTAAAAGGGTATTACCCCCTCAAAAGTTCCATTTGTCTACAGAGAAATTCAACAATCCTGACGCAAAAACTGAAATCTATGATGTTTTAGTTTTGGTTAAAAGAAAAAAAAAACACACACAGAGAAAAAGGACAACTGGATACACACTGGAATTATATGCACTAATGCATGGTGCATAGTAGGTTTAAACCGTACATGGAGAGTTACCCCAATAGACAGAACACTGTAAAATCCCGTGACTTAAAAAACTCCTCTGTGCGCTTCCCCAGTTGATGACAATAATGAGCGATGTTATGACTGATAGCTTGTAATGACCGAGCTGAGAAGGATCCTCGGGTGTGAGGTAGTTCTGTAGGCAACCTGCATGGTTCACAGACCATTAAATCTACAGGACACATTGTCTCGAGTCACAATATGGGATTCATATCATGTGAGATAAAAACCACGTATCCAACTCTCCCAAAACCTGTGTGAGTCTAGGAGCACAGAGATCTCTTTAGAATCACTATTTTAATTACATTAAAGAAAGCACAACCAGTGAGCAAAACAAAATAGCTCATAAAATATACATGTATATATTTTTAGAGATAGGATCTTGCTCTGTTACCAAGGCTGCAGTGCAGCAGTATGATCATGACTCACTGCAGCCTTAAACCCCAGGGCTCAAATGATCCTCCCGCCTCAGCCTCCCAAACAGCTACAACCATAGGTATGCACCATCGCACCTGGCTAATTTTTAAAACTTCTTCTAGAGATGGGGGTCTCGATATGTTACAGGCTGTTCACATATTCGTATTCATGGCATCAAGCAATCCTCCCACCCTGGCGTCTCAAAGTGCTGGGATTACAGGTGTGAGCCACTATGCCTGACCAAAATAGCTTTAAAATCCAAGTCAGAAAAAGTTCTGAGAGGATAAAAAACAGATCAAGGGAAAAATCTATTCACATCTTCAGTGTTCTAGAGGATCTCTGGCATTGGCAAGTTACACGTTGTTCATTTTAGAGTTAAAAATACTTTTCTTGGCTGGGTGTGGTGGCTCACGCCTGTAATCCCAGCACTTTGGGAGGCTGAGGCAGGCAGATCATGAGGTCAAGAGATTGAGACCATCTTGGTCAATACGGTGAAACACCCTCTCTACTAAAAATACAAAAATCAGCCAGGCGTGGTGGTGTGAGCCTGTGATCCTAGCTACTTGGGAGGCTGAGGCAGGAGAATCACTTGAATCCGGGAGGCAGAGGTTGCAGGAAGCCGAGATTGTGCCACTGCACTCCAGCCTGGCAACAGAGCAAGACTCCGTCTCAAAAGCACTTTTCTGAGCTGGGTACGGTGGCTCATGCCTATAATCCCAGCATTTTGGGAGGCCGAGGCAGGAGGACTGCTTGAGCCCAGGAGTTTGTGAGCAGCCTGGGCAACGTGGTGAGACCTCATCTCTAAAAAAAAATAAAAATAAAAATAAAAACTTTCTGCTCTATTTTCAAACCTAATTTACAGAGTCTGGAACTCCCTATAATAAATCAATTGGTTACTTAAGATTTTTATCCAAATGATCTTGGCTGTGTCAGAGTGAAACTACAATGCAACACACCAACAAAAGAGAGTTCTGTCGGAGGAAGTCACCCCAATGATAACTCACAAATGTCAAAATGTTCACCCTTTGGAAGGGATCAAAACCTGTTTGGAACAAAAATCAGCCCACCTACCTCCATGACAGCAGAATATCTTCTCATCCACGATGGCTGCTATCGGTAAACAGTTAAAACAGTCTGTGAAAGTTTTCCATAGTTTAATGTTGTATCTTCTTTTACCTGTGATTAAAAAGAGAGTTTTACTGTTCTGTAGGCTCATTCTCTCAGGATAATTTCCCTCAAAGCAAGATTCTAGGTACCTTTTCTTTTCCTTTTTTTTTTTTTTGAGACGGAGTTTCGCTCTTGTTACCCAGGCTGGAGTGCAATGGCGCGATCTCGGCTCACCACAACCTCCGCCTCCTGGGTTCAGGCAATTCTCCTGCCTCAGCCTCCTGAGTAGCTGGGATTACAGGCACGCGCCACCATGCCCAGCTAATTTTTTGTATTTTTAGTAGAGACGGGGTTTCACCATGTTGACGAGGATGGTCTCGATCTCTTGACCTCGTGATCCACCCGCCTCGGCCTCCCAAAGTGCTGGGATTACAGGCTTGAGCCACCAAGCCCGGCTTCTAGGTACCTTTTAAGCAAACGAAACTATGTTTTTATTAAGAATCTTAATAAAACAGTCTTATTTTAAGACTCTTAAAATAAGAGCTGGGCGTGGTGGCTCATGCCTGTAATCCCAGCACTTTGGGAGGCTGAGGTAGAAGGACTGCTTGAGCCCAGGAGTTCAAAACCAGCTTGGGCAACATACCGAGACCCCAACAGTTTAAAGTAAAAAGAAAAAAATAAAATAAAAATAAAGACTCTCTTGAAAGGGAAGAGGTTTAGGAGAGACACATTTGATCTAAAAGCAATGACTTACATTTTCACATGAAATCTTTTAAAATTTCACAGAAACCAGAATTCTGGATTTGATAATGATTAAGGATTACCATCAAATCCCAAGAATTATCTGGTGGCATAAATTCTGTGTGAAATCCAGTCTGCTTTGTCCAATCTCACCACTGGTAGTTCCCTACGTCTGAAGGCAATTAGAAACTTACACATGTGGCATTACCACCTTCCTTCTGAGGAAACCTCTGAGTTAACACCCACCCCTATGTACCCGCCTCAGTGCTCTAGCAGGAGGCACAATGATCACAGGGCAGCGGATGCTTCTCACAGGCACTACAGGACATCTGTTTACAACACCATATAGACTCCACATGCTCCCACAGGCCTGATGTCACAGGTTGGTCATGTTCCCTCACCAGCACAGGTATCCACACATTCTGGAGTCAGAGTGGCTCTGATAGAAGTATGCCACTATGTACTGTTTTGACAGGAAACCTATGTTCTGAGTTTAAAATCTACTCACATACCTTGCAAGAACAAATTTCCCTGGATTGGTTGAGGATTGTCCAATTGTCCAGTTGCCTTTGTCTCCTGTACCTTACTACACGAAGCACTATCTTTAAAAATCAAGAGTTTGGCTGGTTATGGTGGCTCACGTCTGTAATCCCAGAACTTGGGGAGGCCGAAGCAGGTGAATCACCTGAGGTCAGGAGTTCGAGACCAGCCTGACCAACATGGAGAAACCCTGTCTCTAATAAAAACACAAAAATTAGCTGAGTGTGGTGGCGCGTGCCTATAGTCCCAGCTACTTGGGAGGCTGAAGCAAGAGAATAGCTTGAACCTGCCTGGGAGGCAGAGGGTATGGTGAGCCAAGATTGTGCCACTGCACTCCAGCCTGGGCAACAAGAGGCAAACTCCATCTCAAAAACAAAAACAAGTGTTTGTCCTTAGTCTCTTTTCCTGCGCTATCCTGGGGACTACATGGATATCTAGAAGTTAAACCTGTATCTCCCCTTTGAGAGTTAGAGGCAGCCAAAGCAACTGACCTCCTCAATCACACCTCACCTTTAATGCAAATCAAGCAGCATAGGGCGTTTAGCACAGGGCTTGAACTGTAATGCAAATTCAACAAATGTACGCCTTCTCCCTCTGCAGAGAAGACTGTTTATCTTTTCTCCTGATGTTTTCTGGTTTCTCAGTCACTAGGTCTAACTCTGACCACGGTTCACCCTATTGTGCATTTCTTTAGAGCAGGAGTCCCCAAACTTTTTACACAGGGGGCCAGTTCACTGTCCCTCAGACCACTGGAGGGCCGCCACATACTGTGCTCCTCTCACTGACCACCAATGAAAGAGGTGCCCCTTCCTGAAGTGCTGCGAGGGGGCCGGATAAACGGCCTCAGGGGGCCGCATGCTTTAGAGGTTACTAATTCCTTCAATTGCGGGGCGGGGAGAAGGGGTGGTTCCGAAAATTTAACAAACTCCTCCCTACAAAAGGCTGAAGGGCCATCTGCAAAATCACCACCTCCACTTTCCAATAGCAATACTACTACTTAATCCAAGATGCTCCAAAGTTTGAAACTTTTTGAGCATTCACATGATATTCAAAGGAAATGCTCATTGGAGCATTCTGGATTTCCAATTTTTGGATTAGAGATGTTTAATCAGTAATTGTAACACAAATATTAAAAATAAATCTGAAACCTGAAACACTTCTAGTCCCAAGCATTCCAGGAAAGAAATAAACTTAAGCTGTATTATAAAAACAAGGTTGCACTGTCTTAATCCCTCAGTGATAGTGATTTTCGTTTTCCCCAAGGTCAGTTTCACTTCTGATTTTTTTTTTGAGGCAGGGTCTCACTCATCACCCAAGTAGGTGGAGTGAAGCAGTGCAATCTTGGCTCACTGCAACCTTTGTCTCCTGGGTTCCTGGGATTCTCCAGCCTTAATCTACTGAGTAGCTGGGACTATAGGCATGCACTACCACACTTAATTACTGTATTTTTAGTAGAGATGGGTTTTCACCATGTTGGCCAGGCTGGTCTTGAACTCCTGACCTCAAGGGATCCACCCACGTAGGCCTCCCAAAAGCGCTGAGATTATAGGCGTGAGCCACCACGCCTGGCCTTTGATTCTTTTTTTTTTTTTTTTTTTTTTGAGACGGAGTTTCGCCTTTGTTACCCAGGCTGGAGTGCAATGGCGCGATCTCGGCTCACCGCAACCTCCGCCTCCTGGGCTCAGGCAATTCTCCTGCCTCAGCCTCCTGAGTAGCTGGGATTACAGGCACGTGCCACCATGCCCAGCTAATTTTTTGCACTTTTATTAGAGACGGGGTTTCACCACGTTCACCAGGATGGTCTCGATCTCTCGACCTCGTGATCCACCCGCCTCGGCCTCCCAAAGTGCTGGGATTACAGGCTTGAGCCACCGCGCCCGGCTGATTCTTTAGTTATGCCACATACACCAGCTTTCCTTGCCAAGTCCTGCTGATCTCTCCATCAACAATCAGTTTGTTTCCTCCTGTAAAACGCCTCTCAGCATTTTAAGCACAGGGCTGCCTCTTTCTCTTCTCTCTTCATTTCCTGACTAAGGCCACCTCAGACCACCAGGAACATCTGGCCCCTGAAAGGTTTAGCCTGGGTAATCGCCTAGCTTCCAAATCCTAGGATTCTGAGCCAGAACCTATAATGTGGTTTCCCATTATCGTATATCAAACAGCTCTGGTAACAGAAACAGATCAACAAACACTCATGTTTTACCCAACAATATATACCTCAGCTTTTCTGTCACATTTGCAAACTTAAAAAAAAAAAGAAAAGAAATGGTAGTATAAAGTATTTACGTACTTGGAGAACAGGCAGTGTTTTTTAAAAAATTGTTCCATGTAAATCAACATTTGAATAAAACTTTTCATTTTAATAAAATATATATTATACATATATTAAATGTCTGCAAGCCTTCAACCAAAAGCCACCTATGTCAAGGGCACTTTTATGCCCACAGGTAGACAAGGTCTGTAAATTGTGTTGATGACCAAACAGGAGTTGAAACTGGTCCAACACTTATCTTCTAAGTCATTTTTAAAGGCCTCTGCATTAAGGAGAAACTGAAACTGATGCAGTCAATGTCATTACATTAGGATATACATCACAAAAATGAGGTCATCTGGATGTGAACTTCATTAAGGTAAACGTGTAAAGTATTTGCTGGGCTAACAGCTATGTAAAAGGAACCCTTTCTTAACTCAAGAGTAACACTTGGAGTTAAGTATCCAAAACATGCTGGTTGAGTGTGGTGGCTCATGCCTGTAATCTCAGCACTTAGGGAGGCTAAGGAAGGACTGCTTGAGCCCAGAAATTACAGGTTGCAGTAAACTATGATCATACCTCTGCACTCCAGTATAAGGCTCTGTCTCAAAACCAACCAACCAAAAAACCCCACCACACCTATTTCACTACCTAAGGAGCAGTAACTGGCTCACTGGTACTTCTTCGATACAGAATCACTGTTAATTTCAAATATCTTTCCTGTACAGGTTCAATGGTGTCATTCAGTCCACAACCCACAGAATCTTTGTCCCTGACGATTCCACCCACCCCATCTTACCAGCTGGATCTCAAGGTCACAGACCAAGCAAACATCCAATTGTGGAAAAGGGTTACGGTAGCAGAAGGGCTCAGTCTGTGAGTATATTTCTAGGATGCACTTCTTTTTTTTTTTTTTTTTGAGACGGAGTTTCGCTCTTGTTATCCAGGCTGGAGTGCAATGGCGCGATCTCGGCTCACTGCAACCTCCGCCTCCTGGGTTCAGGCAATTCTCCTGCCTCAGCCTCCCGAGTAGCTGGGATTACAGGCACGCGCCACCATGCCCAGCTAATTTTTTGTATTTTGAGTAGAGACGGGGTTTCACCATGTTGACCAGGATGGTCTCGATCTCTTGACCTCGTGATCCACCCG
Organism: Saimiri boliviensis; assembly: GCF_048565385.1. Lineage (NCBI taxonomy): Eukaryota > Metazoa > Chordata > Mammalia > Primates > Cebidae > Saimiri > Saimiri boliviensis. Next base: position 22,486,735 of record NC_133455.1, on the reverse strand, counting down.
CCTTGGCCTCCCAAAGTGCTGGGATTACAGGCTTGAGCCACCGCGCCCGGCCTTCTAGGATGCACTTCTAACAAATGTGCTAGCTCAACTCATCTATGTGAAATTGAGATGGAAAAACACCACATCTCAAGACTCTAAGTCACAATGTGGTCTAGGGGAGGACCACAGGGACAACTCTTTGCTAATCTCCCTATAATAATATTAACAAATGCCAAGTATCTGAAGCTCCTTAACTACCCCTTCACTCCAAACCTGAAACCCTCCTGGCAGAAATGATGAGCACAAAAGGAGGTGGAGGTGAAGATTCAAAACCTTTTCTCACATAAAATCCTTTATCAAACTGATTATTTTCAAAGCTTTAAGAAAACTGTGTTTTGTCAATAGTCAAATCAAAGTGCACCTTTAATTAAACAATCCAAATGGGTCACAAAATGTGTAAAATACTGTAAAAATAATCTTTTTTTTTTTTTTTTTTAAATAGTTTTGCATTCTTTGTTCAGCACATTTTAGTTTTAGGAACGTTATTGCCATTCTTCCTGGGTTTGGATAAGCCAGAAGAAGAAAAACTATAATAATTTAAAAACCTAATTATTTATATATTGCAAGATTCCATTTGTATAAAATGTTCTTTAGAAAAGACAGAAAGTAGATTAGTCACTGCCCGGGGCCTATGGTGATGGTCGAATAACTCTATAAATTTACAAATCACTAAATTGTAAACTTTTTTGCGGGGAGGGAGGAAGTTTCACTCTTGTTGCCCAGGCTGGAATACATAGGCATGGTCTTGGCTCACTGCAACCTCCGTCTCCCGGGTTCAAGCTATTCTCCTTAGTCAGCCTCCTGAGTAGCTGGGATAACAGGTATGTGCTACCATGCCCTGCTAATTTTTTTGTATTTTAATAGAGAGACAGGGTTTCAACATGTTGGTCATGATGGTCTTGAACTCCTGACCTCAGGTGATCAACCCACCTTGGCCTCCCAAAGTGTTGGGATTACATGTGAATTTTACGGAATAAAATTACGTAATAAAGTTGCTTTAGAAAACCATTTGGAATGGTTCTCAGATTTCTACTAAGAATTAAGTTATCTGTAAATACACTAATTATCTTAAAGAAACCACTACCATGAAGCATTACTCCCTAATCTGATCATCACATCATAGAAGAATCCAAGACCTTATTTATTACAGCGGCAGTGTTACTTTTCTACCCAAGAGAGAAAAAAACGCCTGGGCGCCGAGGCTCACACCAGTCATCCCAGTGGGTGGCCTAGGCAGGAGGATTCCTTGAGTCCAGGAGCTGGAGATCAGCTTAGGTAACAAGGTGAAACCGTCTCTACAAAAAAATACAAAAATTAGCCGAGTGTGGTGGTGCATGTCTGTAGTCCTAGCTACTTGGAGGCTAAGGCAGGAAGATGGCTTGAGCCCAGGAGGCAGAGGTTGCAGTGAGGTACGGTACTACTGCGCTCCACCCTGGGCAACAGAGTGAGACTCCGTTTTCCCCACCCCTCCCAAAAAAAGCTAAGCTAAAAACAAGTTAAGGAAACAGAAAACATGAGAGATGACACCACTGCATTTAAACTCTCACAATTCCTAACAGGAGTATGTGATAACTGTTTATGATAAAGTATCTTAATTTCAGCAACTCTTCCTTAGATATAGAAAAGTACTTACATTCATCATAAAATCCATAAATTCTGTTGATGCTGGCACATTCATGGTTCCCTCTGAGAAGAAAAAAATTCTCAGGATATTTGATTTTGTAGGCCAGTAAGAGGCAGATTGTCTCCAATGACTGCTTTCCCCTGTCCACATAGTCCCCAAGAAACAGGTAGTTGCTTTCTGGCGGGAAACCGCCGTACTCAAAAAGTCGCAACAAATCATAGTATTGCCCATGGATGTCACCTAGAAGCAAGAATTTTGTTACACAGTGTTCCCATACTTACAGTTCAATCCACTAACAAAGCTTTGGAAAGATATTCTTTAAATATTACTTGTGCAGTGGCATTGACGTCTAGTAATGAAAGTTTAATTTGACAGCCAACACTAAGTAATTTCCAATCTTGCATCATATTTAGTTCAACCAAGCTTAATAAAATTTTTGAGTATACGTGTATGTCCAGAACCTCACACAAAATTCAACTAATTAAGAATTTATTCTGTGTAAAGGATTATAATGTCTAGGCATGCCTTCTTGCCAAGTAACATGGTTTTCCTTTCGGGTTGACTGATCAGTATCAGATCTCTGACAGCTCAGTCTCTGGGTACTGTGTCAGCAGAACTGCTATACTTCCAGTGAGCCTTGGCCCCAACTGAACAAAAGCACATACATACATACACACTACCCCTACCTCCCACCCACCATCGCATTTAGCTTTCAATTTCTCCCTGCAAGATAATGCCGAAGAACGTTTTACTTTAAAAACATGCAAACAAAGTTTTATCGATGCAGTCAAATATGCTATAAGAATATATTACTCAAATGAATAAAGTTTAGTTTTTACATTAAGACACAGATTATCTGTTTCTATTATATAGAAAACAGAACCCCCAAATCAGCATCAAAGAAGTTCTATTTTTAGCTATAACCAGTGTTACTTTAAGCTTAAACATATTCCTATACATCCATGTAGTTCAGACCTTTCCTTAGCTCTCCATTCTTAGTTTCCTTTTTTTCTTTTGCAATGATCATTCCTTCAGCGAAATGTTTTTTTTTTTTTAAACTAAGTCTATTAGAAGTATTTATTCTAAAGATTCTATTTAACTCAATTTTAAGTAGTTCCAGGCTATTCACAAACAGGAAAATCATTCTGCTAGCTAATACAAGGTCATCAACATATCTTTGATTCAGACAATCAATCATGTAACCAAAGATAACTTGTGTGCCCCAAACTTACCACATATTTTGAGTGGTGCTTCAAGTTCTAGTAGGATAGGCTGACTGAGAAAGATCTCACGAGACTTTAAGCACAGTCCTCTGATTTCATTCTCCTGAAGCTGGACATTCTTACCAGGCTTGGACCCTCTCACTGCAGAGAAGAAAAACCCTAATTAGTCCAATTATGCCAAAATACAAAATACAAGATTTAGATAAAGGGGCAAAAACATGGTTTAACTAGCTGAGTGGCTTCATTATCAGGACACTTAAAATAACCACGGTTTTAATGCCTAATTAGAATCTTAAAATCTTGGACAAGATTTAATTGCATCTTCGATATCAAGTAAGACTTCTTTTATAGTATTCCACAAGGGAGGCCATCCTGTCCATGCAAGTGCTGTTAGAGACAGGATTGGAAAGATACTTAGAACCCTCCCCAGTCAGTGTTTTTCAGAGGACCATGGGTATCTCCTCCTGAGGACCTCTGATTTAATTTACCTGTGAAAAAAATATTAGCGTTGTTTTCATTTCATTAAGAAAATGTGGCCGGATGCGGTGGCTCAAGCCTGTAATCCCAGCACTTTGGGAGGCCGAGGCAGGTGGATCACGAGGTGAAGAGATCGAGACCATCCTGGTCAACATGGTGAAACCCCGTCTCTACTAAAAATACAAAAAGTTAGCTGGGCATGGTGGCGCGTGCCTGTAATCCCAGCTACTCAGGAGGCTGAGGCAGGAGAATTGCCTGAACCCAGGAGGCGGAGGTTGCGGTGAGCCGAGATCGCGCCATTGCACTCCAGCCTGGGTAACAAGAGCGAAACTCCGTCTCAAAAAAAAAAAAAAAAAAAAGTTAACTCGTTGTACTTATTTTGCTATGCAATTTCTGGGCTTACATTTGTGTTTGTACTCATGTCTGCATAGAGCAAAGGATGTCAGTCATGTGCTATCCTGTAAAAAAAAGCACATTTCCTAATAATTTCAACAGATAATAATGGGAGAAAGAAATCATTGCATAGCACGGGGCATCCACACCACCAGAGCACTTAGGGTTCTATCAAAGTAAAAACTGCAACAGAGCTCACTTGTCAGCAGGTAGGTAGCTGTGGGAAAGAAGAAATTTTATGTTTTGATTCCAGTTGTAACTAGATACAGATTAAGTAGTATTGAACTACTAAATGTACCCTAATTTTACAGTTATAAAGTGGCCCCTTCTTGAAACGATCTAGCAAAATGATTTGCTGGCAGAGTCTAGGTAAGTATGGGGCCTGATTATCCTCAACTGGAATCCAAGTTTTGGTACTTGTTTTGTACAAAAGATGTATACAATCAGGCATTCTGTGAATAAAATGGAAGTGAACACAGAGGATCAGACTAAATACAGAACTTAAGCCTTCAACTTTCCATCATTAAATCCAGTATCAAGTGATTCAGTTTTAGAAAACCAGAGAATCTATGAGATTAAATCCATGTTGCTAATTTAAATTTCTTGGTTTTGGAGGCTTTATATTAAAACCATAAACTCATTTAACTTAACAGGTGCATATCAGCAATAAGCTTAACTGGTTTGTCTCTAGCTTTGTTCTGTATATATCTAAGTAACTATGTTAGAGTAGTAAATATTACTCAAGTGAAAACCCTGACACATTTGTTGAGAATCATTTTCCATTAAAAGGGTTATGCCAAGTTTCCAAAATATTGCCTTAGGTAAAGTCATCTTCAGCCTCAATTAATTTTTGAGCAGATATGGAACATAGTGGAGGAGTATTATTCTTTCAATGAAAAGTTGCAAGCAATGATAGTAAGAGAGAAAGAACAAAAATTCTTCAAGCACACAATGAAGTAAACATTAGATTTAAGGCTGGACTGGGAGCAAGCCAGGAGCACCACATTTCTGGACTGGTTCTATTGCTTTGGGAAAATCACTTCACTTTCGGACCCAAAATACATAACTCACAAAGTCTCACTCTGATAAGAATGTTATAAAAGAAGCAATAAAAGCAGTGTAATGCCAGGCACGTTGGATCACGCCTGTAATCCCAGCACTTTGGGAGGCTGGGATGGGCAGATCACTTGAGGTCGGGAGTTTGAGACCAGCCTGACCAACACAGAGAAACCCTGTCTCTATAAAAATACAAAATCAGCTGGGCATGGTGGTGGGTGCCAGTAATCCCAGCTGCTTGAGAGGCTGAGGCAGGAGGATCGCTTAAACCTGGGAGGTGGAGGTCATGGTGAGCATAGCAGAGATTGCATCATTGCACCACTCCACCCTGGGCAACAAGAGTGAAACTCTGTCTCAAAAAAAGAAAAAACCACAAAAGCATTATTGATAGTTTTTGAGGAGAGATATCGAACAGACGCATATTTAATACAACAGCTACTGAGCAACAAAAAATGTTTTTTCCGTAAGTGATTTTCTTTTTCTCTCTAGACACCCATGCAGAGTTAGAATTCAAGAAATACTCCTGAAAAAGATGGGATTCCTGCTTCATTGGCTAGAAAATGCCAATCATTAGTGATTTAACCACAAGTTAACCATAAACTTGGGCAGACTGCCCATCAGGAAGCTTTATTTTTGGCTAGGAAGGAAATCCTAGAAGCTTCCGGTTTCAAGTGAATTTTTTTCAGCAGAGTCCCACACTTATGAATGAATAGCTGACTCTAAGTCTTCCAGGAGAATATTTTTGTGATGATTTTGGCTCATAGTATATGATAGCAGGTTTTGTTGTACAAATGCTATTGTATTTAGTCAATGCCATCATATGAAATCAATGTTGCTAACAATTTATTTTTTGGGTTTGGAAGCTCCCCACTACCACCTCTAAACAGTTTATATTTAACTCCTTTATCCTGTTTCTCTGTTTGTCCTTTGGGTGGGAGCATTCAGAGATTAGTGAAAAGCAAAAGCCAAGACTACCAATAATTTAAAAATTCTTCTTTTTTGAGAGAGGGGCTCACACTGGTGCCTAGGCTGGAGTGCAGTGGCATAATCACGGCTCACTGCAGCCTCAAACTGCAAGGCTCAAGTGATCCTCCTGCTTTGGCCTCCCAAAGTGCTGGGATTACAGGCATGAGCCACCACACCCGGCCTTAAAAATTACTCTTAATGTTAAGATTAGATGCAGCTTTTCCAGAAAAAATGAAGATTATTTATTTTGAGACAGAGTTTCACTCTTGTTGCCCAAGCTGGAGTACAATGGCGTGATCTCGGTTTACTGCAACCTCTGCCTCCCGAGTTCAAGTGATTCTCCTGCCTCAGCCTCCCAAGAAGCTGGGATTACAGGCATGTGCCACCATGCTGGGCTAATTTTGTATTTTTAGTAGAGACAGGATTTCTCCATCTTGGTCGGACAGGTCTCAAACTCCCGACCTCAGGTGATCTGCCCACCTCGGCCTCTCAAAGTGCTGGGATTACAGGCGTGAGCCACCGTGCCTGGCCAAGATTTATATTTAAAGAACAGTGCTTATGAGAAACATCAACAAACATGGTCTGAAAGCTTCTTAAGTTCCCTACAATCAGCAGAAGGAAAAGAATACATGAATATAGAAACTACCAAAACCCTCTTCCATCAGTTGTCATACAGCTGCTCAGCCTTCAGGCCTCTGCTCAGACACCATTACTTCACCCTGGAGAAAAGCTTCTCTCATTCATCTCCTCTCCCCTCACAAGCCTGCTGCATGCTTTTTGGAAGGTTCTCTCAACATCAGGTCACTACTGACCACACCTCATGATTTTATTTGTATTCTACTTACCAGTTGGCTTCTGCCCACTCATCTGGACCCATGGGTAGAATGTAAACCCACAGCAGTAGTCCTGCTCTGTAGCATACACGAGCCATAGCCAGCACGCAGCAGGTGCTCAAAATTTGTCGCATGACTGAAGTCTGGATAAATCTTTAAGTACTATTGACTGGTAGCATTAGAATTAAACATACATTCCAGACTATATACTTCTGATTAGCAAAAAGTCTGTTTCTGTGCTATAAAATTACAAAACAATAAATAGTGCCACTTGCTTACCAGGCATTACTGGAGTATTTTTCAAAGTATGAAAATCTGTAATTACTCTTAAATTTCATGTTGAATCGTCTAACAGAGATTTCAAAATGAGGTTGGGCAGTCCAAGCGAACATTGGAGAGTTCTTAAATGCTGCCATATAAACCGGGTGAAACCCCATCTCTACTAAAAATACAAAAACTAGCCAGGCATAGAGGCATGCGCCTGTAATCTCACCTACTCAGGAGGTTGAGGCACGACATTTACTTCAACCAGGGAAGTGGAGGTTGCACTGAGCTGAGATTACGCCACTGCACTACAGCCTAGGCAACAAGAGAGAAACTCCGTCTCAAAAAAAGAAAAAAAAAAAAAAAGCAAAAACAAAAACCACACACAAAAACACACCAACTCAGACCTAAGGATGTGACTTTTCAGTGTAAGTATTAATATTTCTTTATCTGGCTAGAAAGGGAGATTGAAGAGAATGTCTTATTACTGTTATGAGTGAAGGTTGCTCTGCAGAATGTATCTGATCTATGTATCTGGGAAATCACTGACATGAGCATATCATAAAAAACAAATTGGTAAAAATTTGAATCATAAAAATATAACAGCCAGGTATGGTAGCTCAGGCCTATAATCCCAGCACTTTGGGAGGCCCAGATGGGTGGATCAGGAGTTAAGCTCAGGAGTTGGAGATCAGCCTGGGCAACATGGTGAAATCCAGTCTCTACCAAAATTACAAAAATTAGCTGGACACGGTGGTATGTGTCTGTAGTCCCAGCTGCTGAGGAGGCTAAGGTAGAAGGATCACTTCAGCCCGGGAGGTAGAGGCTGCATTAAGCCTAGATTGTGCCACTTTACTCCAGCAATGGGTGAAAGAGTGAGACCCTGTCTCAAAAAAAACATAAATAAAATAGCATTGGTAATTATTTACAATACCACCTCTTTCTCATAAGCAACACCAACTTTTTTTGAAAGTTAGTTACTGGCAACAAGCAAAGCAAAGATGGAAAGTATGGAAGGAAATTTAAGACAAGTTTGAGATTATTTATGACGAATAAAAAACTATTCTCCTTGCCACATCAAGGTCCCTTAATTGTTTAAAGAAAATCATATTAAAGAAATAGCATACACTAAAAAAGCCCTAGCTGAATTCTAATGAAGTTTCAGAACCTAAGAAAGGCACAAGTGGTATAAAAATAAGCCAACGAAGATTTTGCTGTTTTAAAATAATCCTGTTAAAGTAGGTGATAATTTTAACAACATGCCACATCATATTCATTCAGTGAATTAATAGCCTCATGATATTTGACAGATTTAGGAAAATAAGACTCAAACCATAACAAAAAACAGTAAATATTTCCAACATTAAGCATTCCCATAAACAACTGAGTTCTTTTCTGCAAAAAATATAAACCATACAAATATTACCAAGAATCCTTTGGGTCGGGCACGGTAGCTCACATCTATAATCACAGCACTTTGGGAGGCTGAGGTGGGCATATCACCTGAGGTCAGGAGTTCGAGGCCAGTCTGGCCAACATGGCAAAACCCCATCTCTGGTAAAAAACAAAAATTAGTAGGGCATGGTGGCCCATGCCTGTAGTCCCAGCTACTCAACAACTGAGGCTGAGGCAGGAGAATCGCTTGAACCTAGGAGGCAGGGTTGCAGTGAGCTGAGATCCTGCCACTGTACTCCAGCCTGGGCAACAGAGCAAGACAGAAAAAAAAAATCCTTTGGTTTCTCTGCAAAGTCACTAGCAGGAAGACTTCCATATCTGATCAACACCATTGTTTCAACACCCTGCCCTCTCCCATCCTGACTTTCCTAATGGATGGGGTTATACTTCAGGCATTTAAAAGTGGCACCAAAGCAGGGCGCTATGGCTCACACCTGTAATCCCAGCACTTTGTAAGGATGAGGTGGGAGGACTGCTTATGGCCAGGAGTTCAAGACCAGCTTGGGCAACATAGTGAGACCCCTGTCTCTCTAAGAAAAACAATTAGCCAGGTATGGTGGTGTGTGCCTGTAGATTCAGCTAGTCAGGAAGATGAGGAGGAAGGATTGCTTGAACCCAGGAGTTTAGGTCTCCAGCCTGGGTGACAGAGTGAGACCCAGTCTCTAGTCAATGAATAAAAGTGACACCACTTTTTTCAAGGCAGAGAGGATGTAGCTGCCAAACACTGTCAGCTGTTCTCAATAAAGCATCTTGAGTTTTCTACACCTAGAGTAAAGCCGATCCATTGAATACTTTAATTTTCCACAGTCTAAGAACGCATTTTGGTAAAATACCACGGAGCACACGCTATTTTGAGTTTTCATTTTTTATAAGCTTTACTTTCGGTGACAATCACTCCCCTCTAGGAGAGGGATGGCAGTAAATCCCCGTTCAAACTCTGTCCTAGAATTCCATAAACTCCATGGAAATGAAATCTTTCCTTCCTAGTCTTGAATGACTTTTCAGTTTCTTTATGTACAAAGCGACTGACACCCAGAATATTATCTCCTTCATATTCCAATCTCTAAGGTCAACTAATGGCCTCAATTGTAAATTAAACGAAACCATTAAGTCCACATAGTATCAATCATTCCCCTGTTTGACGATCAGGAATCCTTACCTAGTCAAGTGGGCTGACTAGCACGTTGATTCTGCACAACAGGTTATAGGTTATAATAGGACTGCGCTTTCAAAGACATTAAATCACCTCCCTAGTTTCTACAGCTGACCACTGCCAGGCTACAACTGCATGTCCATTTGCCTGGTTCTGAGGAGGAGCGCCCAGGGCTCTACTCCTGCGTTTCACATTTCCGCGCCCCCTCCACCCCCTCAAGCACAACAATGTCACACGCAATTCTGTCAGATTTCACTGCTGCCTCCTGCTACTGACAGGCAAGAGGGCACTGTGGGCACAAGGAGAGTAATCCTTTTTCAATGCTGTGGTTTAAAAAAGGACCCTTGTAAGCTGCAGATCATCTGTCTCCAGCAGAGCTTTCCTGCCTTGCCTAGATGGAGAGGAAGTGGGCATACAACCGACATGCTGATGGGAAAGGAAGGGCAAGGGCTCACATCACAGTTCTTATCAATGAGGGAACTGGAAGCTGACAACTTGGATGTGAGTGTAAAAGTTACCTGGTCTGTTAAAAAAAAAAAAAAAAGTTACAGGCTCATGCCTGTAATCCCAGCACTTTGGGAGGCGGAGGCAGGCAGATCACTTGAGGTCAGTTCAAGACCAGCCTGGCCAACATGGTAAAACTTCCTCTCTACTAAAAATACAGAAACTTAGTTGAGTGTGGTGGCGCATGCCTGTAGTCCCAGCTACTCGGGAGGCTGAGGCAGGAAAATCACTTGAACTCAGGACGCGGAGGTTGCAGTGAGACGAGATAGTGCCACTGCACTCCAGCCTGGGTGACAGAGTGAGACTTAATTACATATATTCATTAGGAAAGATGACTTCTGGTTTTTTTTGGTTAGTATGTTAAGAAACCTCCCCCTTTTTAAACCATTATGTCTGTCCTTTATTACCTTTAGGACCAGAGACGGCTGCCTTTTTTAAACATCAGAATATGAATGTTTTATACTGCACCAAAAAAGTTGAACACATGGGTTACTTAAACAATCTTTTCAGAATATCTGACCACTCACTACCTTCAGAACAGCCCTTATCTATCAGAGGATTAAATCTGTAAACACTTTCTGTGAGCCAAGGCAGAGGTCATATTTAAATCACTAAAGCAAGTCAGGCAATTCTGCAGAACCTGACATGGTCTCGCAGTTTGACAATGGCCTTCAAAACAAAGACGCTTCTTGCAAACCAAGATGTGAAGTAAAGTTACAACCACCTGCTATGCAAGAAAAATGCTAGCCACCACGGCTCCTTGAAGGAGGTCATTTACAAAGTAAAACTGCCCCAAATCTCACTTTTCTTCAACACATCAGACCAAATCAACAGCTGGCTTATTTTCTCTCAAAATGCCCTGTTTTACTGTGTAGTTATTTAAATAACTAACATCAGTTATACTAAGGAGTCAACAACCTTAAGATTTTATCATCAGCAAGGCAGAGCTTGGATAAAAGCATCCATGGTGGGTTGCAGAGGTGATGCCTCCTTAAATAAAAACTACTCAGAGTTCAAAGAAAAGAACTGCAAAGATTATGGACTAAGATCTAAACCAACATGCTGTTTCTCTTCAGACTTCACTTTTTAGTACTATTATTGAGCTACTTCTCAACCGGCTTATACTTGCTCTCAAGCTTAAAAGATCAATGCTGAATATGCAAAAAAGTCTACAAAGGTCACAAAAGTCATATTCTCTCTACTTTCCAATATATTTACATCTTAAAGTATTTAGAAAAAAAAAAAGAAAAAAAAAAAAGGTTTTGGAGGCATTACAAAAAGCACAAAATTTAGGCCTGGCACGTTGGCTCATGCCTATAACCCCAGCACTTGGGGAGGCCAAGGTGGGAGGATTGCTTGAAACCAGTAGTTTAAGAACAGCCTGGGCAACACAGTGAGATTCTCATTTCTATCTAAAATCATTAAATTTATTTTTTTAAATAAAAAATTGTAAAGCACATGATTTATTACCAACATCATTTAACTCAGACATCTACATATCCTCAATGGATCAACTTCAACTGTTTCTCTGCCAATTTAATACCCACGAGAAACAAATTTAAGTATATTTTGCAACTAGCCTATTCCCGAGGCATTAAAATGCACTGCTTTATTAATTTCAGCAAAAAATGAAATATAAGAAAACCTGGTTTTCAAGTGCCACATAAGAGGAACTATTAAGAAACAATGATTTTAGATGTATCATTATTTACCAAACTACTTATTAGAATATTAAAGATTAAAATGAACAAAAGCTGTTTATAAATACAGAGGCAATTATGGGCAAACCAGAATTTAGGTTAGCAAGCCTTAGATGATCTTAAAATTCTAATGTTTTTAATCCATGCAAATTCCAACGTTTCCTGTTTCCTCAGAGAAATAAAGCCCACGCTAGCCACACGTATCCCTGCAGAAATAAGCAGAATTTTAAAATTTAGAAAGTAACTTTTAATAAAAAGTTCCTTTCTTACTGCAAGCTATTTTAATCAGTTTCTGACCAACTGCTGCCAAAAAATATTAAAGATCTATATTAACTAGTATGAAAAAGTATGGTTCTTAGGTTTTCACCTACAAAACCCTGCAATAACATTTCAAGAGCATTTCAGGGGTCCTTGACATTCAGTGTTTTTTTTTTTTTTTTTTTTTTTAAAGACAGGATAAAAGGAAAGAATGCACAGATTAAGAAAAGTACAGGAAGAGATATTTTCAGGAGTTTCATTTTAATAGCTAACTTTAAAAGATCTGCAAATTCTAACACCAGAGCTGTCCAACTGTTCATGCCCTCGACTCCACCACTCACAGCATTTATAGTACAACAGTATTTTAGGACTGTATGAGGCAAAAAGCAGTTAAAACTGCCAAGTTCCCATTATGAAAGTGTCCAAGTTAGGGGATTTGACTGAATTCTTACCAAGTCTTGGATAAGATCTTAGCCTCCGTTAACATGCCCTTGAATCTGAAAGCAGCTCATTTCAGCTTCCGTCTTTAAAAGCTGAACCTCGCCCCTCTCCCACATCAACAGGAGTCAACTGCCAGGCACTTTTAGGTGAGCCGAAATGCAAAGCTTTCTATTAACCTTTACTTAGCCACTGGCCACCTCCTTCTTTCCTACATAAGGTGCCAGTGTTGTCTGTGGCGGGTTCTAGCTCCCGGCTATCTGGGTTTGAAACCCGACTGTCACTAACTCTGTGACCTTGGTTAAGTGACTTCATCTCAGTTTCTTCTGTAAAACAACAACAACAAAATCGCAAATATCGCAAAGTGGTTGGGAGAATTAAACGAAATCTGGGTTAAGTGCTCAAAGAATGCCTGACACACAGTAAGCGCTTTAGAAGCGTCAGTTATGAATATGAGAGTCATAAGTTCATGGACGCAAAGGCTGTTAACACAGAGCCTGGCACATTGGAAAGATAACGATAACCGTCAGCCTCGTTGGCTTCCTGTTCAGATGCACGTTCAGGAAAAGAGCGCGAGGACCTCTCCAAGATCAGAACAACTTACAAGGATTTGGGCGGCAGGCGAAGACAGGCTCTCACGCCCCTCGAGACATGAACGTTCCTTACCAAGTTACAAGAAATGGACCCCCCAAGACCCGAGAACTACGAAAAATATAAAAGCAAGCAGGAAAAGAGCCCCCAAACCCGGTTCAACTCATACCCTCTTCAAATTGCTCTCCGAGAGGATGAGCACCGCAAAGTCCATCTCGCACAGTACGGCACACGCCGTCCAGGAGGCTGGACTGGGGCCCCCAACCATCGCTCCGAAGACCCGTCCAGTGTGCAGAGGCAAACGGGTAGGGGCCGGAAACATGGGGGTGGGGAGCGGAGTTTTCAAATTCCAAGGCCGGGAGGAAGCCTGCATCCTCGTGCAATGAATGAGCGGAGCCTGGAGGGTCCGCGGCTAGCGACCAGTTGGGGATCTCAGGCCGGCCTCCCTGCGGCTGCAGCCCCGGGCCAGCGGGCCAACTCGAGGGACTCACTCCCCGCGGTGCTGCAAGCCCAACCGGCCTCCCAACTCCCTTCCCTCGAGCCCCCGGGGCCGCCCGCCGTCCTCGGGCCCGCCTCCCCCCGCAGCCGCCCGCTGCCCCCCTTACCTTCCAGCAGCCGTTGGATGATGCTGTCGATGTTGAGTTTATCTAAATCCGCCATCGCCCTCCCACCGCCGACCCTCCCTCAGCAGCGCCGCCGCCGGCTCGCGCCCGGGACTCACACCTCCTTTCCCACGCCACGAGCAGAGGCGGTGGTGGCGGCGGTGGCAGCAGCCGCGGCGGGTCCCCCCCCAACCGCCCCACTCCCTGCTTCCTCCTTCTCTCCCCACTGGAACCACGAAAAGAACAAGATGGCCGCCGACTCCTTAGACAGCCTCGGGCGGCGCACGGATGCGCGTGGGGAGTGCAGCGGCCCGGCCGGGACTTCTTTATGGGCCATAGGGCGCGCGGGAGTGGGCGGGGCCCGGGCGCGAGAGTGGGCGGGGCCCGGACGCGGAGCGGCGCGGGGAGGAGATGGTTGAGCGCAACTGCAACCGCGCAAGGGATCCTTCCGCTAAACGGGTCGAGCAAATAGGTCCCGAGCGTGAGTTGCAAAGTTGCACGCGGGAGTTGGGGCTGGGGAAGAAAATGCAGCTGTGCACACCGCGGGTTGCGGCCATCGCCGGATCCTGTACATTGAGGCTAGATGTGTGCAGACCTGTCCAGGTGGGAGCTCTCCGAGGGAATCTTGCCGGTCCTGGAATTTACCCTTTAAGATAAATCTGGGGTGAGGGTGGAAAAGGAGAATAATAAAGAAAAGAAGGTTGACTTATTTTGGATTCAGATATACTGGGACTTGGGAGACGAGAAAGGCTTAGTTGGTAACTAAAATTAAAAAAAAAAAAAACCCTCTTCCAGATAAGTCAAAATGTGACAGTTACTCATTATGAGTGGTGGGTATATGTGTATTTGCATATATTTTTTTGGGTGCACTTCTGTAACTTTACTTTGGGGGTAAAAAATGAGTCCTCAAAGAAAATTTCATCATCTCTATCCCTTGGATTATCTTTCCTGAACTCAGAAAGTTATGTAATCATCGGGACGGTTATCCTGATTCTAGCCAGGGCGAAGTTGAACGAGCGCGTGCATCAGATAAAAGGGGAATTTGTAGATTTCACGCGTGTAGGCCGGGGGCGGGAAGAGAAGAGGCAGGCTGTGCGGGCGGTCCTGGTTTCTGCAGACACCCGAAGAAACTTTGGCCCATTCCTCTCTGGCTTCCCAGCCTCCCCGAGGGCACTCCTATCCAAGGGGCCCCCAAACTGTGCCACTTCCAGGGACTGCGCGTCGACTTTGGCTGGGTTTGCAAGTACAGCCCACACTCAGCTAACAGATCGCTTCTCTTTCCTGACCTTTCCTTGTACGTTGCTTCCAGCAGCGCTTTACATTTTGCAAATCTCTCTCCGACAAATTCATTTTGTTTCCCAAGGCATGCAAGATGCACGAATCCCCATCTCCGTATGCCACTAGGTAATTGCACCACCCAGGCATCCTCTTCCAAAGCAATGTCCTCAGGGAGCGGGCTCCGTGTCCCCTCACTTGGGCCCCCTCGCCGGTGGTGCAGGGTCCTTGAGTTTTCAGAGCTCAGCCTCTCGATCCACTTTCCTCAGGAACCAACTCACTTTTCCCCTGCTACATCTCTGTCCACCAGAAGTCACATAAGTGCCGTTTGTCAGACCAAGGCACTGAGCCCAGTTGGTGACATTCGGAGTTGGTGCCCAGCGCTGCTGTGAACATCTGGCTGTGGAGGTCAGGGTGGCTCTTGCTGGAGTACACAAGACCTTGGGCTACTCCAGGGCAGTGTGGATCATCGTAATGGAATTTGGAGTAGAAATATGAAAGACAGAAATTTATTCAGCAGAAAAATATTTATGGAGTACCCACTCTGTGCCAGACATTGTTCTAAGGCAGGGAAGCAGGGGCAATCAAGACAGACAAGGCTTTTCTCTATGGAGAGTCATTTAGTAAGTCAGATGGATGATAAACAAAGATGCAAATAAAAATATCAGCTTCTGATATGTGCAGTGGCGAAAAATAAACAACAAAATGCTACTGTGTTCATTTTCTTAGTATGTGCCAAAAAATGATCTCATTGAATCCCCAAGACAATCCTAGGAATTACGTCCTATACCTATCACCCCATCTTACAGATGAAGAAAGTGAGGCACAGAGAGACTAGGGTGGTTGCTAAGGTCACACAGCCAGGAGGTTACAGAGCCAGGGCTGGAACTCAGGACAGCCTGAAACCACCGCCCTCGTTCATATTCAGTAAAATCACGCAGTGAACCCCCAGCGGTGTCCACATCCCTGGCACATATCAATGTGGAACCCAGTGGAATGATTGAAATGTGCCTCTGCCCACAATAGGAGTGCCATAATGTTCCACGTGCAAAACGGCAGGTGTGTTAACCTTTTGCAACATCATCAGGGCTGGAGGAGGACTTCAGACTGAGCTGGGACATGGGGAGAGCCTCTGTCCCCAGGCTGTTTTCTACTGGGCAACTCCCCTCCAGAGTTCAGCTCTGCTGGCACATGCCTAAGCAATTAGCTGGCCCCAAGCCTGAGCATGGCATAGCTTACCAGGGTGGGCCTGAACAGCTCCCAGGAACCACCAAACTCGTGGAGGAAAGAACTGATTGCCTGTTTGCCTTTTTCTGCCATTATCAGCACCAGTGACTTTCCTAAGGATCAGTTGATATAAGCATCTTGCCGGAAAGGCTACAGCCTAATAAATGGAATGTCCCTTCCCCTCTCTAGGCCTAAGTTTGCCTATCTGTAAAATGAGGAGAGTGGGTTAAAGTGCACTTTTCAAATAGTCCTTCCTGGCTCCACAGAGCTATCACAGGGGCTGCTGAAGAGAATGGGGAGCTGATGATTAAGAGAGAGTGGCTGTGGACAAAAATATTGGAAACCCAATAATGTCTCTGAGGATACTTAGGCTTTGAGGGGGGATCCTAGTGCCTAAAGGGACCAGGCTGATAATACGAAATAATTCAGTGCTAAGTAGGGACTGTAACTCAGTGAGCCCACATTTCATCCAAGGGGGCGGCCATTTCTTGGCTCCAGTCCCCTGGGGCCACTTGTGGCCAGATCCTCTTGAGTTTTTGGTAAAACTTGAACATATGGCTTTTTATGTGAAATATTCCGATTTTAAAAAGTTGGTCATGAACTCAAATTTTTCTAAAACAGTGTGAGGCAGACAAAGCATATCTGTGGGTTACATTTGGCCCTAGGCCAGCAAGTTGGAACTCTGTTCTAGAAGGCTGATGATGAATTCTTCTGTCCTTCCTTGCAATTTAATGAGCATTAGGATTGTGGTTAGATGATTGAAAGAAGCATCAGTCATCAAGTTTACATACTTTGGGAGGCTGAGGTAGGTGGATCGTTTGAAGTCAGGAGTTCGAGACCAGCCTTGACAGTATAGTGAAACATCGTCTCTACTAAAAATACAAAAATTAGCTGGCCATAGTGACGGGCACCTGTAATTCTAGCTACTTCGGCAGCTGAGGCATGAGAATTGCTCAAGCCCGGAAGGCAGAGGTTGCAGTGAGCCGAGATCATGCCACTGCACTCCAGCCAGGACAACAGAGTAGACTCTGTCTAAAAAAAAAATAATAATAAAAATTAAATAAAGAAGTGTTGATGATGAGGTTTGCCTGCAAATCTAGACCTCCCTGGATGTTCTGGGGGTTTTATACAAAGTCGGGAACCGTGGGTAAAAAGTGTGGGTGAATGCTCTTTGACAGTGTCCATGATTCTATCCCAGCGTCCTGCGGTGTTATCAGCAGACCCTGGTATTCTTTTGAGCAAATGTTTGTTGAGATCCTACTGGGTGTCAGGCACTGTGCGAGAAGCCGGGGACACAGCTGTGAATCAGCCAGACTTAGTCTCTGTCCTCATGGAGCTCCCAGGCTAGAGAAAGACACAGACGAGAACAGAGAAATCATTTAAGGAGGATAATTTCAGAGTGGCGATTTTGTGAGAAAATTAGAAAGGGTCATGTAACCACATAGGAGGACTCTGAGGATTTGACATCCGAGTCAGGATCTGAAGGATGGAAAAGAGAAAGTTGTGGGAAGGACAGCATAGAGGAAGAACATTCCCGACAGGGACCAGCAAGTACAAAGGCCCGGAGGCAGGAGCAATCTTTCAGTTTTGGAGGAATGGGAAAAAGGCCAGAGTGGCTGGAGTGCAGTATGAAGGGTGGGAAGAGTGTCAAGTGGGGCTTGGAGGCCAGGGGTGGCTCACGCCTGTAATCCCAGCACTTTGGGAGGCCAAGGCAGGTGGATCATGAGGTCAGGAGATCGAGACTGTCAGGGCCAACATGGTGAAACCCTGTCTCTACTAAAAAATACAAAAATTAGCTGGGTGTGGTGGTGCGTGCTTGTAGTCCCAGCTACTTGGGAGGATCAGGCAGGAGAATCGGTTGAACCTGGGAAGCAGAGGTTGCAGTAAGCTGAGATCACGCCACTGCACTTTACCCTGGGGACAGAGCGAGATTCTGTCTCAAAAAAAAAAAAAAAAAAAAAAGAAGTGGGGGTTGGAAGGAAGGCCGGGTGTGGTGGCTCACACCTGTAATCCTAGCACTTTGGGAGGCTGAGGCAGACAGATCAATTGAGGTCAAGAGTTCAAGTCTAGCCTGATCAACACGGTGAAACCCCATGTCTACCGAAAATAGGAAAATTAGTCTGGAGTGATGGCGAGCAACTGTAATCCTAACCTACTTGAGAGGCTGAGGCGGAACAATCACTTGAACTCAGGAGGTGGAGACTGCAGTGAGCCAAGGTTGCACCCTGCATTCCAGCCTGGGCAAGAGAGAGAGACTCTGTCTAAAAAAAAAAAAAAGAGAAAAGAAAAAAAGAAGAAGAAGAAGGTAGGTGTTGGAGAAGATCACTCAGGATCTTTTTATTTTTTGAGACAGAGTTTTGCTCTTGTTGCCCAGGCTGGAGTGCGATGGAACCATCCTGGCTCACTTCAACCTCTGCCTCACCAGTTCATTCTTCTGCCTCAGCCTCCCAAGAGACTGAGATTACAGGCACCTACCACCACACCCTGAGTAATTTTTGTGTTTTTAGTAGAGACAGGTTTCATCATGTTGGCCAGGCTAATCTCAAACTCCTGACCTCAGGTGATCCGTCCGCCTCGGCTTCCCAAAGTACTAGGATTACAGGCATGAGCCACTGCTCCTGGTGGACTGAGGGTCTTATAAACCAAAAGAAGATACTCAGATTTTATTCTAAGCTTAATGGGAAGTCACTGCAGAGTTTTCGTTAGAGGATTAGCATGATCTAATTTCACTTTTTTTTTAGAGACAAGGTCTTGCTCTATTGCCCAGGCTAGAGTACAGTGGTGCCATCATGGCTCACTGCAGCCTTGACCTCCCAGGGTCAAGTTAGTCTCTCACCTCAGCCTTCAAGTTACTGGGACTATAGGTGCACACCACTACACCCAGCTAATTTTTAAATTTTTTGTGGAGAAAGGGGTCTTGCTATGTTGCCCAGGCTGGTCTTGAACTCCCGGGCTGAAGTGATTTGCCCACCTCCTCCTTCCAAGGTGCTGGGATTACAGGCATAAGCCACTGTGCCCAGACTGATTTCATATATTTTTTTAATTTTTCAGAGTCTCGCTCTGTTACCCAGGCTAGAATGCAGTGACATGATCTCAGCTCACTACAACCGCTGCTTCCCGGGTTCAAGCGATTCTCCTGCCTCAGCCTCCCTAATAGCTTGGATTATAGGAGTGCACCACCACACCCAGCTAATGTTTTGTATTTTTAGTAGAGATGGGTTTCACCTTGTTGGCCAGGCTGGTCTTGAACTCCTGATCTCAGGTGATCCACCCTCTTCTGCATCCCAAAGAACTGGAATTATAGGCACGAGCCACCGCACCTGGCCTCATGTTTTTAAAAATAATCCTTTTATTTTGTAATAGTTTTAGGTTTACTGAAATGTAGCAAAGATGGTACAAAGAGTTCCCATATGCCTTTAGGTTTCCCTTAATGTTAATATCAACAGCCAAGGCATTGCTCTTAATTATTTCCTAACACCTAAATCATAAAGAAATGGTAGATCAGGAGCCGGGCGCGGTGGCTCAAGCCTGTAATCCCAGCACTTTGGGAGGCTGAGGCGGGTGGATCACGAGGTCGAGAGATCGAGACCATCCTGGTCAACATGGTGAAACCCCGTCTCTATTAAAAATACAAAAAATTAGCTGGGCATGGTGGCACGTGCCTGTAATCCCAGCTACTCAGGAGGCTGAGGCAGGAGAATTGCCTGAACCCAGGAGGCGGAGGTTGCGGTGAGCCGAGATCGCGCCATTGCAGTCCAGCCTGGGTAACAAGAGTGAAACTCCGTCTCAAAAAAAAAAAAAAAAAAAAAAAAACGAAATGGTAGATCAAGGGCCGGGCGCGGTGGCTCAAGCCTGTAATCCCAGCACTTTGGGAGGCCGAGGCGGGTGGATCACGAGGTCAAGAGATCGAGACCATCCTGGTCAACATGGTGAAACCCCGTCTCTACTAAAAATACAAAAAATTAGCTGGGCATGGTGGTGCGTGCCTGTAATCCCAGCTACTCAGGAGGCTGAGACAGGAGAATTGCCTGAACCCAGGAGGCAGAGGTTGCGGTGAGCCGAGATCGCGCCATTGCACTCCAGCCTGGGTAACAAGAACGAAACTCCGTCTCAAAAAAAAAAAAAAAAAAAAAAAAAAGAAATGGTAGATCAGGCTGGGTGTGGTGGCTCCTGCCTGTAATTCTAGCACTTTGGGAAGCTGAGATGGGTGGATCGCTTGATTCCAGGAGTTTGAGTCCATCCTGGGCAACATGGCAAAACCCTGTCTCTCAGAAAATACAAAAAATTAGCCGGACTCAGTGGTGTGTGCCTGTAAGTCTCAGCTACTTGGGAGGCTGAGGCAGAAGAATTGCTTGAGCCCCGGAGATTGAGGCTGCAGTGAGCTGTCATTGCACCACTGCATTCCAGCTTGGGTGACAGAGTGAGACCCTGTCCCCTCCACAAAAAAGAAATGATCATAAAATATCACATCACATATAATTACCCAGAGAGCATCTTCTGCTAAATAAGGTCTCATTGTGTGTGTGTGTGTATGTGTGTGTGTGCGTGTGTGTGTTTTAAGAGATCAGGTGTGGTTTTTTTTTTTTTTTTTTGAGATGGAGTTTCACTCTTGTCGCCCAGGCTGGGGTGCAATGGCATGATCTTGGTTCACTGCAACCTCCGCCTCTGGGGTTCAAGTGATTCTCCTGCCTCAGCCTCCCGAGTAGCTGGGATTACAGGCATGCACCACCATGCCCAGCTAATTTTGTATTTTTAGTAGAGACAGGGTTTCTCCAGTTGGTCAGGCTAGTCTTGAACTCCCGACGTCAGGTGATCTGCCTGCCTCGACCTCACAAAGTGCTGGGATTACAGGCTTGAGCCACTGCGCCCGGCCAAGATCAAGTCTTACTATGGTGTCCAGGCTGGACATGAACCCCTGGGCTCAAGTGATCCTCCTGCCTCTACCTCCCAAGTAACTGGGACTACAGGTACACACCCCCATGCTTAGCTCTGATTGCATTTTTTAAAGATCTCTTTAGTTTCTGTGAGGAGAAAGGACTGTAGATGGGCAGGAGAGGAAGCTATGAGACTAGAGAGCAGGCTGTTGAAAAACGTGGCTGTAGCTAGGCAGGGTGGCTTGTGCCTGTAATCCCAGTACTTTGGGAGGGTGAAGTGAGTGGATCACTTGAGGTCTAGAGTTGAGACCAGTCTGGCCAATGTGGCAAAACGTCATCTCTACTAATAGTTCAAAAATTAGCCAGGCATTGTGTTGGGCACCTGTAATCCCAGCTACTTCGGCAGCTGAGGCAGGAGAATCGCTTGAACCCAGGAAATGGAGGTTGCAGTGAGCCAAGATCATGCCACTGCACTCCAGCTTGAGTGACAGAGTGAAATTGTGTATTTAAAAAAAAAAAAAAACCAACAAAATATGGCTTTACTACTGAGTCCCAGTTTTCTTACCTGCAAAATGGGAACATTATTACCTATCTTAGAATGTGGTTGTGAGAATGTACCTTCCAAGGTACTTAGGGTGCTAAGAGGAATAATAATGACAATGACAGTGATACTAGCTGGCATTTATTGAGCGTTTTCTGTGTGTCAGTCTTTATGCTCATGGCCTTCCATGCATGCTTATTTATTTTATTTTTGAATGAAGTCTCACTTAGTCACCCAGGCTGGAATGCAGTTGCATGATCTCAGCTCACTGCACCCTTTGCCTCCCAGGTTCAAGCGATTCTCCTGCCTCAGCCTCCAGAGTAGTGGTAGCTGAGACCACAGGCATGCATCACCATGTCTGGCTAATTTTTTTGGTATTTTTAGTAGAGATGGGGTTTCTCCATGTTGGGCAGGCTGGTTTTGAACTCCTGACCTCAGGTGATCCACCTGCCTTGGCCTCTTGAAATGCTGGGATTATAGGTGTCAGCCACTGTGCCTGGCCTAATTTATTTTATTTTTGTAGAGAGAGTCTCATTATGTTGCCCAGGCTAATGTTGAATTTTTGGGCTCAAGTGATTCTCCAATCTCAGCCTCCCAAAGTGCTGATATTACAGGTGTGAGCCACTGTGACCTGCCTGCATGCTCACTTTAATCTTCACACTATTTTAGGAGTTAGGTTTCACCAGCGGAAATAAATTTATAACCCAGGTAAGGAGGGCCAGAGTGAAGATTTGAACCCAAGGAATCTGACATCACACTTCTTTCTCCAAACATAGAAGCTGTGTTCTTGGGGATCAGGGGGAGCAGATTCTTTGGGATACTCCCAGGAGCCTTCTTAGAGGAGGGGGATTTAGATGGGCTGTTTAAAACCTCTTGAATCAGCCTTGGCCTTCACAGAGGCTTCATTGTCATTGGGTGTGCCTTTCTTTCAGAAGGCCCCAAATATACTTTGATCTGGACTTATCCAACAGAGAAACTAGGATGATTATTGCCTTGCTAAATGTTCCTTAGCGTCACAAAATGACTCACTCTGTGGTCGGGAAAGAAACAAGCTGTCCCAGCATCTGGAGGGTGGATCACACTGCCATTTGGAATGAAGTCTGGCTAAGGGAGGCTTGCTTTAGAGCACGGATTGCCGACCTGAGCGCTATTGATGTTTTGGGCCAGATCCTTCTTCGCGGTGTGGGGGCCGTCCTGTGCACTATATGGTGTTAGCAGCAACCCTGATTTCTACTCACTGGGTATCAGTAGCATGCCCTCTTCTCCAATCATGAAAATAAAAGATGTCTCCTGGCCAGTGTGGTGGCTCACACCTGTAATCCCAGCACTTTGGGAGGCCAATGTGAGAGGATTGCTTTGAGCCCAGGAGTTTGAGACCAGCCTGGATAATGTAGTGAGACCCCATTCCTTGAAAAACATGTCTCGGCTGGGTGCCTGTAATCCCAGCACTTTGGGAGGTTGAGGTGGGTGGATCACCTGGGATCAGGAGTTCGAGACCAGCCTGGCCAACATGGTGAAATCCCATCTGCACTAAAAATACAAAAAAATTAGCCAGGTGTGGTGGCAGGCACCCACAGTCCCAGCTATTCAGAAGGCTGAGGCAGGAGAATCACTTGAACCTGGGAGGCAGAGGTTGCAGTGAGCTGAGATCGTGCCGCTATATTCCAGCCTGGGCAACAGAGCAAGACTCTGTCTCAAAATAAATAAATAAATAAATAAATAAACAAATAAAAGTAAAATTTAAAAAATTTAATGAACTATTTAGAACTCGGAGCAAAGTATAGATTGGTAATGGAAAAAAATGTAATGAACTATTTAAAGCTTAGAGCAAAGTACTTGCATATAGATACCTCTGTTCACACTCCAGAGATTCCAAATGTTAACATTTGGCCATGTTTGACTTAGTTTTTTTTTTTTTTTTTTAGGTAAGAAAGGAAATGAAGTATTATGGCTGAGACTTTTTTTTTTTTTTTTTTTTTTGAGACGGAGTTTCGCTCTTGTTACCCAGGCTGGAGTGCAATGGTGCGATCTCGGCTCACCGCAACCTCCGCCTCCTGGGTTCAGGCAATTCTCCTGCCTCAGCCTCCTGAGTAGCTGGGATTACAGGCACGCGCCACCATGCCCAGCTAATTTTTTGTATTTTTAGTAGAGACGGGGTTTCACCATGTTGACCAGGTTGGTCTCGATCTCTCGACCTTGTGATCCACCCGCCTCGGCCTCCCAAAGTGCTGGGATTACAGGCTTGAGCCACCGCGCCCGGCTTTTTTTTTTTTTTTTGAGACGGACTCTTGGTCTGTCGCCCAGGCTGGAGTGCAATGGTGCAGTCTTGGCTCACTGCAACCTCTGCCACCCGGGTTCAAGCGATTCTCCTGCCCCAGTCTCCCGAGTAGTTGGGATTACAGGAACCCACCACACCCGGCTATTTTTGTATTTTTAGTAGAGACAGGGTTTTGCCATGTTGGTCAGGCTGGTCTCAAACTCCTGACCTCAAGTGATCCACCCGCCTTGGCCTCCCAAAGTGCTGGGATTACAGGCATGAGCCACCGTGCCCAGCTGACTCTCTTTGAATCCCTAATCCATCAGGTTCATTTCCCCTTTCCTCCCCAAGAGGTAGCAAGCAGGCAGCCTAAGATTGTTGTGGAGCTGATGATGTTTTCACTAGGTTACAACATCTAATAAACAAACTAACAGCCAACAGGGAAGAAAACCAACAGCCTTAACCCTCAGGGGCAGGTAGAATGAATTTTCATAAAGCCAGATTTATTTCATTTAAAAGACCAGCTTTGATTCTGAAAGCAGGACATTCTGACTTTATGTATATTAAAATGCCCTTCCAAGTAAGAAGAGTGGTGATCGTGACAGATAGCTATTTTTTAAATGTCCCATTTGGCAAAAGGAAAAAATCCAATCATAGGATGATGGAGAAAGAACTTGCAGCATGTTTAGGCAGTGATGGAAAGGAATGAAACCGAGCTACGTGTATCAACATGGATCCATCTCGAAGCTAATATAAACGGAGCAAAAGCCAGATCTCGAAGCTAATATAAACGGAGCAAAAGCCAGATCGCGAAGCTAATATAAACGGAGCAAAAGCCAGCTGGGGGAAGCATTTGGGCTGGATGATGCTACCTACATAAAAGTTTAAAATGGCAAAACAATATCACATATTTAGGGCAGGGTTTTTCAAACTTTTGGGGGCCGCAGTGTACTTTAAGAAAGATATTTTAGGCAGGGAATGGTGGCTCCAGGCTGTAACCCCAGCACTTTGGGAGGCCAGATCATTTAGGGTCAGGAGTTTGTTAACCGTCTGGCCAACATGGTGAAACCCTGTCTCTACTAAACATGCAAAAAAGTAGCTGGCACACACCTGTAACCCCAGCTACTCAGGAGGATGAGACAGGAGAATCTCTGGAACCTGGGAGCAGGTTGCAGTGAGCCAAGATCCCAGCCACTGCACTCCAGCCTGGGCGACAAAGCTAGATTCTGTTTAAAAAAAAATTTTTTTTAGGTTGGGCATGGTGGCTCATGCTTGTATTCCCAGCACTTTGGGAGGCCGAGATGGGAGAATGGCTTGAGGCCAGGAGTTCGAGACCAGCCTGGCCAACATGGTAAAACCCTATCTCTGCTGAAAAGACAAAAATTAGCCGGCTGTCGGGGTGGGCGCCTGTAATCCCAGGTGCTCAGGAGGCTGAGGCAGGAGAATCAAAACAAAACAAAACAAATACCTGTTTGGAGCCTGGGCAACATAGTGAAACCCTGTCTCTACACACACAAAAAAGAAATTGGCTAAAATGGTGGCCCACACCTGTAGTCCTAACCACTCAGGAGGCTGAGGCAGGAGGCCTTGAGCCCAGGAGGCGAAGGCTGCAGTGAGCTGTGATCGTGCCACTGCACTCTAGCATGGGCAACTGAGACCCTGTCTCAAAAAAAAAAAAAAAAAAGTCCATCCATTCACCTGTTGGCAGGCATTTGGGTTATTTCCAGTGTTTGTATTATGAATCATTTTAATGCCTGAGATAGTTTATCAAAGAGTAAATATGTATTTGAAATGGCTTCCAAAAAGAAAAGAAACACTTATAGTCCTAACTACGAAAAAGCAAAGGGAAAGGAAAACACAAAAAAACAAACAAACAAAATAAATACATCCTGTTACAACCCACCCGCCGCCACCCACCACTGTATTCTGGCAACTTTCCTGGTGTCCAGTCCTCAAGTCAAGCCTTCCTGGCCAGCACGCTGGAAAACTACTGAATGCTGTTCACAGCGGAAGCTCATGATTGGCCACTGGGCCGGGAAACCAGTGGTCCCCAGAGACAATGTAGGTTTCTGCACTGACCCGGCCTTTTCTCCTAGGAAATATTGATCAAAATAAATGGGCCGTTGGCTCGACTTAGAAAGCTGTCTTTAGATTTCAGATTTGTGTGGCCTGGAACATCCAGCCTTCTGGGTTCCCTTGCTGGGCATCTGAGCCCCACATCGATGGTTTCTGGAATAAGTGCTTTCCACAATCCCTTCCACCTGTCCACACACTGGCCTGCCCCCAACCCTGCAAGGAAGCTCCATCCAGATTTTAGGGCGCTTCAGAGCTAAGAATAGGCTTCCAGGGCCTGTTCAGGGAACATTGTCTTTTCTGCTTATGCATGTTCAAACCTCATCATCATCATCATCATCATCTTCTCTCTCTTTTTTTATTTTTTTTATTTTTTAGACAACCTGGCGTGCAGTGGCATGATCTCAGCTCACTGCAACCTCTGCCTCCCGGGTTCAAACGATTGAACTCAGCCTCCCAAGTAGCTGGGATTATAGGCACCTCCCACTACCCCCGGCTAATTTTTGTATTTTTAGTAGATATGGGGTTTCACTATGTTGGCCAGGCTGATCTTGGACTCCTGACCTCGTGATCCCCCACCTTGGCGTCTCAAAGTGCTGGGATTGCAGGTGTGTGCTACCACACCAGCCCTTCTTCTTGTTAAAGGCAGGGTCTGTCTGTATTGCCCAGGCTGTAATGTAGTGGTGTGATTTTGGTTCCCTGCAGCCTCAACCTCCCAGGCTCAAGTGATCCTCCCACCTCAGCCTCCTAGCTGGGACCCCAGGCATGTGCTATACCCTGTAAGTGTGAAAAGTTTTTTGTACAGAAGGGGTCTCACTCTGTTTCCCAGGCTGGTCTAGAACTCCTGAGCTCAGGTGATCTTCCCACCTCAGCCTCCCAGACTGCTGGGATTACAGGCATGGCCTCATGTTCTTATAGCCTTGAAATTAGAATAAAATCCTGGCTTGAGAGCCAGTTGGGAGACTAAGGCCAACCAGAGAGGCGGGAAGGCTGCGAGTGGGCCCAGAGCAGGCAGCTCTCATCTCTGGCTGCCCACTGTCTGGGTTGATCTTGAAAGGCCATTCTCTGTCACTTACAAGTCTCGTTTGGCTGATTTGCCTCAGCCAGGTTCTTGCCAGTTACATGGAATGTCTACTGGAATGAAACTCTAATTCTGTTCCCTTAGTGGTTGGGCAGCTTTGGGCAACCTTCAAGCTTCCGTTACGTCATCTGTAAAGACAGTACAGGATGGACTGGAATAAGGTAAGGGGGTGCTTCGCCTAGGACCAGACACATCACATGGGGATTGTATTTTCCATATTTTCTAAAATTAGCCATGACGATATTTCCAGTCCCACGTGTTCTTCTAGAACATTACCACTCCCCTAGCAAGAGACTGAAACTATGGCCCCTCCCCTTACCACCGGGTGGAGGCTACAGTGGAAGAGATAACTATGTAGCTTCAGAGACTTGGTCTCAGAAGGTAATATAGCTTTTTTTTTTTTTTTGACTTTGCTTTAGGATGTGGAATCAGGTAATATAGCTTCCATCCAGCTTTCTCGTTTTCTTGGGACACTTGCTCCTGGAATCCTGCTGCTGTGCTGGGAGGAGACCAAGGTCACATGAAGAGCGTCTGCGTAGGTGTCTGGCCACAGCCCCAGGTGAAGTCCCAGTTAACAGCCAGCATCCACCACTGTTGCACGTACGAGTGAAGAATTTTCAGATAACTCTAGCACCCTTCAAACCCCCCAGGGGATGCTGAGTAGGACAGATGAGCTTTCTCCACAGAGTCCTGCTCAAATTAAAGATATGTGAGCTCAATAAATAACTGGTATGGTTTTAAGCCACTGAATATCCAGGTGTTTTGTTACGAAGAACAGATGAGCAGAACACACAAAGGCAGTCAAGCTCTGTGCATCGCTCCATGCCTCTCTCTTGCTCACGCTTCATACTCCCCATCCGGCAGTAAATCCAAACACATTCCAAATCCAACACCCTCCTCCTTTTTTTTTTCTTTGAGACAGAGTCTCGCTTTGTCACCCAGGCTGGAGTGCAATGGCGCAATCTTGGCTTACTGCCACGCCCACCTCCCGGGTTCAAGCAATTATCCTGCCTCAGCCTCCTGAGTAGCTAGGATTATAGACGTCCACCACCACACCTGGCTAATTTTTTTTTGAGACAGAGTTTTGCTCTTGCTGCCCAGGATGGAGTGCAGTGGCATGATCTTGGCTCACTGCAACCTCCGCCTCCCGGGTTCAAGTAATTCTGCCTCAGCCTCCTGAGTAACTGGGATTACAGGCATGTGCAACCACGATCCAGCTGATTTTGCATTTTTAGTAGAGATGGAGTTTCTCCATGTTGGTCAGGCTAGTCTCGAACTCCTGACCTCTGGTGATCCGCCGACCTTAGCCTCCCAAAGTGCTGAAATTTCAAGTGTGAGCCACCACACCCGGCCTAAATCGAACCCCTTTAAGCCCAAGCCACCATCACCTCTTGCTGGGAGGACTAAACGATTTCTTCTCTTGCTTGCCGACTGTATCTTCTCCATGCACAGTCCAGAACAATCTCTGAGAAGTAGAAATAGAATGTTGCTCCCTGCTCCAAAGCTCCAATGGCTTCTTGTCAAACTTGGAATAAAATCCAAACTCCTGACTGTGACCTGCAAAAGTCAGCAATTCAAGGAGAAAAGAAAGGGGGAGGGGGCAGCAGTCCTGATTTATAGCTTTTGCCAATTTTCCTGGTGTTAATACTCCCATCACAATCAATTTCGAACTTACCAATTTCAGGCAGCAGCATCCGGCTCCTAGGAGCCAGGGGAGCCTCTGACTTATCTCCAGCCTCAAACTCTTTCACCTTCCCCTTGCTCCTGCCTTGAGCCACCCTAGACTTGGCTATGCTATTTATTCCTTCACTCCGTTCAGATCTCTGTTAACTGTCACCCTGGCAGAGAGGGTTTCCCTGACCACCGGAATAAAATGCTCCCTAGCACCCCCAACACTTCCATCACACTTTCTCTCTCTCTCACTCTCTCTCTCTCTCTCTCTCTCTCTCAACAGGGTCTTGTTCTGTCACCCAGGCTGGAGTGCGGTGGCATGATCGGGGCTCACTGTAACCTCAGTCTCCCAGGCTCAGTTGATTCTGCAGCCTTGGCCTCCTGAGCAGCTGAGGCCACAGGCACACAACACTGCACCCGGCTAATTTAAAAATATTTGGTCTGGGCGCAGTGGCTCATGCCCGTAGTCCCAGCACTTTGGCCTGGCCAACATGGTGAAACCCCGTCTCTACAAAAAATACAAAAAAATGAGCCGAGCATGGTGGCAGGCTCCTATAATCTCAGTTACTCAGGAGGCTGAGGCAGGAGAACTGCTTGAACCCGGGAGGTGGAGTTTGCGGTGAGCCAGGATTGTGCCACTGAACTCCAGCCTGGGTGACAGAGCGAGACTTCAGCTCAAAGAAAAAAATACATTATTGAATAGGCCAGGCATGGTGGCTCATGCCTGTAAACCCCAGCACTTAAGGAGGCCAAGGTGGAAGGATGGCTTCAGGCTAGGAGCGTGAGACCAGCCTAGCAACATATGGAGACCCTGTCTCTATAAAAAAATTTAAAATGAGCCAGGTGGGGTGGGTGCACTGAAGTCCCAGCTACTCGGGAAGCTGAAGCAGGAGGACTGCTTGAACCCAGAATTAAGCGTGCGGTGAACAGCAATGATGCCGCTGCTCTCCAATCTGGGTGAAAGAGTAAAACTCTGTTTCTGAAACAGCAAAAAATGCTGAATAAGCATAAATGAATGGGTCAGGCACGGTGGCTTACACCTGTAATCCCAGCACTTTGGGAGGCCAAGACAAGTGGATCATGAGGTCAGGAGTTTGAGACCAGCCTGGCAGAGAGGGTTTCCTTGACCCTGGCCAACATGGTGAAACACCGTCTATACTAAAAATACAAACATTAGCCAGTATGGTGGCTTACTCCTGTAGTCCCAGCTACTTGGAGGCTGAGGCAGGAGAATCGCTTGAACCTGGGAGGTGGAGGTTGCAGTGAGCTGAGATGGTGCCATTGCACTCCAGCCTGGGTGACAGAGCAAGACTCCGTCTCCAAAAAATCCCCAAAAACCCAAAACAATAAATGAATAAATTGAAGCTATTAATGTTATAGTTGTAAAACTGGGCTAATAGTTGGGGGAAGAATTCAGTGAAGTGACGCAGGTAAGCGCTTAACACAGCACTATGCTCTGGGTAGGTATGCATGGGAAGGAACCTTGCTATTCACCTCACATCACAGGCCTGGCGGGGACCAGGAGTCGATACCTGTTTCTGGGAGGAAGAAAGGCAATTTGTGGGGCATCCCAAGGGGCAGAGCAGGCCTCTGTCTGGCCCGATCGTGTCCATCGCTGCAGCCGTCAGGGCTGGGGACAGTCTCTTTTTGGCTTTGCTGCTTTATAGACTAAGGAAGAGAGAGCACCCGAGGGAGACTTAGGGCTGGAAAAAAAAATCTCGATTATTTTGACAGTGGGAGTGGGAGTGGAGTACAAAGGGCTCTTTGTTGATTCAATTTTCCAAAGTCCAAAATCAGCACGGCAACGTCACTGAGGGAGATAAAAGAATAATCGTCTCTCTCCTTTTATACTCTTATTCTATTTTTTCTTGTTGTTTATTTATTTGTTTTGTGGTTATGTTTAAAGAGAAAAACAAAGTCCTGATCTTTTCATGATAGCTATTCACATATTTATGGATGAAGTGACATGGTGTCTGGGATCGGCTTCAAAATAACCTGTTGCCAGTTGGGTTCTCCAGAAGCAGGCACTGAGATGGAGTTTGAGGTGCAAGATGTATGACAGGCTTTGAAAATATACAATGATGTATTTATTGTTCAGTGCAAAAAGTCACGTTGCAGAGCAGTATATAAGTCATAAGCCTGTTTGTGTAAAACAAAAAAGTATGAGGTGGTTATATATCCTTGTCTAGACAGAGAAAATTTCTGGCAGGGGGTTGGGCATAGTGGCTCGCACCTGCAGTCCCAGCGCTTTGGGAGGCTGAGGCAGGTGGATCACTCGAGCCCAGGTTTTCTTTGTTTTTGAGACAGGGTCTCGATCTGTCATCAGGCTGGAGTGCAGTGGTACAATCTCGGCTCACCGTAACCTCTGCCTCCCAGGTTCAAGTGATTCTCCTGCCTCAGCCTCCCAAGTAGCTGGGACTACAGGCATGCACCACCACGCCTGGCTAATTTTTGTATCTTTAGTAGAGACAGGGTTTCACTATGTTGGCCAGCGTGATCTTGATTTCTTGACCTTATGATCTGCCTATCTTGGCCTTCCAAAGTGCTGGGATTATAGATACGAGCCACTGTGCCCCGCTGAGCCCAGGTTTTTAAGACCAGCCTGGGCAACACAGCAAGACCGTGTCTCTGTAGCAATAAAAGCGAATTTTTTAAAAAAGAAAATTTCTGGCAGGATATGCAGAAAGTGACAACATTGGGAGCATGGCTGGGTGGGAATAGGTGCCTCTGCTCTCCTTGTTATCTTCTATACGATTTGAATTTTTATCTAATTTAATTAAAGCAATCAATCAATCGATCTATTTATTTATTTATTGAGACGGAGTCTCACTGTCGCCCAGGCTGGAGTGCAATGGTGTGATCTTGGCTCACTGCAGCCTCCACCTCCTAGGTTCAAGTGATTCTCCTGTCTCAGCCTCCTGAGTAGCTGGGACTATGGAACTGCAGGCGCATGCCACCACGCCTGGCTAATTTTTGTATTTTTGGTAGAGACAAGGTTTCACCATGTTATCCAGGATGATCTTGATCTCCTGACCTTGTGATCTGCCCACCTCGGCCTCCCAAAGTGCTGAGATTACAGGCCTGAGCCACCACACCTGGCTAATTTTTGTATTTTTAAAAGAGACGGGGTTTCACCATTTTGGCCAGGCTGATCTCAAACTCCTGACCTTAAGTGATCTGCTCACCTCAGCCTCTTGAAGTGTTGGGATTACAGGAGTGAGCCGCTTTCCCCAGCCTGATGCTAGAAGTTTTTTTTTTTTTTTTTTTTGACATAGAGTTTCAGTCTTTTGCACAGGCTGGAGTGAAGTGGCTCGATTTCAGCTCACTGTAACCTCCGCCCCCTGGGTTCAAGTGATTCTCTTGCCTCAGTGTCCCGAGTATCTGGGAATACAGGCACCTGCCACCACAGCTGGCTAATTTTTGTATTTTAGTAGAGATAGGATTTCACCATGTTGGCCAGGCTGGTCTCGAACTCCTGACCTCAAGTAATCCACCCACCTCGGCCTCCCAAAGTGTTGGGAGATTACAGGCGTGAGCCGTCGCGCCTGACCAGTAATCTTTTTTTTAACAAAAATAAAGTACATCTCAAGTCCAGTTGTTAGACGATGTTAAAATATCCAGTCTGAGTTTAAGAAAACGATTTGGCCTTCGAGTGTATATATTTACAATTATCTTCTATTTACAGCATGTGGCACTGATTTTACTTTTTTTTTTTTTTTTGAGATGGAGTTTCGCTCTTGTTACCCAGGCTGGAGTGCAATGGCGCGATCTCGGCTCACCGCAACCTCCGCCCTCTGGGTTCAGGCAATTCTCCTGCCTCAGCCTCCTGAGTAGCTGGGATTACAGGTACGCGCCACCAGGCCCAGCTAATTTTTTGTGTTTTTAGTAGAGACGGGGTTTCACCATGTTGACCAGGATGGTCTCGATCTCTCGACCTCGTGATCCACCCGCCTCGGCCTCCCAAAGTGCTGGGATTACAGGCTTGAGCCACCGCGCCCGGCTGATTTTACATTTATGAGGGTTTTTTCTTTCTTTTTGAGACAGGTGCTCACTCTGTTGTCCAGGCTGCAGTGCGGTGTCACAATCTTGGCTCGCTGCAGCCTCAACCTTTGGGGTTCGGTAATCCTACCTCAGCCTCCCCAGTAGCTGGGATTACAGGTGCCTGCCACCATGCCTGGCTAATTTTTGTATTTTTAGTAGAGATGGGATTTCACCATGTTAGCCAGGCTGGTCTCGAACCCCTGACCGCAGGTGATCCATCCACCTTAAGCCTCCCAAAGTGCTAGGATTACAGGTGTGAGCCACTGTGTTTGACCAGTACTCTTTATTATTTTATTTTTTAAAAAGTTTATTGAGTACCTGCTACCTGCCAAGCCCTATTCTAGGTGGTAAGCAAAAATTAAAAATAAGAAAAATTCAAAAACCACTGCCCATATGCAGCAGCGAGGGTAGGGCCATACAATAAAGATGATAAATAATGATGATGCATGGTGAGATCACGAAGAGGGGAATAGAAAATTGGGACCATTTTTTGCAAGAATCAGAAAACCCACTCCAAGTGGCTTAAGCAAAAATGTTACTTGATTTACTAGTATGAGTAAAAAGTTCATGCATAATAAAAAGACATTCAGCAGGGCGCGGTGCCTCACGCCTGTAATCCCAGCACTTTGGAAGGTGAGGCAGGAGGATTGCTTGAGGTCCGGAGTTAGAGACCAGCTTGGTCAACATGGTGAAACACTGTCTCTCCTAAAAATACACTAGCTGGGTGTGGTGGCAGGCACCTGTAATCCCAGCTACTTGGGAGGCTGAGGCAGGACAATCAATTGAACCAGGGAGGTGGAGTTTGCAGTAAACCAAGGTTGCGCCACTGCATTCCAGCCTGGGCCAGAGAGTGAGAGTCTGTCTCAAAAAAAAGAAAAAAAAAAAGACATTCAGGTGTGGGTTGATCCAGGAGCTCAAATGATGCTATCAGGGCTGGTCTCTGTGTGTCTCTTTCTTCTCATCACTCAGTTTAGCTACCTTCTGTGCTAATGCCACTCTCAATCAGATCTTACCCTCTGGGTGGAAAGGTGGTTGTCAGCTGCCCCCACCATCCTACCCTCCCAGTCCCAAGACCAGCAGAGAAGGGAGTTACCTTTATCTTTGTAGCAGAGGAAACAAAAATCCTGGGCCTGACTCTCAGTGGCCCAAATGGAGTCACTAACCACTGTGGCCAGAGGCCTTCGAGGCTCTGATTGGCCACGCCCAAATCACACGACTACATTGGATACAGAAAGTGGAACTTCCATTACCCAGACCACATGAACCAGTAGTAGGGTAAGAAGGTGTGTGGAGGAAAACTGAGGTGTTGTTACTTGAAGAAGGGTGAGTAGGTGGAGTGCCTGGCTAAAGAAACGATGTAGGTGGTTGGAACGTGGCAGCTGAATTTAAGGGGAGAGTGGACCTCATTTCTCTGAGTTCTAACTTGGCTGTCCTTGGTTGCATCAAAACATTATTTCTGGGCCAGGCACAGTGGCTCATGTCTGTAATCCCAGCACTTTGGGAGGCCATGGGGGGAGGATCGCTGTGGCCAGGAGTTCCAGGCTGCAGTGAACTATGGTGGTGCCACTATACTCCCGCCTAGATGACAGAGCAAGATTCTGTATCAAAAGAAAAAAAAAATACTAGAAAAAATTATTACAGAAAAATTTTTGGCAGTTGTGGCTTGGTGTCCCTTGCCAAGAAATGTATTCATCAGGATGAAAAGGTCCAGCTACATAATGAATGAGCCTAGTGGGGATATGGTCAGGTCTACTGTGAGTGGAATGAGTGTCCACTGAGCTCAAGGGAAAGGGGGACTTGGTGTTGGGGCAGCTCATACCCTCGTGTCTGGACCAACCTCAGGCCTGATCTGATGCGGATGGGTGTCTCTGATTCGTGTCTCTGCAGAAAGCAGAAGTCACCTGGGCTGTTGCAGAGTGGGGGTTGAGGTCTTTGACAGGAGACGGAGATAAGGTGAGGGATGGCGGGATCCCAGGGGCATGGGCAGAGGAGCCGAATCCTTCAGGAGGCAGCCTGGAAACCGTCTCCTCTGCAAGACTTGAGAACGTTCCTCTGCAACCCCCAGAAAACACAATCTTCCACCATGCTATGCCCAGAGCATATAAAATAATAAAACAAGACCAGGCATGGAGGCTCTTGCCTGTAATCCTAGCACTTTGGGAGGCTGAGACAGGTGGATCACCTGAGGTCAAGACTTCAAGACCAGCCTGGGCAACATGATGAGCCCCGTCTCTACTAAAAATACAAAAATTAGTCAGGCGTGGTGGCATGTGCCTGTCGTCTCAGCTACTTGGGAGGCTGAGACAGGAGAATCACTGGAACCCGGGAGGTGGAGGTTGCAGTGAGCTGAGATCATGCCACTGCTTTCCAGCCTAGGCGACAGAGTGAGACTGTCTCAAAATAAATAAAATAAAATAAAACAAGAAAGGTGTCTACCATGGAATTAATTTTTAATTATTTTGGACTGCATGTAACAGAAACTCAAGCACTTACTGGGTTGTTTTTCTCTCACATTAAAATAAGTGCATGGAGAGACGGGGGACAACTTAGGGCTTCTGCAACCTCCACCTCCCAGGCTCAAGCTCTCCTCCCACCTCAGCCTCCCTAGTAGCTGGCACTATAGGCACGCATCACCATGCCCAGCTAATTTTTGTATTTTTAGTAGAGATGGGTTTCACCATGTTGGCCCGGCTGGTCTTGAACTCCTTGCCTCAAGTGATCCGCCTGCCACGGCCTCCCAAAGTGCAAGGATTACAGGAATGGGTAGGGCAGGGTCTTGCTCTGTCACCCAGCCTGGAGTGCAGTGGTTTGATTATAGCTTACTGCAGCCTTGATGTCCTGGGCTCAATCAATCCTCCTGTTGCAGCCTCCGAAGTAGCTGGGACTACAGGCACGTACCACCGTACCTGGCTAATTTTTCTTTTTCTTTTTGTAGATATGGGGTCTCACTGTGTTGCCCAGGCTGATTTCGAACTCCTGGCCACAAGCAATCCTCCCTCCTTGGCCTCCCACAGTGCTGGGATTACAGGTGTGAGCCACTGCGCCCAGCCTCTGTCTCCTTTTGTACATTCTCAAGGCTGCTGGAGAGTTTTCATAGCCCATTCTAGAGAGGGGCCACAAAGTCACAAAGCTGAGGGCATGGACACGTGAGTCTATTAAAGGAGAAATGGAAGAATTCCAGTCTACCACCAGGACCAAGAGAGAGTGCTAATACTTCTTTTTAATGGCCCTTATGTCCCATCTTAGTGCCTTGCATCTTGTAGGTGTGCAGTAAATACTGCTGCCTGAATGACAGCTTCCCGGCCACTCCCACACGGCAGCGGCTTCCTGCTTGCACAGGAAATTGAACACACAACAATCACACCTAAGGTTTATTGCACGCTTGACTTCAAGCCAGACACGGTGCTTAGAGAAGCACCTCGCATACATCTTTTAATTTTATTTAAAGCTTTACAAATTGTGGCTAAGTATCTTGTTACTTAATAATACTTTTTATTTTTTTATGAGATGGGGTCTCCCAGCCTGGGCAACATAGAAAGACCTTATCTCTTCAAAATGCAAAAAAATCAAAAAAAGTTAACTGGGCATGGTGGCACGTGCCTGCAGTCCCAGCTACTTAGGAGGCTGAGGTGGGAGGATTACTTAAACTTAGCGGGCTGCAGTGAGCTGTGATTGCTCCACTGCACTCCGGCCTGGGCAACAGAGTGGGATTATGTCCCCCCACCAAAAAATTAAAAAAAAAAGGTAAGAGATTGGGGTCTTGCTATGTTTCCTAGACTGGTCTCAAACACCTGGGTTCAAGCGATCCTCTTCTCAGCCTCCTGAGTGGCTGGGATTACAGGCACATGCTACTATTCCCAGATTAATAATTATTTTTAAGACTGAGACTTGAGGCCCAGAGAGGTTAAGTGATTTGCCCAAGGTCGCGTAATAAATTGTGGACTGGGGACTTGAACCCACATCTGCCTGAGTCAAAAGCCTCTTTTCTTAACTATTACGTGATCTTGCTTCCTTGATCCTCAAAAAACTACAAGGGCTGGGCAAGGTGGCTCATGCCTGTAATCCTAGCTCTCTGGGAGGCCAAGGTGGGTGGATCACCTGAGGTCAGGAATTCGAGACCAGCCTGGTCAACATGGCGAAAACCCATCTCTACTAAAAATACAAAAAGTAGCTGAACAGGGTGGCATGTGCCTGTAGTCCTAGCTACTAGGGAGGCTGAGGCAATAGAATCACTTGAACCTGGGAGGCAGAGATTGCATTAAGCCAAGATGGCACCACTGCACTCCAGCCTGGACAACAGAGTGAGACTCCATCTCAAAACAAACAGCCATCCTTCAAGAGAACCCACATCTGAGCCTGCAGATCTTCACTGCTTGCATCTATGATTATCAAAGAGGATATAAAGGGGCCTGTGCAGCCTGGATGGGGCTGGGGCCCCAATTTCCATGATGAAATACAATGAGTTTAGGTATTGCCGGGACACCTTTGTGGATCACTAGAAATGTCCCTTCCAGCCCCGGGATGGACTAGATGAGCACAGTGAAATGCGAGTCGGAGGCTGCAGGCCATTCTCCAGAATCAGAGAAACTGAAGGATGGGCCTCAGTCTCTAAGGAAGGCAGAGACCTGGGTTGAGCATCAGAATAAAGGGTCTTCTTCCAAGAAATGCAAGCAGGCCGTTCACCACCATCTCCAGCTGTTCAGACACCAGCAAAGCAGTGCGCTGCTGACCAAGTAGACTCTTTTAAAAATTAGATCGAATTACTTTTCATCAAAAATTTATGTGATGTTTCAAGAATACGGTAGTGAGATTGTGCTTGGTACACTCGGAAAGGTTTCAAACCTACTAATCCAGCGACAATTTGAATTGGTTTTACATGTAGAGAAAGACAATGAAATACTAAATAAAAAACCAACCCAAAAAAGCCTACCAAGATGTATGCACTATAACATTCATTGCAATGTCATCAGAGCTAATGCTTATGGGAGGCTTATTCTGTGCCCAGCTGTGTTCTCAGCATTTGATATGAATCATCCGTGTAATCCTCCCAAACAGTCTTATAAAGTAAGAACTATAATTATCCCAGTTTACAGATGTGGAAGCAGAGTCATAAGGAAGTCAAGTGAGTGGTCCTTGAGTGGCTAAATTAAGAATCAAACCCAGGCAGCTTGTCTGCAAAACCTGTAGCAGACACTATATAGCCTTTTAGTAATTGCCTTTCTGTGCAAGAAAGGTTCAAACCATCCACTCTGCAATTGCACAACCCCAAGAGTGAGTGCCTCCTTAAATTTTGCACCCTAGTCACCTCATTTGCCTCCCTCTAGTCGTGGGCCTGCTGCTAGCACCTGTACTTGGCTCTATCTACCAGGGCTTGCTCAACAAGTCTGGGGACAAATCAGCAGTGCCAAGAAGTTAGCTTGCCTTCGGGACATCCTTCAACCAATAACTGACAGGTGTTGGTTGATAAATGCCCCAGCTCCCTCACTCTGTTATCTGGGATATCCCAGATGGGATAACTCTGTTTTTA
Source organism: Saimiri boliviensis (assembly GCF_048565385.1). Lineage (NCBI taxonomy): Eukaryota > Metazoa > Chordata > Mammalia > Primates > Cebidae > Saimiri > Saimiri boliviensis. The sequence continues at coordinate 22,448,592 of NC_133455.1, read as the reverse complement.
TTTATTTATTTATTTATTTATTTATTTATTTATTCAGAGACAGAGTCTCGCTCTGCTGCCCAGGCTGGAGTGCAGTGGCGTGATCTCAGCTCACTGCAACCTCCGCCTCCTGGCTTCAAGTGATTCTCCTGCCACAGCCTTCTGAGTAACTGGGATTACAGGCACCCACCACAATGCCTGGCTAATTTTTGTATTTTTAGTGGAGATGGGATTTCACCATGTTGGCCTTGAACTCCCGACCTCACGTGATCTGCAGATGGGATAACTCTGAAATGTGTTCTACTCAGCTCCTGGCATTTCCAAACAGAATGTCCTGGTTGTCCTAGTGGTAATTTGCTTGATAAAAATACCCTTCTATTAACTTCCTTCTCTTACTCTCTTCCTGATGTTTCCTGGAGTCACCCTCCAAATATACAACTTGCAGTAGAATCCTTGTCTCTAAGTCTGTTTTGGGAGGAACTCAAACTAAGTTGGAGCCTAAAGTCCCAATCTCTACACATGCTGCCTATACATGTCAATATCTTTTGTAACTGCAAACGGAACAAGCAGCCTAGAAAAAGCCTGGAAGTCACCTAAGCAGGAAACAGGCTAAGAAAATCTTTGTGTGCATGTATATATAAGTGGTTATATATTCGTGTATGTAAGTGGCTTTATACGCATGCATATAAATGGTTGTGTGTGTATACAGCTTTGTATGCATCGGTGTGAAGTTATGTGTTCATGGACTTCTTCCAGACTGTAAAAACTTGCTTGAAAGTTCGAGGTCATCCAGTCGAGCCAAGAGCAGGCAAACTTTGAAAACTTTGAAGAGTGGACCAACTTTGCTTCCCAAACAGCCCAGGAGGGAGGACACCTACAGATAAGCTCAACACAAACAAATTTGCCATTTGTTGTGAATGATCAGGGTTCAAGCCAGCCTTAAGCAGCACCTCAAGCTGTGGATTTTCTGTTCTTGTGTTTTTATTTTTATTTTTTTGCAGGGGAAGGGTTTCCTTCAGAGGCCTACGGTTGGGAAGAGGAGTGTGGAGGAAAGAAGTTGGTGTAGTTTTTTTTTTTTTCTTTTTTGAGATGGAGTCTTTTTTTTTTTGAGACGGAGTTTCACTCTTGTTACCCAGGCTGGAGTGCAATGGCGCGATCTCGGCTCACTGCAACCTCCGCCTCCTGGGCTCAGGCAATTCTCCTGTCTCAGCCTCCTGAGTAGCTGGGATTACAGGCACGCGCCACCATGCCCAGCTAGTTTTTTGTATTTTTAGTGGAGATGGGGTTTCACCATGTTGACCAGGATGGTCTCGATCTCTCGACCTCGTGATCCACCCGCCTCGGCCTCCCAAAGTGCTGGGATTACAGGCTTGAGCCACCGCGCCCGGCCGAGATGGAGTCTTGCTCTGTCCCCCAGGCTAGAGTGCAGTGGTACCATCTCAGCTCACTGCAACCTCCATCTCCCAGGTTCAAATAATTCTCCTGCCTCGGCCTCCTAAGGAGCTGGGATTACAGTTGTGTGCCACCATGCCTGGCTAATTTTTGTATTTTTAGTAGAGATGGGGTTTTGCCACATTGGTCAGGCTGGTCTCGAACTCCTGACCTCAAGTGACCTGTTCGTGTTGGCCTCCCAAGTACTGGGATTATAGGTGTGAGCCACCACACCTGGCCAGTGTAGCTTAAACTGGAGGGTGTTGCAGCGTTCTTGTCAACCCAAATTATCTATATCGATATCTATATCTATCTACATTATTTAGCTTGGATAGCTCAGCAAGGTTATAATCCTACTCTAAGATCAAGGTCAGGCCATGGTCAGGCCTGGGGTCTGAAATATTAGCTGAACTTGTCCTTGTACCTCCTATTAACAGAGCCCTTTCTCGACTCCAAGCCCTTTACGGACAAGATCTCATTTAATCCTTACCATAACCCTCTGACATATAAGCGGTATTACTATCCTCATTTCACAGATGTGGAGAATGGAGATCCAGGAGGTGAAGCAACTTGCTCAAGTTCACCTAGAATTCGATGTGGGGAAGAGCTGGGTTTGAACTGAGGTCCATCTTCTTCCATAGCCTTTGTTCCTTCCCAGAACCCTGGGGCAGATGTGTAAGTCAGCTTTGCTGCATAGCACACAGCCCTCACACTCAATGGTTTACAACAATACATGTGGATTTCTTGCTCTTGTTAACGTCAGTGGTTGCAGCTGTGGTTACGCTGGCCTCTGCTCTATGTGTCTTTTCATTCTGGGGCCATATGGGACGTGCCCATTCTTTTTTTTTTTTTTTTTTTTTTGAGACGGAGTTTCACCCTTGTTACCCAGGCTGGAGTGCAATGGCGCGATCTCGGCTCACCGCAACCTCCGCCTCCTGGGCTCAGGCAATTCTCCTGCCTCAGCCTCCTGAGTAGCTGGGATTACAGGCACGCGCCACCACGCCCAGCTAGTTTTTTTGTATTTTTAGTAGAGACGGGGTTTCACCATGTTGACCAGGATGGTCTGGATCTCTCGACCTCGTGATCCACCCGCCTCGGCCTCCCAAAGTGCTGGGATTACAGGCTTGAGCCACCGCGCCCGGCCAAGGGACGTGCCCATTCTTGTTGCAGAAGGGAAACTTGTAAGAAAGCAGGAGAAAATTCTAGCAATGCCACTTACAGCTCTTAGGTGGATGTGATGGACATTACATATTCTGTTGGCCAAAGCATGCCATATGGCCAAGTCAGTAGAAAGTCAGAGAAAGGAGTGAACAATTAAGAACAATAATATATTCTGGCATGCTTGCCCTCCTGGTTACAAATATTTATTTCTGTCCCATCTGCACTCAAAGTACACTTCCACATCCCCCAAGGAAGACACCTCGAAAAGTCACGTCCAGTCATGACAGAAGTCTTCGCGTCTAGGATCCTGTGCTGGTCTCCACTTCATTTGCTGAGAGAGCATTGCCTCCAAGCGCCTTTTCTGCAGGCCCTTGTACTGTCTTTTGTTTATATATTTTTTCTTTAATTATGAATTTAACTTTAAAACCAGATCTGAGGAATACTTTTTCTTTTGTTTATATATTTTTCTTTAATTATTAATTGTACTGTGTGAAAGGAATAGACTATCACTGTTTCGGTTCCCATGGGACAGCGTGGGGTAAGGCATTTCAGTAGCAGGGGAGTCGGAGGACTAGCTAGACCAGGAGATGATAATAATAATCGCTAAGATATATTGTGTGCATGCTGTGGGCTGGGCAACATGTTAAGAGCTGTGTCTCTTTTCAGCATCACAACACCGCCATTTTGTTATTTTATTCCATTTATTAGCATTATCAACCCATTTTATAGATATGGAGGCCGAGGCTTGCCTCTGATCCCAGTTCACAGAATCGCTTGATTTCCCGAAATGCCTCCTCACTGCTTACTTACGATGGCTGACGGTCCTGGGCTGTTAACCCTTTACTCTCTACAACTGCTGTCCCACTTCTAATGCCTTCCACACTGTCTGAAGCAGTCCAATGCCCCACCATGCTCTCCCAAAAGTCTCACTGATTTTTCTTTCTCCACCCCTCTCAGTCTACAACTTGTCAATCTGAGCAGTGGTCTATATTTGATTTTTGTGTATTTTTTTTTCAGGCAGGGTCTCACTTGTTGCCCAGGCTGGAGAGCAGTGGTGCAATCATGGCTCACTGCAGCCTCAATCTTCTGGGCCCAAATGATCTTCTCATCCCAGCTTCCTGAATAGCTGGGACCACAGGTATGCACCACCCTGCCTGGCTTTTTTTTCTGTGGAGATGAGGTCTCACTATGTTGCCCAGGCTGGTCTTAAACTCCTGGGCTCAAGCACTCCTCCTGCCTTGGCCTCCCAAAGTGCTGGGATTACAGGTATGAGCCACTGTACCTGGCCTGTAAATTTTTTTTTTCATTGTCTGAAATATATGTAACCTTGGCCTGTTATAAACTGTTGTTATAAACTGTTTAAAACTCTTGCTAGGCCGGGCGCGGTGGCTCAAGCCTGTAATCCCAGCACTTTGGGAGGCCGAGGCGGGTGGATCACGGGGTCAAGAGCTCGAGACCATCCTGGTCAACATGGTGAAACCCCATCTCTACTAAAAATACAAAAAAAAAAAAAAAAAATTAGCTGGGCATAGTGGCGCGTGCCTGTAATCCCAGCTACTCAGGAGGCTGAGGCAGGAGAATTGCCTGAACCCAGGAGGCAGAGGTTGTGGTGAGCCGAGATCGTGCCATTGCACTCCAGCCCGGGTAATAAGAGAGAAACTCCATCTCAAAAAAAAAAAAAAAAAAAAACTGTTGCTAGTTTCAAAGCAACTAGGCTGGACACAGTAGCTCGTGCCTGTAATCCCTGCACCTTGGGAGGCCAAGGTGGGTGGGTCACCTGAGGTTAGGAGTTCAAGACCATCCTGGCCAACATGGCAAAACCCTGTTTCTACTAAAAATACAAAAATTAGCTGGGCATGGTGGCATGCACCTGTAGTCCCAGCTACTCGGCAGGCTGAGGCACAAGAATCACTTGAACTTGGGAGGTGGAGGTTGAGGTGAGCCGAGATCATGCCACCGCACTCTAGCCTGGGCAACAGAGTGAGACTCTGTCTCAAAACAAACAGGCCAGGTGCAGTGGCTCAGGCCTGTAATCCCAACCCTTTGGGAGACCGAGGTGGGTGTATCGCAAGGTCAGGAGGTCGAGACCATTTTGGCTCAAAGTTGAAACTCCGTCTCTACCAAAAATACAAAAAATTAGCTGGACATGGGGGGGAGGCATGCACCTGTAGTTCCAGCTACTCGGGAGGTTGAGGCAGGAGAATCGCTTGAACCTGGGAGGCAGAGGTTGCAGTGAGCCAAGATCACGCCACTGTACTCCAGCCTTGGCGACAGAGCAAGACTCCATCTCAAAAAAACCACGAACAAAAACCAACAACAACAAAAACCAACTTTAGTCACTTTAACCAATAGACACCAGGCTAGATGCAGTGGCTCACACTGTAACCCCAGCACTTTGGGAGGCTGAGGCGGGTGGATCACCTGAGGTCGGGGATTCGAGACCAGCCTGACCAACATGGAGAAACCTCATCTCTACTAAAAAATACAAAATTAGCTAGGCATGGTGAACATGTCTGTAATCCCAGCTACTTGGGAGGCTGAGGCAGGAGAATCGCTTGAACCTAGGAGGCGGAGGTTGCGGTGAGCTGAGATTGCACCATTGCACTCCAGCCTGGGCAATGAGAACAAAACTGTTTCAAAAGAAAGAAACAAACAAACAAACAAATAGACACCAACTAGCAGTGACTGAAATAAGATAGAAGCTTATTTCTCTTTCATATAAAGGTAGTATGAAAGAAAAATATTTTGGGCCTCCAAAATCACTAAGCTAAGGGAAAATTCAAGCTGGGAGCTGCTGATGGCAAACCTGCCTCCTGTTCTATTCAGTCATCCCTCCTCACTGAGACCAACGCTATCTGATTGCGTCCTTTGGAAAGGCTAATCAGAAACTCAAAAGGATGCACCTGCTTGTCTCTCACTGTGACCTGAAAGTCCCCTCCCCCACTTCCAGTTTTCCCGCCTTTTGGACCTAACCAATGTTCATCTTACTTATGTTGATCGATGTCTCATGTCTCCCTGAAAAGTGTAAAACCAAGCTGTGCTCTGACCACCTGGCACCTGTTGTCAGGGCCTCCTGAGGCTGTGTCATGGGCACACGTCTTTAACCTTGGCAAAATAAACTTTCTAAATTAGCTGAGACCTGTCACAAATTTTGGGGGTTCACAGTACATATGGGCAGGCTTGGGCTCAATGGCATTTCCGTAATTATCAGGTATCTGGGCTCCTTCCATCTTATTTTTCTGCTATCCTCAACAGTTGTCTGCCCTCTTGAGACCCAAGACAGCTGCTGTAGCAGCTGCCTTCATGTCTGTATTCCAGCCGTAGAGAAACTTGCAAAGGGGAAGCAAAGAGCATGTTCCTTATTTTTAAGGACACTTCCTAGAACTTGTACATACCATTTCTGTGTACATCCCATTGGCTGGAAGGTAATCGTATGATCATGCAGTTGTTACCAGAAAGGAGACCCAATCCAGATCCCAAGAGGGGGTTCTTGGATCTTGAACAAGAAATTATTCAGGGTAAGTCTATAAAGTGCAAGCAAGTTTATTAGGGAAGTAAAGACAACAAGAATGGGCCAGGTACAGTGGCTCACACCTGTAATCCCAGCACTTTGGGAGGCTGAGGCAGTCAGATCACTTGAGTCCAGGAGTTCATGGCCACCCTGGGCAATGTGGCGAAACCCTATCTCTACAAAAAAAAAAAAAAAAAAAAAAAAAAAAAAAAAAAAAATTAGCTGTGCATCGTGGCATGTGCCTGTAGTCCCAGCTACTCAGCAGGTTGAGGCGGCAGGATCACTTGAGCAGGAGGTGGAGGTTGCAGTGAGCCGAGATTGTGCCATGGCACTCCAGCCTGGGTGACAGAGTGAGACTCTATCTCAAAAAAATTAAAACAAATTAAAAATTAAAAGAATGGCTGAGCACCTCTGAGAGCTTCTGGTTGGCTGTATTTATGGTTATTTCTTGGTCATATGCTAAACAAGGGGTGGATTATTCATGGGTGTTCTGGGAAAGGAACAGGGATTCTCTGGAACTGAGGGTTAGACCACATAGGGGAACATAAGAATTAAAGAAAGAGGAAAGAAACACGAAAGGTGGCTTGTCAATCAAGATGGGTTTATTTTATTTTATTTTATTTTATTTTATTTATTTTATTTATTTTATTTATTTTTTTTGAGACAGAGTTTCGCTCTTGTTACCCAGGCTGGAGTGCAATGGCGCAATCTCGGCTCACCGCAACCTCCGCCTCCTGGGTTCAGGCAATTCTCCTGCCTCAGCCTCCTAAGATGGGTTTATTTTAAAGAAAACAAATCTAAGAGGAGCTTCTGGCTGAGTTAGGTTGGAGGCACACCCTCTTACAGACTAAGCTTTTAAGGATTCCAGGTAGGAGAGTTTATCAGAAAAATTAGCCAGGTATGGTCGTGCACGCCTGTAATCTTAGCTACAGGGCAGGCCGAGGCAGGAGAATCGCTTGAACTGGGAGTGTGGAGGTTTCGGTGAGCCGAGATTGCGTGACTGCACTCTAGCCTGAGTGAGACTCCGTCTCAAAAAAGAAAAGCCTGTGGATGAGATGGGCTTGCGTTCCCCAATGGCACCTGCTTTTCCAAGGCTTTCTTCTGACTATACTCATCTCTGAGACGAGTCCCTATGAATGGTTTTCTTGTCCAGTTATCATACAGGGTTAATCCCATGAGGGATGTGTTTGGATTGCTGTTCAACTGCTTCCTGGCTGTGTGACTTTGGGCAAATGACTTCACCTCTCTGAGCTTCAGTTTCCTCCTCTGCAAAATGGAGGGAAGAATAGTGCTTAGCTCACGCAACTGTTGTGAGAGAATGAAAGAGATGAGCAATGGGAAGTGTTTAGCCCACTACCTGACCTTGGAGCACCTGATACAATTGAACTATCATTGCTGTTCTCGGAGAAGTTTTAAAAATTGTGTATCCTCAAGCAACTGTTTAGAACAGCACTATCCATTAGAAATAGAATTCAAGGCTGGGTGCAGTGGTTCACGCCTGTAATCCCAGCACTTTGGGAGGCCAAGGCAGGTGGGATTCCTTGAGGCCAGGAGTTTCAGACAAGCCTGGCTAATGTTGCGAAACCCTGTCTCCACTAAAAATACAAAAATTAGCTGGGTGTGGTGATGGTCGCCTGTAATCCCAACTACTTGGAAGGCTGAGACAGGAGAATCACTTGAACCTGGGAGGCGGAGGTTACAGTGAGCTGAGATCACACCATCGCACTCCAGCCTGGGTGACCCGAGAGACTCCATCTCAAAAAAAAAAAAAAAAAGAAAAAGAAAGTATTCAAGGCCAGCTGCATGGCTCATGCCTGTAATCCTAGCACTTTTGGAGGCCAAAGCGAGAGGATTGCTTGAAGCCAGGAGTTTGAGACCAGTCTGGGCAACATAGAGAAACCCTGTTTCTAAAAAAAAAAAAAAAAAAAAAAAAAAAGACAGACAGAAAAATAAAAAAATAAAAAGAATTAGCTAAGAGTGGTTACACATGTCTCTAGCCCTAGCTACTTGAGAAGCCACTACAGCTTCGGTGACAGAGTGAAACCCTGACTCAAAAAAATTAAAAAAAGAAAAAGAAGGAAGGAAAAACAAAAAAAAGAAAAGAAGAAAAGAAAGCTGGAAGTAATTCAGCACCGTAGGAAAGGTTTTCTAAAAAAGCATTCATGAGCTATTTTAGCCTCTCTCTCTCTCTTTTTTTTTTTTTTTTTTTAATGTATAAGGCTTCAAAATCTGGTATTTTGCATTTATAACCCATCTCAGCTTGGACTAGCCACATTTCAAGGGCTCAAAACCTGATTTGAGGAGCGGTGGCCATATTGGAGGGAAACAGCCCATCTCTGATTTTGTCTCTGCAAATAGCCACAGAAACCTAATTACGGATCCAACTCTTTGGCCTCTTGGCTGAGCCCACCTGCCGGAAGCTTTCAGAATATTTATAGGTAACTGATCTGCAGGAAACAGAAAGTAATACCATCTCCAGCCCCCACAGCCTTCCTCAGTCTCAAGTTTGCTGCCTCAGCTACTGTTTTCTAGAGGCCCAGTGGGAAGGATCTGCAGAGTGGCGGTAAAGTGTGTATGAAAACACGTAGGCAAAGGCTGAGAGCATGCTCGCCAAATTGCTCACAGTGGAAATTAAGAGTAACATCAAAGCAGACTTTAGTTTCGTCAGTGATGCCCTGATTTTGTTTGTGTTTTTTAGAATGTATTCACATATTACTTGCGTAAGTGAAAGTGAATTGATATACACAGAGAGAAAGGTAAAGAAAAGTAACCATGATTTGCGGTAAATCCCCAAGAATTTTAACAGGAAGCGGTGAGTGTGGAGATGATAAGGTGGACTCTGGGTCAGCTGCCTGCCTTCCCATCCCAGCCCTGCTGGCTACTAGCTAGCTGTGTGACCTTGGGCAAGGTTCTTCTGCTCTCTGGAGCTCAGTTTCCTCATGTCTAAACTGAGGATAATGACGGGACCTGTGTAACCAGGTTGTCATGATGATCCGATAAGCAGGTGTTAGGCCCTAGGTATTAGGATGGGGTCTGGAACACAGAGTGTCAGCTGTAACAACTAAGATAATTAATATTATCACTGTTTTTGGTGGGAGGAAAAAGTAGCAAGAAACTCTGTTGGTGAAAATACACTGGGCCAGCTGCGGTAACTCACGTCTGTAATCCCAGCACTTTGGGAGGCTGAGGCGAGCAAATCACTTGAAGTCAAGAGTTCAAGACCAGCCTGGCCAACATGGTGAAACCCCCGTCTCTACTAAAAATACAAAAAATTAGCTGGGTGTGGTGGCGCATCCTGTAGTCCTAGCTACGTGGGAGGCTGAGGCAGGAGAATCACTTGAACCTGGGAGACGGAGGTTGCAGTGAGCTGAGATCATGCCACTGCACTCCAGCCTTGGCAACAGAGTGAGACTACGTCTCAAAGAAAAACAAAAAAAAAAGGCCAGGCATGGTGGCTCATGCTTGTAATCCCAGCACTTTGGGAGGCTGAGGTGGGTGGATCACCTGAGGTCAGGAGTTCAAGACCAGCCTGGCCAACATGGGGAAACCCCGACTCTACTAAAAAATACAAAAATTAGCCGGGTGTGGTGGCAGGTGCCTGTAATCCCAGCTACTTGGGAGGCTGAGGCAGGGAGAATTGCTTGAACCTGGGAGGCAGAAGTTGCTGTGAGCCAAGATCATGCCATTGCACTCCAGCCCGGTCGACACAGTGAGATGAGATTCTGGCTGAGGAAAAAAAAAAAAAAGAAAACACACTGGAGTGAGAGCTGGGAGACCAGCTGCTAAGTCTGGATCTGCCATTACCTAATTTGTGTAAACTTGGGGTTCAGTTTTGCACTAATACTGATTCTAACAACAGCAACAACAACAACATACGTTTTCTAGTCCTTACTATCATCTTAGAACTCTACATGTCTCATTTAATCAGATCTTCATAACACCCTTCTGAGAGAGTGATACTGTTATTATTATGATTTTTTTTTTTTTTTTTTTTTTTTTTGAGACAGAGTTTCGCTCTTGTTACCCAGGCTGGAGTGCAATGGCGCGATCTCGGCTCACCGCAACCTCCGCCTCCTGGGTTCAGGCAATTCTCCTGCCTCAGCCTCCCGAGTAGCTGGGATTACAGGCACGTGCCACCATGCCCAGCTAATTTTTTGTATTTTTAGTAGAGACGGGGTTTCACTATGTTGACCGGGATGGTCTTGATCTCTCGACCTCGTGATCCACCCGCCTCGGCCTCCCAAAGTGCTGGGATTACAGGCTTGAGCCACCGCGCCCGGCCTATTATTATGATTATTGAGAGGATTCGCACTCTGTCTCCCAGGCTGGAGTGCAGTGGCGCAATCTCAGCTCACTGCAACCACTGCCTCCTGAGTTCAAGCGATTCTTTTGCATCAGTCTCCTGAGTAGCTGGGATTACAGGCATTTGCCACCACGCCCAGCTAATTTTTGTATTTTTAGTAGAAACGAGGTTTCACCATGTTGGTCAGGCTGGTCTCAAACTCCTGACCTCAGGTGATCCACCCGCCTCAGTCTCCCAAAGTGCTGGGATTATAGGCGTGAGCCCACCACACCTGGCTGAGATACTGTTATTGTTCCCATTCTACAGATAAGGAAACAGAGGCTCAAAGAGCTGACATGGCTTGCCGAAGGCAGTAGCTCTAAATCCCAGAGAAGGGATTTGAGCTCAGGGTCGTCTAGCCAACATGAGAAGCTGAGGCAGTGCTCTCTGCAGCACGTGGCCCCATGTGTGAAGTCTTTTCCAGCTTTGCTCGTCTGTGGTGCTGGAGGTTGAGTTGCATGCTAAGAGCTAGGAGTTTGGGATTAGAGTACAGGTTCTGAGCTTTTGGACCCTAGACTTTGCCTGTCAGTATTTTCATCTGTAAAATGGGGCCAAGAACAATGCAGTGCCCTGAATTTGAGGGTCTTTTTTTTGGAGAGACAGGGTCTCATTCTGTTGCCTAGGCTTTTTTTTTTTTTTTTTTTTGAGACGGAGTTTCGCTCTTGTTACCCAGGCTGGAGTGCAATGGCGCGATCTCGGCTCACCGCAACCTCCGCCTCCTGGGTTCAGGCAATTCTCCTGCCTCAGCCTCCTGAGTAGCTGGGATTATAGGCACGCACCACCATGCCCAGCTAATTTTTTGTATTTTTATTAGAGACGGGGTTTCACCATGTTGACCATGGTTGGTCTCGATCTCTCGACCTCGTGATCCACCCGCCTCGGCCTCCCAAAGTGCTGGGATTACAGGCTTGAGCCACCGCGCCCGGCCTGTTGCCTAGGCTTGAGTGCAGTGGTGTGATCTTGGCTCACTGTAACCTCTGCCTCCCGGGTTCAAGCAATTATCCCACCTCAGCCTCCTGAGTAGTTGGGATTACAGGTGCCTGCCACCATGCTGGGCTACTTTTTGTATTTTTTAGTAGAGAAGGGGTTTCATTATGTTGGCCAGGCTGGTCTTGAACTCCTGATCTCAAGCAATCTGCCCACATTGACTTCCCAAAGTGCTGAGATTATAGGCATGAGCCATCATGCCTGGCCCCAAATTTGGGAGTTTTCTTTCCAGCTTTCTCCAGGGCTTTCTTTAGACTTCCTTCCTCATTTTACCTTATCTTTCCAAACACCTCACTCACAAGATCACTTGTAGATCACAGGATGCCCATGAAAGGTATTTGAGATGATTGAACAGCACCAGGTTTTTTAGCTATGTTATCTAGGAGGAGGCAAAGAGGGAAGTTTCAGGGGAAGAAATCTGAATCAGACTGCATTAAAGGATATAAGTGGGGCTTTCAGAGAATGGTGACTTTTGCACAGGGTCTCCTGAGGGAACGCACGGGGCACACACGTGCATGCCTTCACATAGACATGCTGTGTTAGACACCCCCACAGCGGAAGTTCTGGGGGAAAACAAGGAAGCTGTTAAATGATCCAGCTGTCCTGTCTGAATATGTTGCACATCTGGTGGCCTGGAAATCTCCAGGTGACGTTTCACTTTATATTCACTGTCTTGTTGCCTGGCCCCAATCTTAAGGCTCTAGAGGAGGGGAAAAGGGAGGGAAAAAAGAAAAACAGGGGTGGATTGGAGGCAAGGCGGGGAGGGAAAGAGCAGACAGAGAGAGACAGAGGGAAATGGGGAAAGGGAGAGGAAACTCAAGAGGAACTGACATGGAGGGATAGAGAAACACAGAGACAGAAAGATAAACTTCATACACACACAGAGAAAGACCAAAAAAGAAAGATAGCTGATACAGAGTCACACAGAGAAAGTCAGTCATATGCAACATACAGTGTAAGAGAGAAATAGACAAAGATTGAGAGTGAGGCATCCCCATACAGAGATGGAGACAAAGAAAGTCAGAGATAGCCAGGCGCGGTGGCTCACAGCTGTAATCCCAGCACTTTGGGAGGCCAAGGCTGGAGGATCACTTGAGGTCAGGAGTTCGAGACCAGCCTGGGCAACATGGTGAAACCCAAACTCTGTCTCTACAAAAAATACAAAAATCAGCCAGATGCCTGTAGTCCCAGCTACTCGGGAGGCTGAGGTAGGATGATAACTTGAGCCCTGGAGGTTGAGGCTGCAGTGAGCTGAGATTGTGCCACTGCATTCTGGCCCGGGTGACGGAGTGAGATCCCATCTCTAAATAATAATAGTAATAATAAAAATAATAAATGAAAAAGTCAGAGACACCCACAAACACTCCATGAGAAAGATTCACCTAAAGAGATGGGCTGCCAGCCCTTTGAGGAAGAGAGGGGCAGAGAAAGAGACGAAGAGATTGAGATTGAGAGAGACAAATGCACTTACTGAGATACACAGAGAGATAAAAGAGACAGAAAGAAAAAGGCACAGAAACAGAGATCCACACAAAGAAGGAAAACAAACTATTCAAACAAAAAAGCCATCAGGAGCCAGAGGTGGTGGCTCATGCCTGTAATCCCAGCAATTTGGGAGGCTAAGGCATATGGATCACTTCAGCCCAGGAGTTCAAAACCAGCCTGGGCAACCTGGCAAGACCTCATCTCTTAAACAAAAAAATGAAGCCATCAGGATTTTCTGTTCTGCCAAAAAAAATCCTGAGAGAGAGAATTTGTTAGGCCTTAATGTAAAACATTAGTCTCTTCAGAGGAAAGAGTGAGTTTAAAAAAAATGTTTTTAATTTAAGTAATTGCTCCCCAAATGGAAAATTATTTTATTCATTTTTTTTCTTCTTATCACATCACAACTTTCTGAGCCACACCAAAGACAGTATTCAAGTGCTGTTTATCTGCTTTCTACGAACATCTAGCATCAGCGGTTTCTTTTTAACGGGAGAAAAAAAGTTTCCGGGCAAGACCGAGGCCTCTTGCTGAATGCTGTGGGCTGCAGAGCAGGCTGGCATGTAGAAAATGCTAGAACAGGGAAGAAGATCCCCTTGCACCTCCTGTGTGGATGGGTGATGAGGAGCGGCTGCTGGTGGGGCTGTGTAAGAGGCAGTTCTGAGGCTGTGTCTCAGGGAGAAGGAGGACTGTGATCCGTTGCTGATGTCTGCCACAATTAGGGACGGGGCAGTCATAGTGGGTTTGCCATATATTTGCCATTCCCATTCCTATATCAGAATCTAGAACCTGCCTGAAATATCAGCATGGTCTGGGTCAAGAGTATAAATGGAGGCTATATACCATACATGTAAATATGTAAATTAGAAAAGTCAGAAATTAGCCGGGTGTGGTGGTTCACGTCTGTAATCCCAGCACTTTAGGAGGCCAAGGCAGGAGGCAGGAGAATCGCTAGAGCCCAGGAGTTTGAGAACAGCCTGGCCAACATAGCAAAACCCTGTCTCTACAAAAAATACAAAAATTAGCCAGGTGTGTTGGTGTGTGCCTGTGGTCCCAGCTACTTGGCAGTCTGAGGTGGCGGGACGCCTGAGTGCAGGGAGGTGAGCTGCAGTGAGCTGTGTCACTGCACTGCAACCTGGGTAACACAGTGAGACTCCGCCTCAAAAAACAAACAAGAAAGAAAAGTTCGAGGCCAGGTGTGGTGGCTCACGCCTGTAATCTCAGCACTTTGGGAGGCCAAGGCGGGCAGATCACCTGAGGTTGGGAGCGCAAGACCAGCCTGGCCAACATAGTGAAACCCTGTCTCTACTAAAATACAAAAATTAACTGCTTCTCTGTGTGGTGGCAGGTTCCTGTAATCCCAGCTACTACTGCTGGGCAGGAGAATCCCCTGAACCCAGGAGGCAGAGGTTATAGTGAGCCAAGATCATGGCCACTGCACTCCAACCTGGGTGACAGAGCAAGACTCCAACTCAAAAAAAAAAAAGAAAAAAGAAAAAGAAAAAAGACAGAAAAGTTCAAAACCAAGTTATTCCGATGGCCTGGGTTTGGGATCTTCCTCTTGGTCCCAGCAGCCCAGCCTCTGGGGCTTCCCTGACAGAGTAAAGGAGCTGAGGCCTTCCCTGGGCCATCCTTGCCACCCACAGTCCTGAGCGGTGACGGGATTTGCAGGGCAAGGTCTGGCGACAGGACCTGCAGGAGCCTGCAGTGGGGACTTCCCTAGGCGGTCTCACTCGGGATTTCCAGGCAGTTCTCAATTACACTACCCCCCTCAGGGAAGAGGAAGGCAGCGTGGTTATCTGCAGAGTGTGATCTAAGACATCAACTTTGGGCGATCAGAGGCAGCCAGCTTCAAACCGAAGGAACCGTTTTTCCTCCAGTGCCCAGCTCAATGTCTGGCACATAGTAGTTGCTCAGGAAATATTTGTTTAAAAAAAATGAAAGTGTCAATGTCAGTGTTGCAGGACTCTTTAAAGATGTTGACAGGACTCTCTCCTTAGTTCAGCCAAGAGCTGGCTCCTTGTCACACAGCCATGAAAAATTAGGCTCACAGACAATCTGAAGGGTGAGGAGGGCAGGGTTTATCGGGTGAAAAGGGGAAAAGGGAAACTGTCCAAGGCCAGAGTTCTCCTGGTGCGCATCCCGCCACACAAATTGAATCCCAGATTCCACCCAGGCAGAGGAGGGGGCAGGCTCCTCCCCGCTGCAGATGGTGGGAACTTTTCTGCAGCTCCACCCAGTGCACACCCCTCCCAGTGTGCAGGCTAGCTGGAGTTTTTTTCGGGGACCCCTTACACTTGACTGTCTCATTAACTCCTGCAACTCAGTAATCCCTCCCAAAGGTGAGGGGCCAGAGAGTGCTGAGCGGAGGGGATGATGTTTTCATTTTCGACAGGTGGTCAGAGGCGGACACACAGTTAAAGTGACATTTGAGCAAAGACTGAGGGAAATGAGGGAGCAAGCCTTGAAGGCATCTGGGGGATGAGGTGGCAGGCAGAGAGAACAGCCAGTGCAGAGGCCCTGAGGGCAGGTGCCTGCCACCGTTTACGGACAGAAAGATGCTGGTTGTGGCATCTTTTGGCTGTAATCCCAGTACTTTGGGAGACCAAGGCAGGGAGATCATTTGAGGTCAGGAGTTCAAGACCAGCCTGGCCAACAAGGTGAAACCCTGTCTCTACTAAAAGTATAAAAATTAGCCAGCATTATGGCACACACCTGTAGTCCCAGCTACTTGGGAGTCTGAGGCTGGAGAATCGCTTGAACATAGGAGGCGGAGGTTGCAGTGAGCCGAGATTGTGACACTGTACTCCAACCTAGGAGACAGAAAAAGACTCTCTTTTTTTTTTTTTTAAAAAAAAAAAAAAAAAAAAAAAAAAGAACAGAAAGGCCAGGCACTGTGGCTCATGCCTATAATCCCAGCACTTTGGGAGGCTGAGGTGGGCAGATCATCTGAGGTCAGGAGTTCGAGACCAGCCTGGCCAATCTGGCAAAACCCCGTCTTTACTAAAAATACAGAAATTAACTGGGTGTGGTGGGGCATGCCTGTCATCCCAGCTACTTGGGAGGCTGAGACACTAGAATCACTTTTCCAGCTCTCAAAAAACAAAACAAAGCAAAACAGAACAAAAGACAAAAGAACAGCAAGGAGGCCTGTGCGGCTGGAATGGTGTGAGCGAGAGCAGAGCAAGGGGTTATGCGAGCAGAGGAGGCTGAGGCGTATTCCCATGGGGCCCCGTGGCAATGCTACGGGCTTGGGCTTTTCTTCTGAGTGAGATGGGTTCATCAGAGAGTGTGGAGCCCAGAACGGCCTTGCCCAGGTGGGGAGTGATGGAGCAGCAACTTGAAGATGGGGAGAAGTGGTCAAATATACAGTTGTGCCCTGCTTCTCTGTGGTTTCACTTTCTACGGCTTCAGTCACCCATGGTCAACCGCAGTCAGAAAATCATAAAACGGAAAAATTCCAGAAATAAATAATTCGTAAGCTTTAAACTGAGTGCCGTTCTGAGTAGTGTGATGGAATCTTGCCTGTCCTCCTCTGTTCTGGAACGTGAAATAATTTTTGTGGAGTGTATCCACGCTGTACAAGCTACCCGTTTGTCACTTAGTAGCCATCTCACTTATCAGATCAAAAAAACATAGTCTATCAGGCATCCACAAGGAGTCTTGGCGCACATCCCCTGCAGAAAATGGGAGAGTGCTGTGTGTTGGAGGCAGAGATGACAGAATGTGGAAAGGAACTGGCTGTGGAACGGCAGAGAAAAAGAATCTGGGAGGATCCAGAGTTCTGGCCTGAGTAATCAGGTCTGAGGAAAGGTGTGGGAGGCACTCGTTTGGGGCCGCCCATCAGAAGTTCAACATCAGAAATGGATTCGGGGCCAGGCGCAGTGGCTCATACCTTTCATCCCAGCACTTTCGGAGGCCAAGGTAGGTCAGGAGTTCGAGACCAGCCTGGCCAACATGGTGAAACCCTATATCTACTAAAAATTCAAAAAATTAGCGGGGCAAGATGGTGGGCGCCTGTAGTCCCAGATACTTGGGAGGCTGAGGCTGGAGAATCGCTTGAACCTGGGAGGCAGAGGATGCAATGAGCCGAGATCACACTATACGCTACTGCACTCCAGGCTGGGTGACAGTGAGACTCCGTCTCAAAAAACAAACAAAAAAGAGAAATGAATTGAGGGGCCAGATTGTGCCCCTCAGTAAGTGTGCCCCACAGTAAATACCGCATCAAGTAATTGTATTTTTTTTTTTTTTTTTTTTTTTTTTGCTCCTTCTAGGGCTTCCCGGCTTCTCATCTTTATTTCGATTCTCCCTCTTCTCTCTACAATTAGGTTTTTCTCTGGTTGTCAGCATGCCGCAGGCTGAAAACACACATCCCCTCCCTGATTCCACCACTGTTTGGCCAGCTACTGCCTCTGTCTCTCAGTTTACATCCTGGAAGCAGCAATTTTCAACTTGTGTGCCAAGGCACGCTGGGGTTCCCCACAGACTCACAGGGACAATAGGGGATATTTACATTTTCAAAGCAAATACAGTGGACATTCACATCTCTCAGATCCTTCCCAAACTACTGGCTCAAAAGTAGCTCACGGTTTCAGCGTCAGATCGCACTAATCCCTTTCCATGATGTCATCATTTTGCACACTGGGTTTTCCATGATTGCTGTAACAAAAAGCAATTAGTAGCCGAAAATCAGCACGGAACAGGAAATGAGGCAGTGCCCGATCTGATTCCGAGGTCTGAGAATTTGGAGTGCCCAACAGACACACGTTTTCCATTCGACAGCATGTGGTTATTTAAGAATGAGAGAAAAATATTTTTTTTCTCTCAATTTATCTTTTCAAATGGCTGCTAAGTTGTTAGGCCATGAATAGTTATTACGTTGTTTGATCTAACTACTTACCAAATGAAACTGTTAAGTATTGCTTTTGGCCTAAGGCCACCCTGAAAAAAAAAAAAAAACAAAAAAACTCTGAGACCCTGAGATTCCTTTTTTTTTTTTTTTTTTTTAGATAGAATCTCATTCTGTTACCTGGGCTGGATGCAATGGCACAATCTCAGCTCACTGCAGCCTCCATCTCCAGCCTCCACCTCTGCCTCCTGGGTTCAAGGGATTCTCCTGCCTCAGTTTCCCAAGTAGCTGGGATCACAGGCATGCACTATCACACTCAGCTAATTTTTGTATTTTTAGTAGAGATGGGTCACCATGTTAGCCAGGCTGGTCTCAAACTCCTGACCTCAAGTAATCCACCACCTCAGTCTCCCAAAGTGCTAGGATGACAGGTGTGAGCCACTGCACCTGGCTGAAAACCTGACATTCTTTTTTTTTTTTTCCTTTTTTTTTTTTTTTTTTTTTGAGACAGAGTCTCACTCTGTGACCCAGGCTGGAGTGCTGGAGTGCAATGGCACTATCTTGGCTCACTGCAACCTCTGCCTCCCGGGTCCAGGTGATTCTCCCACCTCAGTCTCTCTAGTAGCTGGGATTACAGGTGTGTGCCACCATGCCCAGCTAACTTTTTTATACTTTTAGCAGTAATAGGTTTTCACCATGTTGACCAGGCTCGTCTTGAACTCCTGGGCTCAAGCATTGCTCCTCCTGCCTTGGCCTCCCCAAGTGCCAGGATTATAGGCATGAGCCACTGGGCCTGGACCATCCGCAGAGGATTTGAACCCTGAAGTGGGCAGAGAAGCAGAGACAAGGAGAAATTTGGGTGAGGGATGGAAGGTGGGGTGGAAGTGGCAGGACTGTCCATGTTCCAGGGTCAGCAGTAGCAGTCAGCGGGCTGGCAGGGTTCAGAGACAGAAGCTGGGGGAGCTGCCGGGCGCGGTGGCTCAAGCCTGTAATCCCAGCACTTTGGGAGGCCGAGGCGGGTGGATCACAAGGTCAAGAGATCGAGACCATCCTGGTCAACATGGTGAAACCCCGTCTCTACTAAAAATACAAAAAATTAGCTGGGCATGGTGGCGCGTGCCTGTAATCCCAGCCACTCAGGAGGCTGAGGCAGGAGAATTGCCCGAACCCAGGAGGTGGAGGTTGCGGTGAGCCGAGATCGCGCCATTGCACTCCAGCCTGGGTAACAAGAGCGAAACTCCGTCTCAAAAAAAAAAAAAAAAAAAAAAAAAAGAGGCTGGGGTAGCCTTAGCAGCCTGGTCCCGGGAGGTTTCTGGATGCAGTTTCCACTGTGTGCCTGTCCTCTGTGTGTGCCTTCCAGGCAATTGTGGGAGCTCATGCTGAATTTAGCCAGTCTGCATCTGTGTCTGGAGTTTGCTACTAAAACCCTGAAGAGGCTCACACCTGCAATCTCAGCACTTTGGGAGGTCAAGGTGGTTAGATCGCTTGAGGTCAGGAGTTTGAGATCAGCCTGGCCAACATGATGAAACCCTGTCTTTACTAAAAATACAAAAATTAGGTGGGCGTGAGGGCGGGCACCAGCTATTCAGGAGACTGAGGCAGAAGAATCTCTTGAACCTGGGAAGCAGAGGTTGCAGTGAGCTGAGGTCACACCACTGCACTCCAGGCTGGGTGACAGAGCAAGACTCCATCTCAAAACAAAACAAACGAACAACAACAAAAATCCTGAAATGATAGTGGAAGCCACCTCTTGAGGATGAGGAAAAAAATGAAAATATATTTCCTCTGCTCTCACTCCCCACCTGCAATCACAGGTGACTGCTGTGACCATATGCGTAGGGGTTTTCTCTCCATCACTAAGGAAGCAATCGAGTCCGCAGTGGACACCAACTGAGCATCCTCCAATTCCATTCTGACACTATGTCCCTGCAGATGGTGTCAGATCTAGGTGTCAGGGTGTGGGCTCAGTCCCCAGGACTGCCCCCCACCTTCAAACACCAGTCACAAGTTCCAGCCTCCAGAACTTCTATTGACCTACTTCAGGATGGGGTTCCCATGACCCCCTTTTTTGGGTTGGATTAATTGACTAGAGTGGTTCACAGAACTCAGGGAAATACGTTTACTGGCTTATTACAAAGGATTTTACAAAGGAGACAGATGAAGAGATGCATACATTGAGGTAAGGGGGGAAGTGCGCGGAGCTTCCCTGCCCTCGGCAGCTGCGCCATCCCCTGGGAACCCCCACATGCTCAGCTATCCAGAAGCTCTACAAACTCTATCTTCTTGGGCCTTTTTATTTTTTTTTTATTTTTATTTTTTTGAGACAGGGTCTTGCTCTGTCACTCAGGCTGGAGTCCAGAGGTGTGATCTTGGCTCGCTACAGCCTCTGCCTCCCAGGTTCAAGCGATATTCCTCCCAAGTAGCTGAGATTACAGACACACACCACTAACGCCTGGCTAATTTTTGT
This sequence comes from Saimiri boliviensis, assembly GCF_048565385.1. Classification (NCBI taxonomy): domain Eukaryota; kingdom Metazoa; phylum Chordata; class Mammalia; order Primates; family Cebidae; genus Saimiri; species Saimiri boliviensis. Next base: position 22,428,380 of record NC_133455.1, on the reverse strand, counting down.
ATTTTAGCAGAGGCAGGGTTTCACCGTGTTGGTCAGGCTGGCCTTTAACTCCTGACCTCAGATAATCTGCCCTCCTAGGCCTCCCAAAGTGATGAGATTACAGACCAGTACACCCAACTGGGCCTTTTTTGGAGATTTTATGGGACAGGCATGACAGACCCCTGTGTAGAAATGTGATGGGACGAAAAGGGTATATGACCTAATGCTCATAGGCTGAGGGGGACCCAGCAAGCCTGGCTGTTCAGATGGTCCTTGGCCTCTCTGTGCAGCCGCCTTTCCTCTGCGTTATGGGGCAGGATCCCTTCTGAAATGAGGGTCTTATGATTTTACAATCAGACAAGATAGGTCGGAGAATTTCCGATGGTCAGCTCCAATATAGAAAGGTTGGGGAGGATTTCTGCTTTGGGGAGAGAACTGAGCAAGTGAAAGGAGGGGAGGAGAAGGTCAGATAGAGATTCTGTTTCTGAGGCTGGCTTCTGAGGCCTAAAGCACTCCAACGTTCCAAAAAAAGGCTCTGGGGGTTCTGAGTCAGGAACCATGGACAAAACCCAGCACCCAGGTCATAACGTCACACCATCTTATTCATTTACTGGCTGGAAAAAAAGTCTACGAAGTATATCAGACATAGAAAATGTATATATTCACTTATTGATTGATTGATGGAGACAGGGCCTGGCTCTTGTTGCCCGGGCTGGAGTGCAGTGGTGTGATCTCGGCTCACCACAACTTCCGCCTCCCCAATTCAAGTGATCTTCCTGCCTCAGCCTCCCGAGTAGCTGGGATTACAGGCATGCACTACCATGCCCTGTTAATTTTTGTTATTTTTTAGTAGAGATGGGGTTTCGCCATGCTGGCCAGGCCGGTTTCAAACTTCTGACCTCAAGTGACCTGCCTACCTCGGCCTCCCAAGGTGCTGGGATTATAGGCGTGAGCCACTGCACTTGGTCCTATATGTCCACTTTAAAAAGTGCTAATGAAACAAATACCCATGCCCACACCAACCAGGCCATGAAACAGAGGCTTATTAATATCAACCAAGTGGGACAATCCAATGTTCTGGGTTTGCCTGGGGCAATTTTGATTTGCGCCCGTTTTCCGCTGTAATCGTTACTAACAACGCTCCTTTTTGTCTGCGAAGGTGTGCCACTGAGGTAACAAAATATATGGTCCCTTTACCCAGGAGCCCTTTGATATGGTTTGGAGCCACGTCTCCACCCAAATCTCATGTTCAATTGTAATCCCCAATGCTGGAGGGCCTGGTGGGAGGTGAGGGGGTCATGGGGACTGATTTGGTGTTATTCTCATGATAGTGAGTGAGTTCTTGTGAGACCTGGCTGTTTAAAGGTGTGTAGCACCTCCCCCTTCACCTTCTGCCTTAATTGTAAGTTTCCTGAGGCCTCCCCAGAAGCTGAGCATGCCAACATCATGCTTCCTGTACAGCCTGCAGAACCATGAGCCAATTAATTCTCTCTCTTTCTTTTTTTTTGAGGGGGAGTCTCACTCTGTCACCCAGGCTAGAGTGCAATGGAATGATCTCGGTGGCTCACGGCAACCTCTGCCTCCCAGGTTCAAGCAATTCTCCTGCCTCAGCCTCCCAAAGTGCTGGGATTACAGGAGTGAGCCACTGCTTCCGGCCTTAAACCTCTTTTCTTTATAAATTACCCAGTTTCAGGTATTTCTTTCTAGCAATGCAAGAATGGATTAATATATCCAGGTGCAGTGGTTCAGGCCTGGAATCCCAGCACTTTGAGAGGCCGAGACAGGCAGATCACTGGAGGACAGGAGATCGAGACCAGCCTGGCCAACATGACAAAACCTCATCTCTACTAAAAATACAAAAAATTAACTGGGCATGGTGATGTGTGCCTGTAGTCCCAGCTGCCTGGGAGGCTGAGACACGAGAATCGCTTGAACCCGGGAGACAGAGGTTGCAGTGAGCTGAGATCATGCCACTGCACTCCAGCCTGGGCGACAGAGCGAGACTGTCTCAAAAAAAAAAAAAAAAAAAAAAAAAAGAACTAATAGACATAGACCACCTATGTTCTGCAGCCCCTTCCTTTTATCAACTAACTACTATCTGGAAATTTACTTTAATTATTTCCCCCTTTTCTTTAAAGTTTAAATATCCAAACAGTGTATTGTTTAGCTGTACGTGTTTCTGAGCTTGTGCAAATGGGATCATCCTGTGTGTACTTTTTTTGTGACTTGCTTGTTTCTCCCGCTTAATGTCAAGTATGTGAGATTTATGCTTCTTGTTGCAAATAGTTATGGTGTATTCCTTTCCCCCACCATATAACATTCCGTTATGTGCAGAGACCACAGTTTATTTATCCCTTCTCCTTTGGGTGAGACGTGACTTGTTTCCAGGTTTTGTCATTATAAACCGTGCTGCGAGGAATGTTCCTGGATGTATCTCTTGGCTGACTTGGGCAGGCATTTCTGCAGAGCTTATCTCAAGGGGAATAGCCGGCTCACTGTCGCGCACATAACCAACTTTATAATTTAGTTCTGCCAAACTGTTTTCCAGAAAAGAGGTTACCATTTGTGTTAGTTTACTGGGCTGCTGTAATGAATTACTACAACCCTGGTGGCTTCAATCAACAGAAATTTATCCTCTCTTTCCTTTGGAAGCCAGAAATCTGAAATCAGCATCACTGGGCTGAGCTCAAGAAGAGCAGTACTCTCTTTCCAGCCTCCAGGGAGGAGTCCTTCCTTGGACTTTGGAGCGTCTGGTGGCTCCAGGCGTTCTCTGCCTTTGTCCCCATCTGGCTCTCCTCTCTGTGTGAGTGAAATCTCCTTTTGCATCTTTCATAAGGATACTTGTGATTACATTTAGGGCCCACCCAGATAATCCAGGATAATCCCCCCAAGGCTAGCTCCTTAATTTAATCACATATTTTGCCGTGTAAGGCAATATTGGAAGATTCTGGGGATTAAACCCTGATCAGTTTGGAGGGGGTATTTTTCAACCTTCCATCAGCTACGGATAAACCTTCCTGTTGCACCTCATCTTCCCACCCATGCTTGGCATCTTCTGATTTCTACATTTTGCTAGTTTTATTATTTTTATTTTTTTGAGACAGAGTCTCCCTCTGTTGTCAAGGCTAGAGTGCAGTGGCGCAATCTCAGCTCACTGCAACTTCTGCCTCCCGGGTTCAAGTGATTCTCCTGCCTCAGCCTCCAGAGTACCTGGGATTACAGGCACGCTCTGTGACACCTGTCTAATTTTTGTATTTTTAGTATAGATGGGGCTTCACCATGTGGGCCTGGCTGGTCTTCAACTCCTGACCTCAGGTGATCCACCAGCCTCAGCCTCCCAAAATGCTGGGATTACAGGCCTGTGAGAGCCACCATGCCTGGCCATTTTGCTAATTTGAAAATGTATTCATCTTCAGGTGGTGATGCCTTTTCTGGGCCTGGCCTGGTGCTAAGTATGGGGATACAGAAATGAGTCGGACACAATCCTTGACCTACAGGACTTCATGGCCGCACAATCAATTCTGAGTGTGTCTAACAGCACTTGACCCAGGCTGGGGAGGTCAAGAAGGGCTTCCTGGAGGAGGCAATCCTTCAGCTGAGGCATGAAGGAGTAGAAGAAGTTAGGTAGGTGGGAGGACTGGAGGAAGTGGGAGAGGGTGTTTCAGAGACCAGCAAAGGTAAAGGCCTAGAGGCATGAAACAGCCTGACTTATTTGAGAAATGGTAAGTAGTTGCATGTGGTTGGAATGAAGGGTGGGGGTAGTTGAAGAAATGAAGGCTCTGTGTGCTAAGCTAGAGACTGGGCTAGGCACTGTGATTCACATTTGTAATCCCAGCTCTTTGGGAGGCCAAGGTGGGCGCATCCCCTAAGCCCAGGAGTTGACCAACCTAGTAAGACCCTGTGTCTAAAAAATATATTAAAAGTTTTTTTAAAAAAGAGTCTAGGCTGGGTGTGAGGCTGAGGCAGGAAGATTGCTTGAACCCAAGAGTTTGAGACCAGTCTGGGCAACATGACAAAACCCCATCTCTACACAAAATACAAAAATTCACTGGACATGGTGACATGGGCCTGTGGTGACATCCACTTGGAGGCTGAGGTGGGAGGATCACGTGAGCCTGGGAAGTTGAGGCTATAGTGAGCTGTGATCTCATCTCTGCACTCTAGCCTGGAGCAAAACCCTGTCTCAAATACGAAACAGAATACCAAAAACCCCACAATTATGTGTCATATATGTTTAAAGAGAAAAACAATTTTAAAAAGTCAAATAAAATATGAATTTAAAAATATTTGTATTTTACAGTATTTTTAAAATTTTTCCTTTTGAAAAAACATTTCAAAAGAATTTGCAAAATATTTAGCTACACACTGAAAGTCTAAAGCTCCCCACAATCCCAACTGTCCCAGGAGATAATCTGTAATCACATCTTTGGGGTATATAATTACTTTCTTTAAAAAAAATTAAGATGGGGCCCAGCACCGTGGCTCACACCTGTAATCCCAGCACTTTGGGAGGCCAAGATAGGTGGATCACCTGGGGTTGGGAGTTCAAGACCAGCCTGACCAACATGGAGAAACCCCGTCTCTACAAAAAATACAAAAAATTAGCCGGGCACGGTGGCATATGCCAGTAATCCCAGCTACTCGGGAGGCTGAGGAAGGAGAATTGCTTGAACCCGGGAGGTGGAGGTTGCAGTGAGCTGAGATCACACCATTGCACTCCAGCCTGGGCAACAAGAGTGAAATTCTGTCTCAAAAAAAAAAAAAAAAAAAAATTAAGATGGGCTGGGTACAGTGGCTCATGCCTGTAATCCCAGCACTTTGGGAGGCCGAGGTGGGTGGGTTACCTGAGGTCAGGAGTTTGAGATTAGCCTGGCCAACCTGGTGAAACCCCATCTCTAATAAAAATACAAAGGTTAGCCAGGCATGGTGGCCCGTGCCCGTAACTCCAACTACCTGGGACACCAAGGTTGCAGTGAGCCAAGATTATGCCACTGCACTTCAGCCGTCTCATAATAATAATAACAATATCATCTACAGTCACTGTCAGTGTTGGCTATAGTGTTTATTTTGAATAATAGAATAAATTTTTAAGTTCAAATATGTAGGAAGACAATCAAGCACTCGGTGAATACTGGCCCTTTTCAGCTACTCAGGAGGCTGAAGCAGAAGAATCGCTTGAACCCAGGAAGCGGAGATTGAAGTGAGCCAAGATTGCACTATTGCACTCCAGCCTGGGCAACAAGAGCGAAACTCTGCCTCAAAACAACAACAACAACAAAAACCATTAAGACATAATAATATATAGTATAGAGGAAAGTGTCCAATTCTTAGGTACAGACTGCTGGATTTTTACCCATGTTTAATCTGTGCTTGTGTATCTAATCACCACTAAGGTTAAGATGAGAACCAGCATGTTGGGGGGCTGTCTAGATTTTTGTTTTTATTTTTATTTTTTATTTATTTATTTATTTTTTTTATTTTATTTATTTTTTTTTTTGAGACGGAGTTTCACCCTTGTTATCCAGGCTGGAGTGCAATGGCGCGATCTCGGCTCACCGCAACCTCCGCCTCCTGGGTTCAGGCAATTCTCCTGCCTCAGCCTCCTGAGTAGCTGGGATTACAGGCACGTGCCACCATGCCCAGCTAATTTTTTGTATTTTTAGTAGAGACGGGGTTTCACCATGTTGACCAGGATGGTCTCGATCTCTCGACCTCGTGATCCACCCGCCTCGGCCTCCCAAAGTGCTGGGATTACAGGCTTGAGCCACCGCGCCCGGCTTTTGTTTTTATTTTTTGAGACGTACTTGCTCTGTTGCCCAGGCTGGAATGCAGTGGCGTGATCTAGGCTCACTGAAGCCTCTGCCTCGTAGGTTCAAGTGATTCTCCTGTGTCAGCTGCTCGAGTAGCTGAGATTACAGGTGTGCCACCACCCCTGGCTAATTGTTGTGTTTTTAGTAGAAATGGGATCTCACCATGTTGGCCAGGCTGGTCTTGAACTACTAACCTCAAATGATCTGTCTACCTCTGCCTCTCAAAGTGCTGGGATTACAGGCATGAGCCACTGCGTCCAGCCGCAATTTTTTTATTTTTCTTTATAGACCAGAAATCACGTACACGTACAAATGTATCCGAATACGTACACTATACATCTATATACTAACCTACACATAAGCAAATATATGCATATGCTAATATCAATACAATTTTGTGTACTGTATGTAATTATCTTATCTTTCAAAAACAAGATAATCCTTTATGTAATATTCTGACTTCCATATCAATACATATCAAGAGATAAAGTATGAGCCTGTTCATTCACATATGTATTAATTTACCCATTCAATCAACAAATACGTTTTTGAGATTATCTAATATACTCAGCTATGTGTCATTGAAAAGATTTAAACGGAAGAGCAACATAAAGAGGAGAAATAGAATCAACTTTCCTATTTATTTATTTATTTATTTAATTTATGTATTTTTTTGAGACAGAATCTCACTCTGTCACCCAGGCTGGAGTGCAGTGGCGCTATCTTGGCTTACTGGAACCTCTGTCCTCTGGGTTTAAGTGATTCTCATGCCTCTGTCTCCCAAGTAGCTGGGACTACAGTTGCTAACCACCATGCCCAACTAATTTCTGTATTTTAGTAGAGACAGGGCTTCCCCATGTTGGCCAGGCTGGTCTTCGGCTCCTGACCTCAGGTGATCTGCCTACCTCAGGCTCCCACAATGCTGGGATTACAGGTGTGAGCCAGCATACTGGGCCAGGACTCTTTATTTTTCTATTAAAAAAAATTTATTGGGCTGGGTGTGGTGGCTCATGACTGTAATCCAAGCACTTTGGAGGCCAAGGCGGGTGGATCACCTGAGGTTGAGAGTTCAAGACCAGCCTGACCAACATGGTGAAACCCCATCTTTAAAAAACAAAAAACAGGCCGGGCGCGGTGGCTCAAGCCTGTAATCCCAGCATTTTGGGAGGCCGAGGCGGGTGGATCACGAGGTCGAGAGATCGAGACCATCCTGGTCAACATGGTGAAACCCCGTCTCTACTAAAAATACAAAAAATTAGCTGGGCATGGTGGCTCGTGCCCGTAATCCCAGCTACTCAGGAGGCCGAGGCAGGAGAATTGCCTGAACCCAGGAGGCGGAGGTTGCGGTGAGCCGAGATCGCGCCATTGCACTCCAGCCTGGGTAACAAGCGCGAAACTCTGTCTCAAAAAAAACAAAAAACAAAAAACAAAAACAAAAACAAAAAAAACACGTTTATTGAGCACCTGCTACCTGCCAAATCCTATTCTAGGTGGTAAGCAAAAATCAAAAATAATAAAAAATCAAAAATTATTTCCCTTATGCAGCAGCGGGGGCAGGGGACATCCAGTAAAAAAGACAAACTATATAGAATGATGCATGGCGAGATCACGAAGGGGGAATAGCAAACTGGGACCGTTTTTTGCAAGAATCAGAAAACCCACTCCAAGTGGCTTAAGCAAAAATGTTACTTGATTTACTAGCATGAGTAAAAAGTTCATGCATAATAAAAAGACATTCAGCAGGGCGCAGTGCGTCACGCCTGTAATCCCAGCACTTTGGGACACCAAGGCAGGAGGATCGCTTGAGGCCAGAAGTTTGAGATCAGCTTGGGCAACGTAGCAAGATCCTGTCTCTACAAAAAATATAAGAAGTAGCCCAGTGTGATGGCAGGCACCGTGGTCCCACCGACTCGGGAGGCTGAGGTGTGAAGATGACCTGAGCCCGGGAGGTTGAGGCTGCAGTGAGCCGTGATTGTGCCACTGCACTCCAGCCTGAGTGACAGAGTGAGAACCTGCCCCGAGGATGTGGGGAACAAACCTCAAATAAAATAAAATTCACCTTTCTTACTTCACAACGTCTCTTAGAGATCAGTCCTATCAGTGTATGGGGAGCGCCCCAGTCTTTTTTTGCCACTGCATAATATTCCATGGAATCCAAGGGCACCTTCCGTTTCAAACCTTGCCCAGCAGCCTGGGTTCGCGTAGTCCCCTCCAGACTTGTCTCTGCTCTTGGCCAGAGAACACAGAGGTGGGCTGGGTGGGGGGCAGGGCTCTGAGTGTGGGCCAAGTTCCCTCCCTGTCGGGGCATTCCTGGAGTTAGGGTGGAGGCTCACATGTTCCTGCTTCCCAACTCTTTGCCCCGGGATGCATCCTTGTTCCCACTCTTGTTATTTCAAGAAGCTGCCCTGGCTCATTTCTGGTCCTTTTCTCCCTCGTCTCTATGGCCAACTGGGTCACCAGCTGGCCTCAGGGGCCTCCACCCACCCCACATCCCTTCTCGACCTCTCACCCACGCAGGCATCCAGCTGTTCCACAGCTGTGTCAGAGCCCCCAGGTCTGTGTCCACATTTTCCGGGGCAGTTGCCAGGCAGACAGGGTCACCCTTGGCCATGGGATAAAAGGACTCACTTAATGAGTACCTGCTGTGTGCAAGGTTGTCTGGTAGCCTTTTGCAGGTTAATGTTTAATTCCCATAACAATTCTGCCAAATAGATTTTCTTATTCCCATCTTGTGGATGGGGAAACAGGCTCAGAGAGCAGATGTCAGAGCTGAGTAATGATGGCGAAGCCTGAATTTGAACCCACTGGTGCCAGAAGCCCTGGTTACCCTTGTACCCTCGGGTTTCCTGAGTCATTAAGCAGTAAGCCTCAATACATATGTGCAGAATGCATGAATGAGGGATGAATGAATGAACAAGTGAATTTGAGAGACAGTTCCTGAGCAAGTCCTATATGCCAGGCACTGGTCTAGGGGCTAGAGGTAGAGCAGTGACCAGACAGCTTCCTTGGCACTGGAATTCTAATGGGGAAGACAAATCTAAACAGGTAAGCAAGCAAACAAAAATAAGATGATGAGGAGGGGCGCGGCGGCTCACGCCTGTGATCCCAGCACTTTGGGAGCCTGAGGTCGGGAGTTGGAGAGCAGCCTGGTCAACTTGTGAAACCTTGTCTCTACTAAAAATGCGAAAAATAGCTGGGCGTGAGGTCCACGTCTGCAATCGCAGGTACTCAGGAGGCTGAGACACGAGAATTGAATCTTGAGGGTAGAGGTTGCAGTGAGCCGAGATTGCACCACTGCACTCCACACTGGGTGACAGAGCAAGACTCTGTCTCAAAAAAAAAAAAAAAAAAAAAAAAAAAAAAGATAGTGAGATAGTGACAGGCTCTGTGGGAGAATTCTTGTAAGAGGAGGTAGTAGGCAGTAGCTGGGTGGGAGTGACGGCGGGTGTGCCTAGTTTAGATAGGAATGGGGTCTCTAACGAGGCGACCTTTGGACTCAGATCTAAATGGCAAGGACAAGCCAGCTATCCAAATAGAGGCGAGAGAATTTCAGGTGAAATGAACAGCACATGCAAAGGTCCTGAGGTCAGATGAAGCCTGGTGTGTGCAAGGAACAGGAAGAATGCCGGCGTGGCTGGCGTAGAATACGGGGGAGCTGGAAGTTCAAGACGCAGGCCACAGCCTGATGAAACAAGCGTGTGGCAGCCACGTGAAAGCTCGGAGAGGTGGGGCTGGGTGCAGTGGCTCACGCCTGTAATCCCAGTACTTTGAGAGGCCAAGGGGGACAGATAATGAGATCAGGAGATCGAGACCATCCTGGCTAACATAGTGAAACCCTGTCTTTACTTAAAAAAATCTCAAAATTTGCCCAGCGTGGTGGTGGGTGCCTGTAACCCAGCTACTGGGGAGGCTGAGGCAGGAGAATCGCTTGAATCTGGGAGGCAGAGGTGGCAATGAGCCCAAATCGAGCCACTGCGCTCCAGCTTGGCCACAGAGCGAGACTCTGTCCCAAAACAAACAAACAAACACCAAAAAACAAAACAAAAAAAACCAACAAAAAAACTTCGGAGAGGCTATGAGGCTATGAGGTGCAGTGGCTCACACCTGTAATCCCAGGACTTTGGGAGGCTAGGGTAGGAGGATCGCTTGGACCCAGGAGGTTGAGGCTGCAATGAGCCATGATTGCACCACTGCACTTCAGCCTTGGGTGACAGAGTGAGACCCTTTCTCAAAAAAAAAAAAAAAAAAAAAAAAATTTATGAAATAAAGTAAAATAAAAAATAAAAACATGGAGAGTTTAAGCAGGAGAATCATGTTTCCCCAGGGTGCTGTGTGGAGGGAGCAGGTTGAGGGGCTCCTGAAGTCACCCTGGCCTGAGAGGGCAGCGACCTGGACCAACGTGGGAGCTATGGAGACAAAAAGAAGAAAACAGACTCGGGGTGCGTTTGGAAGGAGATTAAATAAAATGAAGATGAATTATAGTTGGCTGATTCAAGAGCAGAGTCAAGGCTAACTCCTTGGTTTCTGGCTCAAACAACTGGGCCTGTGATGGGGCCGTTTATTCAGACGGGGAAGATGGAGGAGGAGTTGGTTTTGGTGAGGGCGGTGGGAGAGCTGGGAGCATGAAATGGAGACGCTCCATTCTGGACGGGGGAGGTTCGCTTGCTCACGGCGCCTTCCAGCTGACAGTCAGCAGATGGATCATGGTCTGGGACTGAAGGTGAAGGTAGGGGAGGAGACGGATGAGTCATCCTACGAACGATCGTTAAAGCCTCGAGACTGGAGATTGGGCAAGGAGCGAGTGAAGACAGTCCCCTCCGGAGACGGGAGAGTGATGAAGATGCTTGTCACTCGGGGGGGAGGGCTGGCTTCCAGAATGGTGACCTGGGGCTGGGCCCAATGGCTCACGCCTGTAATCCTAGCACTTCGGGAGACTGAGGCGGGCGGATCACCTGAGGTCAGGAGTTCGAGACCAGCCTGCCAAACATGGAGACACGCTGTCTCGACTAAAAATACAAAAATTAGCTGGGTATGGTGGCGCATGTCTGTAATTCCAGCTACTTGGGAGGCTGAGGGGGGAGAATTGCTTGAACCTGGGAGGCAGAGGTTGCAGTGAGCTGAAATCGCACCATTTTACTCCAGCTTGAGTGACAGAGCAAGATTCTGTCTCAAAAAAGAAAAGAAAAGAAAAGAATGGTGGCTTGGGACATCCAACAGCTCAGCCTTCTACCCACACCCAGAGGGGCCTGGAGGGTCCCTGGCTGGGATCGCTGCGATGTTCTGGAAGCTGGATCTTAGCCACTGTCCTCAGAGTCTTTGACCCTTTATTTCAATGCCCTCGTTCCGAAGGCCCTGAGCTGTGATCTGGACTTGCTACTTCCCTAACCTCTTCCTCCTAGAGCTTCAGAAGCCCGGCTGGGGTTCCCGGGAAATTGCTGTTCTCCCCAAAGGGCCAGGAAACTGGTACAGCAAGTACCTCATTCAAGGTGGCAAGGGTTAGGGCAGGGCTGCCTACAGAACTGGGGAGGTCAATCCCTCACCTATCCACGTCCACTTTGGTTTGATTTATCACCAGGCTTTTGTTGTGCCAAGTGGAGTATGAAAACAAAAAAGAACTCCTCAGAATAATGAAGATACTTAGCAAGGGGGGAGGGAGAGAAGTCATCCTGGATAATAGAGCTTGAGGAGAGAGGAGAGGTTTAATACTGAAGTCTGAAGCCAGATGCTGTGTGTGTACCTGTGGTTTCGGCTACTTGGGAGGCTGAGGCGGGAGGATCACATGCGCCCAGGAGGTTGAGGCCGCAGTGAGCTCTGATCACACCATTGCACTCCAGCCTGGGTGACATGAGCCAGACCCTGTCTTTAACAAAAGAAGAGAAGTTTGACGTTTAGCTCGTAATACGTGATGTAATTCTGTATTAGTCTGTTTTCACACTGCTATAAAGATACTACCTGAAAACAACCAAACAAACAGAAGGCCGGGCACGGTGGCTCATGCCTGTAATCCCAGCACTTTGGGAGGCTGAGGCGGTTGGATCACTTGGGGTCAGGAGTTCAAGACCAGCCAGACCAACATGGAGAAACCCTGTCTCCACTAAAAATACAAAATTAGCCAGGTGTGATGGCACATGCCTGTAATCCCAGCTACTCAGAAGGCTGAGGCAGGAGAATCACTTCAACCTGGGAGGTGGTGGTTGCAGTGAGCCAAGATTGAGCCATTGCACTCCAGCCTGAGCAACAAGAGTCAAACTCCATCTAAAAAAAAAAAAAAAAAAAAAAAAATTCTTTAAACAAAAATATCAGTCATTTAAAGAAAAAAATTAAGGAAATAAGAGCACAGGTGATATACAGATATGGAGAAAATACTTGAGTTATGTCATTTGAACTACTGGAGTTTGGGAAATTGCCGTCTGGGTGTCTGTGTCTAGAGTGTGTAATTGTGAGTCTGCGCATGAAAGTTTGCATATGAATCTTTGTATCAGTGGAAATGAGTCTATGTCTGAGGTAGGTATGTGATATATTTATAAAAGTGTGTGAGGCCGGGCGCGGTGGCTCAAGCCTGTAATCCCAGCACTTTGGGAGGCCGAGGCGGGTGGATCACAAGGTCAAGAGATCGAGACCATCCTGGTCAACATGGTGAAACCCCGTCTCTACTAAAAATACAAAAAAAATAGCTGGGCATGGTGGTGCGTGCCTGTAATCCCAGCTACTCAGGAGGCTGAGGCAGGAGAATTGCCTGAACCCAGGAGGCGGAGGTTGCGGTGAGCCGAGATCGCGCCATTGCACTCCAGCCTGGGTAACATGAGCGAAACTCCGTCTCAAAAAACAAACAAACAAACAAAAAAAAAAAAAAAAAAAAAAAAAAAGTGTGTGAAAGTGACAGTGTGTCTGAGCACATGTTATTGTGTGACTGTGTATAAGGGGGTCAAGGGAGACACATTTTTCTTATCCTGAGCTTCTCCAAGAAAAATGTACAATGGTGAACTTGTTTAAACTGAGCACATCTCTAATAGGTGTGTATCTGTCAGCTATTGCCACAATAGTGCTGTGTAACAAATATCGCCCCTATCCCAATTAGTGTCTTAAAACAACAAACAAATGGGGGGAGACTGCTAATACAATAGGTATGGATTTCTTTTTGGGGTGATGAAAATGTTGTAAAATTAATTGTAGTGGTGGTTGCACAAGTATAAGTCTGCTAAAAACCACTGGATTATACTGTTTACATTGGCAAATTTAATAGTACAGAAATATTTCACATATATTAAAAAGCCACTGCAACGATCGTTGATTTTCTCGCTTGTGAGTCTACAGATCAACCATATGTCTGCTGGAATCACTTGGGCTTGGCTCCTGGCTCTAGTTGGATTCTGGTATGTTCCATGTATTTCTTCGACATGTTTTTTTATCCTCTTTGGGTCAGCAATTACTCAGGCATGTTCAAGGTGGCTAGCAGAAGTGCAAGGGATGAGCAGACGTGTAACGTTTCTTAACACCTTGGCTCGGAGCTAGCACATCACTTCTGCACACGTTCCATTGGCAAAAAATCGATACCAATTTCTACAGCTATCGCCAAGCCTGACATCAACAGGAAAGGGAAATAGACTTTCCTCTCTCTCATGCATTTCAAGGTCATGTGGCAGAAGGGAGTGAAGAATCGAGAACGATAATCCGACCTACCACATCTGTGTAACGTGGTGCTTCTGCTCCGTCAAGATCGGTTTCAACGTGGCTCCAAGTTGGGGCCCTCTTAAAGTCTCCCACCAATGTCTGCTCGTTCCTGGTGTCTTATTTCTTCTTGCTCCTCTCTTCCTCATACTCCTCCCTGTCTCAGGGCTCTTGTGCCTGTGTGAGCTACCCTGCTCCCACCCCGTGTCTAAGCCAGGTTAAAAGCCCTGCCCCCTCACTATTTTTGACAAGAAACCCAGTCACACTCAGCATGTAGTAAGTGTAGCGATTCTGTGGCAGATTTGAAAGGTTATGGAGAAGGACTGTAAGTTGCACCACCTTCTACTGCATTTATGGCTCTGCCACTCTCCCATTTCTGGCTGGGGACATTAGGGAAGGCTTCCTGGGGGAGGTGGCATTTGACCAGATCTTGAAGGCTGAGGAAGAGCGAGGCATAAGATGGTGACAGGAAAGAACATTCCAGACAGAGGGAACAACAGCCTGGGTAAGTGAGGAAAGGTCTGGTGTAGTTGAGAAAATACAGTCGTTGGCATGGCTGGAGTGGAAGATGTGAGCTGGGGAGTGCCGGGGGGTGAGGCTAGAAGGCTGCACAGGCCCACGAAGTGGCTTGTTCTGTATTCAGCTAGGCTAGAACCGCTTTTCCAGAATTACTGTCTCCCTATGGTTCTAGGTTGGCATTGGCCACAGGAGAAATTTGTATAAGATTTGGAAGGTAGGAATGAAGCTGAGTCATATTTTTATCTTATTTTTTCGTTCAAGGTTCTCAGCTGGGAAGAACCGAGTCATATTTTTAACGCTGAGGTCAACGCGGAGCCCCGGTCACTGTGGATGCAGTTTCCGGTTGGTGCTCTCGGCTGGCCTTGTGGTCCCCAGTTCATCCTCAGGCTTCCGATTGGTCCTGGCTCTCATTCGTGTCCAGCCTTCTCCTTGACAGCCGATATAAGTGACCCAGAGACAACGTTAGTGAACAGAGTTCTCTGCCAGCTCCCACAATTGTGTAAGGTCTAAACGCTGCAATAAATCCCCTCTCTGATGTTCACAGAGGGTCTCTGATTGAACCCTGAGTGACAGACCTTTGTGTGCCCCACTGAGGAGGTGGGGCTTCATCGTATCGACTTGTTTTTCTCAATGTTTTGTCATTTGAGAGTCCACCAGTCTCTTCTTCCTGGGCTCGTGCTGTAGCTCCAGCCTCCCTTGCAGCTAAGCGGAGCTATGTGACGAAGTTCTAGCCAATGGAATGTCGGCTCAAGTGAACTAGGCCTGGTCTCCCAAATCCTTCCATGTGACGCCACAGCCTCTCTCTCACTTCTCTAGTTGGCCAGCTGAACGCAGAAGATTCCAATGGCAGACCCAAGGCATGGGGGTTTCAGAGTCACTAGCTGGAGGGAGCCTGAGTCCCTGAATGTCTCTGTGGAATTGAGACTCCCACACACGTTGGGCTGTGACTTGAGAAACAGAACTTTGTTATGTAAAGCCGGTGAGGTCTGGAATTGTTTGCTAGTGTGGGTAGCCAGCACCTGTACCGTTACTGATTCAATCACTTTTTAAAAATCAGTTTACTCATCTTTTTTTTTTTTTTTTTTTTTTTAAAGACAGAATCTAGCTCTGTCACCCAGACTGGAGTGTAGTAGTGTGATCTCGGCTCACCGCAACCTCTGCCTCTTGGGTTCAAGTGATTCTCCTGCCTCAGCTTCCTGAGTAGCTGGGATTACAGGCACATGCAACCATGCCCAGCTAATTTTTGTATTTTTAGTACAGATGAGGTTTCACCATGTTGGTCAGGCTGGTCTCGAACTCCTGACATCAGGTAATCTGCCTGCCTTGGCCTCCCAAAGTGCTGGGATTACAGGTGTGAGCCACAGCGCCTGGCCAGTTTACTTTTTATAGCTTTGATTTATTTGAAAAGAGCTTTTTATTGCTAGTTATAAATGCAAAAGCAGTATCACTCACAGCAGAGAGGAGGTGACGATAAAGACGTACGATGGCAATCAAACAGTGACGCGATGTTCTTTCCTTACCTTTTACAGGGCAAGAGCCCCAAAGCCTGAGTCTGCTCTCACTTTGTTAGGAAGGGAGATTAACAATGCTTGACGGATGTTAAAGACAGGCTGGCATCAAACTAGACCTTTTCTGCAATGTTCTTGAACCATCATCTTCTCATGATTATGTGATAATCACACCATACTTTATGGAACTATATGAGGGAAATAAAGCTGATGAAGAATTTTTAAACATTCCTTACTATGGGAAATTTCTTTTCTTTCTTTTTTTTCAGACAGGGTTTCATCCGTTACCCAGGCTGGAGTGCAGTGGCGATCTTGCCTCATTGCATTCTTGGCCTCTTTTTTCAAGCGATTCTCCCATCTCAGCCTCCTGAGTAGCTGGGATAACAGGCATGTGCCACCACGCCCAGCTAATTTTTGTATTTTTTAGTAGAGTTGGTGTTTCGCCATGTGGCCCAGGCTCATCTTAAACTCCTGACCTCAGATGATCCACCCGCCTCGGCCTCCCAAAGTGCTGGGATTACAGATATGAGCCACTGTTCCTGGCCTGCCACAAGAAATTTCAGACACACACACACAGATATCATGAAGATAGTACCATGAACCCCTGTGTATGCATTACCCAGCTTGAACAACTACCAACCCTCTGTCATTCTTTCTACGTCTCCTACCCCTTACACCCTGTACCTCTTACGCTCCCACTCCTGCTTCCTTTTCTTGCTGGAATATCTTTTTTTTTTTTTTTGAGACAGGGTCTCACTCTGTCACCAGGCTGGAGTGCAGTGGCATGACCAGGGCTCACTGCTGCATTGACCTCCCGGGCTGAGGCCATCCTCCCTCCTCAGCCTCCAGAGTGACTGGTCTACAGGCACTTGCCACTGTGCTTGGCTAATTTAAAAAAATTTTTTTTTTTTTGTTGTAGAGACAGGGTCTTGCTATGTTGCCCAGGCTGGTCTCAAATTCCTGGCTTCAAATGATCCTCCAGCTTTGGCCTTCCCAAATACTAGGATTACAGGCATGAGCTACCATGCCCAGCCTGGAATAACTTTAAATACATTCCAGACATCATATAATTTTATCTGCAAATACTGTAATATGTATTCTAACAATAAGTGTGTTAGAAAATATTCGCAATACCTTTATCATACTTAAAGAATTAACATTTCCTTTTTACGGTCTAATGTTCTATGTTCAGTTTGCCCTAATGACCACAAAAATGAGGTTGCAGTTGGTCCCTTGAAGTCAGGATCTACGCAAGGACACATACTGTCTTGATTGATATCTGTTTAGTCTCTTTCTACCCTGTGGGGGATTTATTGCCAAAAAAATGGTCTCCCTCTGTATCCACGCCCTTGGCAAGGTGACTGTGGCTTCTCTTGTTGAGGCAGAGTTTATTTTCAACCTTTGAAGCTGGGCTTGGTCAGGTGACTTGCTTGGGCCAAGAGAATGCAGCACAAATAAAAATGAGTGCCGTCTGGGTCCCAGCCCTGATGACTCTTCGTGACTCTGTGTGCTTCCTGGACCCCTGCCTCAGCAAGGAGAGCAAGCCCAGGCAGCCTGCTGTGGGATGAGATTGTGCACAGAAGAGCTTTGCCAGGTGAGGCTGGTCTAGACCAGCCCATCTTCTGACCACAGAACATGAGATCAGCCCAGCTCAGCTCAGCTGAACCTGGCCCAGACCAAAAGAGCCTCAGCCTCTTTTTATTTATTTATTTATTTATTTATTTATTTTTATTTATTTTTTTTTTTTTTGAGACGGAGTTTCGCTCTTGTTACCCAGGCTGGAGTGCAATGGCGCGATCTCGGCTCACCGCAACCTCCGCCTCCTGGGTTCAGGCAATTCTCCTGCCTCAGCCTCCTGAGTAGCTGGGATTACAGGCACGTGCCACCATGCCCAGCTAATTTTTTGTATTTTTAGTAGAGACGGGGTTTCACCATGTTGACCAGGATGGTCTCGATCTCTCGACCTCGTGATCCACCCGCCTCGGCCTCCCAAAGTGCTGGGATTACAGGCTTGAGCCACCGCGCCCGGCGGGCCTCAGCCTCTTGTGTAATAGTAATTGTTATTTTGAAATCACTAAATTTGGCTGGGTGCAGTGGCTTGCGCTGTAATCCCAGCACTTTGGGAGGTCCCGGTGGTTGGATCACTTGAGCCCAAGAGTTCAGACCAACCTGGGCAACATGAAGAAACCCTGTCTCTGCTAAAAATAGAAAAATTAGCTGGGTGGTGTGCGCCTGTTGGTCTCCGCTGCTCAGGAGGCTGAGGTGGGAGGATCACCTGAGTCCAGTACACGGAGGTTGCCGTGAGTCGAGATCGCACCACTACACTCCATCCTGGGCCATAGAGCAAGACTCCATTTCTATATATATATATATAAATTAAAAAGTTGGCCAGGCGTGGTGGCTCACACCTGTAATCCCAGCACTTTGGGAGGCTGAGGTGGGCAGATCACCTGCGGTTGGGAGTTCGAGGCCAGCCTGACCAACATGGAGAAACCCCATCTCTACTAAAAATACAAAATTAGCCGGTTGTGGTGGCACATGCTTGTAATCCCAGCTACTTGGGAGGCTGAGGCAGGGGAATCGCTTGAACCTGGGAGGCGGAGGTTGTGGTGAGCCAAGATTTCACCATTGCAGTCTGGCCTGGGCAACAAGAGCAAGACTCCATCTCAAAAAAATAAATAAAATAAAAGCACTAAATTCTAGTGTAGTTTATTACGTAGTATTATTGTGGCACATAGATTAACTGACATAAATCTACAAAATTCTTCCTTGTTTTGCAAATGTCATTTACTTGTTGAAGACCCTGGAGCTTGGTCCTTCAGTTTCCAACATTTTAGATTTTTGCTAATTACATCCCAGGTGTTATTTATTATTAGCCTCCATATTCCTTGTAAGAGGGTAATCTACAGGCTGGATTGGAGTCACATGGGACTAGAACACTTTATAGGGATTCTTGTCCGCATCACATCAGGAAGGACTCAATGTTTCATTATCCCACTTGGAGTGATGTCAAGTCTGATCAGTGAATTCAGTGAATAATTTTAGACAAGGTTGGGATACCCAGGAGAGACTTTCTGGAGGAGTCAGGTTTGAGTTGAGCTTTTTTTTTTTTTTTTTTTTTTTTGAGACGGAGTCTCATTCTCTTGCCCAGGCTGGAGTGCAGTGGAGTGAGTCACTGCAACCTCTGCCTCCTAGGTTCAAGCGATTCTCATGTTTCAACCTCCTGACTAACTGGGACTACAAGCATGCACCACCACGCTTGGCTAATTTTTGTATTTTTTTGTAGAGACAGGGTTTAACCATGTTGGCCAGGCTGGTCTCGAACACCAGACCTTGTGATCCGCCTGCCTTGGCCTCCCAAAGTGCTGGGATTGCAGGCATGAGCCACCACGCCTGGCCAAGCCTCTTTTTGAAACTTAGTTTTATTTATTTATTTTTAAGACAGGGTCTTTTAAGACAGGATCTCAGCTCTGAGTTGAGCCTCTTTGAAAGATGGGTGGAATTTAGATAGGCAGAGAGAAGGAGGATGCATCCAAAGTGAGGAGGGCGGGGAGTATAGAGTCAGAGAGCATTTTGAAAGTGCAGAGCAATCACCAGCAATAACCTTCTGTCAGCTTTCTTTATTATCCTCTGGTATAGAGGTCAGGGCAGAGACCAGATTTTATCTCAGTTTCTAATTCTAATAGGTTGGTAATGGGTACATGGAATACTTTGTTGAGATACATTATGAAACCACATTCCTGCTCAGTGGGAAACTTGCTGTAATTGACTAGCAATGTCTGTCATGGTCTGGGAAGCTTAGGTGGTGGTGCGATTGCTGTGAACCTGCTCCAGATCAATGCCTGTACTCCCACCTCAGAGTTTTTGACATGGAAACCCATAAGGAAATGAGGACCGAAAGGGATATCTGACATGGACTGCGGTAGACCTTACCAACATTCATTGACTTTTTTTTTTTTTTTGAGGTGGAGTCTTACTCTGTCACCCAGGCTGGAATGCAGTGGTGTGATCTCAGCTCACTGCAACCTCCACCTCCCCAGTTCAATTGATTCTCCTGCCTCAGCCTCCCAAGTAGCTGTGATTACAGGTGTGTGCCACTAATACCCAGCTAATTTTTGTATTTTTGTAGAGATGGAGTTTTACCATGTTGGTCAGGCTGGTTGAGAACTCCTGAGCTCAAGTGATCTGCCTGCCTCGGTCTCCTGAAGAAGAGCCCTGCTCCAGCTGCTGAAAGTGGTATCCTCAGAGAGCATCTAGGTGTCAGGCCCTTGGGCTGAGCCCCTGCCTCACCTGCAGAAGGCCACCTTGCCCAAGGTCACACCACTTTCCTGGGATGTCCCAGGTCTAGTAATTTTGATTAAGGGATATACAAAGGTCTGGCCATCTTGGCCCAATCTAGACAATTCCGAACAGCCATTTTGACTTCCTGTTTCCTGGTGGGGTTGGTTAAGATGGTGTTACACCTGGATTTCAGGTCAACTTCTCTCTCCACCCACTCCTGCTTCCTCTCTGTTCTTTCCCCAGAAAGTGATCTCAAGGGGGCTCCTTCAAATATCCCCTGAACACGAAATACTATCTTAGAGTCTGCTTCCTGAGAAACCTAACTCAGGATACACGTAAGTCAAACAAGGGTTTTGTGAAACAATATTTATCTTTTCTGTGTGTCATGCATTCTCATATTATCTATGTTTTTTAAATATTTAATTAAATATTAATGACTAATTTATTTTCATGTTGGTCATGACCCACTACATTGATTTGAATCTGCCATGGCTTTGAAAGTACCTGCCTGGGCTACACCCATGAAGCATGGAGGATGCTTGGTGTGTCCTTTGGGCTGTCTTTGTTTACAAGTAAAAGAGTGCCTGGCTAAATGTGGATTAAGTACTAGGGGTTCGTTTTTTTGCTAAACAGATTTGGTAGTAGGTGATTTCAGAGTTAGTTCGTGACTCAACAACTTCATCAACCACCCAGGGTCTTTCCATGTATTTCCTCTCTGACACCCTTGACATATTGGCCATGTCTCCTCCTAGCCACGAAATGGCTGTCGCTGCCACTGCCAGCCATCACATCCTCAAACAACCACCTCTAAAGGAAGCAGGCATGGAGAGCAGCTCCTCATATATATTTTTTAATTCAGAAAAAAAAAAAAAAATTCTGCAGAAGCCCCAGGAGCAGCCTTCCCCTTACACCTCATTGGCCAGAAGTGGGTCATTGTTTATATCTAAATGAATCTCTGCCCGTCCAATACCTAAAGTTCTATTAGCAAAAGCAAACAGATGACTAGGCTAGGCGTGGTGGCCCACTCCTGTAATCCTGGCACTTTGAGAGGCCAAGATGGGCAGATCACCTGAGGTCAGGAGTTCAAGACCAGCCTGACCAACATGGTGAAATGCTGTCTCTACTAAAAATACAAAAATTAGCTAGGTGTGTTTGTACATGCCTGTAATCCCAGCTACTCTGAGGCTGGGGCAGGAGGATCACTTGAACATGGCAGACGGAGGTTGCAGTGAGCTATCATGCCATTGCACTCCAGCCTGGGCTACAGAATGAGACTCAGTCTCAAAACAAAACAAAAAAACTGTGTGTGTGTGTGTGTGTGTGTGTGTGTGCGCGTGTGCACGCGCGTGTGTACTAGATTGTGATGTAAATGTCTTCCATATTCTGGGTCCTGGTGGGAGTGGTTTGCAAGCCCGTGGCTGGGCTGGGCTGGGCTTCTGCCTGAGTTGTTTTTCTCCTAATTGCCTTGTGAGGTGCAGTCACTTTTTCCAAGGCTCCGTCTGTGAGAAGCAGCCCTGCATTTATGAAACAGCCCCCTGGCATATTCAAACACCAGTGCCAGGCAGAGCTGTTGGTACCTCCCATGCATTAAGAAATGGCAGCTGCTGCTGAATGTCCCCAAATGAAAATGACTAAGGAGGATTAAAGCCAAGCTGTGTCGCTGCTACCCCTGATGAATGCACTCACAGCAGCCCTCTGGTTTCCGGGGTCCTCCTCCATCCTGTCTTGGCTGCCTCCTCCTTGACCCTTGGTTTCTTTCTTTCTCTGTCTCCCTTCCCAGAAGGTTGTCCACAGCAAATTGTATTTGAAGTCCTGTAATGATGCGTTGGTTAGAGGCTCAGAGCTAGCTCTGCCCTTGGCAAAAATCTGGATGAACCTTTCACGCTGTCAGTTTGCAAAACCCTCCGTGTGCAGCCCTTTGCTTGTTGCCTGGAACAGCAGGGAGGGACGGGAGAGTAAGAACCTCGAGGTCTGTGCTTCTGCCCTCTGGGAACGGAGGCTCAAGTGTCTGTAGAGCTCACATGTGCCCGAGTGCCCTAGGGAGCGTGCTAAAAATGCAGATTCCCAGGCTGCTCCAAAAGCCCAGTGAGTGACCTGGGAATCCGCAGTTTAAAAAACCCAAAACTTTTCACTGACGTAATTTCACTCTTACAGAAAAGTTGCAAGAATGGTTCAAAGAAGTCACATATACCTCGTCACATATACCTCGTCACATTTGCTCTATCACTTCTCACTTTCCAGATATAAATATGCATATTTTTTCCGAATCATTTGAGAAGTTACAAAGGTAATGCCTCTTTACCCAAGCTTACCTCCTGAGACAAGGAAATTCTCTTACATAACTCAGCACTGGATGACAAAATTTAGGATACGTAGCATCAGTACTAGTACCTAATCCACGGTACACAGTAAGTTTCCCTAATTGTCACTGACCCTTTGCTTTTTAATGATCACACATTGCTTTCGTTATATTAAAACAAAAAATTCGTTCTCTTTTATTTATTTATTTATTTATTTATTTTGAGACAGAGACATACTCTGTTGCCCAGGCATAATCTTGGCTCACTGCAGCCTCCGCCTCCCGGATTCAAGTGATTCTCATGCCTCATCTTCTTGAGCAGCTGGGACTACAGGTGCATGCCACCACACCCGGCTATTTTTTTTTGCATTTTTATTAGAGATGGGTTTTCATCATGTTGGCCAGGCTGGGTCGAACTCCTGGCCTCAAGTGATCCACCCACCTCGGCTTCCCAAAGTGCTGGAATTACAGGCATGAGCTACTGTACCCAGCCTGTCTCTTTTAATCTGAAAGAGTTCTTCAGCACCCATCCCCCCATCATTCATGACTTTGACATTTTATTTCTTCTTCTTTTTTTTTTTTTTTTTTCCTTAGAAATGGGGTCTTGCCAT
Source organism: Saimiri boliviensis (assembly GCF_048565385.1). Lineage (NCBI taxonomy): Eukaryota > Metazoa > Chordata > Mammalia > Primates > Cebidae > Saimiri > Saimiri boliviensis. The sequence continues at coordinate 22,405,705 of NC_133455.1, read as the reverse complement.
GGTGCCCAGGGCAATCTTGAACTCCTGGGCTCAGGCTATCCTCCCGCGTTGGCCTCCCAGACTGCTGGGATTACAGGCAGACTTGGACGTTTTAGAAGCGTTTAGACCACTTGATTTGTAGACTGTCCCTCAGTTTGCATTTGTCTGGGGAACCTGTATTTTTAACATCACTATTGACCTTGAAATCTTTGAGAGAATCGGGCTGCCCTGTCTAAGATGCGCATATTTACAACTCTTACCTCTCAAGAATTCAAAGGACTTGAAAAAAATAGCTTTTTTTGAGTTGGGGACTTTTTTTTTTTTTTTTTAAAAGATCCGATTTGCTCAGAACTCAAATCCCAGAGATTCCTTAATTGCCTGGGTTGCTAAGCTGGCTAAGTCTTAAGGGATCCTGCTGGGCTTTTAATTTCTCTGACTTTGATCCTCTGGAAGGCGGGAGGGTTTTGGCAAGGTCTCGAGGAGCAGGCTGGCAGGTGGGAAGTGGAGGGCAGGCAGGGGTCATGGCTGGGCGGGGATAAAAACAGCAACATGGCCGTGTGCGGTGGCTGCCTGTAATCCCAGCGCTTTGGGAGGCTGAGGCGGGCAGATCACTAAAAATATAAAAATTGGCTGGGCGTGGTGGCAGGTGCCTGTAATCCCAGCTATTTGGGAGGCTGAGGCACAAGAATCACTTGAGCCCAGGAGGTGGAGGTTGCAGTGAGCCGAGATCACATTGTACTTCAGCCTGGGTGACAGAGGGAAACTCTGTCTCAAAACAGAAACAAAAACAAAATTAAAAAGCAGCAACGTGTCCTCCTTGCACAAGAAGTGCTGGCAATGTGCTGGGCGCCCTGGGCCGATCGGTCCCCCCGGTCTCTCACCATTCTGTGTGCTGTTGACTATCATTACGTCCATTTCGCAGATGAGGAGACTGAGGTTCGGAAAGGTGACATCACTTATCCCTCATTGCTTAGTTAGGAAGTGGCTGAGCTGGGATTTTGTTTTTTTTTTGAGACAGGATCTCACTCTTTCACACAGGCTGGAGTACAGTGGAGCAAACACGGCTCACTGCAGGCTGGAACTCTTGGGCTCAAGTGACACTCCCACCTCAGCCTCCCTAGCAACTGTAACTACAGGTGTGCACCACCATAGCCAGTTTATTTATTTATTTCTGAGACAGAGTTTCACTCTGTCACCCAGGCAGGAGTGCGGTGGTGCCATCTCAGCTCACTGCAGGCTTGACCTGGGCTCAGGTGATCCTCCTGCCTCAGTCTCCTGAGTATCTGGGACTACTGGCATGCATCACCACGCCTGGCTAATTTTTATTTTTATTATTTATTTATTTATTTAGAGACAGAGTCTGCTCTGTCACCTAGGCTGGAGTGTAATGGTGTGTTCTTGGCTCACTGCAACCTCTACCTCCTGAGTTCAAGCGATTCTCCTGCCTCAGCCTCCCTAGTAGCTGGGATTACAGGAACTCACCACAACGCCTGGCTAATTTTTGTATTTTTAGTAGAGATGGGGTTTCACCATGTTGGTCAGGTTGGTCTTGATCTCTTGACCTTGTGATCCGCCTGCCTCAGCCTCCCAAAGTGCTGGGATTACAGGAGTGAGCCACTGTGCCAGGCACCCCTGGCTAATTTTTAAATTTTTCTTAGTCAAGGCTGGTTTTGAACTCCTGGGCTCAAGCAATCCTCCCATCTTGGGCTCCCAAAGTGCTGGGATTACAGGGATGAGCCACCACACGCAGCCTTGAGCTGGGGTTTGAACCTAAGCCTGTCTGACGGCAAACAGGCTTTCACTGTGCTTGCTTAACCATTGTGGCATCCCCCTCACCAGGGATCAAATACGGTCCAGAAAGTTCTGGAAGGAACTCAGTTTCGTGAAAGAGAAGCATGCAATTTGACCCCAACACCGGCATAGCAGGCTGTGATTGGTTGCGTTGGGGTGCGCCCCATCTGTTAGGTGGTTTTTAGGCTTCGCCATCTGCAGCTGCGTACATGGTGGAGCCAGATGGTTTGAGTTCAAATTGTGGCTCTGCCACTAGCAGCGTGATCCTGGGCAGTGCTGGGTGTCTTCTGGTGGCCTCCCCAGATCCCTTCCCTGCCCTCTCCATCTTCTCAGGACCTGAGAGTTTGCCCTCAGCGGATTTGGCCAATCGGGAGCCTGGACGGAATAGAGGGAGAGGGGAGGGGCTCACCGTGTTCATTTCCCAGTTCCTTCTGGCCGGGACACCATGCATTCTTCCACTGAAGGCCACGGTTTCAATCAGGCCTCTCTCCCATCCAGGACAGCCACTGGGTCCGGTCTTGGAAGCTTTCCCTTCTAAAACCCTCCTGTCTCCTTTAGGGCTTCGGTGCTAAGGGCTCCCTGCTGTTTTCTTTTTCTTTCTTTTTTTTTTTTTTGAGATGGAGTCTCACTCTGTCCTGCCAGGCATGATCTCAGCTCACTGCACCCTCTGCCTCCTGGATTTGAGCATTTCTCCTGCCTCAGCCTCCCAGGTAGCTGGGACTGCAGGTGCCCACCACCACGCATGGCTAATTTTTGTATTTTTAGTAGAGACAGGGTTATCACTATGTTGGCCAGGCTAGTCTCCAACTCCTGACCTCAAGTGATCTGACCACCTTGGCTTCCCAAAGTGCTGGGATTGCCACCATGCCTGGTCCCAATAGCTACTTGTATTGAGTGCTTACTATGAGCTAAGATTTGTGCTACAGCCTTTGCATTACTCAATTCCTCCTCACAATCCTAGGAGGTAGGTACAATCACCATCCTGTTTACAGATGAGGAAACTGAGGCTCAGACTACTCAAGCAACTTGTCCAAGGTTACACAGCTGAGAAAACAGTGCGTCTCTGAGGCCCAGGCTGTAGCCACTGCCCCGCCTCCGAGGCATGAAGCCAAATACACGGTCTGAATGGGAATTCCTGATACAGGAGGGTGGAAATGTGTCAGCCCAGCCCTGGCCTTGGGACCTAAAACGTTTGGGGCATTTTTGGCTGGGTGGTAGGATGACGGCGAGGCGTTTTGCTCTGACACATGCCCAGGGTCACCTGCTGCAATTCCTGCTCAGCCACTTCCAAGCCTTGTCACCCTGGCAAGTTCCCTAACCTCTCTGTGCCTCAACTTATCCTTCTGTAAGAAGGGGATAAGCACACGACCTGCCTCAGAGGTAATGTTGTGAGGGTTAAATGAATGAATGTATTAAAGCGCTCAGCGCAGCATCTGGTGATTATTTCGTTCATTAATGTTAGCTATCATCATCGTCGTCATCATCATCATCATTGCCTGTTGGACAACCCGTATGTGTGTGTGGCTGAGGAAATGGAGCACCTTTGGTGAATTCCCTCCTTCCCTTGCTGCCTGGATCTCATCTGGTACACCTGAGCTGGTCTCTGCTGAGTCATTTTACTTCTTTGTCCTCCGCAGCCAAACGGAGACCTCTCCCTGACTCTGCCTGGTCTTCGGACACTTTCAGAAGGCAGCTAACACCATCTGGCCTTGAGAATTCTGAGTCCTTTTATTTCAGGATTGAGCTTCGAGCTTTTGGGAAACATCATCTCTGGGAGGGCCAGCCTGGGTGCAGCTCACAGACATAAGCTGTCCTAATATCCCAACTTCTCATTGACTCACACATGCACTCAGTGCTTTATTGAGCACCTACTGTGTGTGAGTCGCTGTGCACGGTGCCAGGGCTGTACCGTAGTAGAGAAAACAGGAGACGAGGTCCCTGCCATCATGAAGCTCACGTGCTAGAGGAAGTGACAGACAGCAGGTAAGTAACAAATGAATATATAATGGCAGAGAAAAATAACAGCAATGGCAAAAAGCAAAGCAGGGGAAGGCGGCTAAAGAGTGACTGGGACGGGGAGGCGGATGGTGTGTGAGTATTTTAAACTCAAGGAGGTGCCTGTTCCTGGGATGCTCTGGGATATTCTGGGATAGCTGAGATAGCGAGGTAAAATGCACTGAGAATTTGTTGCTGATACTGAGCAGGAGAGTAGCGTCTGGAGCAGGGAGCCTAAGGTCGGTTCACGCTGACTTCCTAGAACTAAATCAAAAATCCCAACTTTTCAAGCCCCAGTAACAAAAGAACCAGATAAATAAAAGACCAGAGGCTGGACCGTGCTCAGCCTGTTCTTCCTGCAATCTTTATGCAGAAGTAGATAAATGTGAAAACTAGAGAGTTTAAAAAAGTCTAAAAGGAGCTAGCTAGAATGTCAGCAGAGGCTGCTAGTAGAATTGTAAGAAGCAGAGGAGATAGAGGGTGGAAACTTGTTTCTGAGCCTGGCTGCCTGGGTTCAAATTCTAGCCTTGCCACTTGCTAGCTGTGAGAAGAGGACGAATCACTTCACCTATGTGTGCCTCAGTTTCCTCATCTGTAAAATGGGTGTAATAGTGACATGCAGGTATGAGATTATCTTACTATTTATAAAGCATTTCCAATGGATCTAGTACATAATGAATCTGATCTGTTTTTTTCTAACTGTATTGAAACAAGTGGGCACGAAAAGAGATTCCCTTTCCACCCTGACCTACAGATTGAGAATTTTTGGGGGCTGGGCTCCTCTGCATGCATTAAATACATATTTTGTAATTAAAAATCTTTTGTTATAGAAAATGTTGAACATATATGAAATTAGAGAGAACATTACAATTTTTTATTTTATTATTTATTTTTATTTTTATTTTTATTTTTTTGAGACAGTGTTTTGCTCTGTCACCCAGGCTGGAATGCAGCGGCACCATCTCAGCTCACTGCAACCTCCACTTCCCAGGTTCAAGTGATCCTCCTGTCTCAGCCTCCCAAATAACTGGGACTACAGGTGCGTGCCACAATGTTCAGCTAATTTTTTGGATTTTTAGTAGAGACGGGATTTCACCATGTTGGCCAGGTTGGTCTCAAATTCCTGACCTCAAGTGCTCCATCTGCCTTGGCCTCCCGTAGTGCTGGGATTAAAGGCATGAGCCAGTGTGCCTGGCCTGTTTTTTATTTTCTTGAGACATGGTCTCTCTCACCCAGGCTGCAGTGGCACGATCATGGCTTAGTCACCTCAAACACCTGGGCTCACTGGCTCCTCCTGCCTGAGCCACCTGAGTTGTGACTACAGGCGTGCACCACTGCACCTGGCTAATTTTCTAATTTCTTTTGTCTCGCTATATTGCCAGGGCTGGTCTTGAATTCCTAGGCTCAAGAAATCCTCTTGCCTCAGCCTCCCAAAATGCTGGAATTATAGGCATAAGCCACGTTCCCTGGCTCAGAATGTTGTAATGAACCTTTGTATACCCATTGCTCGTGTCAGTGATTAGTAGCTCAGGTGACGCCTGCATTTTTCACAAGGCCCTGGTGCACACTACATTTTAAGAAACCCCCAGTGAGATTCCAGGATGAGCCTGAAGCTGTTACCAGAAAGGGGTCCTGGTCCAGACCCCAAGAGAGGGTTCTTGGATCTCTTATAGAACAGAATTCAGGGTGAGTCCATAAAGTGAAAGCAAGTTTATTAGGAAAATGAAGGGATGAAAGAATGGCTGCTCCAGAGACAGAGCAGTCCCGAGGGCTGCTGGCGGCCCATTTTTATGCTTATTTCTTGATGAGATGCTAAACAAGGTGGATTCTTCATGCTTCCCCATTTTAGACCATACAGGGTAACTTCCTGAGTTGCCGTGACATTTGTAAACCATGGCAGTGAAGATGACGAGAGGTCACTCTTGTCGCCATCTTGGTTTTGGTGGGCTCTAGCCGGCTTCTTTACTTGCAAGCTGTTTTATCGGCCAGGACTTCCTGAGCTGTATCTGCCTCCCTCCTGTCTCATCCTGTGACGTAGAATCCCGTAACTGTCTGGGAATGCAGCCCGGCAGGTCTCAGCCTCACTCTACCCAGCCCCTACTCAAGATGGAGTCGCTCTGGTTCACACCCCTCTGACAAGGCCTGTTGCACACAGGCTGGTTTGTTGGGATTTTGCTAGACAAATTGCTAATCTTGAAATCAGAAAAGATGATTAAAACAACTTTGTTTGCTCCCAAGAAAAATGTTGTCTGCTCCTAAGAAGAGGATTTTTTGTCCAAGTTCAGAGGACGAGAGCACCAAACACTTCTTGGAAAGGCTCAAGCTTCTAGCCCGTCCTGAGGTCCCTCCTGTTGACAGCGACCACTCACTCCGCAGCCCCGTTGACTATCAAGGGACGCCAGGCACTGCTCCACCCAGGCTCCGGGAATGAGGTTCGAGAAGCAAATGAATTGGGGGAGTTAATTCAAGGGTCCCCTTTGGCTCCCTTAGCAGCACAAATTGTCCCTGAGGACGTTGGCTCCTTTCTTGGACCCCAGGGGAGGCACGGGTTTGCCTCTGACTGCTCTCTCGAATGTTTTCTCTGGGTGGCTCCCTGTCATGAGGGAGCTGCCCACATTTACCAAATCAACAAGCCCGATTTCACTTGGTCACACCCTCCTTGGCACAGAAAACCGAGACTTCTTTTTCTTCCTGCTCATTTGCCATCAAGGTGTTCTGCTATCACCGTGGTGATTGCCAGTAGTCACCGCCCACGTAGTGCGCTCCTTATACCCACGAACTCAATGAATTCCTGCACCCACCCTGCGAGGTGAAACTACTGTGACCCGCAGTTCACAGAAGAGGACACGGAGGCCTAGAGAAGTGTGACAAAGACTGCTCCGTGTCCCCAACAGCCAGTGCTCCCTCTTTCAAAGTAAAAGAGATTCCATTTTCCCAGGGAACATGGCAGTCTAGAATTTCCCAGCCTCCTTTGTGGGTGAGTGTGGCCACGGGACTTGGGGATGGCCGGCTAAGGGCTGTGCGGGGCAGAGTCCCGCAGGGCTTCTGAAACGCTCTCAGAGGTCACTGCTTCTACAGCCCTTCTTCTATTCTGGCATCTGGAACTATGAGGGAGCCCTGAACGGAGGGGCCTCTGGCTGGGAGGATACCACTGACCACTGCAACCAGGCCCAGTTCAAAAAGAAATGAGCTGCTTTCTTCTTTGTTCTTCCTTCTTCCTCCTCCTCCTCCTTCTTTTGCTTTCTTCTTTTCTCTCTCCCCCTCCCCTCTCCCTCTCCCCCTCCCCTTCCCTCTCCCCCCTCCCTCTCCCCCTCCCCTTCCCTCTCCCCCTCCCCTTCCCTCTCCCCCCTTCCCCTCCCACCTCCCTCTCCCCCTTCCCCTCCCCCTCCCTCTCCCCCTTCCCCTCCCCCCTCCGTCTCCCCCTTCCCCTCCCCTCTCCCTCTCCCCCCTCCCGCCTCTCCCCCTCCCCTTCCCTCTCCCCCTTCCCCTCCCCTCTCCCTCTCCCCCCTCCCGCCTCTCCCCCTCCCCTTCCCTCTCCCCCTTCCCCTCCCCCCTCCGTCTCCCCCTTCCCCTCCCCTCTCCCTCTCCCCCCTCCCGCCTCTCCCCCTCCCCTTCCCTCTCCCCCTTCCCCTCCCCCCTCTGTCTCCCCCTTCCCCTCCCCTCTCCCTCTCCCCCCTCCCACCTCTCCCCCTCCCTTCCCTCTCCCCCTTCCCCTCCCCCCTCCGTCTCCCCCTTCCCCTCCCCTCTCCCTCTCCCCCCTCCCGCCTCTCCCCCTCCCCTTCCCTCTTCACCTTTCCACCTCCCCCTCCCCCTCCCCCTTCTTCCTTCTTTTTCTTTTCTTTTTCTTCTCCTTCCTTCTTCCTCTTTTTTCTTCTTCCTCCTCCTCCTCTTCTTTTCTTCTTTCTTCTTATCCTTCTCCCTCTCCCCCTCCTCTCCCTTTCCTCCCCCTCTCCTGCCCTCCCCTGCCTCCTCCTCCCCCTCCTCCTTCTTCCTCTTCTCCTTCTTTCTTCTTCTTTTCTTCTTTTTCTCCTTCTTCCTTTTCTTCCGTTTCGGTAGAGCTAAGTTCTCACTGTGTTGCCCATGCTGGTCTTGAACTCCTGGACTCAAGGCCTCTCAAAGTGCTGGGATCACAGGTGGGGGCCACTGTGCCCAGCCTCTTCTTCTCAAAGGTTTACATTTTTATTCGTTGAGCCAAACTGCAATATCAAACATGGTGACGGATTTGGAATTTGAGTCTACATCTACGTGACTCTTAACTAACCTATCTCCAGTGGTGGGGGTCTATTGTATAACCCTGTAGGATTCAGAAAACCCTTGTCCAAGGAATTATCTCACATGGTCTCAGATATCAACTCAGTTTTGAGTAAGGAGTCTTTTTTTTTTCTTTTTCTTTTTTTTTTTTTTGAGACAGAGTCTTGCTCTGTTGCCCAGTCTGGAGTGCAGTGGTGCAATCTTGGCTCGCTGCAACCTCTGCCTCCCGGGCTCAAGTGATTCTTCTGCCTCAGCCTCCTGAGTAGCTGAGATTATAGGTACCTGCCAACAGGCCCGGCTAATTTTTGTATTTTTAGTAGAGACGGGGTTTTACCACGTTGGCCAGGCTGGCCTCGAACTTCTGAGCTCAGGAGTGATCCTCCCTCCTTGGCCTCCCAAAGTGCTGGGGTTACAAGCATGAGCCATCATGCCTGGCCAGAATTGTATGCCTTAAATGGGTGAGTTGCGATGTATGGGAATTATTTGCCAATAAAGCTGTTAAAAAAAAAAAAATCATTAGTGCCGAAGTTGAGAAGGCGTGAATAGGAGGTAATTAATTTGAGAGAAGAAACTTGGAGGATCAGGTGAGGGGACAGGTTAGGCAGGCTAAGGAGTTTTATCTTTGTTACTGCTGATGGGTGACAAGATTGGTGGACTCGTCCCTGGAGCGGCATTCATATTTCGGGGTTGTTTGGGCACTTCCCTGTGCTGGACATCTTCATGTATAGCATCCTGTACCATCCTCATGATGAATCTGCAGTTAGGTCTGGCCCGCTCATTGTGGAGATGAGTAGCTGGGGCTCAGAGAGGTCTGGTGACTTGTTCAAAGCTGCACAGACGGTGAGTTGTGTAGCAGGGGTCTGAACATGATTGGACCCTGTGGCTTTCTAAGCTGTG